>NW_017728918.1:22532027-22557756 GCF_001723895.1 Crocodylus porosus | reverse complement strand
TCTTGGTATATGGAAGTTCAGGTTGGATGATTTAATATTCCCTTCTAGCATGAATGTGCAAATATGTTCTCATTTATTTTCTCTACCTTTTTGCTATATAAGATGACTGGCAATGATATATTTTAAGGTCTTTTAAATAACTTTGTTATGAGAGAGAATTTTGGAATGTTCCATTTTCTGAACAAATATGACACTCTTAACAGTCTAATTTATAATGATAGAATTGGTTTAACACTATGAAATACTGTGTGTTGTGTATTCCCATTGAAGTCAATGGGATTTAGTACACCTCAAATTTTTTCAGGACTTGGCCAGTATGTCAAAGCAGCAGGTATTAAAACTATTGGAATGTACTTTCAATTAAGGTTTCTTTCAAAATCCTGATATTAGAACTGTTAAAATCAATCAGCCTGATAATAACGAACCCTGACGGGGGACAACATACACAAAAATGGCTGATGCGTCCCAATTCTTATGCTCTTCAGTCTTTCCCTCTGGCTGAACTATGTATGCATTGTAAGAACTGTACTCCAAATGAGGAATATGGCACATTAACTTTAACTCCTAAGAGAAAACAAATATTTCAGGTGGATAGCATTTCTGTAAAATCTGAATTTTCTTATTAAGAAATCTTGATTTTACTAAAACCACATTTTTCATTTAAAAAAAAAAGATGTAATTCTTCTAAACCATTTGTCTTTTTTTCTCATTATTTGGGGAAAAAAATGACATGATTTTTAATGCATTAAATCCTTTTGTAGCAGCCAGTTGAGTTAGTAGATACTGATCCTGATCAAGTGACAACAGTGTTGACTGTTATTCACTGTAAACCATGTCAAGTGATTGGAATCAGATAATAAATACTGGTCCTCTTAACAACTCTCATGCATGCCACCACTTTGTTATATAGTATCAGATGTAAAATAAATATTTGGCAAAATAAATCATAGCAGGTGTTCTCACTCCTTGAGAGCAACCTGGAAGATTAGGGGAGGGGGAGGAAAGACAGCAGGGAAAGAAAATCACTGTGCTGACACTGAAACTTACAGGTATTATAAAAACAAAACAAAACAAAACAAAAAACCCGAAAGTGAAGTCATTCATGTAACTTATTACCCCAAATTCTATTATACTTTCTTGCATACAGCATGCTTAGGAACATGCTACGCACCTTGTTTTTGCAAGGCAGAATGAAGATCTTCCCTTGCACTAAACTCCATGTTGCACATTGCAATTTGAGCTGCTCCTATGTTGATTGGTGATAGTGCAAGCTCAAGCTGGGAAAGGTCACAACTTAAAGCTAAAAACCTTCTCCACCTGTTCCCTACCTGCACATCTGTGACTACAGGACTGGTGTGATAGGACAGGCTTCTATACATGCTCTAGGTCAGAATAGGGGTTTTGGGACAGGGGGGACAGGACAATGAAACTGGGAGGTAGACAGTTAATGGAAAGGAAATGGAGGTGTGATGAAACGAAGGAAGGGTAAGGAAATGAAGGAAGCCAGCCACTAAAAGATAAAATAAAAACAAGTAAAAAAATAAAATAATAATAATAATAAAGAAGAAGTAAATTAGAGGTATCTTGTTTAATAAATTGGAGCTTGGTTTAGGGTCTTGGGGGTTCTGGTCATACTTTTCTGGGTGGCTGGGAGGTGGGGGTGGTGAGGGAAGGTGTTTTTGGGGGAACTATTGTCCCTGCCCCAGGAAGGAAGCCTCAGTTCATGGGGACCTGATTTAGACCCCTACCTTCATTCCCTGCTTTGCCTCCGAGATCCTGCTCCTGCACCCAGCCATGTCCCATAACTTGGATAACTAGCATGTGCTCTACAGGCAGTTTGCATAGGGTTATGCACCTGGTGCTGCAAAGATCTCTGGCTTGGTGCCAGAATTTGCCCCTCAGCAGTAGAGCTCAGGGAGCAAATTCTGTTGTGTCCACCCAGAACAGAAGGATGAGGCAGGAGACTGCATCTTGGAATGCTGGAAGACTGCAACTTGGACAGCTCATCTGTGAGCCACATATTAATGGGACAAGAGCATGGTAACATGGATCAAGATAAACCTGCTCTAGAGTGGTGTAACTTTAAGCTGCCTGAAGGATGCTTAAAATTAGCTTTACATGTTAATGTATGGACAATCCAGGGGTTAAGAGCTCCAGGAAACGCCAACAATTAATGTGTGACAAAGCCCTTTGAGTAACTGAGTATGAGCAGTTAGGGAGCAGAGCTTGTTCATTGTTCTTTGAGTCATGTATAGATTTTACTTTCACTGGCACCTTATCTGTTCTTACCATGTTTCCCACATTCAATCTACACTGAGTTTTCCAGCAACTGATTTTTGGAAAAAGGGCATGTTGCATGCAAGAAAATACACTATTTCACCTGTAAGAAATATAAATGGAACTTACACAGCTTCAATGTGTCTAAGCCACTAAATGTGACCCTGTTCCACACTATGCAACAGCCTGAATTCTGTGAAGATATCTAGGGTGTGCTTATTCATCACCATATGGTGACATTGCTACAGTACTAAAGTAATAAAGCATGGTGCAGTGCAGGTGGTTACTGCACTGTGCATGCAGCGCACAGTCAGATTTCACTTTTACATCCCTGTAGGGTGCGCTGTACTCTGGGAGTGCGCCAACATGGCCATGTAGGTGGCAATCATGTGTGGACACATGTGATTGCTATGTCACCATGGTGCACTTTATGGTGACATAGCACATCACTGTGTTGCATAGGAAGATGTGTAGATACACTCTTAGATTCCTTATATTACTCCATTTTAGCCTAAAAGGTTCTCTACATTTCTAGATGCAGCCTACTGTACGGATTGTGAAGAAGCAATCCAGATTGGCTATGTCAGTGTCCAAGTCTGTTTGCAAATTCAGTTTTGCTGCAGAGGTGAATATATATATTTTTAGAAGTCCCTGAAGCCTTAGTTGGATAAAAGACTTGCCTGGTGACTATGAAGCTGCAAGCTTTGTTTTTCCTTCCTTTTTCCTCAGGGTAAAGGCAGTTGTCTAGGATATGAGAGAACCAGGTTCCAGGGGGACCTCACCCCAAAAGTTTGAACTTGCATCTCCCAATTCACAGGACAGTAGCTTATAGTTTCATAGTTTCTAGGGTCAGAAGGGACCTGAACAGATCACCAAGTCTGATGCCCTGCCCTGGGCAGGAACGAGTGCTGGGATCATAATACCCCAGCCAGGTATCTACCCAAACTCCTCTTGAAGACCCCCAAGGTAGGGGTAAGCACCACCTTCCTTGGGAGCCCATTCCAAAACCTGACAGCCCTAACCATAAAGTAATGCTTCCTGATTTCATGTCTGAACATGCACTCAACCAATTTGTTGCCATTAGTCCTTGTTATCCCAGGTGGTGGCCAGGGGAACAGAGTCTCACCTATTTTTGGTCCGTCCCCCCAGGTGAGTTTATACATGGCCACCAGATCCCGTCTCAGTGTTCTCTTGTGGAAGATGAATAAATTCAGGCTTTTTAGTCTATCTTTGTAGGGCCTGGCCTGCTGCCCCTTGCGCATGCAAGTGGCCCACCTCTGGACCCACTCAAGGTTAGCCACATCCCTCTTGAAGTGCATCTCCCAGAACTGGACACAATACTCCAGCTGTGGCCTGACCACCACTGCATAGAGGGGAAGAATCACCTCCCTGGACCTGCTTATGATGCATCTGTAGATGCACAACAAGGTGTGGTTAGCCTTACTGACTGCTTCCTCACATTGGTGGCTCATATCCATCCCAGAGTCAACAATGACTCCAAGATCCCTTTCAGAAACTGTGTTGTTGAGAAGGATGTTCCCCAGCCTATAGGTAAGTTGCAGGTTCCTTCTCCCTAGATGCTGCACCTTGCACTTGTCTGCATTGAATTCCATTGTATTCTCATCCACCAACCTCTGTAACCTCTGTAAAGTTAATGAGTAACTTAATTACAAGTATAGGCAGTGCTGAGAGCATCCCTTAATACTTTTCTTGCACTGGCTTATTGGATGGCTAAGACAGGAATATAGTGCCAGAAGGAAAAGCAACAAAAGGAATGAGCACCTCATTCTGTGGTGGAAAAGGGTGTTCTTATTCCCAATATTGTTTATGAATTTTGCATTAGTCTTTGGACAAAGTGTATAAATATCATTCAAGTTACATCTGCTTGAAACTCCCTTTCAGTGGGCACGTTTCATGATACTGCAATGTAGTGTTGGTGGGCACTAACCATGATGCCGCCACTGCTGTGCAGTAGCAATGAGCTAATGTGCAGTAGCTTGTTGCTACTGTGCAGTAGGGTCAGAAACAACCTGTGTGCTGCGAGGAATGTGCAGTACCCATGGGTACTGAATCGGCATTTAGTACTTGCTAAATGACTGTGCAGTATCAACTGTGTATTCGCGCACAGGTGCAGACACACCCAGTGAGCTGTAAAATATATTACACAGTACAATTTGAAAAATCTTCAAGTGGTAGCCCTCATTGTATTAGGTCCTGTCACTAATCCACCTCACCTTATAGGACATCAGCTTTCTCTCTCCATCACTATTTCTGTCATGAAACCACATTTCTCCTGAATATATCTCCCTACTCATCCACTTTGCAAAGAAGGTGAAGTACATAATACTAACTGCTGGTGATATTTTTTCAGATTATTCTTACCTGAAGATTATTCTCTCCTCTTCTGTGTTAATGAGGTATAATTTGGAATGCTACCATTATTTACAATGGTATTTTATGAGTGTAAATGACCTGTTTTATATAAATTTATCATTAAGTAAAATGAATAAACAACATTGGGAACAGGAACCTAAAACTTCAGAGCAGTGCTCATATCACTGATTCACAGAGGCAGGTTTTCTTTTATTTTCTCTCCTTCTGCCCCATGAGTCTTTCCCTCTTGTTTGGCTGGTCAGCTAAGGCTCATGATGCCACACCGACAGCTGATCACAGTGAAGGTGGAACCACAGCATTGAAGATCAAAGAAAAAAAAACTGCAGGGGAGCCAGGAGGAGCAAAGAATGGCTCCCACATCTGCCTGGACACACCTTACAGAAGTGTACTGTGGTCAATTGGCTGAGCAGGTACTTGGTGCCCAGAGAAAAGGTCCAGCTGGAAGGAAGATGATGTTCCCGGCTGGCACAGTGAAACCAGAACAGGCAAACAATCCGGTGGTGGAGACTTGTTGGCTTCCTCAGAAGGGAAGCACCAAGGGAACATTGGGTGAGTGAGGGCCCAAGGAGTCACTAATGGAGCCAGCGTGGATTGAGGGCAGCAGCTGCAGCGATTGGGACACTGGAGAAGATGATGAGGATGGAACCCTGACCCAGGCTCCAGGTACTGAACTCAGGGAGCAAATGACATTTCAAGGGGGGCTGGAGGCCGGGAGGAGTCCACTCCACTTAAACTGAGAGCAAAAGAGGGGCTGCAGGAAGCACTTGGTGCGAGTACCATCACTAGCTAAAAACTGCAGCCCCTAAGAAACCGAACAAAAAGGCGGGGACTGAGTACCGGCCCTGATAAACAACACTGTGGTTGATGTTAGGTGGGGTGTAGGGGAGATAGAGCCCCAAGAAGAAACAACCACGAGGATGGCCGAGGGAAAGCACCAGGGGAGGTGGGGCCAGACATTGTCCTCCCAATAGAAACTGACTTATCATCAAAGATATGGCAGGTGAGACCCCTGGGTAACTGACATGAGGACACTCCCAATAGCCTGGCCATGTAGCCCAAGAAGCTACAGCTAGGTTCGTGAAGAATCCAAAGTTGTGATGCTTGGAGGAGAGGCACGGAAAGCTACAAATCGGTGCATTGGGGGAATGCTGACACAAGGGTTACCCTGGAGGCCAATACAACGATGGAGATGAATCTAAATCCCTAGATTGATTTGCTAGGGCAAACATTGCATGCTGTAGCTCAGCTGCTGGAGGTCCAACAGCAACAAGCCATACAACAATAAGACTGAATGGGTCGAAACCAGACAGCCTTTTGAATACATCATATGATTCTTGAGGATGATGTAGAAGGCTACATCTAAGCACTTGAGAGGGTGATGGTCCAGGCAGGACTTGACAAGCTACAATGAACCAGCCAGCTTGGGTCACTAGTAGTAGGAAAGGCACAGGCCACTTATGGAGCCTTGCTGCAGGAGGAAGCCTACCACTATGAAAATGTTAAGGCAGCAATATTACAGCAGTTACAGCTCACCTCAGACCACTATTGGCCCCAAAAAAGCAAGGAGGACCACAGACCCAGAAATTTAATAAGGTTGCTAAAGGAGCTTTTGGATAAATGGGTCCCTCCAGGGAAGGTCGATTGAGTGGCCCTGGCAGACCAGACACTGTTTGAACAGTTCATAGAATATCTGGATGAGGACACTCAGCTATAGGTGCACCAGCACCTCCCCCAGACTGCCGCTGAAGCCTTAAGAATAGTAGAGGCTTTCACCACCTCAGAAGGGGAGTCACTCAGACAGCGGAGCTATAGGAGTGCAGGGATTACCCCTAAGAAGGAGGACAAGCCCTGGCAGGCATCTGTGTACCAGGTGAGGTGAGGAATTTTCTGCTATTGGTGCAGCAAGATTGGTCACGTTTCCTGAGTAGATACCCTAGGGACCACAGCAAGATGGAGACCTGCTAAGGAGGCTACAGGGTTGAAAGAGTAACATGATGCACATGAACCAATTGAGGAAATGGATTGCAGTTTTGGACACAGTGAAGAAGTAGAGGGGTGGAACCATCCTATGGTGATGGTGTGGGTAGCAGTTAGGTTGCTTCAGGCCACTCTGGATACTGGTTGCTCCCAGACACTAATAGGGACAGGGACGATCCCAGAAAGTGTTATCAAATGGTGCCCTCCGATCCAGATGCATTGTATACATGGCGAGACGGAGCAATACAAAAGGGGCTTTGTGGACATAAGAATCGCCAGCTGCAAGGGCAATTTATGTGTCATGATTGTTCCTCAGTTAGATGGCTAGATGATTGTGGGGAGGGATTGGCCACCCCTCTACGAGGTGTTAGAAGAAGTACAGGTAGAGGAGATAAGATGTAGGAGATGGCCCTGAAGGGAAGGTTGGGTAGTGGAAGAGGATTCAGCTTCCTCCGGTGAGGAAAAGTGGGTTAGTCTTGGGACTGGAACTGAGGGCGTGCACTTTCAGACAGCCCAGGAGGAGGAGGATAAGTTATGAAGGATCTGGGAGACAGAGGTTGCTCAGGTAGAAGAAGAGACTGTGCAGCCTGGAATGTACATAAGTGACACATATTTTTGGGTACATAGGGGTTTGTTATACCAAGTAAAGAAGTGTCTTGTCTGAGGGGAGTGGACCTGGCAGTTTGTAGTCCCTAGGAGGCTCTGCAAGAACGTGTGGGGTTAGGCATATGCTAACCCAATGGGCGGCCACCTCGGGGCAGACAAGATGGTGACCCAGATAGGGCAGTGGGATAAGGGATGATATTACATGGTGGTGTGAGGCCTGCCCAGAATGCCAGAGGGTCCAAGAGAGATGACCCTCATGGGCACCACTACAGCTGATGATGCTCATTGAGGTACCCTTCGTCCAAATAGCACTAGATGTAGCGGGACCCTTAACAAAGAGTAGCGCTGGACACCAATATATATTAGTCGTCATTGACTATGCCACGCACTACCCAGATGTGGTTCCACTGAGATCAGCAACAGGCCCATAAACTGTGGAACAGTTACTAAAATGGGTGTCCTGGGTGGGGGTGCCAAGAGAAATAATTACAGACCAGGGGACAATTTTTATGTCCGGGGTTATCCAAAACTATATGTCAGCTATTGAAGATACGGCAACTCCGCACCTTGGTGTATCATCCTCAAACCAATGGGCTGGTGGAATGCCTGAATGGCATGATTAAATGACTATTGTGGTGGTGTGCCCAGGATGAACTGAGAAGGTGGGATTTGATACTAATACCTCCCCTCTTTGCACTGACATACACCTCACAGGTGTCCATGAGGTTGTCCCCATTTGAATTAATATATGGGCATAAACCACAAGGATTACTACAAGGGGTAAGAGAGGAATGGGAAAATTCAGGATGACCAAGAGTCGAAATACGATGCTACCAACAGGAAATGATAGAACAGCTGGTGAAAGCCAGCCAGCTCACTCAGGAGCACTTGGCCGAGGCGAAACAGAAACAACAGCAGGAGTATGATACAGGGGCCCGTGCTAGAGAATTTCATGTTGGTCATAAGGTCCTCGTACTACTCCCCACTACAGCCAATAAGTTGTTGACATGATGGCAAGACCCGTTTGAGATCATACAGCAAGCCGAGCCAGTTGACTATGAAATACATCACCCCAGGCATAGAAAGGAGCAATAAATTTATCATGTCAACCTGTTGAAGGTGTGGCAGGAGTCAAAGTGTTGGCTGTTGAGCCCAGAAGACCCATGGAAGGAATTAGGACCTGAGGCAAGGGAGTCACTGGAAGGGCATGAACCACGTGGTCAACCAATATAAGGACCTGAACTTGACGCCCAACAGCACACCCAGTTAAAGAGGTGAGTGACAAAGTTCGATGAAGTATTTGACAAAAAACCCAGATGGGCCCAGGGAATACAGCATAAGTCATACACACCAAAAGGGACCATCATGCAAGAAAGGTAGAGGCCTATCCCCCATCACTGGCATGACAAGGTCCAAGGGGCATTATGGAAGATGTTGGCTCAAGGGATCATAGTGCCTTTGCACAGTCATTGGCAGAGTCTGACGGTGATAGTGCCAAAAACAATGGAACACTTAGAATATGCATCAACTTACGGAAGGCTAATTAAGTTGCCAGATTTGATGCCTTCCCCATGCCACATGTAGAGGAATTGCTAAAACAGATAGGAAAGGCTCGGTATATTTCCACTATTGACATGGTCAAGGGGTACTGGAAGATCCCTGTGGCAGAAAAGGATTGGCAGAAATGGCCTTCAACACTCCCTAGGGATTGTTTGAGTTTACAAGAATGCCTTTTGGCTTACACGGGGCTGCCACAACCTTTCAATGGCTGATGAACCACATTTTAGCCCCACACACAATGTACGCAGTCACATATATCCATGATGTAGTAATTTACTCACAGATGTGGGAGCAGCACTTACACCACGTAGGGGAAGTGCTACAAGAAATACACCAGATGGGCATGATGGTGAACCCCAAAAAACGGGGTGCAGAAATAAATTATTTGGGGTTTAGTGTAGGGCAAGGTAGAATACGCCCTCTAGCTAGTAAAATAGACATAATAAGAAGATATCCACCTCACCTCCACACATGAAGCGACAGATGTGGGCTTTTTTAGGACTGGCAAACTATTATAGGAGATTCATCCGTCACTTTGCGGAAAAAACAGCAGCCCTAACAGATGCCATCAGAGGGAAGGTACAGGGCCCTATTGGATGGACTCCAGAGATGAAAAGGGGTTTTGAAGATATCAAGAAAGATTTGTGTAGCAAGGTAGTCATCATAATACCTGATTTTTCTAAAACTTTCATCCTGCAGATGGATGCCTCCAAGATAGCCGTGGGTGTGGTACTGTGCCAGGAGCAAAGGGGCATGGAACTCCTGATCACCTACGCAAGCTGAAAGTTAAATGATGCAGAAACCAGGTATTCCACCACTGAAAGGCAGTGTTTGGCCATAAAGTGGGCAGTAAACTACTTTAGATATTACTTAATAGGGTGAAAGTTCAATCTAGTGACTGATCATGCCCCTTTACAATTGCTAAATAAATATACCCATGATAATGCCTGGATAACATGGTGAGCTGCAGCCATTTACATTTAATGTGAGATATTGACCAGGGACGACTAACCACATTGCCAATTTTCTGTCAACGTGCATTGAAAGTGAGAGGACGGAGAATGAGATACCCCAAGACAACTTAAATGTGGGGGTGGGATTGTGGTGGAAACTTACCAGAGTCCAGGGACAGGCAGCGGGATGCCACACCGACACCTGATCACAGTGAAAGTGAAACCATAGTGGCTGGAGCTGCCATGGATGAAGTTCAAAGAAAAAACTTCAGTGGACCTGGGAGGAGCTGGGAACAGCTCCTACGTCTGCCTTGGCATGCTTTATAGAAGCGTGCCATGGTCAACTGGCTGAGTGGGCGCTTGTCACCCAGAGAAAAGATCCAGCCAGAAGGAAGCTGGGAGGACTGGAAATGGTTTCCCTGGCTGACACAGTGGGGCCAGAGCAGGTGAACAATCCAGGGTGGAAACTTGTTGGCTCCCTCAGAAGGGAAGCACCAAGGGAACACTGGGCTAGCGAGGACCCAAGGAATCACTACCGGCACCAGCGTGGATTGAGAGCAGCAGCCGCAGCGACTGGGACACCAGAGAAAACAACGAGGATGTAACCCTGACCCAGGCACCAGGCACCAGGTACCAAACTCAGGGAGCAAACAACGTGTCAAGGGGGGCTGGAGGCTAGGAGGAGTCCATCCCTGCCTAAATTGAGAACAAAAGTGGGGCCATGGGAAGCTCTCGGTGTGAGTACCATCACTAGCTAACAACTGCGGTCCCAGAAACAGAGCCAAAAGGGGAGGTACCCCAAGTACCGGTGAACAACATCATGGTTGGTGTTAGGCAGGGTGTAGGGAGATGGAACCCCAAGAAGAAACAACCATGAGGATGGCCAAGGGAAAGTACCAGGGGAGGCGGGACCAGACATCATCCTCCCAATAGAAACTGACTTATCATCCAAGCCCTGGCAGGAGAGACCCCTGGGTAACTGACCCAAGGACACTCGCAATAGCCTGGTCATGCAGCCCAAAAAGTCACGGCTAGGTTCGTGAAGAATCCAAATGCGCGCTGCTCAGGGTAGAGGCACAGGAGGATACAGAGGTGTTACTAAAGCTTCCTAAGAGGAAACAGAGGGTGGAAAATGATGCATCTTGGAAGTGTCCTATTATCTATCTTATGCCCTGACAGGTGAAATAATATCACTTATCTCAGTCTGGTTGTTTTAATTTAGAACAAAGAACATCCAAGCAGTGGTGAAACTACTTGGCCCTTCTTTTATTCACTACTTTTCTGTAAGAAAATGATGGACCAAATTGCTAGACAGCCATTAAAATGTTCTGATTGGTGTATCAGTCATTTGGCGAGAGACATTTTCTATACAGGGAATTAGTTGCCACAAAATGGGGAGCTGACCATTGTATAGTGGAAGTAGTTTGTATGGATTTGAACAAGTCACAAGAAAGGCAACTTTCCTGAATAAAGAAACTGTGGAATCCCCTTCACTGAACGTGTTCAAGAAGTGGTTAGAATGGCATTTGTCTGGGCTATTTTAGGAATCATTCAAGCTGCATTTGTTCATGTTGGACTAAACAAACCTCAAGATCCCTTCAGCTCTATAAACCTATGATTTCACCTGCAAGGCCCTCTAGTAACATCCATGATATAGAACATCACAGTGAAGCATATTATACAACACAAACTTAAAGAAGAAATCAAAACCCAGCTACTTCAAATGAATTAATGACAGTCACATCCCTGACAGATGTTGCTTTACAAGTCACTGTTATTAATGTAATAGCAAATATTCTAATAACATGCCACTGTGTAGCATGCAAAACACACTGGAGACGTTGATCTTTAGTAACAGAATTTTAAAATATGTGTTTGTTTTTTAATATGAATCTCTGAGGAGAATATGGAATATTAAAACCACTTTTCTAGGGAGCCAAAGTAGGAACTCCATGTGAAGAGATCCGCTCCTACTCTGAAGACTGATTTTCCTTCATATTCCATTCCTAACTTTCTTTGCTTTGCTCTGCTATGAAACTAACAGTGTCTGCCATTGCTTATAATAAATTAAGTTAAAACGTCTTTTTTCCTCTTGCTTTAACTCTCATTATAGTTTTCTTATTCATCTATAGATCTCTTTAATTTCCTTTCAAATGCTATGTTTATTTTTTTATTAGATCTTTCTCCAGGAAAAAAAAGGAGTGAGTGCTCCTGGCACCCTTTGTCCATAATTGGATTGCTCACTTCAGTATAATTAGTTGAGCATTATACACATAATCTATTTGAGTACTATTGATACAAACCATGGACATGGCAGAATATATTTGTTTTATTTGGAAGGAAGGGGGATGATGGCATCCTGGAACTGTTAAGGCATTTTGGAAATTCGACCTAATTTGCAATTTCTGGGGAAACTTCAGTATCCTTTAAAATTATTGTATTTTATAACATTAAGAAATAGCACAACGATCATTACAATTCAGTTCAAAATGCTAACCATGATATCATTAGACTCCAAGTGCTGTGTTCTTTTAGGTCAAGTGAGTTTAGCTAGCCAGATAATCTATTCCTCACATGAGGCTTTAGAAGGTATTCTAATCACAGATACAAACTGTAGCCCTTCTTCTGTGAAACTGAAGGCAAAAAAAACGGTTCAACTTTCAGCTTCTCATCCCAATTCCAAGCAAGTAAGCAGAAGCTAAATAAAACCTCCCACCTTTTTAACTGCTTTCATATTAAATATATCTTTTTTTTCTTCCCCTGTGTGCATCCCCAACTTGTTCATCTCTTCAGTCTTCATTTACTGATTTGAATAACTGCTGGAAAAGAAAAAAAAATACCACCTTATAATACCACCTTATATAGACTGCCCTTTTCATTATTCAATGTGGGGTATAAAATGCTGATTACATGAATTACATCCAGATCAAGGAAGATTATTACTTTAGAGATTCACTTTGGTCTCAGACAACACTGAGACTTTTTCATATATTATTGGAAGAAAGAGAATAGAAAGATCCAATAAATATTTCTGGATGCTGCTAAAGCCTTTTTTCCCTTAAAATGTCCTCAGAGTTGGAACTGGATTTAAACTTTGAAATCTAATAAGACTTTTTATGATATTCTCAGCCAGAGGATCAGCATCCTTATAAATGGGTGACTAGGGTCCACTGTGATTATGAATCAGGCTAAATACTTGTGTCCAATGTTATTCTCTAATTACCAACTTTCTCTTTATTCAGTTGTTACATACTGGGTTCACCTACCCGTGCCCTTGACTGCATATTTGGTACTACGGAGTCATTTAGTATTTGCTTTAGCAAGTACTACTGTGCCATCCCACCAGCACACGGTTATTTTTAGATGCTAGACATGCTCATCTCTAACTCTGATACTGTGAGCATTCGGTCTTTGTGTAACTTCATGTGCATCTTATTTGGTGTAATACAGTGTGAACTTTCTGGTTAACATCTTTTGATGCTATAAAAATAATAGAAACAATAATAGTTTAACAAAAGAAAGAGTAAATAATGAGAAAATGCAATCCAGCTACTTGAATATACATAACAATTAGAGCTGTGCTAAATGTTCACAGTGAACGAGGTATTCTGGTAGTGTATATTTAGGTTATGCCAGAGAGTCTATAGAATCTAGATTCTAAGGAGTCAACTTTTATAGTAAACTTGGTTCAGCTGCTCTCCTCTCCCCAACCTCTAACCATTTTGTTTATCAACAGGTTACTTGGAATAACAATGTAAAGAATGAGAGGATCGAATTCAGACCTTCTCTTGCCTAGTTTCAGTTTGAGGAAGAGATGTGCCTTGAAGTGCAGCAGAGAAGCTGCCCCCAAAAGGGCTAATGTTTTTAGGTAAGGAAGGTTGAAGAAAAATTAAGCTGCTTTGGTATACGCTCAATGTATACAGGTATAGCAAAGTATATCTATATACAATGAGACACCCTAATTGTATATAGGTGGGGCATGAAGTGAATAAATAATAAAAAAAAATCAAAGAAGCTGAGGACTATCTGTAACCACTTGTCCTGGGGAAAACATGTTGGCTTAGCCCAGAAGCCTTTTCATCCCTATGTCCTCCTGCTTTATTCCATGAGGGGCCAGGAATAGGTTGAGGGTGTAAAAAGCAGCTTACTTTAGGCCTCCTAAACCTAAACTGGGAGTGGTATGTTCTGTTGTGTTCTGTTGCCTGGAGCAGTATGGGCAGCCTAAGGTAAGTAATTTGGGGGAGGGGGAGAGTGATTTGCATGATCAGGGGAGCTTTGGGTCTTTAGAAGCTCTGGTGGGTACAGCAGTGCTCGGCAGGTCCACGAGGAGGCTTTCAGGTCTGTGAGGATTTCTTGGTCTACCAGGGAGGGAACTGTCTGGTCTGGTAGTGGGCTAGCTGGAGAGCTAAAAGTAGCCCAGCCTGGATCGTGGCAGGGGGTCAAAATGGTACAGCCCTGGGGTTCTGGTGAGTGGCTGGACTTTCCTAGCCCTGGGGATATGCTGAATAAATACAGGCGTTCAGTAGACAACATTAATTCATTTTAGATTGGTTTAATCCAGGTCAATCTAAAGTAATTTCACCTTTAGAGTGACCTAACTTAGACTGGCCACACCATTTTTAGGAACATTTAAGCCCTGTGAATGCCTGCATGCTGGAGCAGTTTGATTGACCTAAGCTTGGTTAAGCTATATAAATGTAACACTTGTATGTACGTTGAGGGTGCATCCACATGAGCCCTCACATGCCTCTTGCCACATCTCAAAGCAGTTTGAGCCATGGTAAGAGGCACACTGGGAACAAAAATAAACAGCCCCCAAGTTGCATATTTGCAGCTCGGGTCCAAAAATTGACATCTATCTATCTATCTATCTATCTATCATGATCTTTTGTTTTAATTGTGGGAGAACATGGAATTTGGGGTATTTTAAAAAGTGAATTGGGGATTTTTATATCAGAGAATTTGCAGTTTTTAAATAGGGAACATCAGGATTCCTGCTAGTAAGGCAAGTGGCAGGACCCAGGCAGAGGAGCCTCCTCAGGGATGGCACCTGGGACCTAGCTGGAGGTGGCTGACCTGCTTGACATTTCAAAGCAAGCCACCACACTGAGAACATCTTCTGGGCCATAGCTGCCCAGATAGCAGGGCAGCAGCACACATGGCAACAGTGCTGCACAAAGGCCAACTGTGCAGTCATGGATCACTTAACAGCTGGCCCGGAGATGCAGATGCCTCTGTGGTGGCTGTGCAGTCCCCGCCTGGGTCTCATAGGCATACAGCCTTTGGGCCGCATGCTGTCGCAGGTGGCAGCTGGTCATAGCCAGGCAGCAGTCCCTACTTCCAGACTGCTGCAGTGGCTAGAAGGTACAGGGAACTCTAGGTTAGGGATACTGCAGCAGTACAGCTGACACAAGGGGCTACTGTTCTGAGATACCAATTGGCCGGGCCCCTGAAGCTCCTGTCTATTTGTCTCATTCAATTACCCTGGGTCCTAAGGCCCATCAGGCTAACTAGTAGCCCCTACTGTATGGGGACTAATGGCTGAATGAAACAACAAAATTCTGCAGACAACAAAGGCAAAACAGGTTAGGAATGTTGTGTGGGCCAATGGGTCAAAACATGAAAATGAGTGCTCTTGAGGGGGACAGTGAGTAGAGCCCCCTGGGTCACCTCCACCAGTCCTTGAAGGCATTGAAGGAGCCAGTGGATGCTGCCCAGTGGTGCTCCACTTAGAGGCATGTGTGGAACAGTGAGAGTGTGCAGTAGGATCTATCCACTTCCAACTAGTTAGTGAGGTGGCTGAACTCAAGAGCATTGAGCAAATGGGGGTCCAGGAGGGTTGACAGTTTCTGAAGGGAATGATCCTTGGGGCACAAAAGGAGACTATTCCATTATGCAGGAAAGGGGGAAAGGGGACAAAATGTCCCCTTGGCTGAATATGGAACTCCAGAAAAGACTGGGGGCAAACAAAAAGATTTACAGGCAGTGGAAGTGGGGGGAGGCAGCTACCACAGAGGAATATACCTCCCTGGAGTGCTATTGAAGGGAATCAGTTAGACAGGCTAAGGCAGGACTGCAGCTTAGGCTGGCTACAACAATCAAGGACAATAAAAAGTCCTTCTACAGATACATAGCAAGCAAAAGGAAGGTGCCAAGTAATATAGGACCCCTCCAGGACAAGTCAGGACAGTTGGTGGCGTGAGGAAAAAGGTGGAGCTCTTCAATGAGTTCTTCGCTTTAGTATTCCTAAGTGCTGGCCAAGAAAATTCCCCAAACTTGAACATAGATAGATGTCTGTGAGGCACTAGACTGCCAATGGTTAGTACTTAGTTAAGAAGCACTTGGAGGGGCTGGACAGGTACAAATCAGCAGGCCCAGAAGACCTCCATCCACAGGTGCTGAAGGAATTGGCCAGTGTCATAGCTGAGCTAGCACAGTTGTTTGAGCACTCATGGTGCTCCAGCCAGGTCCCTGAGGACTGGAAAAAGGCCAACGTGGTGCCCATTTTTAAGAAGGCAAGGGGAGATGAGCCGGGTAACTTTAGGCCAGTCAGTCTTACCTCTATCCTTGGGAAGACACTGGAAAAAATGATTAAAGAGTGCATTTGTGAAGGTCCAGCAGAGGAAATGATGCTGAAAGGAAACCAGCATGGGTTTGTCATAGGTAGATCCTGCCTGACAAACCTTATAGCCTTTTATTACCAGGTCATACACTGCCTTGACACAGGAGCTGAGGCAGATGTCATCTACCTGGACTTTAAGAAGGCCTTTGATACAGTTTTGCATCTTATTCTCATAAGAAATCTAGTGTGCTGTGGAGTGGAGGCTTACACAGTCAGGTGGGTGGCCAACTGGCTTAGAGACTGCACACAGAGTGTGGTGGTGGATTGGTCATTTTCAGCCTGGAAGGAGGTGGGCAGTGGTGTCCTGCAGGGTTCAGTCCTTGTACCAGTGTTATTTACTATCTTCATCAGCAATTTGGATGGGGGTGTGGATAGCACTCTGTCCAACTTCACAGATGACACCAAGTTATGGGGCAAAGTTAACACACAGGAGGGCAGGGAGTGGATACAGGTTGATCTGGACAGGTTGGATTAATGGGTAGAATGAAACAGAATGCAATTCAACAAAGACAAATGCAAGATACTTCACCTCGGGAGAAGGAATCCCCAGCTCACCTATAGGTTGGGGGATGGCCTCCTCAGCAGCTCAGTAGCTGAGAGGGATCTTGGAGTCATAGTTGACTCCAAGATGAACATGAACCGGCAGTGTAACCGGCATTAGCAGATGCATTACCAATAGATCAAGGGAGGTGATGCTCCCCCTCTATGCAGCATTGGTCAGGCCACAGTTGGAGTACTGTGTCCAGTTTTGGGTGCCACTCTTCAAGAGGGATGTGGAGAATCTGGAGAGGGTTCAGAGGAGGGCCACTCACATGATTAGTGGCCTCCATGCAAGACCCTATGAGAGGAGGTTGAGGGATCTGGATCTCTTCACCCTTCACAAGAGACATCTGAGGAAAGACCTTGTAGCTGCCTATAAGTTTATCAAGGGAGGACAACAGAGGATTGGATACGTGCTATTTACCAGGGCACCCCTAGGAGTAACTAGGAATAATGGGTACAAACTAGTGGAGAGTAGATTCAGGTTAGACATTAGGAAGATATTTTTCACAGTAAGGGTGGCCAGAATCTGGAACAGGCTGCCAAGAGAGGTGGTACTATCACCTAACTTGGAGGTCTTCAAGACGAGGCTTTATAGGCACCTGGCTGGGGTCATCTGACCTTGGTCCTCTTTCCTGCCTGGGGCAGGGGGTTGGACACAATGATCCTTCATGGTCCCTTCTGACTCTACAATCTATGAATCCATGAATCATAGTTCAGGAGGTCTCTAGTATGGCTGACACCACCCAGAGGCAGTTTCTGTCACAATTGGGGCACCTCTACCATCAATATCTCCAGCTGGGGCTTCCAGAGGAGGGTCTTGATGAGCAGGTCAGCATCCTGGGTAAGTGTTGCAGGGGATCTAGAGGCAGAGACCAGCCTCCAAGCCTGGAGGAGGTCCTGGTAGAACTGTGGCAGCCCTAGCAGCTCCTGCAGGGAGAAGGCCCACAAGTTGAGGAGCTGCTAGTCTTACTGGGCCCCCAGAGGTGGTGGAGTAAGGTGCACTCCAGGTGGCCTCATGCTGTGCACCTACTGACCCTGTATGACAATTACTGAAGGGCCTTAAGGCAGAACATCAGGACTTGGCTCTGGAAGCAAACCAGGCCCTGGCTGCCCTCCAACAAGAGGAGGCTCAGGACCTCCACAGTGACCCAGTGCTGTCCTGGCCATAAAAAACTCCAGGGCCCATTTCTAGAGCCTGGACAGGACCTCAAGAGACATCAACAGGGTGTGGAAGCAGCACAAGAGCATGGACACGACTAGCTAGTTCAACACCAGTGCTTTCCCACACAGAGAGAGACACCATAGTAGTCCCACCCGTGTCCAGAGCTGCTCCACCACCCTTGCCTCCAGCTGGTGCCAGTTCTCTGGTGTGGAGGGGTCCCTGGGGGATAAGTAGACCACCAGATATAGGAGTGAGTTCATGCTTCAGTGGATCGCTCACAGCATAGTGGGGAGTGAGTCCACCTGCCACCCATCACCCACCATCAGGCCAAAGCTCTTAACTTAGTTGATCTGGGCAGAGGAGGCTGCCAAGTACAAAGTCTAGAAGCCCCTCACCTGTTCCAGGTTGCCCAGGTCATGGACGGTGAGAAGCATGTCATCAGCATACATTAATAGGACCAGCCACACCACCAGCTCCTGGAGCACCAACCCCACCACCCACCTCTTCAGGAGAACAAGGGCTTCAGGGCCAAGGCATACAGCTGACCTGACAGTGAGAAGCCTTAACATACCCCTCACCTGAATGGGATGGCTTGGTTGGGCTGCCAGCTAGATCATGAATTTGTGGCAGAAGGAGTTCACATGGCGGAGGCTGGGATCTTGGCACCCCATCAAGAGGACCACCACCAGGGAGATAACCCTCCCCAGGTTTTGGAGCTGGGAAAGCAGTCCCAGTTATAGGACCTGGGGATATAGGGTCCCCAGATCTTCTAGGAGCTTGAGGGGGACATATCTGTCCTCCCCTCCACTGCCTTTTGTGTGACAGCCTCCAGGCAAGGAAAAAAACCCTCTTATCATGAAAGAAGGAGACTGCGAAGACCTAGGGGGCCCCCACCATCCAAGCCAGGGCCCACAACCAGGTCTCAAAGTGCAGGTTTTCCTGCTCAGGTAGTTGGCACTTCACTCCATGACTTTGGGTCAATGTTGAAAGAGGAAACCTGCTGCCTGAGCTGGAAGAGCCAGCAGTGGAGGATCCAGGCTCTGCAGCTGCAGCTCACCTTGCAGCTGCCTGTGCATAGCTGTGGTTCCCTCACTAGGGGTCCACCTTGGTGGGGCTAGGGCTAAGGCCAGGGACAGGCTGAGTGGGCATGCTGTCTGTGGGGTGCACCTGGTCCCCTCAGGTGCTGGTGGGCTAGGCTGGGGGTTGTGGCCCTTGACCTTCCCACCCCCAGCTTTGGAGGAGGCTGAATAAGAGCCCTTCCCATTGCCCTTGCCCTGGGTTCCTGGTGGGAGATGGGATTGGGAGTCCCTCTCAGAGGGGGCTGGCTGGAGAGGACACCCTGGTCCTGCTGGCTCCCTGTTAGAATCCTGCTTGCCCCCACAAGGAGTGGTGGAGGGGCTTTATTTGTTGAAGCTCAGTCCAGAAGCCCCTCAGGCCTCCAGCCAGGCACTCAGCAGGAGAAAAGCAGGCAGGAAACAAGACACAGGATCAGATGCAGTGAGGCAGCTGTAAGGGAGTGCAGCAGCAAACAGTCAATTAGGGAAGTAATCCAATGCAGGTGCGGTGCATTGTGGTGCAAGGTGATGTGGCAAGGAATCTCTCCCTCTCTCCAGAGAGGGGGAAGAAGCAGCAGAAGCAGTGATAACAGCCATCCAGGTCATCTACACAAAGCATGTTTCAGATAGGTGAAGGTGAAGGCTGGGGGTGGCCTACTATGGCAGCTGGGGTGGGCAAGACATCCTTAGGCACCAGTAATCATGGTGCAGGTGGGGAGAGGAGGCATAGGCAGTGCAGGCCCCCTCTCCAGCTGTCCCCCAACTGCAGCTTGGCAGAGGGCTGGGCAGCAGGATGGAACAGGAGTGCAGAAGCTGGGGTGTGGTGCTGGGGTGCTTCCTGAAAAAAGTTCCTGAGAGCAAGATAACAGCAGCAGCAGCATAGGGCAGGAAAGGGAGTGGCCAACTTCCTCCCCAGATGCTCCTGAGCTAGCAGCAAAAGCAGCAGAAGAAGCAGAAACAGAAGCAGCATCTTGAGGCAGGAAAGGGCATGGCCAACTTCCCCCAGACGTTCCTAAGAGCAAGTTAGCAGCAGCAGCAGCCTGGAGCAGGAAGGGGCATGGCTAACTTCCTCCCTGGAGCTCCTAAGAGCAAGTATCCCTGAGCTCCTTGCCAGGGCAGCTTTTTATACTTCTGGGGACAGCACAGGCTGAGGGACAGGCTGCTGTCCCCAGGCTCTATCTCCCCCTGGCTGCAGAACAGAGAGGAGCTGGGCAGTGTCATTTTGCCCCAAGTGCCACAACTTGCCCCACACCAAAGTGCACACCCAGGCACATGCGCTAAGGCAAAAATCCCTGGCACAAATTTGTACCACTCTTATTTCAGCTGCTGAAAATGCATGTGCCTTCATGTGTGGACATGCCTTGAGAGGATTTTGGTGGGAAGTTCTGAACTGCTACAGGGGAATATTGTTCTCTTTCCCTCATCAGCCATCCAGAACCCACAGAACAGGGCCCCAGATAGGAGTACACTGGGAGAACTGTTGTTGGTTGACTTCAGTGTATGATATTTTTCTCTTGTGTTTCTTCCCATAACGTACAGAAAAAAAATCTGCACAATAATGTCTAAGGCCAGGGTGAATCACTAATAAATTATTTGAGCCTCATGAAATACATTTGGTCAGTATTTTATATTTCACAGTAAATAATGAAATGGTTACTCATCTGAGGTGATAATTGTGGGACTAATGAGAGTTCTGGGCAGGAAGGAATACTTTGTTTTATTTACTGGATTTATATGCCACCCTTCCCAACAAAGGCTCAGGGTAGCTTACAACATGTGAATAGAATAACTTATACAACAGGAAAACAATAAGACAGCAAAATAACTTAAAAAGAAACTAAAAATATCATCAGTAAACCAGAGTCCCCTAGACAATATTAAACCAGAGTCCTGTCCCGTTTCCCCCCCCAGCCAGGTTAGGTGTGTTAAAATGCCTCCCCAAATAGGCAGAGCTTAAAACACTTTCAGAAGATGTCTAGACTCAGACTCTGGAATGGCAAAATATAGAGGGAGTTCCAGAACCTCCTGTCTCTGTCCTTCCCTTTAAAGGGGGGAAATATTTAACAGAAAACATGCATTATCACCAATCTACTTCTTGTGTTCAACCAGGTGTGGGCAATTATTTTATGGGGAGGGCCTCTTACCAAGTTTTGGCAAGTTGTTGAGGACTGTATGCATAGCTCCACCCCTTGACAGGTTCCCTGCCTCCTGTTTGCCATCTTGTAACTGGAAGTCCTGCTCCCTAACACACAATCTTTGCCACCAGAAGTCCCACCCCTTTGCCCCTGGAAGTACTCCTTTCAGCAAGGGGGTTTCCCATCTTGGAATCAGAAAAATACCAAATTATATTCTAAAAATCAAACATCTACAACATTCATTAATTTGACTCCAAAATATATTTTTGTGTCGATTTACATGTGTTTATGTAGTGTACATAGAGGTGATTGCACAATAGCTTAAAATGAAGTATTACCCTTGTAGATTGTGGGAAAATGGGTGCATGAGGGTATAGGTTTGTGGGGGGATGTGGGTGTGTGGGATGTGGGGGAGGGTGTGGGCATGTGAGGTTTGTGGGGGTACATAGGTGTGAGGAGATGTGGGGTGAGGGAGAATGAGTTGTGTGTGTATGTCTGGGGTGTGGGTGGCTAAGGGGTTTGTGGGGAAAATTTGTGAGGGGAGGGTGGCTGGGGAATGTGAGGGGTGTGGGGTCTGCATGTAAGACAGTACAAGGGGTGTGTGGATGCATGCGTATGGTGGGGTGCACATGTGGAACACGGCTTATGCACACACGCATACACAGAGTCACACACACACACATACACACACACACATACACTGTCCCTCCTTCATGGCTCTCTGTCTCCTCCTCCTTACCTTGCTCCCTCCCTCATTGCACAGATGCATGCACACCCCACCTTCCTTCTGATCCTTGCCCCAGGATACTGGCATAGGCCCTCTGCTCCCATGGTCTGGCCATGCAGCTGCAAGCCTTGTGGTGCAGGAGCAGCCAGTGGGTGGGCAGGGAAGCACTGAAAGCAGCAGCAGGTGTGGGAGGAGTAGGAGTGAGTGGATGAATGGGAGAACAGTGACAGCTGGGCATACCAGTGTTCCAGGGTCAGTGAAAGTGAGGCCCAGAGTGGGATGACAGGAGCATGGGGTCCCACTTGGCAGGTGCTTTATGGATCCAGGCCAGATCCCCTCTGTCCTGGCTGGTGCAACCCAGCCCAGCTTCATAGACCCCTGTTAGCCCATGGCCTGCACTCCTGCCACCCCGCTCTGGGCCTTGTGAGCACTGGCCCCAGGACACTGATGTGGCCCCATGCTCTTGTTCAGCTGTCACTGTGCTCCCACACACCCACTCACTGCCACTACCCATCTCCCTACCCCCCTACTCCCACTTTCCCAACTTTTCTGCCTGCCACGGTGGTGCTCTGGCACCACATGGTTCCCAACTGCGTGACCATGACTGCAGGATTCAGCAAAAGCTGGCCCAGCCCTAAGGAATGGGGCAATTACCTGTGGTCCCCCCTACCTGCCTCCTCTCCTATCCGCATTCTTATCTGAATTCCCTTCTCTAGTGCAGGGAGGTAGGAACAGTCCCAGGCCAAAAGCCTGTGCTTGGGGTTGGTGGGGTTTGGATGGTGGGGGGGGGCAGCGCGGATCTTGTTTCTAGGTCCTGTCATTGGCTTTCCCTGGGTCCTACTGCCCCTGGCTCCTGTTATCTTTGACAGGCAGCTAGGAGCAAATAAATATTAATTTTCTAAATTGTTTAGGGCCCTCACAGGCTGGATAGAATGGCCTGGTAGGCTGGATCCAGACCACAGGCTGTATTTTGACCACATCTGTCTTAACTGTTGTGGTCCCAAACTGCATGTGTTGGTCTTAATGAAAGAAATATAACCTGATTTGTGGTTGTGAATTACTATTCTGCCACCTTAAGGGTAATGGAGAGAAGAGTAGGAGTTATATTAGCTCATATAAAACACAAAACTCATGCAATTGACTGATAGACCTCAATTAAGACTGACTTAAAATACAAGATTAGTATAGGAGCAGGTGCTGAATTTCCTTTGATTAAAAAAAGGCTGAAGTACCTTACTATATTAATAGCAAAAGCTCAATAGACCTCAAAATTCTACTTAAAGTGACTTTTTTAAAAGCGAGTTTTAATTACTTATTTACTTTAAGATTATTTCCTATAATCTAATAGTGAAAAGCCTTATTAAAATGAACAAATGTGAAGCCAGTAGAATTCTCTGGGAAGCATCAAAGCATTTTACAGAAATCATTTTAATACACATTAAATTCCCTCGTATTTTAGAAGCTAACATAGGTGTACAGGAAGGACACTGTTCTTTTGTGAAACATTCCATAGCATTTAATAAATCTTGTCAGTTTCTCTTAAAGTCTAAGATGGACCTATTCTGGGGATGAATCATCACTGTGTAGTGAACATTTATGTTGTCTGTTGACTACTGACTCATTTGTTACGTAAGTTGAAAAGTGTGTAATAAATAAAGGGAAAGAAAATGAAGAAAGAAAAAAGGTGTGTGTGTGTTGGGGTGGGGGCAGGGGAGAGAAGCTCAAATTAAGGCAGTTGAATGGCTGCTTTATAGAACTGGTTTCTCTCCCTACCTGTGCTGTACAGATCAGGTGTGAAGCTGGTGTAAGTAATTTGCTCAGGCTTTTAACAAGCTGTTACTAAGTATATATTCCTCATTGTCTGGGTGCCCAACTTGACATGGTGGACTCTGGTTAGCAGAAATGTTGAGTATCCACAGCTTCAATTGAGAGCTGTTCACTGAGCACATAAAGCTCACAATACAAGTTATAGACATGTAAGATTTGCTAACTACTAGCAAAATGGTGTCACCCTCAAGTGTTTATTCAGCATAAGAAGGGTGAATGAGACTGTGAGAGATTAGCCATGCCTGCAAAATAAAGTTACAATCTCTTGCTTTTTATGGACTGAGTGTTCGCCTTTATTTCTCTCCTGCCACGACTTTAATGGGGGGAAAAAGGGTACGAAAATAAACAGTCCTGAGTGACAAGGTTGGTATTCTATCTGCTGTTCAGAAGACTGACTCCTCTTCACAGGACTCCACCATCCCCACACCCTGCCCTTACCCCACCTGATGTGTCAGCTTCATATTTATTATGTCTCCCCTAGAGAATTAACATGCTCAGAACATTCTTGCTCCTGGTGGCTTACCCCATTCTTCCCCACACAGGTCCCAAGCAGACTGACACTCCTTATCTAGCAATATCTGAATATGAGGGGTCACGTCTCCTGACTCTCCTCCCCACTCGGTGTTGTATCTTTTGTTTTCTAAGTTTCCTAGAATGTACCCAATGTCCACTGGAGTCAGATTCACTGACCTAGCTCTCTCCACTGTAGCTTCTCTCTGGTTTTGCAGGTAAGTCTGTCGTCAGGACTCTTCCTCCAGTCCCCTCTGTCAGCCAAATGCCATCACCCTTCTGTGTTCACATGGATCTTCTTCTGGGCATTTTCTTCTTCTTTGGGGAAACAATTACACATCCAGTTCCCCTTTAATTCTCCCCAGCTAACTGCTACATCCTCTGCAGCAGCCACATTCTCGCCACTTTCTCCACCCCCCACAGCTCTTTGTTTTTGTTTTCATCCGTGTTTCTCCCTCCTCTCTGCCTGACTGAGTCATTCCTCATTCCTCTTCTCCTGGGCTTATTGCAGAGGTAAGTTCCTTTTTTCCCATTGCTTCCTCAGAGATCTGTGACAAGGCAAGCTTGCTGCCCTGTCACAGAGAAACATGCCACGCCAGTGGGTTTCCCAAATATTTGCTGAGTGCAAAGGAATTCTTTGGTTCTTTCCAGGCTATGGAGGACAACTTTATTACTGGCCACAGACTTTCCTATTTCTCCCCCTTTAAGCCTGACCTCTTCCGCTTTACAGCTGCCATCTTCTTCCTGCCCTTCTCCTGTCAGTTTCCCACCCCTGGATCTTCACCCTAAACCAGTTCTTCTTCCTAACCCAAACCTACTCTCTACATCTTAATCTTTTCATCACTGTCCTAGTCTCCAGGCTAACCCCTGAGGTCCTCAAATGATTTATCATGTTCTTTGCCTAACTTCCATTCAGCCCCTTGCTGGCTCCAGGCCTCACCCTAAGTTCCCTATCTGCTATCAGTTTGCCTTCTCCCTGACTCTTTGTCTTTTGCCCTATTGTCTTCCATATTTTGGCTCCTCCTCAGCTGTGTCTCTTTTCTACATTCATATAAATTTCTTATTGCACTCAGTTCAAATTGCCTTGATTGGCCAATCTTAGTCTCCTTCTAACACCTTATCTAACCAATTTCTTTAACATGACATAAGTGGTTCCAAGTCTTTGTGCTCTCCTACTTCCCCTTTTCAGCTTCTGATCTCCCAGTCTTGTCTCTATTCCCCATTCCCAGTCAGGTTTTCACTGTCCTGTTCCAGTCATATATGTTTTTTAAATCCTTCTTCTTTTTCATAGATTCATAGATTCATAGATGCTAGGGTCGGAAGGGACCTCAATAGATCATCGAGTCCGACCCCCTGCATAAGCAGGAAGGAGTGCTGGGCC
>NW_017728918.1:22506796-22531063 GCF_001723895.1 Crocodylus porosus | reverse complement strand
TCCTAGCATTAGTATATAGGCACTTGAGCCCTGTGACTGGTGCTTTTGCTACCCCCTCGCTCCAAGTCCTAAAGGGCTTTTTGTCTCTAACCTTCCCGTTCCTTCCCTGTGCCGTATTGCTGTCCACCCCCTGCCTTTCACGTTCCCAAAGCTCTCTTTCTTCAGGCTGGGCTGTCCTTGTGTCCTTTTGTCTGCTTCAGCTCTTATTCATTCGTAATTTGAATTGTATACTTTCCGTCTCTATCCTGCATGGATGCCAACAAGTGTGAAGCTTCTGAGAGACCAAGAGAGGCAGGGTCCTTGTCTTGAATTCCAGTGCTCAGCTCTACTCCTGAATATCTAGGAGCCACCATTACAGTGAAAGTCTGACTTTACCCCTTTAGTCTTAGGCTGGAGTATACACCGTTGTTTTGCAGGGATAACACATGGGCCTGTCTACCTGAGGCATTTACTGTGTGTTTGACTAATTAACAGCACAGTCAATGTCTTTGTGTCTACATATCCACCACTATTAGATCCCTCAAAACTAATAAATGCCACAGCAAAGTATTCTGGTAAAATACAAAACTTCTTTGCTGTGGAGTTTCTTCATGTGCAGCAACACACAAGTAGATGCTTCCCAGGGCACAGGGTACTTCAGCTTGGGGTTAGCCAGGAGGAAGCCCCATCACTGAAGCACCCTCATGCCCCAGGCAGCCACTCCAGAGCACATGGAGCTGGGGAAGCAGCCAGCCCAGGGCTGCTGCCCCTGGTTTTATGTGCTGTAGAGCATCTGGCTGAGGCACAAGGGTGCTACAGTGTGGAGCTAGCCAGCAGGCACTCCCTGCACTGAAGAACCCTTTTGAATAGGTGCCTGCACCACATCTGTAGGGAATCTATTCCAGGTCTTGGGGGGTCAGACAGGAAAGATGTTTTTTTCTTCTGTCCAGCCTAAAAGGGTATTGTAGGAGTTTATGACCATTGGTCCTTGTTTTTCCTTGGGGTGCTTCAGTGAACAGATGTTCTCCCAGATCCTGATGAACATCCCTTGTGTACTTATAGATAGCCACCAGGTTTCCCCTGAGCCTGCACTTTTCCAGACTGAGGAGTCCCATGACTCTCAGCCTCTCTTCATAAGGACTATTCTCTTGCCCTCTGACCATGTGTATGGCTCTCCTCTGGATTCTCTCAAGCTTCTCAACATCTTTCTTAAATTGTGGAGCCCAAAACTGGACACAATACTCCAATTGCGGCCTCACCAAAGCTGAGTACCGGGGGAAGATTACATCCTGAGATTTACTTGCGAAGCATCTATAGATGTAAGCCAAGGCTTTGTTTGCTTTAGAAGCTGTGATATTGCATTGGTGGCTCATGTTCATCTTGTCATCCACCATGACCCCCAAGTCTCCTTCAGCAGTGGTGTTAGCAAGCATAGAACTGTACAGCCTATAAGTATGCTGAGGGGATTTTTTCCCCCCAAGGTGGAGTACCTTCATTTATCAGTATTGAATGTCATTAGGTTTGTGACTGCCCACTTACTAAGCTTATCCAAGTTAGCCTGGATCACTAACTTGTCCTCAGGTGTGGATGCTATGCCCCAAAGTTTGGTGTCATCGGCAAACTTAGCCAGTGTGCTTCTGACACCAATGTCCACGTTGTTGATAAAAGTGTTGAAGAGAACCAGTCCAAAGACAGAGCCTTGGGGGATGCCACTGGTTATGAAGCACCATAATGACTCGCTGCCATTGACCACTACTCTCTAGGCCCAACCTCAGAGCCAATTTCCCATACATCAGACTGTGGCATAGCCAAGGCTACAGTTGGCCAATTTTTCCATGCAGAGGTCATGGGACACCAGATCAAAGGCTTTTTTAAAGTCCAGGTATATGACGTCAATCTCTTCTCCCTTGTCCAGGTGATAAATTACCTGTTCATAGAAGAGGAGACTGGTCAACCAAGACCTATCCACAACAAACCCATTCTGGCTATACCTCAGGATGTTGCCCTCAGCCAGCTTGTACAGAAGGATCTCCTTGATAATTTTCTCGAGAACCTTACCAGGGATTAAGGTCAAGCTGATTGGCCTGTAATTCCTGGTATCTACTTTCTGCCATTTCTTGAAGGTGGGTACCATATTGGCCTTCTTCCAGTCTTCAGGCACTTCACCTGAGCACCACAAATTTTCAAATATTTTTGCCAATGGTTGAGCTATGACACCTGCCAGCTCCTTGAGTACCCTGGGGTGTAATCTGTCAGGACTGGCTGACTTGAAGGTGTCCAGCCTCTCAAGGTGATACTTTACTAGATCAGCACCAATGATGGGTATAAATATGCCCTCACCCTGGCCATCCCATGTCTTGCTAGGCAGGGCAGTCCCATTAGACTGATGAAAGACCAACACGAAGTACGCGCTAAGCAGGTTGTCCTTTTCCTGGGTGTCAGTTATCAGCTGTCCCATTTGGTTCAGCAGGGGTCCAATGTTACCCTTGCTTTATTTCTGACTCCCTACATACCTGAAAAAGGACTTTTTGTTATCCTTTATATGTGAAACCAGATGGAGCTTGGTTGCAGCCTTTGCTTTCCTGCTCCACTCCCTGCAGGTATGGACCAGTGCTGAGTACTCCTCCTTGGTTGTAGTTCCATCCTTCCATCCTTTATAAGTCTCTTTTTGAGTTATAGGAGATCCTCAAGTTCCCTGCTGAGCCAAGGAGTTTGCTGCACCTTTTTGCTACCCTTCCTCCAAGATGGGCTGGCCATCCATTGTGCTGTCAGGATCACTCCCTTGAGGAGGAACCACTCCTCCTGGACTCCTCTTGTTTTTGAGTTGTGGTTCCTTAAGGCCTTGACAATGAACCTCCTGAGGTTGTCAAAGTCAGCTTTCCTGAAGTTGAGGACTTCTGCTTTGCTGACTGACTTGCCAGCTTTGCAATGGATAGTAAAGGTGATCAGCTCATGGTCACTATCACCCAGCTTTCCATCAATTCTTATGTCACTGACTATGTCATCCCCTTTGGCCAGTACCAGGTCCAACAATGCTATGCCTCTCATCAGCCCATAGACTACTTGAATCAGGTAGAGCTCATCAACATGTGAGGAAGCTTTGCAACCAATCTAATTTGGCCAAATGCTCTTCCCATGAGATGTCTGGGTAGTTGAAGTCTCCCATGACAACCATGCACCAAGAGCATGAAGCCTCATCCAGTTCCCTGGCAAATTCCTGGTTCAGCTCTTGTTTCTGGTTAGGAGGTCTGTAGTATATTCCTACCATGATGTCCCCTGAGCCATGGTGCCCACATATTTTAACCCAGAGAGACTCCAGTCATCCCTCGTGGGTGCCAATGCCAATTTGAAGAGATGTGTAGCTGTCCTTGACGTAGATAGCTACACCCCCACCCCTTTTATCTGCATGATTATACCTGTACAGGGTATAGCCATCTAAACCTGTGAACCAGTCATAGGTGGAGTCCCACCAGGTCTCTGTTATCCCTATGAGGTCATAGTTATTCTTGTTTAGCAGGAGGACCAGTTTCTCCTGTTTATTTCCCAACCTCCTGGCGTTGGTGTATAGGCAGACAAGTATCCCATTTCAGGGCTAGGGTAGGGGTGAGTTCCCTTAAGTGCCTTAGCCTACTGGATTTATAAGGGTTGCCCAGTGGGCTAGCAGTGGTGATAATCCCCACAAGCCACAGTGAGCTTAATTTAAAGTCTGGTCAAGCAGGTCTGCCAGTCTGGCTGAGAAGAGCCTCCTCCCCGAGGAGTGAGATGGAGGCCATCTCTCCACAGCAGACCATTGCCAGATGGCTGCCAAATTTCAAGTCCCTGCCTGAAACTATGAGGATACTAAAAAGCCAATAGAATATATTTAACATTGCAAAACAAAATATATGCCCACCCTTGATTTATTTCCAGAACTGACTCAGCCTTTTTTGCATGGCACATTATAAGATTTATTTGGAATTCCTCCAATCACACATACGTGGGACAGAAAATGCTCAGCCCAAGCTATTAAAGCTTGACAAAGTTATAAAGTCAAAAATAGACATTTGTAATAATGACCCTTTGAAACTTAATAATAGGTGGGGTCACAAGTCCCACTCACTAAAAGTAAAATCCCACAAACATCAGGAAAATCACTGGCATGAGCACAACTCTAACATAAATAAGAACCTATTTTTCACAAAGTTCACTTTCCACACCTCTAACTGTAATGTTCTGTGGCAATTTCCAATTTGTTCTTTAGATATCAGGTTGTATTATTCATATTCAACCTGCATGAATTACCTTTTTCTTAGGCACAGGAGATCTAATAGCTGAAAAAATTAAAAAGTCTGTTGCATGGATAAAATAATTAAGCCTACTAGAATAGACACATAGTAAGTGGTCTAAGCTGTTTTTCAAATCCTGTTATGTTTAGGGAAAACTAGACATTTATTAGCATCACCACAAGCATTATAATAATAAGCCTAGGCATATAGGAGGAAAGAAGAGGTGTCATTAATATGATCTGGGTAGCTGGATTATTCCAGAGTTTCATTCCTATTGAATTTAGTTACCAGAATTAAAATTAAAGTTGACACTACCATAATAACTCAAAGCAAAGACAGCTTTCTGACTGTGGAAATATCAGAATTCAGGTAAATTAGATTATTTAGTTAATAAAATAAATTCATAAGGGCTCCTAAGGAATGCATATTTAAAATTATGTTAATATAGTCAGAAATAATGCACATGAGAATAGAAAAAAAAATCCTAGGTAAAGAGAAAATATGCCTTCAGAGATGGAATAATGGTCTTATTGTCAACAAATACTTATTTTTCCACATGCAAAATCTCTATTCTTTGACATAGCTCCAATTCATTGAAAAGGCTCATAGAAAAACTGGTAAATTCTATTTCCCTAACATCCATCATACTATAAGCTAGCAATTCAGGAGTTCCTATTAGGCAGTAATGAATATACTGTACTCCCTAATATGAAACCAACATTTTAATTCAGAAATCATTGGCTGTGTTCACACAAACATGGTCATTTGTTTCCCTGGGGACAACTATGTCACACACACACTCTGGTGCATGGCAGATTACCCTGAGTGGCCCCAGAAGCCTTACCTGGGGCCCTCTGGGGATGCATCAGTGGTGATCCTGCCACTCAGAGCCTGGCTAGCAATTGGAGCCTGGCTCTGGCCACCCAGGCTCTGGTTATGAGTGGCCATACTGCCCCCACATGTGCTGTTCCACTTTTTTTGGACCCGTGAATATCTAGAGGTCAAACACCCTCCCCATGCTGCTCCCTGCCAATGTGGAGAACAGCTGGATATGCAGTATGTTGCACCACAGACGCATATCTGTGGTGCCATATACCACATGAACACACTCATCTGGATGCAGCCATTGTATTTTATTTATCACTTTCCAGACTGTTTATTTACTTGTTAGATGTCCCAATTCCTCAATAAAACACACACACACACACACACACACACACACACTCGCCTTGTATATATATAATGAATCCTGTCTTTCCTGTCTTTGTGGGTAAAATTCTAGCTACAACTTTTATATTATGAGATATTTCCTCCCAGGCACTTCAAAAACTTAGCAAATGTTAACCCCTGCCTAGAGTCAAGCCTAATTGCAGCACTATGACTGAAACGGAATCTCTGACTTCTGCTATAACTTCTTCCTTTCCTTCTTTCTGTGTCATTGCTGACTATAAGAACAGATTTCAGTGCATTCCACATGTGAAATGTCTCTGTCATCCTCATGGCTTTCCCCCTTGTATATCCAAGCCACTGATAAATCCTCCTTCTGTAGTAGAATCAACATACTATGTTTTTGATAGGCTACATGAGATGTAGTAATGTGCATTAGCCTAATTTAATGTGCATTATGGGCATGTGCACACCCTTAATGCACATTAAACATGGTGAAATTAGGTTAATCACACCTAAATTTGATACCTGCAAATGAAAGGTATCAAATTTAGGCACAATTAGTTAAAGCACATTAACACTCATGTAGATGCACCTGGCATTAACTTTAGTACCAGGTCCACCCAGCCACTAGGGTTATAGGGCAGGGCTGCAGGGACTTGGTGGCAAGTGCATGTGTTGACACCTGCTAGAGTGCATTAGCTTAATTTACTTTAAGTGTAGTCACTCTTAAATGCATATGTAGATACACCCTATAAGCACTGCAAGCAGATATGTAATAAAGATGCTTCAAGCCTGGTGAGATAGGTCCCCAGGGATTTGTTTCTTATGTTTCAGAGGGTGCATCTATACAAGACGCTTCAAGCACAGAAGACTAATTTTACTGTGCATTAGCACAGTGGGCAAAACCTTTGCTTATGTGCTAATGTACAGTAGATTTAGTCTAATGCACAGTAGCATCACAACACAAACATTCTCCTGCGCTAATGCGTAGTAGCACCCATTATGGTGCATTAAGTTAGTACCTGTCATTACTAGTACTGGTCATTACAGTTACTGAACTTAATGTACCATAATTACAGCACGTTAATGAATGTGTTGACATGCCCAGTATTTTCTAAATATGTTTCAGAACTAAGCTCTATCTTTCAAACAGACTGACCAGGGCCCTTGACCCCCAAACCTGATCAGCTATTTTTAAATTGTACAGGCAAACTCTGACAATGTAGTCTGATAAGGTGACTTTCTTAGAGACATTACTGTCTCTTCTCTGCTTCAGTCTATTACCCTACTTCATTTTATCATAAAGTTGGATGCTTTGGCAGCTCAATGTCCTTTCCTCTGTGCATGGTTTTACCTCTGTTAACTTCCTGGGGGAGGGCGGGGGGTGGTTGGCAAGATTTTCTTTTGGAGAACATTCAATACCTTATCTGCCCATTAAAAGACACTAGGGCTAAGTACAGACAGTCAAAAAGTCCAAGAAGGATTCAATTAAATTATTGCAGGTTTCTCTAAACTGCATAGATTGAACTGATAAGGAACTGAACTGATGTTCACTTTTCAGGTTGGAAAAGCAGGCAGAAGCCTGATTGAAGAATAGTATGTAGAGATCCTTTCCATCCTCCTGAGATGTGGGTACAAGTATTGATATTCCCATGAAAGGAAATTCAGTGGAGGGTCCATGCTTCACCAGCAACCAAGATTTTTTTTTTGTTTATCGCCCCCCCATATATGAATTATTGGCATCTGTTTTCTTTTTTCTTTTTTGTCCCCCTTCTCACTTCCTCTAAAGCAGGAGTCAGAAACCTTTTATCCAAAGTCCATATCTGGCTGGTGAAGAGATTTTTATCTAACTTGTTAAGGAAGTTTCCACAAGAATCATCTAGAACCATCTGGCCCGACAATTCCCACTTTTCTTTCCAGTCTGCGTTCCAGCAGGAAAGAAGGAGAATATCCGTGATACTCAGTGGGTATTTCTACACATGGACTTTAATGTACAGTAGCCTATTTTACTGCAGATATATAGATAGCATTACATAAAGAAACTTTGTGATTATGCTGACCCACAGGAAAATAGGCTATGACATATTAAAAACCATGAGCATTTATTATTGTGCATTAAAGCTGTCTAATGCACATGTATTTAGTACCTCACATTGGTGGTACTAAATTTAATGTGCATTAGAAAAAGCACCATAATGCACATGTAGACACACCCACATTCTCCTGGTAAGGGAATTCTCCTGGAAAGCAAGGGATGTAGATGTAAATAAACCAGGGGTGTCAAACATGCAGTCTGCAGGCAAATCTGGCCCATGGAGCCTTGTAAACCCTGGTGCTGCCCCTTTTGCTGTGCTGCACCATCCTCGTGCACAGGTCATGTGTTCCTGGCAGTACCCAGGGCAGTGCTTACTCAAGCTGAGTCCCAGGCTGTGCTGCCCATGGATCTCACATTGGCCAGCATCCCAGACTGGCCTGCTTAGGTGGATCAGGCATGTGGCTGGGCAGGGCAGGTATCCATGGACCAACCCTGCACCACTTATCTGGCCCACAGGATAAGAAGAGTTTGATACCCCTGATTTAAACTCTTTCTGGCTGAATGAGGCACAGAACCAAGATCTCCAGCTTCCTGGGCAAGTGTTTAGCAAGCTTCTGGACAAAATATGTATCTGTCAGTTCTCATTGCCCCCTCCCTTTCCATTCTTCTGAGATGATGGAAAGATGTAATGTGCAGTCCTGAATCAGATGCCTAAAGGAGAAGAAAGTAAGGCTCCCTGTGCCTGCTATTTCCTGTTGTTTACCTGTGGGTGACTACCTACCCAGTACTTACATGCTGTGGAGGAACATAAGATTACCTTCTGCCTGACTGGAAGAACTGTGTGCTTCCCAGGGGCTTGTCCTGAGGAAAGACCTGTATTTTGGGGCCAAACATCATTGTAGGTTTAAAAATAATCCCTGCTATTGGCTTCATTTATCAAATTATAAAATAAGAAAAATAATTTCTCATTAAATGCAAAATAAAGGTTGAGGAAACTGGTTACAGATTCCCACAAAACTCTTTCAGCTAAGCTAAATAAGCTAAACTGCCTTAAGGAATTATCTAACTAACCTTCTTCAAACTAGTCCTGTGTATTCAGTAAGATTATGGTAGATAAGAATCTGATATATTTTGGGGGAATAACATATTTTTTCCAAGAACCACCTTAGATGCAAAGGCTAGCCTTGGACTGACTTACTTTTCCATCAGTAGAGACCCCTTCACGGTATGTTACTGCTTGACATATTCCTTGAAAATGTAATTGTTTATCTCTGGGTGAACAGATTTTTCTTTTTGTCAGTAATTCTGGGGAAGATGAATTTTAAAACTGTGGTGGACACTGAAAATGGAGGTTCCTAAGGTCAGAAGGTCAAATATTCTTGACCTAGATCCTTCTTTAACATATTTTTATTATATCCCATAATATCCTATTTTGTCTTTGTCAAAAATCTATGCAAGTAATTTCATTTCCTCGAAGTAAATACATTATTAATAGTAATGAAGTAGAATAATGCTTTTCTTGTGTATGTCTACTTTCTATAAATACCTTCAATACACTTGACATCTGAGGGATGATGTATTGATTTCTTCTTTACTTTCAGCTGTAAGACTGCAACGCAATAAGCCAGGCAACCATTTGAAAATTCAAGATGGGCTGCCATGGAAGAAATGGACTTTCTTTTTCTCTTTGATGGGACTATTGTTCAGGCAAAGTTAATAATATGCTAAAGTAGCTTTAAAAATTTGCCAATACCACTAAAAGCTCTGTTTGAATTAAAATGAACTATTTTAACACAAAAATCCTTTGTTTTACATTCAAGCTGGGATGCAACTAGCAGAATTGTGTATTCATTTCCTTTATTTTTCTGAGGATAAAAAAATGTATAATTGAATGAGCACAGTGTGTTAAAACAATGCCTTTGAAGTCATTATTATGTTTTATATAAGTATGTTGTAACTGACTCTAATTGTCAAATGCAAAAGAAAGATTGTAGGTGAATCCATCTGGGTTATCATTCAACTTCTGCCCTGGTCTTTCTTTGTGGCCTAAGGCAATCATTCAGTGGGGAGATTTTCAAAGGCTCAAATTAGACTGTTCTATATTTGGTACCTCTTGGAGTTTTATACCAAACTTCCCTTATGCCTTTGAAAATCTTCTTCAAAGTCTAACTGTAGCAGGCTGCATGGCAGAAGCTGAATTTACAAGCCTGCTCCTGAGGACTAAGCCAGATGACAAAGATAATTACTTGCTCCATGAGAGTTAAAGGACTCCCAGAGATAGTGCAGGGGAGGGACAGGAAGGTCATGGGGTTGAGGATGGAAGCCCAAGCCAGGACACTCTCCATAGGTCCAAGAGAGTGTGAAGAAATCCAGGTAGACCCTGAGGGACTATGAGTTTACAGAAAGACTGGGACTGGCTAGAGTGAAACTGATACAGGTAAAAGAGTGTGGGCTGATGGCAGTGAACCCAAGCTCAGGAATTCTTGTTGGTCTGTGTAACAGGGTGGCTTCCTCACCACGTCTTCACTGTCTGCCCTGCTTCTGGGGTAACTGCCTGCTTCACTCACCTGCCACACCCTAATAGAAAAATACAAGAGTTGTTACTAAGGTAAGAGTCTACCCATTACTCACCCTGCTGACAAGGGCCTAATACCCACTCCAACCTTCCCTCCATGGGTCCTATGCCTTGCAGATGTTATTCTGGTTTTACTTCTCTGGCCTATGGCAAACCGGGCACACAGTTGCTGCTCTTTTCTACCACCCTGAAGAGCCACTTGCATGCTACCACTCTCTCACCAGGGTCCCACTCATTCCGCTGGCTCTCACCCAGCCTCTTTCCTACTGTCCTGTCTCAAGGGCCACACTCATGCCACTCAGCCTCACCCGGCTTTGAGCTTAGCTCTCCTCGCTTTGGTCAGCCTCAGCACAGCCTGTTGGGTATTTCCAGCTACCATCACCTAAGCACTGACTGAGTGATTATACAACTGTAGGCCTATTTCACCCCTAGCCCAAGGCCAGACCACTGTGCCCCTACTGGGCCTCCTCACTCACCCACACTCATGGGGCCACTCGACTCATTGCCCCTCTCACACACAGTCTCTGTACTTGTTGTCCCTCTCACATAGGGTCTGACTTGCACCCCCAGGCTTAATGCTACCACCTGGGTGTGGCCTCAGGCCTCTCCTCTCTCCTGATCTCTGCCTCAGGGCTCCTTAAGTGAGTCCTGGGGTCCCCCTGCTTGCTAGAACACCACCAGGGATGTGGAGCTGGGGTTATTAAGATGTCCCGACCTGCCTTTCACTGGGGAGGTAACTGGTCTAGCATTTTCTGGGGGCTCCCATGCCACTAGGAGCCCCACCAGACCACTCAACCTGGGTAGGTGGATGAAATTTCTACAAGCCATATTTTAGAGAAAAGTGGGAAAAAACAGAGTTCTAGTGGGCTCTTATAAAGAGAAGGAGACACCACTATAGAAGTCCTGAAGACAGAAAATGGAGTAAGTGAAATAAGAGAAACTACCACTATGAAACACCAGGAAGTAGCAGGAAGCCAGAATGTATTTGTTTAATAGTGGATTAATAAAGAACTGTGGACTGTGATGCTTATGGCTTGATCTGGATGCAGTTATTAAAATGAAAGCCACTTCAGGTAATGAGGGGGAATAAAAGCCAGACCAGAGAGAATCTAAGATGGAATTAGGGGAGAGGAAAGCCAAGAAGGAGCAGAAAAAGAAGAAGAATGTTGTTGTTCTATATATCTCAACCCAAGAGCTGTTGGTTAAATAGAAAACTGGGTAAGAATTTTCTTGAAAGAGTAATGGATACAACAGATAAGTACATTTTCTTTCTGTATTTTTGTCACCCCTTTTTTAAAATGAGGGTATTTTATGTTAATAATCCATTGGGGAATGGGTAAGAGCAGGTAGTAACAAACATATGAAACATATAAGAAACCTGGAGAGTCTAGAAGGAGAATTAGGAAAAAGTAGGAATGTATACTTTTATAACAACTGTAAATCAAGGGCACAAAGAACTATATGTTCTGGAGCTAGTGTTTTGACTTTAAAACTTGTTTTAACAGAGGATATGAAGAACTGATATGGCAGATTCAGGTAACTGATTGCCTGTTTAATATGCATTGGATAGTAATAAAGAGTGATCTTGTCTGTTTCTCCTGTGTCCCTTAACTTTGTGAACTCTGTAGCATCCTGTTTTAGAAAGAAAATATTCTCCTTACTGCAAAATCTGCTTCTGTAATTCATGGCCAAAACTGGTATTAAAAAGAATAATCTATAGTAATGTGAACTATAACAACTGAGAATACCTGATCAATATTTGTTTTGACAATGCTGGTGAAGGCTCGGTTCAAATACATACCCAGCAGAGAAGGAAATGATGGATTAACTTCAGGTTTTGGCCTGTGAGAAAACATAGGTCTAAAGCACCCAACAGATTGAAAATAGACTGAAAAGACATTGACAGTGGATAACTGGGAAGTGAACAGAGATACGTAACAAAACATTACAAAAATACTGCTGTTTTTTATTAGGTTCAATATACATTTTTTAGGATAGAAGTAATCAGTTGAATAGAATGATCTGATCAATTAGAATCCACATGCATAGCCTCCAATATATTTATTCTCCCCTAACCTACTCATTCAGAAATGTGTTCTTGGATCTAGCATCTGTTGTTTCCTACTATCGGCTTTCTGCATGTAATAACACTTTCTGTTTAGTGTGTGTGTGTAATCAATAGAGGTGTGCAAAGTGGGACATATTCAATTCAGATTCAGATTCCCGGTGCTACAACAGGGAAAATAAATATGGGGGGGATCAGGTAGCCTCCTTGTGCTCTGTCTCCTCCCAACTTCTTTCCTCTGTATCCTCTCCCCCCCGCCCCCTTACTGTCAGATCCCAATCTCCAGGAGCACATGGAAGTGAGGGGTAAATTTGAAACCACTTGACTTTAAAATAAACATGCATATTAGTATGGTACCTATAGAGGTAGTTCAATAAAAATTGATGCATTTTATCTTTTTTGAAACTGGTGCAAATTTTAGCATAGATGCTCCATCAACACACTTCTAGGCAGCACTTTTGTACCTATTTATATATAGTACAAATTAGGCATGATATTAGTCCAAAGCCAAAAGCTCATGATTTATCATATAACCATGAAACGTTGTTCACTCTTCTGGGCCCAATTAGGCTGGTTCCCAGCAGAGCAAACAGCATTTCAGGTGGGGTTGACCCCACAGCAAAGCACTGTTCAGCACATGTTTGTACTCCAGATATTCTCTACAAAGGATCTATGTGGTAATTAGCCCCCTACTCATGACTAGAACCAGGTTTTGTTGTCATGAGTCCTGGGATCCTCCAAAAATGTATATGCAGATGAGCTGCAGAACTACTTCATTCAGCTCCACCTCATAGAGAGCTAATGCTAATTCTGTGCAACAGGCTGAGAGGGGGAAATAGAGGAGTGCTGGGTGAACTGTTTGATGCCTCATTTGGTGATGTCTGCCAGACATTTAAGGCTGATGAAAAAACAGAAATAATTGGAAATGGGAAAGATAGTGGACAGTAAGCTGAATCAGTGGACAGTAAGCTGAATATGAATCAAGTGTGCCCTTTTTGCAAAAAAAGTTAATGATATACTGGGCTGCATTAGTAGAAACATTACCACCAGATCAAGGGAAGTGATTCTTCCGCTCTACTTGGCACTGGTGAAGCCACATCTAGAGTACTGTGTCCAGCTCTGTAATACCCCTCTCCCCATTACAGAAAAGATGTTGACAAATTGAAGTGTCCAGCAGAGGACAACAAAAATGGTTAGGGGACTGCGACATATGGCTTATGAGAGGCTGAAGGAACTGGGCTTATTTAGTCTGGAGAAGAGAGACTGAGGGAGGGGATTTAATAGCAGTCTTCAACTATCTGAAGGGTGGTTCCAAAGAAGATGCAGCTAGATTGTTGTCAGTGGTGGTAGGTAACAGAACAAGGAGCAACAGTCTCAAGCTGCAATATCTCACTAGGAGGATGTGTCTCCACATGCATTTACACTGGTTTAAATTTACTGCACAGTAAATTACTACACAGTAAGTGGGAATAGACCAGCACCTATACACACAGGTGTTAAAGCACATTAACGCTGCATGTGGAATAAAAGTAGTTCCAAGTCAGTCCACACACACACTGTGCATTATTGTTTGGTAACTAATCAGATGTAAATTTGATATCTGCATGATGCAGGTATCAAATTTAAACTCAAGTTGGTGTAAGTCACCATATTTACTGCATAGTATGGATTCATAGATTCATAGATTGTAAGGCCAAAAGGGACCTTGGAAGATAATTGGGTGGCGCGCCTGCACCAGACAGGAAAGATAACTGGGGGCCAGGTGACACCAGCAAGGTGACTGTCTAGTTTCCTCTTGAAGATTTCCAGGGTAGGTGATTGTACCACCTCTGGAGGGAGTTTATTCCACAGTCTGGACACCTGGACTGTGCAAAAGTTTTTTCTAATGTTGAGCGCAAATCTGTCTTCCAGCAGTTTGTGGCCATTACTCCTAGTTTTCCCCAATGGCGCCCTGGTGAACAAGCCTTTGATGTACTCCCCTAGTGTAGTGGCAAGCTGCTACTAGGTCCCCTCTCATCCTTCTTTTCTTCAGGCTGAAGAGTCCCAGATCCTTCCACCTTTCCTCATATGGCTTGCCATATAAGACTCTGATCACATGGGTGGCTCTTCTTTGGACTCTCTCAAGTTTGTCCATGTCCTTGTTAAAGTGTGGTGCCCAGAAATGGATGCAGTACTCCAGCTGTGGTCTCACCAGTGCTGAGTAGAGAGAAAGAATCACCTCCTTGATTTTGCTGGAGATGCATTGATTGATGCATAACAGAGTATTATTCACCCTACTGGCTACAGCATTGCACTGCCAGCTCATATTCATACTGTGGTCTATTATTACCCCCAGGTCCCTTTCATTTGTGCGGCTAGTCAGTTTGGTGCCACCAAACCTGTAGGTGTGTTGGGGGTTGCTTGTCCTGAAGTGGAGCACTTTACATTTCTCTACATTGAGCTTCATCCAACTTGCTAGCCTATCTAGGCGTGCATTTATAGACGCATACATTTTTACACGCATGCATGTATATGGATGTGCATGTATAGGTGTGTGCCCAAACAGTGATTTCAGTTACTGCATGATGAATGTGCAACTGTAGAGGCATCCAGAGTGTATTAAAACACTAGAACAGTTTACCCAAAGAGACTGTTGAGTTTCCATCCTTGGACGCTTTTAACTACCTTGGCAGGTAAACAAAGCCTTGGCTGGGATGATCTAGTTAGGGATGGTCCTGCTTTGAGCAGGGAGTTGGAGTAGATGACCTCCTGATGTCTCTTCCAGCCCTAATTTTCTATGATTCTATAATTCTAAAGGCACAACTTATCTCTGGGAGTAAAGAAGGAGTCCAACTTTATCAAGCGCTAACCATGATTTAAAAAAGAGTCAGTGCTGAGGGGGACAGAGCTCAATGGGCACTAGCAAATTTCATATTCAGATGGCCTACACTAATCTGTCCTTGTGATAGTTTCCCATCAGCAGGGATTCTTGTTTTCTCTAATTTAAACAAATGCCCAGTTATTGGTTTAAAAAGTAACCCCAAATCCACATTTTTCAGTGATTTAAATGAAACACTACTAATATGTAGATCTATATATTGTGGTGTTTCATTTTAATCATGGGAAAATGTGGATTTTTGGTTACCTTTTTTAACTGAAAATTGGGGATTTTTTTAAATCAGAGAAAACCAGGATCCCCGCCCATCAGTATATGAAGCCCCAGACTGAGGAGTATGTAACATAAGATATTTTCCAGTGCTAATACCACATGGACCTGAGCAACTGAGCTCTGCTTAGTGGCTGGAATTTGGAACTGATTTAATTTGGTCTGAGACATGAAATTAAAAAAAATCAGTAGGTTTGACTAATATAGGCCATGTGTTTGATAGTCATGATCAATACTAGCTGAATTTAATCAGATTCATAGTTTCTTTCCATTACTGAGCACATGCTGCTTTTGGCAGCAGTTTAATGATAAACAATGAGGTTTCCTTGTATGTGAATGTAGGATGTGGAGTTTTCTCTTCCCCCTTTCCCCCCATGCTGACTGGGTGAAAAAACCCTCATCTTATATTTAGGTAAATCTAGTACCTATCTATTTAACAGCATTTGTTTTCACTTATAGTTTAGAGAGTATAATAGACAACTCAAGTTACATACAGTTGGATACAGTATAAATATCATTCTAAAGATAGCACTGAAATGGTTAAAAAAAGTGTAATGATCCATTGTACTAAGTGCTTCTATTCAGAAAAAGATGTCTACCTCCTCTACTCCACTTTGAAAATAAATAAATAAATAAATCATATTATTTCCAGGTCACCAGATCAATTTGTTTTTTCCTCCATCTGGACCCTGTTATCATCTTGAAAAATGTATTAGATAGAATCCACCTTCTTTATGACTTCCAGAAGTGTACTTCAACTCTCACAATATTTTCTAAAGCCAATATTTTATCTATGGCAACCCTGACATTTTGTAATTTTTCAGGTGAATTTGCTTTAATGTATGCTACTGTAAGCAATGTATGCTTACTATGTACCATTTCCAGTTCTCCACTGGTAATATGGAACGCACTGGTCAGTGAATCTATGATGCTATAATGATTTCTTCTGAGCCATTATTCTGTCAACACTTTCAATTGCTGTCTTTGTTTTTTTTAATATTACTACAACTGGACTCAGTTTTAAGTTCTGTCTACTATCTCCCCATATCCATTTCCTTTTTTTTTGCAGTATATATTCATTCTGTTAATTTGTGAACCTCAAAAGGACAGCATTTTTAAAATAAATTATTTGTAGTGGATTACTGCCCCAGTGTCATTATTTGTATGGTAGTAAAAATAGAGAAAAATACTAAGAGGCCAATCATAGAATTAAGAAAGAAAATGCTGCTATTTTGTCAGGGGGAAAAAAATGACACAAGCTCTGGACTAATTTTTCAAATGCCCTTTTTTACTGCAAAATTTTATACTGCAGATTCAAACCCAACTATAAGACACTGGAATGATTAAGACTAAAACAGGCAAATTACATTTTTGATATATACAATAAAAAATCTAATTATGTTACAATAATGAAGTAACTGCTAATAAAAACTATCAAAATAACTACAAATAAATCAGACGTTAAAGAAAAAAGTTGATATTATTCTTCCTTTAATACATAAGCTATGCATATCTATTTATATAAACTGCTTTTTTTAAAGACACTGCTATTAGTGATACAGATAAAAAAGATTTTTAGAACTTCTAAGCATGAGTCAAATGCTGCACGGTTACTTCAGTAGAAAAGGGCCTGGCTTTGTAGCAAGTATTATGACACATCTTTGAACCCAGGAAATGAAGGTCTTCATTTTTCAAGAGCACTGACATTCACCTGGCATGCTTTCTCTTTTGTGCATATAAATGAGCATAGCAAAAAGTTAGCTCGGACTCCCTTCCCACCACCAGAGAATCACTCCACTGAGCCAGTGGGAAATTCATGCTACATGAAGTGCAGCAAGTAGTAAAGCCATGGAAATATGAGGTGGGGGTCAGCATAGCACTTAATACACCAGAGTCTTATTCCAAACATGAATTTATGTTTTATGTATTTATGTGAGGATGGCTTGTGATAGTGTGGCATGTGTCAGAAGGGGAGGATGAGGGTGAGGAATGATTTAAAGAAGAGAAAGGAGGAAACAGTTAGGAAGATATTTTATTTCCCTTTGTGTGTCTAAATGACAGTTTTCTAGCAATTTACCTGGCCATGTTTTGGCCCTGGCTTTATGTGTAGGAATGCGTAGGCATGCATGCATAGACTTTGCATATGCAGTAGGACTACGCACTAGCTGGTCATATATGGTAGCACACATACATGTGCTTGAACATTAGTTCCAGAAATGGTGCAGGGACAAGGTCCTTACCATATTTAGCATCAAGAGTTGAGTGGCTGGGGCACTTGCCTAAGGAGGAGGAAACCTGGGTTCTGGCCCACCACCCCTATAGGGGGGCTGAACATGAGGGGGAACTGACTAGCACAGTGATGGAATCATCACGCCACAGGCCAGGCATACTCTAGCCCCTCTTCAGCACAGTGTTTGAGGCTGAGCCCATGCGTGCCCCTCCCCCCCTCCCCCAACTCTTGCCAGTAGCCAAAGGTACATGCTAGGAACACACACACTTACCACGGCTGATGCTCATGTGTGTTGTGCTGGGTGTGAGTGTTGTGCTAAGTGTGTGTGTGTATGCTGTGTGTATGTTTTGTGCTCACTGGGTGTGTTGTGGTGTGTGTGTGTTGTGATCTGTGTGAGGTACGGGTGTTTTGCATTCCGTGTATTGTTATGCATCTGTTTTGTGTCTGTGTTGTGCTGCATGCATGTGTGTAGGGGTTCTGTGTAACTGTCTGGTGTGTTGTTCTGTGTGTATGTATTGTATTGCATATGTTGTGTTGTGCTCTATGTATATACAAGAAAAGTAACTATGTTAGTTAATTATGTTAGCAGAATAAAAGGCTAACTTTCCTATGGGTAGATCTGCTTCTTACAGATTTGCATCATGGGGGGTTGGTATCTGAGCACAGCTTTTTATGCAGCCACTTCAGCTTAGACTTGTCAGCTACTGATTGCCTGGCTCTGATGTGTTCTTTCTGGTCTGCATATTATCCTTCTCTCTATAGAGTCTGATGCTTGCTTTGGTCATTGCAGATATCTGGTCTCTTATTTTGTGTGTATGGCAAGGATCTTTCTGTTCCTACAAAAATTAGTGGGCCAGTTTTGACTTTGGTAAAGTAGAATTGAGTCCTCATTTTCAACTAAATAGTTTGCTGCAGAGAACTTCCCAAAGTCTCTTGCTCAGCATCCCAGACTCGTCTCCCTCATCTGTAGAATGAGAGTGATAGGGAAGACTCTTCTAGTGTCATAACAGGTAGTGCTAACCAAAATCACTCAGGTAACATCTTGTATTGCACTATGTATGTTGTGGTGTGTGTTGTGCTGCAAGTCAGCAATATAAAAGGAGTCAGCAATATGACACAGTTGCAAAACAACTGTAATGTCAGGATGTTTCACTGGGAGTATTAGGTGTAACTTGCTTTAATGTATGCTACTGGATACAGGGCCTCTATATTCAGGGCGGGTTAGGCCTTGCCTAGAGAATTGTGTCTAGTCCTGTGTTCTACCTTTTAAACAATGATGTTGAAAGGATTGGAAAATTAGAAAGGATTCAGACCCAGGCAACAGAAAAGGTAAAGGAATTGCAATGCATACCACATAAGAGTTTGAGAGACCTTAGAGGAAAGAAGATTAAGATGGGCATGATTTGAAAGGCTACCATAAATAAGAGGAAAAACAACCATTTTCCCTTCCTGTAGTAGGTAACACATACATCAGTGGTTTTCAACTCCAGCAAAGAAAGATTTAAATTAAACCTCATGAAAAACCTCCTTAGTACTAAAATACTAAGGTAATGGCATAGACTGTCCAGGGAAGTAGCAGAATCTTCTTTATTTGAGGTTTTCAAGAAAAGCATTAATAAGTATTTGACAAGGAGTTTAGGGGAGTAGAGGGGGTTACCAGATGACCCTCCAGCTTCTTTTCAAGTATATTATTCTATTACTTTTATTGCCTTAGGTAGGGCAGTGTGGTACCTTTGGATGTAAATAGACATCTCATTCGATGTAGTTCTGATTGTCCTGGAGTTTGATCTGGATTGAAATGGGTGTGGCGGTCATTTTCAAGTTATCCTTCCAAGATGCATTACTGCTCCTCCACCAGTAGGCGGCTGTCAAAATCACAGCACAGCCAGATCAGCTTGTCCTGGGCAAAAGTGAAATAACCTTACAGTTGAACACAGCCATATCCCAGGAAAAAAAACTTTTACATATTTTATCCTACATCCTTCAGAGAGATTTGAAGCAAGAGAGTGAGCTTGCAGTGGGTCAGTGTACTTGTATGTAAGAACACCCGGGACATAATGCTTTTTCTCCCTAGACAGATACAATGTCTGTTTGGAACCCTAGGGTACACCCAGACTAGTGCAGTCACGCAGTATGCGGTGCTGCAAACACATTTTCAGTGCCACAAACCACACAATCCTGCTCTGTTCCCCCACTCCTCCCCTCAGGAAAGGCTGCTGGAGCCAGCACAGTACTGGCCCCAGCCTCTCTTACCATCCCTGGGGTAACTTGCCATGCGCACGTGGCTCAGGTGTTCCCCAGGCACAAGTAGTTTCAGCGCAAGGTGTGCCACTACTAGTTGTTCCCAGGGAGCCAGACATCCATGCACATCTGGATGCGTCCCTAGAGATTTAACTAGTTAAAAGAAGCAGAAGCTTTTGAAGGCAACAGCCTATTTCATTAGGTATTATGTCTTCTTTGTATATTGTGATCATCTAACTGCCTTTATAACACAGACCATAGGGATTCCCTAAAGTGGTTTCTGCTTGAAACAATCATAAACACACACACACACTGTGAAAGAGTAAACAGCAATGTGGCAAAAAGAGCCGGAGAACGCTGCTTCCAGAGCTATTACCATATTAGGATAGAAGCTCTGGGAAAAGAAAAGAAAGAGGAGAAGGGAGTCTCAGAAAAGGAGAAGAAAGAAAGAGCGTCTGAAGGACAAAGTGAGGGAGAAAGGAGATCTCCAGGAGATAAGACACTTACCTCAGGATTTTAGTCGCCACTGAGAGTGGAGCTCTGAGAAAGAGGGGCAGATCCCTGAAGAGGCACCAGAGACGTGACTGGCAGCCGCTGAAAAATTAACAGGAAAAAAAAATAGAGAAGAGTGAATTGACTCACTCCCACAAGCTTAGTGAAACCAACTGAGTGCTGACCACAAGGATTCAAGGCTTCAGGCATGCACCAGATGAAAGGTACATACTCAGGATAGCAAAAGTAAAGAGAGAGAAACAACAAGGCTTGAAGAGAAAAGCCTGCTCTAAAAAGAAAAAAAAAAAAGAAAAGGAAATAAACGGACAAACCAGGGTTAAAGGGACTTTGTTTATTAACACCAAGTTCAGCCCAACTGAACTGATAAAGGTTAAATAAGGACAGTATGTAGATAGAATTACAAAGTTGATATAATTGCTAAAAAAAAAGGACCGCTCCTGTTTAAAAATAACAAAAGTTTGTATAGTGTTATAAAGAATAAAGGTAAAGACAAGTTTTAATCTGCATCTGATTGTGAATATATATATCGGCGAGTGTGTGGGAATAATTGAGTGAAGTTTTCCTCTATATTACTGGGATTCCTAATAGAGACACCCAAAGAGCAAAATAAAACAACAAATACATATATAACAACCCTCCCGACAAGTGACATCATAATCATAAAGCAGAATATATTATAATTACATCCAAGACGTAGCAGGTGGGAAAGTCGGGGTGCTTACAGTTCTTTGGGAGATTATGAAAGGATACAGAGCGGCAATGTCCACCATCACAGTGGTGCATTGGCCAGGAAGTAATGATGGCCTAATCAGAAGACAGCATGGAGAGACAACCAAACCCCAGGGGACTCTAGAGCCTCTACACCAAACCATGCATCTAGTAGGGCAATTACTACAACAACAACAAGCCACTTGACAAATCGCACTTGAAGAAAAATGGATGCAGCAACAGACATAGGCTTATCGACACCAAGTCGAATTAAGAGTCCCAAAAATGACCCCGCAAGATGACCCAGAGGCCTTCCTTGAAAGCTTTGACAAAGCAGTGTTAGCATCTGGGTTAGAGTGCAGCCGGTGGGCTGACCATTTAGGTGTACTCTTGATAGGAAGAGCACAAGTGGCTTATCAGGCAATGGCACGAGGCAAAGTGACGGACTATGATAAGGTCAAGAAACAGATTCTGTGTCGTTTAAATATTAACCCACAAAATTATCGACAGACCTTCTGCATGAAAAAGAAAAAAGAAGAGAAATCACCACGAATTCTGTTGCAACAATTGGCCAATCTGTTAGAAAAGTGGTTGAAGCCACAGGAGGTATCCAAGGTGGAGTTATGTGACCAGATCCTGTTGGAACAATTCTTAATAGACTTAAAGGAAAATACCCAACGTTGGGTGCGGTGTCATCGACCAAAGTCATAGGCAGAAGCATTACACTTGGCTGAGGATTTTGAAGTGCTCAAACGGATAACTACCAAGAGAATGCCCCAATGTCCAGAACTCCTTGTCACAGGAGCACTTGGGTGCCCTGTTCCTATGAAGGAACAAGGGTTGCTGAAGCTCCCTGAGACAGCACAGGTGTTGGTTGCTGGAGCAGCCAGGCTGGTCACATGACCAGAAGGGGGCAGGGCCAGGCCTTTATAAACAGCCCAGGCCAAAACCTAGCAGCAGTTCCCTTCTGGCAGCCTGAGGTGCAGGAGCTCTGCAGGAGAGCCAAGCAGAGCAGAGACGAGCGGTGCAGCCTGAACACCCAAGGGGCTGCATCCTGGTTAGGGTGGAGAGAACCCTGACTGGGAGGCCTTTGCAAGAGAGCCAGGTGGGCATAGATCCTATGTTATAGGCAGGAGGCTTATTGTTGCATTACAGCTGATTGGCTTACAGTTCTGTTTAGTTATTGTTATACCGGAGGACTGGGCGAGGCTGTAGGGGTGGAGGAGGCCTCATCAGGAGCTCTCCAGGGAAGTGGGGGTACTCCTAGTGCCAGAGAGGGATGCTGTATTGTGGCACGTCTATACCCCAGCCCCAGAAGGGGTGAACAGATTGAGGAGCCCAGGGAGGGCACTTTTGGTGAGATGAAATCCAGTGTGGGCGTAGGTAGAGGCCCTAGTGGGGCAGGACCCAGAGAAAGGGGTCAAGGGGGCCAGGTAAGGCTGGGGCCACCTGGGTCCCAATTGGGAAGAGTCCCAGAGGGACGCCACAGTGGTGGGGACCCTGGGGCCCGCAAGGGCACCGTAGTAGGGGTACTACCCCAGCCCTGACAAGGTACAAAGTGCCAGTGAGGGCACTGTAGTTCGGGGTGCAATACCCCAGCCCTAAGAAGGGGCAATGAGGATTTTGGGGGCCAGGCACGGCTAAGGCCACCTGAGCACCACTTGCAAGGAGCACCAGCGAGATGCCCGAGAGGCTCATGTTAGGCCCAATCCAGGGACACACAGGAAGACAAGCCCAGGGTAGGGTGCTACTATAGAGATGAGCCCGGAGAGGGCGAGTCCGTGATTATAGAGAGCCCGGAGAGGGCGAGTGCATGGAGGGACAGGCCTCAGTGGGGGCACCATCTGTACATGGAGAGGCCCCAGGAGGGGCGAGTATATTATGCGGACCCCAGGAGGGGGCAGATATAGCTAGTAGGCCTGAGAGGGCTAGCGGATAGAGGGGCGCCGGTTGTGTGACAAGCCCAGGGGCGCCGGTGAAGGGGCGCTGGTTGCGTGACAAGCCCAGGGGCGCCGGTGAAGGGCGCATACAGTAGACTGACCAGATAACGTCCGGTACATCTGTGAGGTTTGGGGCATGCTAAAGGGGAGGTTGGAGGCACGCATAGCCCATAAGGCTGGGGTGCACCAGGTCACTCCCTGTGGAATGGGGACAGTGTAAGCATAGCACAGTGTCCAGGGCGACAAGAGGAAGCCTCCCTTCTAGAACCATATAACAACAAGACGTGGCGGGCGAATAGGAGGGTGCTGAACCGCTTACTTGGCACGACAGGGGGCGCTAGAGAGAGATCATGGCCGGTCCTGCGCCCCACTCGGTGACACTCCTCAAGTTGGATGAAAGAATGAACAAAAGGAAACTAGAAAAGGGAAGAGACCAACTACTGTATGTTTCAGGTGTAGGAGAATTCGACATATTGCAAGGGAGTGTGCCAGTCATCCTCGATTGGGTCCACGACCAAAGGAAATACTATTTGAAACCCGGATACAAAAAAGTGAGAGGAGTGACAGTGGGCAGGTGGAGATGGTGGACTGCAGCATCGGGGAAACACATTGGGAAGCATCAAAGGAAAAACCCACTGTGTGGACCCGAGTTGGAAGGAAGAAATTAAAAGCTATAGTGGAAACTGGATGTGCTGAGACGTTGATTAGAACCGGCATAGCTCCCCAAGGCTGGGCTCCAAGTGCAAGCGCCGTAAAAATGATTTGTATGCATGGCCAGTTGTTGGTGTACCCCCATAGGAAATATCAATTGGAAAACTTGGACACCACCCGAGAGATGCCAGTAGGTCTAGCCAATGACCTACCTTACCGAATGGTATTGGGCAGAGACTGGGAGGTGATTTATGAAGTCCTAGGCACCATGAGGAGACAAGAAGTCAAAGTAGAAGGTTTAACCAGAGAGGACAGTGGAGATTACACTGAATCCGATACACTGGATTTAGAGAATTCAGCAAGCAGCTCCTGCTTTTGAGAGGCTCAACAAGACAAGGACCTGTTTCAATCAATAAGACAAATGGAGCTGGCTAAGCAGGACGATCAGGTAATTTGCTCAGAGAGATACCACACATTCCCCAGGTATGAGTTGAGGAAAGGCTTGTTATCAAGGATCAAGGTGGGACATATAGAAGGGACAGAGGTACTGCAACTGCTGACACCTCAAGACTACAGGGAAACCCTCTTGAAACTCACTCATATGAATCCATTAGGAGGTCACATGGGAAAAGCTAAAACGGAAACCAGGCTAACTAAGTGGTGTTTCTGGCCAAAGTTGATATAACTGTTAAAAAATAAAAGGACAACTTCTGTTTAAAGATAACGAAAGTTTGTATAGTGTTATAAAGA
>NW_017728918.1:22504961-22506696 GCF_001723895.1 Crocodylus porosus | reverse complement strand
CCAGCAACAGACTGTGATATAGCCGAGGCTGCAAATGGCCAGTTTCTCAATCAAAACTTGACCTCCCAGCTAAAATATAGTAACAGTTAATAGATACACAATAAAAAAAAAATATCCAGCTCACACACTAACTCTTGCTAGCACTGCAGGGATAGAAAGATGAAAACAAATAATTTTGGTCACTAAGTCAATGTGAGCTGGGGAATAGATGTGTTGATTAAAAGGGTGACAGTCATTTTGAGATTATAATGTCACTCTAACTTAACATTATAACATTGATTTCCTAACGGATTCCAAGAAATCTGAAGCCTTCAGGAAAAAGTATTTCAAATATGAAAGGAATTAATGAATGTTGTATGTTTTAGTCAACCTTTAGTCAACTGGAAAATTCAGATACCAGAAGTTAGAAAAGCATGCTTATTTAAGTTAACTAACAAAAAATGCTTATCAGCTGGGGTTCTGCTTTAAGCCTTCTCATAAAAATATAATTGTTTTCATAGAAGCAATTGTAACAGGATTGTAAATATATATTTTGTCCTCCCCAGTGGCAAGTCCATAAAAAAAATAGATACCTACTTAAGGGGTCAGGCACACATCTTCAAGATTTTTAAACATCCAGTTCCTATTAATTTCAAGTACAAGTAGCAGAAGTCTGTTCACTGGTCCTGAAAGTTCCAATCAACTCCTAACAATGATCCAGGAGTTCCTTCATTCCATTTTTGCTTGCCTACTATTAGATGCACTTGGAAAACAGGAAACTGAAGTCTGTGTGAGCTATTTTTACTCAGCAGCACTATAATGAGGCCTAATTGAGTGAATCTACAGGAGACAATTTACTGTGCAGTAGACTAATCTACTGAATAGTAAAGTATCACCATTTACACATGCAGGACATTTACTGAGCAGTAAATTAGGCTATTGTGCAGTTAGCTAGTACATGTAAATACAGGTACTGTTAACCTCACAGTGGTTCCTGCACAGTAGTACTCATGTGGATCATGACTGGGATCAAATTTGTTCCTGGTCAGCCTAGACAGCAGGGGACCACATGGAACAGGAAGCTCTCTGTCCCTAGCAACTCTCTGTCCCTAGTCCTGTTGCTACTCAGCTCATGGCTAATTAGCACCAGGGCTGGGGAGCCTTCTGTCTCCTGTCCCAGCTCCCAGTGCAGAGCTGGAAGCTCCAGAGGGCAAGTGGGGGCTGGGTTCTCAGTCCCCTACATGTCACCTGGAGTTGCCAGCTTTGTGGCATGCACAGCTGCTCTAAGGGGTGGGCAGGGGCTGGGAACCCAAGCAGAGCAGCTGCTGGCAAGCTCTATTCCCCCCTGCTCAGCAGGAGGCTTGTTGGTAGCTGCTTTACACCTAGGACATCTCCTGGCAAATCCCCTGCAAGGCATGGGGCTCACTGGCATCTGCATATCCTGATGCGCACAGTGCCAGGAGAGCTCTGCCCACTGCAGAGGCAGGTGTCTCCTGGCCCCATGCACATCAGGTCCCCTCCTCATGTACAAGGGGCCAGGAGACAACTACTACTGCAGCCAAAAGAGCTCTCCTGGCCGTGTGTGTATCGGGACAGGCTCCATACCCCTTGCCAATCCCCTGATTGCCAGAGCCTGAAGTTCTCTCTGGCTGCTGCATGGGTAAGGTGGCCATCATAAAGGACATCCTGGTTTTATGCTACTCTGCCCTCTATTGATACAAAACCCAACACCTTTATGTCCTCTATTTTTCTCTTG
>NW_017728918.1:22503009-22504616 GCF_001723895.1 Crocodylus porosus | reverse complement strand
GTTTGTATGTACATTTCTTCGTGTTTAAAATAAGACATTGTTGCTCCTCTGCCTTGTCAAGATGATTTGTGAACAAAAACAGTTGATATTAAGGAAATAAAAATAAAGCTGAATATTCTTAATTTTGTTGGAGAGACGTTACTGCATTTTATTATCTTGCAGAGAAAATACTAGCAATTTATAGGGATAGCATTGTGTGTTCAAGGTTCAAGGTTGTCCTTCCATTGTCTTTCCATTGTATTGCCCTTCCACTGGATAATTGTATTCCTTTTCAAGTCTATATCAGAGGTATATACAGAGGCTTTTCCTGTGAGTTTCTGATACTTTTCACATGAAGATTGTTCGGCTTTGATGATCTTGCAGTTAAATGAAAAACTTTTACACAAACAGATGGCTACCGCACAGCACAATTCTTTCTCAAGTCCAATCCCAGGTGTGTGATAACTAAAGCAAAGATCATTTGCTTCCTAAGCAATCTGATATTAATCAGATATTAATCAACAAGACTGATTAAGAGAGACTTCATGATCCATAGGAAAAACCAAAAGCTGCAGGAGGGAGATAGCAGAACCTCAGAGGATTTTCATAAGCCCAAAGAAATTAAGAAATATAAATCAGGGACATGCATTTAAACATTTATGATGTTGATCCATCTATTTCTTTTTCTAAGTAGAATGAAGCAAGATTGGTATTGAATGACTGGTTTTCAAAGTCTTCAACTGCCATATTTCTGAAGAACTGTAAATCCAGCATTTCCATACAGTTAGAGGTCTAGAGAGAGGGCTTGCTTAGACTACGGAAGTGTCTGAGGGGTAAGCATTAGTCCTATATTAGTCCAGGCATGTAAAGTGCAGGAACCCTATACATATTTTAGAAGCTCTGTAATCCTTTCTTGTTCAATTATTTGCTTTTTTTAATTATACAATGCAATTTTTTTGTTGTATCACAAATCATTTTACATATTCCCCATATTTATATCCTAGATAAATACATGCTAGGGTCAGAAGGGACCTCAACAGATTATCAAGTCTGACCCCCTGCTAGGACAGGAAGGATTGCTGGAGTAAGATGACCCCAGCCAGATGCCTATCCAGCCTTCTCTTAAAGACCCCCAAGGTAGGGGAGAGCACCACCTCCCTTGGAAGTCCATTCGAAATTTTGGCCAACCTTACCTTGAAGAGGTTTTTCCTGATATCTAGCCTAAATCTGCTCCCTGTCAGTCTGTGACCATTGTTTCTTGTTACCCCAAGCGGTACCATGGTGAACAGATCCCTTTCTGTGTCCCCCTAATGAATGTGTAGGTGTCCACAAGATCAACTCTCAGCCTTCTCCTGTGGAGACTGAAGAGGTCCAGGTCCCTCAGTCTCTCCTCATAGGGCTTATCCTGTAAGCCCTTAACCACACGAATGGCTTTCCTCTGGACCCTCTTGAATCTATCAACATCCTTCTTGAACTATGGTGCCCAAAGTACTCCAGCTGCCGTCTAACCAGTGCCGCATAGAGGGGAAGTATCACCTCCTTCTATCTATTTGTCATGCATCTGCTGATACATGAAAAAATGTGGTTAGCTTTGCTGATGATTTTGTCACACTGATGACTCATGTACA
>NW_017728918.1:22498996-22501998 GCF_001723895.1 Crocodylus porosus | reverse complement strand
TCTTAATGAAATAGAAAAAAATGATAATGATTAAAATATCATAGTTGAGAAAAAAAAATGAAAGCACTGGCCAGGTAAAAGTAAATAATTAAACAAGTTTATGTGCTATTTCATAAACAGGTTGCTCTGTTTCATATGCCAAATAATTCATCTGGTAATTCTTTTCTGTGAACTGTTAGTACAAAAATTACATTATATTTATAGGCAATTATAGAATTTATTTTGACCCATATTTGCATACTGAACTAAATTTTTGAACCAGTAGCTAAACCCTTCAAAACATATTACTTGGTTCATTTCAAAATCTCTGAGTTAACTTTTTTATATGCATATGGGCCATGTTTTGTTTTTTAACAAAAAAACATAGAAAGATGAATTTTCTTCTAGTGAATGTTAGATATTCATTTTTATCAGTCAAAATGATGTAATACATGTGACATTAAAGTGATTAGGTCTGTACAAAAATGAAAACAGAAAAGGCAACACTCTAGGTTCCTATCAATTTGGGTTTTGTTAGATAGTAATGGATGGCACTGCTTTTTATCTAAGTTGGTTTGAATAAATCTTTGAAGTAAGGAAAGCTAAGATAGGGAAAACTGAAAGCAAGATTTGTAAATCAGTTCAATATCAATCTAATTGTTTTGAAGAATAAGAAAGAAGGCATTGTAAGTGCCAGGTGGATTTTAGAAAAGTGAAATGTGCCTTGATTAGAAGTTTTTAAACTTGAAAAGGATTCTTTGGAAATAACATGACTAATCAGAGGAAATAGTGTTTTCCTCTTGTACAAAGCATTTCCCTATGAATCATTATTATAAAAAATGGACCTGAAACCTCTCATTTAAAATCCCTAAACCCAACCTGAAGGTACACCTAAAATAGAATGCAGATGTGACTTTGTTCCTGGTTTGCATTTGTTTCAGAGATTAAACCACTGAGATTTTGCAAAATCAAACTTTGGGGGAAGGTATGCCAAAGTCAAACTCTGGGCATCTCTCTCACCTGATTATTTCAGGGCCTTGTAATATGGTAATTTTAGGCAGCTCTTGGAGCTCTTATCACGTGGATTATCCGCATATTAACATCTGAGACTGGTTTTAAGCACTTGTTAGGTAGTTCAAAGTTATGCCACTCCAGGGCAGGATTATCTCTGATACGTGGTACACAGCTCATGGTACATTAAGATGTAGCCACTCTAGGCAAGGGCCAAGCAGAGAGGTTAATCCTTCCCTGCCTGCTCCCCTGAGACAGACAGCTCAGGCAGCCACAAGGAAGTAATACCCCAGGGGCAGGGGCGAGGCAGGAGGCAGCGGAGAACCCTAACAGGAGAACCCAGGGTTGGAGAGTGGGGGCAGGGATGAAGCCTGCAATTGTGGGGGGGGAGGGGAATCATACCTTTCATTCCTCCAGTTCCTGATGGCCTGAAGTTTGACTGCTCCAAATTTAGGCTACTACTAACGCTGATCCACATTTGTGCAGCTCACATTGCAAGTTGTAACAAGGCCCTCCAACTTCACCAGTATTAGATCAAGTCCTAATCCTTGAGGCTGAAGAGAAACTCTTCCATCCTCACCCTGGGACAAAGGGGACTGAGTTTGTTGAAAGGTGCACTGAAGTAGAGAGGTTACCTGTCTCTTCACCAGAGAATCACATTATTGGAAAGATAAACATAAGTTTAACTAACATTCATGTCATGCAATGAAAATGCAAAAGCACACTCACTCTTGGGAAGATGGATATAGGCTGGACTCCAGAAACTCTGAGCTCCAGTTAGTTGTTGAGTACCTCCAACAACTTAGGGCTATTATTATCCACTTCCCTCAGGTTTATAATCATACCTATACAATAATTAATTACATGTATCTCTGGATTGGGTATATGTTAATGAAAGGGGTTGATTATGTAAATACCCTCCCCAGCTAAGTGAAGAAGTTATGATAAACTGTTAACTCTTGTTTAACTATGATGGTCTTTCAAAAGTTATCATTTAGGTTTCACCTCAACAGTGAGTGCTTGCTATTCCTTATGGAAATTATTTCAATTGCTTTACTTGTGTTACTGTGGTCAAACACTTAAACCAGTTCTTTTCTATTTTACGTCAGCAAAAACATGGAATATGGCTTTGCAAGCCTGTCTCTATACAAGGTTACCGAAAGTTTGTTTTAAATTTTATGCATTGGAGGATGTATAAAAGGCCTTTAATGTATTCTAATTCATTATCCTTCTATTCCAAATTGCAGTTCATTAACCTTTGTTGCATGGCGAACACATACTAGAAAGCATATTTACCAAACAAACAGCTACTTCAAACATCAAGTTCTGGAGTCAAATATTGTGTTACTTGTTGACTGTAGGTGCTATAGGGCTCATGTCCTTTCTGAGATGATGTCTTCTCTTCTGCTATGTATCCCATCTGCTACCTGTAACACTGCTGGGTCACAGGTAAGCAAACGGTAGTCTTTTGTGGGGGGGGGGCTCTGTACTGAGGCGGTATAGGGCTGGGAGACAGGCTGAGAGTAGGGGGTAGCATGGTGTGGGGCATCAGCGTGTAAGGGCCATCTGAGATGGAAGCAGTGTAGTGTAAAACCATTTCTGTAGTCAAGCTGGGTTACAAACTCAAGATTTTTTTTTTTTACTGATAATCTGAAAACTTTTTTACTTTTTATTATGTTTGGTAAATTTGAACTCTTTGAACTCAGCCTTAACCTGAGCCTGACAGGAGGATTGTGTGTAAATTATGTAAAACATATGTCAGAGATACAGAGATAACTGAGGCTAAAAAAGCAGGTCCTGAATCAGTGGACCAAGACTGGAAGCCTGCAGCCAGAGTAAAGAGGGATCAAGCCAAAAGGACTGAGGCATCTCTGCACAAAAGGATGGAACCGTGGACAACACAGTAACATCTATGAGGCATGGATGTGGCTCTGGAAGGCCACAAATTTAGCCCTTAAGGCAAGTAGGGCCTAAGAGAGAGAGCAATGAGAGAGAGTGAGAGAGAGAACACC
>NW_017728918.1:22492331-22497856 GCF_001723895.1 Crocodylus porosus | reverse complement strand
TACCTTTCATTCCTCCAGTTCCTGATGGCCTGAAGTTTGACTGCTCCAAATTTAGGCTACTACTAACGCTGATCCACATTTGTGCAGCTCACATTGCAAGTTGTAACAAGGCCCTCCAACTTCACCAGTATTAGATCAAGTCCTAATCCTTGAGGCTGAAGAGAAACTCTTCCATCCTCACCCTGGGACAAAGGGGACTGAGTTTGTTGAAAGGTGCACTGAAGTAGAGAGGTTACCTGTCTCTTCACCAGAGAATCACATTATTGGAAAGATAAACATAAGTTTAACTAACATTCATGTCATGCAATGAAAATGCAAAAGCACACTCACTCTTGGGAAGATGGATATAGGCTGGACTCCAGAAACTCTGAGCTCCAGTTAGTTGTTGAGTACCTCCAACAACTTAGGGCTATTATTATCCACTTCCCTCAGGTTTATAATCATACCTATACAATAATTAATTACATGTATCTCTGGATTGGGTATATGTTAATGAAAGGGGTTGATTATGTAAATACCCTCCCCAGCTAAGTGAAGAAGTTATGATAAACTGTTAACTCTTGTTTAACTATGATGGTCTTTCAAAAGTTATCATTTAGGTTTCACCTCAACAGTGAGTGCTTGCTATTCCTTATGGAAATTATTTCAATTGCTTTACTTGTGTTACTGTGGTCAAACACTTAAACCAGTTCTTTTCTATTTTACGTCAGCAAAAACATGGAATATGGCTTTGCAAGCCTGTCTCTATACAAGGTTACCGAAAGTTTGTTTTAAATTTTATGCATTGGAGGATGTATAAAAGGCCTTTAATGTATTCTAATTCATTATCCTTCTATTCCAAATTGCAGTTCATTAACCTTTGTTGCATGGCGAACACATACTAGAAAGCATATTTACCAAACAAACAGCTACTTCAAACATCAAGTTCTGGAGTCAAATATTGTGTTACTTGTTGACTGTAGGTGCTATAGGGCTCATGTCCTTTCTGAGATGATGTCTTCTCTTCTGCTATGTATCCCATCTGCTACCTGTAACACTGCTGGGTCACAGGTAAGCAAACGGTAGTCTTTTGTGGGGGGGGGGCTCTGTACTGAGGCGGTATAGGGCTGGGAGACAGGCTGAGAGTAGGGGGTAGCATGGTGTGGGGCATCAGCGTGTAAGGGCCATCTGAGATGGAAGCAGTGTAGTGTAAAACCATTTCTGTAGTCAAGCTGGGTTACAAACTCAAGATTTTTTTTTTTTACTGATAATCTGAAAACTTTTTTACTTTTTATTATGTTTGGTAAATTTGAACTCTTTGAACTCAGCCTTAACCTGAGCCTGACAGGAGGATTGTGTGTAAATTATGTAAAACATATGTCAGAGATACAGAGATAACTGAGGCTAAAAAAGCAGGTCCTGAATCAGTGGACCAAGACTGGAAGCCTGCAGCCAGAGTAAAGAGGGATCAAGCCAAAAGGACTGAGGCATCTCTGCACAAAAGGATGGAACCGTGGACAACACAGTAACATCTATGAGGCATGGATGTGGCTCTGGAAGGCCACAAATTTAGCCCTTAAGGCAAGTAGGGCCTAAGAGAGAGAGCAATGAGAGAGAGTGAGAGAGAGAACACCCTAGACTCACCAGACTTCCAGGGCAGCCTTCCTTCATCACTTTCTAACATCAAAGTGTAGCAGGTGAACAATTGGTTTCAGAGTAGAGTATTTATTTGTTTTATATCCAGAAATGATATGTTTACCCAGAAGAAATACAAAAGACTTGAGGAGGAATTTGCATGTTAAAGCCTTAATTCCACCTCCTTTAACTGATTTGAGATGTCATCCACAATTTCATTTATTCTTTCGTGGTTAAGCTTTTTGTTGTTGTTGTTTTGACACTTCCTGGAAGTTTGTAGTAGTCTCTGATTGCAAACCTTTACACAAGTCAAGAAGTAAATGAGCCATAATATGGCAAAATACATATTAAAATGCAACAAGAATAAATATATGAAGCTTAGAGCAAAATTGCAAAAAGTTCTGAATTCAGTTCAAATAAATATACCAAGCTTACAATTCATGCTAACCATGATCCTGGAAATCTTACATCTGGTTCTGATCTTCTACAACGGATCTGATGTGGTGTCTTGGCCAAAACAAGTTATTTCCTTTCACTTGTGAACTTCTGGGGCTACTAAGAAGGAACTCTGCCAACTGTTCCAGACTGCTCTTCCACTGAACACAAAAGTGAAATAAAATGACAATTATATGTTTTACACCAGTCAAAGACCAAAATCTGTAGAACTTTCTATACAGCCATGTAACAGATCTTACACATAAACCAGTTTAAGTAATCAGAAACTGGTTTAAATCTGTAACAAACAGATGTTCTGTGCACATAAACCAGTTTCAAAATGGCTGAAACTAGCTTGAGATATACCTAGCTGAATGTAGTATCAAACTTAATTGATTTGGTTCAAACCAGTTTCCATAATGTCTGTTCTAGACCCCTTGCCTAAGATAAACCAGATTCCCCCACGATTCTGGCATGCTCTCTAGGCTGGGCAGGGTGAGGCTCTCTGTTCCACAGCAGGGCTGGCCCCTCTCCTATGCTCCCTGGCTGCAGCTCTGGCAGAGAATTGCAGCCACAGAGCATCTGCCTTGTTCCTCCCTGCTAAGCAGGAATTATTCTCCCCTCCCCTCTGAATTATACAGACATCTCAGTGTTAGATGCTGGCTAGAGTCCATGCTGTGGGAGGCAACAAAAGCAGACAGACTTTTTGGAGCTAATCAATAGATAGCTTAATGTCCTTCCTTGGAAGAGCTGTTTAAAAAGAACTATTTAAGAAGAGCTCCATTAGTTAATGGTGAGAGGCTTTGTTTTCTTAATGGGTTGATAAACAATGACTTAGAGGTCATAAAAATTCCCAGGTGGGCTGCACAGGAGGTGGGGACTAATAACAGCCTCCTGCTAAGGCCTGGCCATGCTCCATCTCAGTTCAGCCCTATAGAACAGAAGGGAGGGCTGTTCTAGCCTCCCCCAGCTTCTAGCCTGAGCCACTCCAGGCATGTGCCTGTATTTCTGGAATGAAAAAGGAATGTCTAGCCACCTTCAATTTGGTTCAAGCTTTGAAGGATACACTAACCTGCAAAGACCGAATCAATTCAGGCTCAGGCTCTTTGAATATCTGTCCCTAGCCTAAAAGAAAGCAACTAGTTACTAGGGCTGTGTGAAATTAAACTGGATGCTCCCTTTCAAAGCTGTTTCAATGCATTTCAAACTCAAAAAACAGTGAAAACAAAATGAAACAAAAGGCTTCAAAGCAGCTTTCAAATGAAACAAGGGTACTCAAAATGTTTTGAAAGTTTTGAAACATTTTGAGTTTTGAAGCCGGGCTAACTTGGCTTCAGCAGCAGGTGGCAGAGGCAGCCTCTTGTCATCTGTCATGCCAATCCAGGGGCTTGCATCTCCAGAAGGGCTTCCTTGGTGCTGGGAGTAGCCTGTGCTCAGCACTGGTTGCAGCTGGCAGAGGCAGCCTCCTCTCGTCTGGGGCATAGATCCAGGGTCTCACACCCCCGGGACGGCTGTCTGGCTGCACCAGAGTCCTCCCAGGGGTGCAAGGCCCCAGATCTGTGCACCAGCTGAGAAGGCTGCCACTGCCACCTGGTACCGGTGGCACCAGCAATTTTCCCTGGGACTGGTCCCAGGTGGCAGCAGCAGGATCCTGTCATGCAATGTGAAGATCCAGAGCTTGCACCCCCAGGTGGAGTCCAGCACAACACTGAGGCCCTCCGGGAGTTAAGGACCTGCCAGATGACAGTAGCGTGCTGCTGCCAGCAAGTGTCAGGAGTTTTGGTTTGAACAGTTTCAGGTACAGTTTCCCAGAAACCTCTGCACCTATCTTCTTGAAACTTGGCAGGCTTCATGCCCTCAGAAGGGGCTACCATCCCTGCAATTTGTATCTGTATAAGGCAAGAAATGACAAAGGTTTAGGCACTTTCATGCTGCCCCCTTATAGCCTATGGGCAAAACATCAAAACACATCAAAACACCGAAACAGTTTTGACAAAACAAAATGGAACAATACTTCAAAACTAAACAAAACAACAAAATGAAATGCTGTCCCTTTGAAACAGTGAAATGGAAGTTGAAACAAAATGGTGCTGCTTCGCACAGCCCTGTTACTTACAATGAAGGGCTACAGCTCGGGGAAAGATAATGCTGCTATGGTTTGCTGGAAATTAAAAACCTCAACAAGCCATAGTGGAGGAAAAGTACCAGAGAAAGAAAATCTTTGTGCTAGAAGGGCAAATCTGAGAAGGAAGACTGCAGCCACAGTGGACCCATTTCAGGAGCCAGGGTAATAAGGTTTCTGTTTACTTATTGTTTGGTGAAAGACTGTATATAACCGGGCCAGGCTGAGAGGTACTCCGGGCAACAAAGGCCAGCAGAGTGAGAGACTCTATAGTAAGTACAAAGGCTCTTGAGAAATGTTCAGGTAGGGACAAAGCCTGGTTGAAAGACCCTAAGGTCACAATCCCCTGCAAGCCATTACCCAAAGACATGTTTAATTTCACCCTTTTTGTTAAGCTTGCAAAAAGTGAGGATGGGAGACTCATTTAGGTGTCTTGCTATGCTTCAAAGGCATGAATAGAAGCTTTGCTTTTGATGTGGCTCCCAATTCCCTCCTGCTGTAAATGCATATTGGTTATTTGGACTGGACAAGGCAGCTGGATGTTATGCTAGCTAGACTACCCCCTTGTGTGTTGTTGGCTACAAAAACTGGCATGCTGTAACTGTGCTAGTTTAATGGCTGCTAGGCTTCAGTAGGCATTTAAACTTTGTCAAATTTCCAAGTTATTCTTCTGAGTTCATCAAGAAATGTCTGACTGATTATCTCATACTTTGACATCTCTTTGGAACAATGAGAGTAAGTACCTGAGTTAATTATTTAAACTGAGAAGCTTGGAAATTAAACCTGATCAGGAAAAGTGAGGAAGAAAAGGAGCTTAACTATTGAAAATTTGGTAGACGTAAAGTACTGCATATTTTGTATAAGATAGAAAAGAGCAGTGGTTTTTTGGCTTTATGCCACCATTTCAAACTTGTATGAAATAAAAATAAGGTCTTTATCCTTCCATGAGCTAGAGATGATATTCATGTCATGTTTATTGTTTTTCATAATAATAAAGTGCATAAGGTTTTTTAACCTTTTACCTGAATTATTTCAATGACGCATATTAGCTTGGTTCTACATACATAGTTGATGTAGATGGCTCATTGGGAGGAGTCCACCAAAATTTTAATGGGGCGATAAACATATTTGAAGTTATTTAGGAGACACAAGTTGGTTTAGTAGCTTTGGCTGTACTCTGGGACTAAGGAACATAGGATTGAAAGTGGCCTTAGGGACCACTGAGTCCAGTCCTTGGATTTTCAGGCAAAAATATAGGCAAGACATTCTTGAAATCACCACTTCAAATCTTCACACTATAATACCCAAATGCCAGCAAAATCCTATAGTGATCTAATAACCTGCTACTACAGCA
>NW_017728918.1:22481101-22492231 GCF_001723895.1 Crocodylus porosus | reverse complement strand
TTAAGCTTGCAAAAAGTGAGGATGGGAGACTCATTTAGGTGTCTTGCTATGCTTCAAAGGCATGAATAGAAGCTTTGCTTTTGATGTGGCTCCCAATTCCCTCCTGCTGTAAATGCATATTGGTTATTTGGACTGGACAAGGCAGCTGGATGTTATGCTAGCTAGACTACCCCCTTGTGTGTTGTTGGCTACAAAAACTGGCATGCTGTAACTGTGCTAGTTTAATGGGTGCTAGGCTTCAGTAGGCATTTAAACTTTGTCAAATTTCCAAGTTATTCTTCTGAGTTCATCAAGAAATGTCTGACTGATTATCTCATACTTTGACATCTCTTTGGAACAATGAGAGTAAGTACCTGAGTTAATTATTTAAACTGAGAAGCTTGGAAATTAAACCTGATCAGGAAAAGTGAGGAAGAAAAGGAGCTTAACTATTGAAAATTTGGTAGACGTAAAGTACTGCATATTTTGTATAAGATAGAAAAGAGCAGTGGTTTTTTGGCTTTATGCCACCATTTCAAACTTGTATGAAATAAAAATAAGGTCTTTATCCTTCCATGAGCTAGAGATGATATTCATGTCATGTTTATTGTTTTTCATAATAATAAAGTGCATAAGGTTTTTTAACCTTTTACCTGAATTATTTCAATGACGCATATTAGCTTGGTTCTACATACATAGTTGATGTAGATGGCTCATTGGGAGGAGTCCACCAAAATTTTAATGGGGCGATAAACATATTTGAAGTTATTTAGGAGACACAAGTTGGTTTAGTAGCTTTGGCTGTACTCTGGGACTAAGGAACATAGGATTGAAAGTGGCCTTAGGGACCACTGAGTCCAGTCCTTGGATTTTCAGGCAAAAATATAGGCAAGACATTCTTGAAATCACCACTTCAAATCTTCACACTATAATACCCAAATGCCAGCAAAATCCTATAGTGATCTAATAACCTGCTACTACAGCAGCAGAGAAGTGGTTAATATAGACTCAGAAGATGTTACGAGTATGACTGCAAGTAGCAGAGCAATACCCTCTAGCCAGGAACTTCTGTTTTGTTTTGTTTTTTTAAATAATGGCACTACTTCCCAATCCAAATCCAGAAAATCTCCAGTCTTAGCTTTGGTCAAGGTACCAATACATTGGAGGAAGGAAAAACAAATCGGGGGGAGGGGTGGATTTCTGTCCTGACCCAAAGTGGCAACCAGTAACGGACCTGAGACATGGAATTACCAAACACTGCACAGGACAAGGGCAATCTCTATGTTTCAAAGTTTCATAGTTGGTACAGTCAGAAGGGACCTGAGCAGATCATAAAGTCCAACACCCTGCCATGGCAGGAAAGAGTACTGGGGTCAAAGGACCCCAGCAAGGTGTTCATCCCGCCTCCTCTTAAATACCCACAGGGTAGGAGCCAGCACCACTTCTCTTGGAAGAAGAGTTTCAGATTTGGAGCCGCAAACACATTACTCCACATATCATACACTAAATGTTGAGCCAGAATTCCCTGTCCTATCATGTTGTGCCTTCCATAAATGTATCCACTTCTGGTTCTTTGCTCCCATTGCTTTCTTTGCAAAAAACTTGTAAAACTGCACTGTCATGTTTAAACTTATCCATTGATATTGTGCCAAGTGCTGATTTTCAGTTTTGAATTTCTCTTCACTCCCTAATACTTACCCATCAATATATTTGTAGAGGGTAATCTCAGTGTCCCCTTTTGGTCCCTATGGGCACATCTACATGTGAAATAAATTTGACCCAATAAACTCCAGTGTGGTTTGTTCCAGAGTTTATTGCTTTTAGGCATACTGTGTCCCCAGGACTGCAGTATGTTGAGCTGGGTTGGAGCAGCCCTGTCTGGCAGGAGACTTGAGGCATCAGCCTGCCAGTTCAGGGCTGCTCTGACCCAGATGAACATGTTATGGAGGGGGATGGCTGAGGCACAAGGGTGCTTCAGTGTGAAGCTAGCTGGCAGGCAGCCCCCGCAGTGAAGCATCTTCATGCCCCAGCCAGCTGGATCAGCATCTAATCCTTCTCATCTGCTCTTTGGGAGAAAAGAAAAGAAAACCCTTCAAAGCAGGATAGTACTTGTATTTACAAGTACTAACCTGCTGCAGAGTTTATTTGTTTCCTGGGGCCTGATAGGGCCATATGTGTAAACACTGAGGCATTAACTTTGGACCTAATTAAGCAGCTCTGCAGTAAATGTTCATGTATATGCTCCCAGTGTTAAACTTGATTCCATTCAAATGCTTCACTCCATCTGACTGGGCCAAAAGGAATCTCATGAGATTCAACAAGGACAAAGTCCTGCACTTAGGACAGAACAATCCCGTGCACCAGTACAGGCCAGGGGCTGACTGGCTGGGTAGCAGCTCTGCAGAAAAGGACCTGGGGGTTACACTGGATAATAAGTTGAATATGAGCCAACAGTGTGCCCTTGTTGCCAAGAAGGCTAAAGGCATACTGGGCAGTTTTGGTAGGAGTATTGCCAGCAGGGCAAACAAAGTGATTATTCTCTTTTATTCAGCACTAGTGAGGCTACATCTGCAATACTGTGTTCGGTTTTGGGCCCCCCACTACAGAAAGGATGTGGACAAATTAGAGAGAGTCCAGTGAAAATAGTGGGGGTGAGGGTGAGGGATGGGGCACATGACTTCGGAGAAGAGGGTGAGGAACTGGGCTTATTTAGTTTCCAGATGAGAAGACTGAGAGGGGATTTAATAGTTGCCTTCAACTACCTGAAATGGGGTTCAGGAAAAGGATGTAACTAGACTGTTCTTAGTGATGGCAGGTGACAGAACAAGGAGCAATGATCTGATAATCTCAGTACATTAATGCTTATTGGAAAAGAGCCACCAACACAAATAATTAATACTGCTGCAAAATCACACTCTCTGCAAATACATTTTGTTCAAAATACATATGAGAAACTGCCAGTTTTAGAGATCACTTTTACCTCAAAATTATACTTTAGGAAATATTAATAGCTTTCCTTCTGGTTCTATCCTTAAACTACCTATTTTGAGAAAGGAAGAGAGCTAAAATATAAAAGGTAGGGCTGGATGGGTTATCGGAAGGTCATCCAGTTCAATAGTTCCATAATTTTTAGTCCTATGATTTATCTCTAGGTCATTCTGCAGCCTCATGGATTGCCTCCATTCTCCATGGCCCAAGGGCTCATCTTGGATTGCCATCCCATAATCAAGCTCTCTCCAAAACTGTGCACAGGTTCAACTCACAGTTGACCCTCCAGTTGCTCAAACCAATTCTAGCTGTGCTCACGCTGGACTGGAAGCAATGTGGTATCTTCATGCTTGAGCTAGTTAACTCTGTCTTTGCACCTAATGTATTCATGATAGGATTCCATACACATAGGCATACATGAAAGACGAGAACTAAATAACTTTTACTGTGGAGAAGTAGGCAAGCTGTTGCACACAGTCACTCTCTTGCCCTCTCTTCAACCACCCTGCTCCCTCCCCGCCATTGGAAAAACCATCTCCCAACTTCCCAATCATCTAAATTAAGAAGTGTTTCTGAAGTATGATTTCTGTAGTTATTAAGAGGGAAGATCTAGTGATAGAAGTTAATTAACACAAAGCAATTAGCACCCACTTATTAAGTTAACACTTCACTCCAAAGTGAGTCTTTACTATACAATTTCCTATTTTCCTTTTTCTGCAGCTCTTTAACAAGTCTCTTTCAGGAATTTTTCCCTTTCATCTCAGACTGACAAATATCAGACCAAGTTTCCAGTTTGTTTTTGATGGAAAGCATTTCATCCAAGTCTTGAACTCATGCTGGGTCCAGAAGCACAGCCATGAAAGCTGCAGGCAAGGGAGAAGGAGTAAAAAAGCAATGATGTTCTATGTAGCACTAACAGTAATTGTACTTCTGAACTCAACATACTGCTCTAAAGTGGCAACTGGATCCCACTATCAACTCTATCATCAGTTACATACTGGTGAAGCAGTTTTTCCGGGTGATAGCATTTGTGTCTATCGGTGCATGCCTTCCTTTAAGTACATGTGCATGTGTTCTGGAACAACTGTTTTTTTCTAACAAAATGTGGGCCATGTTGTTCTAAAAGAACATCAGGAACCATGAGTTTTATGTCATCTTGTATTTTAAGCACATTTTAAGGTTTAGTTTTTCACTAGCTAACTGGCTCAAAATTGGAGTAATTTCCCCAGGTACTGAAATGAATAGGAGTTTGTATATTCTATTTTTATAGAGGATGCTAGCAATGCATTTCCCTTTCACTGGTATATTTATTCTTAAAAAGCTAGTTATTTTCAAGTCTGTTGGACTCAATTTAGCTCTCAGTTTTCATTTTCTAACTAAATCAGAGCTGAAGCCATGGCTCTTTGCACTTTCACTGGAAAAAGTCAATCCCTCTTATTGGATTTGCTCAGTTACACCGTATCTACATAAAACTCCTCTGGTATACTTTCAAACATATGAACTTGAGGTTTTTGTTTTGGATTTGCAGAACTTGCCAAAATGGTTCCTCTTGTCAGTTATAACAGAGCTTTCTAAATGCCTCATAATGTTTGAGTCTATCTTGCCTTCCGCACATCCTGCATGTATCCCTGTCCACTCAGTCTCTGTTAGCATTTTCTTGCCACCAGAAAACTTGAACCTCATTGCCACATCCACACGAGCAAGCATATCAAAGCAGTTTGAGGTGCTGTAGAAGGTACACCACAACGTAAAAAATGTTTCCCCGTGCTGTATATTTTCAGTACAGACTCTAAACATGATACCAGGGAATCCCTGTGTCAAAAGAAAACACACTAGAAAAAAGTGGTGCAGGAGCTGGAAGCTGGAAGGCTGGAAACTACAAGGAGATGCTCTAGCCTCTGGCCAAAACATCTCCATGCCTGGCACATATGTGCTTCTGCTGCTCCAGCACACTGCTTCAGCACATTGGAGAAAGTAGAAGTGGGGCATGACTGGCAGCAGTGGCTCTAGAGCTGGCTTGAACCCAGGCTTTGTCCCTGGTAAGCAGGAACTGTTTGGGGCTGGTAGACTGTGTCGGGGTTAAGGGACTGTGTGGGCAGAGTGGATCCCCCACCTGCCCCTTTCCCCCAGTGCACAGCACCTGCTGCTGGAGATTTGTGCCTCAGCACACGTGCTTGAACGTGCACTTTGGTGTGGGGCAAATTATGCCACTTGGGGCAAACTGACCCTGCCTAGCTCCTCCCGGATTTACACCCAAGGGGAGCTAGAGGCTGGGGCCAGCACCTGTGCTGTTTGAGTCTGTTTGATTTCAGGAAGAACACTCAGAGGTAGGACTAGCACAGCTCTTACAGTTCTCCCTGTATTTGCTTTCATGGTGCAGTGGCACAAATTTCTTGCTCTAAGACAGAATGCCTGCCCCATCCCTGGCAGGAACTTGTCTGACAGTTTTAACTGCTAAAGGAAAAGATTAGGTGACCTCTTCCACAACCTCTTCATGACCTTTATACTTAAAAAGCTTTTCTGATATCTTAGCTAAATTGCCATTGCTACAAATTAAGCCAATTAATCCTTTAGTTATTTTGGTGTGTATGGAGAACAATTAGCACTGTCTTATATTTAACAACATTTTTCCATATTTGTAAATTGCTGCTGTGGTTTCCTTTATTCTCCACTGTCTCTAAACTAAACAAGTCCTACTCTTTCAACCCTTCCTCAGATCATGTTTGATAGACCTCTCATTTCTAGACCCTCCAGTTTCTCAAAATTGTCTATATTTTTTTGATGTTTTATGCTGAAAAATAGACTTAGTATTGTATCTTCCAATGCCCTACCAATGCAGAGTTCACTGATATAGCCATCTTTCATGTTCTCCATGATACTTTGCTGTTAATATATCACATACATTTATTTTTCTGGTTTTACAACAGGGGGTCTTACAACAGATTTATTGTTCTTCAAGAAGGACCCTAAACCTATTGAACCTCCAATGTTATTCGGCCTCTGGCAGTCTTAATTATAAATTTACTAGAAAATTTCCCATCAAGAATGACAGAGGGGTGGGCAGGGACAGAGCCTCTCATCTGGCCCTGCACCTTCCCTGCCACTCTGAGTCAAGCCCCACTCTACACCCCACCCTGCTCTGGGTCTGGCCCAACTCCATGCCCTCCACCACTCCAGGTCCAGCCCAAGTCTATCTCCCTCTCCCCCCTGCTGCTCTGGGTCTACCCCTGCTCCACCCCTTCAGGCCTCTTTGGGTCTGTCCCCGCTCTATCCCCCCTCCCCTCTGGCCCCGCTCTGCACCCCCTTCTGCTCTGCTCTGGATCTGGCCCTACTCTGCCACCCTGCCACTCTGTGCTCATCTCCCTCCCTCCCTGTCCACCATCTCCCCCTCCCTGCTGGCTGTTCTGGGGGGCATTGGGGCTGGGTGGCAGGGGAGTGCTACCACCATGATTCTCCCCCTTCACCCTCAGGCAGAGAGACAGGGGTGAAGCTCTGCTGCTCGGGCAACAGGGGCAAGTTTGCTGCCAGCACAAACTTCCCCAGCAGCAGCTCAAACTTGGGCAGCCAATCTGAATGTGAGGAGAGGTGACAATATCTCTCTGTATTATCCAGTATGCACATGATTGTTCATAATCTAGTCTTTTGGAAGGCCACAGTATCTGCTGCATAAAAAAACCATGCATTAAATAGGAACAGAAAGTCCTGACGTTCAGTGCAAACTTACAAAATTAAAAAAAATAAATCAGTCTGATATTCAATTTAATTTCCAAAGGTCAAAACAGATATGAAAAGTAGGCCAGTATCCAGTGATGTTATTTTTTCTATGCATCTGTGTGTCTCAACTATTGATTAAACTTGTTTCTTTCAACTGCTTATGTGATCAGCCATTTTGAACAGTCTAATGTTGTGTTCATGTATGTATACACCTACAGTTAGATTTTTACATGCAGGGAATTGTAAATTGGATATGGGCAGTACACAAAAATCACTTAGTGCAAGTATTTCTTAGTAAAACAGAAAAGGAAGCAAAGAATAACTGATGGAAAGTAAAGTTTTAAGTTCAGACCTTTAGCTGATACAATTTGTTGTAGAGCTATTGATTTTTACTTGAGCTTTGACAGCTGAAGTTGAAGACCTGTCCCGTGGTCTTGAGACCACATTTCACCCATTGGCATGACAAAATCTAGAATTACTGACTTTTTTTTTTTCCCAACTGCCTTTTTAAAGGTATCCTTAGTTGTCATGATAAGTTCTTCCCCTGTGCCTATCTTTTTTTTAAGGTAGATAGAACATAGAAATATATCATAGACTGGAAAAGAAATATATTCATTATCATTCATGGCGCCTATTCATTCCTTTTTCCAAGCGATCTACATGGATTCATTTAAGGATAAATTATCAATACTGCTGTTTTAAAAATTAAAATAGCTGTTATGCCAAATAACTACCTAGGGAGAGATAGCAAGTATTAAAGGAATACCAGATGAAAAAGTTATAACGAACTCTATAATTATGTTAATTTTTTACACTGTAAACCATGACAGAATGCCTTTTAAAAAAGGCCCTTTATTATGCTTTTATAATTGAATGGGCAATGAACAGCAGGATGCAAGTTTCTATACTTAGATAAAATACTACGATTGTAAACATATTGACCAAAACATTGAATGTTTCTAATTGTGCCAAACTCATCGTACCATGTGCACATGTAATTTAACTTGAAAGGATATATGTAATACATCTAAATGTATTTGTATTGAAGGTGTAACTTTAGAGTCCTTGCACATCTAAATGCAGGTTGGTGGATCCAAGCCCTTGCTGGATCAAAGCTTGACATTTGAGATTTATGTCTCTTGCACACTTCAAGGGAATTGATCCAAAGCCTACCAAAATCAGGAAGTCTCTGCAATGACTCCAGGGGCTTTGGATTAGACTTGGAAAATTCTCAGAAACCAGCAGGACCAGAATAGAGAGAGTTCCTGCCAAACAGAATAGGGAACATTTAGAACAAGTCCTAAAGGTAATTTTAGATGTATTTTGCACCCAATGTTCAGCAGTGATAGCACTAGAAAAAAATCTGATTAAATTTGCCTCATCCGCTCTGACAGGCACTTATTCTTATGTAGCAGATCTTGATAAAATTGGCGGCACTGAATTGTTAATATTTACAGTTACACAAATGTCTGCTTTATCTGGGATAAAGAGGAATTTGTTAATTGTCAGTCATTCAGTTTCTTTCCATAAAACTATTTTTTCCCCTTAAAATAATCATAAAACTAAATCCCTTTAATATTACCCCTGCAAGGTGGTAGTACCTTCTTCAAGATACTGGGCACCCTGTTGAGCATTATCAAAGACATGTAGATTGTGAAGTTTGAGTAGTCAGAAAACCATGTTGTTCTCTGTGATGAGTGTATAGTTATAACCAGGGATCCTGGTTTTCTCTGATTAAAAAAAATCCTTACTTTCAGATTTAAAACAGTAACCCTAAATCCACATTTTTCCATGATTAAAATGAAACACCAGTTTAAATATGGAAAATTGTGGATTTGGGGTTACTTTTTAAATCTAAAAATTAGGGATTTTTTTTAATCAAAGAAAACCAGGATCTTTAGTTATAACAGACTGGCTTGCTGTACCAGTACGATCAATAAGCTTCCTCAGTATTTCTCAGCTTTTGGGGGCTGACAAAGACTTTCATAACCTCGAGCTTTTCATCTGCTGCACTTTGTCAAGTGTGGTCATGGGAAAAGAAGTACCACTCCCATCAGGACCCTGAAGTTTGGATGGTCACAAAATGTTCTGTCTGTATATCATTGGTATTACCACATTACTACTCTTCCTCTTCCTAATGTTCTTCTTATTTGTGTAACCCTTCCACTGGGCAGCAGTCAGCAGCAACAAGGGCTGGGTTCAATTTTGGGCTCTAAATATATTTTAGCCCCCACCCAGACCATCTGGGAAACACTAAATGAATTATTAGGGTGTCCTGCATAAACAAAAATTCTCAAGAAGCATTTGCTAGCTTCTCAGCAAAGTGGGGTGGGGGACCCCTCTATGACAAGCAGGTTTTCTGACTCCCAGTGTGCCTGTGCAGCTCTCAATAGGCAGATGAGTAAAATCCCCAGAAGAAAGAGAAAGAGACCTTAGTGAGTGGAACTTATATATCTGTTTGATATCACCCAAGCCTTGACCAATGCAGAAGGAACACATTTCAGTCTCTCTCCCAATCAGTTTGCCTGAATCAGCCTCTACTTCCTTTGGTCAATGAAGCCAGAGTTTTTTGTTTATTTTCCCCAGATACAGACCCCAGCTTGCTATGTGCTGAGCACATGGCCAAAACAACGGGGACCATCTTGCCCATATCAACACACACACACACCTGTTTGTGGAGGGTGTTACATTTGTAATAAACCCCCCCCCCCAAAGATTGGTGCTTAGTTACAAGGACTCTTTAGGGTTTATCACAAACAACGCTAGAAACTAATATAATGCTGCATTCAGGCCTGGCTCTAGTCAGGTTTATACCTTGAACCAGCATAAAATATGGTTCCTAGCTGAGTTAAAGTATTCAGTACTCCCAGGACCCTTTTATATATTGATCAAAACAACTTTATGTTTCCAACATATACCACCTAATTCTCAGCAATCACTGTACATGCTTATGTGACATCATTCATGTCCAGTTTTTACCAAACCTTGTACCTACCTACCAGTTAAGGGAACCTGTTTAGCAGGACACTCTGAGATATGTACCCATCTTATCCATTGTTTTCCATCTGTTGGCCTTCTAATATGAATAGAAGCTAATACTTTTAATTCCACTTGGGCCATACATGGGCTGCTTTCTATTCACCAATGTCTATGGCTCAAGGTGTTACTGAGGCCTATTTTGGTTCATGCTGCTAACAGCCCTCTTTATGATTTCTGACCAAAGGTTAGATTAATCTAACTCCTATAAGGCCTGCAGCTTCTACTAAAATAAAAGCAATGATAGAAGCAAATTAAAGCTGCAGCATGTAAGCCAGGGGTGGGCAATCATTTTGGCTGGAGGGCTGCTTAATGAGTTTTGGTGAGCAGTTGAGGGCCACAAAGGGAGCATTACCTCACCCCCTAGTCACCATATTGATACTGGAAGTCCCATCTCCAACCCCAATCTTTGGCTGCAGAAGTCCCTCCCCTTGCTCACAGAAGTACTCCATTGGGGTAGGGGGCAGTTTGCCATCTTGGAACCAGAAAAAAAACAAATCATATACTAAAAGTCAAACGCCTACTATAATATATTTTAATTTTATTTAAAAAATTATTTTGTCATGATTTGTGTTTGTATATGTGGGGGTGTGGCTTGTGAGGGGGTGTGGCTGTGTGTGCAGGCATGTAAGATATATTGCTAGGTGTGTGTATATGTGGGGGGTTCTGGGGCAGGTGTGGGTGTGTGGGGTTTGTGGGGTGTGAAGGAGGATGGGGGGTATGGGGACACCCCAAGCACTTCTCCCCAGTGGGGCACAGCTACTGCTGCCTGCAGCAACATCAGCAGTAAGCAATGGACCCTCAGGGTGCTCGTGGCCTGCACAGGTGTCGCTGTCCAGCAACATGTGGCTTCAGCCTGTTGTGGGAGTTTCACTTGGTGGCAAGGAGCAGAGCCAGGCGACCTCACCTCTATCACATGGGGCTCCTCTTGGCTCATATCCAGCTCTTGACACTGACGTGACAATGGGGGGAAGCCACATGCAATGGAGCCAGCTGCCTGGCTCTGCTCCCTGCCTCCATGTTCAGCTGCTGGGACTCTGCCAGAAGCAGGAAAGAGCTTCCAGTGGGGTTCTGGCAGCTGCACATGATGGCAGGGAGTGAGGCCAGGCAGCTGGCTCCATCATGTGGGGCTTCTCCGCAGTAGTGCGCAAGTGCCGGGAGCTGCATGTGTGCTGTGTGGTGCCACATGTGATAGAGCTGAGTCAGCCTGGCTCTGCTTCTTGAAGCTACATGCAGCTTCTGGAACTGACCTGAGCCATGTGCCACCAGGGTGCAGCACCTGCACAGGCTATGAGTACTATGAGGGCCCACCATGTGCTGCTGTTGCCAGCGGTGGGGGCTGAGCCACAGGGAAAGTGTGTGGGGGAGTTGCAACACCTTCTCTCACCCCCCCCCCCCCAACCTTACATACTG
>NW_017728918.1:22473014-22480435 GCF_001723895.1 Crocodylus porosus | reverse complement strand
TAAAAACCAATTTCACCATTAAATTGTAAAACAGGAAATCATCCATGGGCTGCATCACACTAAATAAGGTCTCACCAAAGACTCTGAATTCATATCCTGTTATATAGACACCTTTGCATCTCTCAGCACTGCCTCTTTCCCTCTTCTTTTCTCCCTGCTTTCTATTGCCTTTGTATTAAAATTATCTTAATGCTTTCTATTTAGTTTGCCTGCCTCTAGAAACCTATTCTTAACATCTGATGAAGTAGGCTGTCACCTATGAAAAAGTATGTCTCTCTGAATTAATAATTTTTTAAGATACCACCCTATGCTACCCTCTACCATATTGTGAAAAAAATATATTTGCAGATTCTTCCCACATGTGTCATTTCTGGAGCAATCAGTGGTTTGGTGGAAAGACAGGAAGCTAGTGGGTAACATTCTCAATTTTTTTGTAGAGACATATATTGATCCAGGTAACAAACCCCATGTACTCACTGAATCCATTCTTCCACGTTTATTTTTCTTTCTTCAAATTCTTCCACGTTTATTTTTCTTTCTTCAACTTAAAAGTCACTTCTTCAGTGAGTTAACCCTCATGACAACTGTCAGACCAACAGCATTAGAGGGTCAGCATAAAATTAACTTAATGGCATAATGGGATCTAATCCCCATTTTCAGCAATTGTGCCTTCTACCATACCACATGGGCATGGCAAGAGGCAAAAATGTTGGGATTAGAGATAAGATTCAAATCATGCCACTAATAGCAGGAAACCCAGAACACAGATCAGCAAGAGCTGGGTGAAGGGAATCAACTCCCACAATGTGGCCCCTGCAAACACACAGGCTTTCTATCAGGACACTGGGACTGGGGAGCCACTTCCCAATCCCAGGGTCCTGGCAGGCTTCTAGGGTAGGGACAAACATTAAAAAATCCTGAGCCTGAATTGTAGGTTAGTGTAACCTGGCTAAGCTGAACTGGTTTGTAACTGGACAAACATTCTCTCTGGATTGAGGAAATTCTGGCACATGCCTGCAGTGGCTCAGGAGGGAATACGTCGGGGGAAGCAAGGCAGACCCTACTGTACCTTCAATCTCTGCTGGAGCTCCAGCCAGGAAACAGAGGGAAGGGGCCAGCCCAGCTGTGGAGAAGAGAGCCCTGCCCAGCCCAGAGAGCATGCCAGGATTCTGGGGGAGCCTGGTTTTTTCTTACACCAGCAAGGGACCTGGGACAGACATTGCATAAACTGATTTGAGCCAAATCACTTAAGTCTGATACTACATTCAGCCAAGTTTATCTCAGACCAGTTTCAGCCATTTTCAAACTGGTTTATGTGCACTGAACATCTGTTCTGTTACAGCATTAAACCAGTTTCTGATCACTTAAGCCAGTTTATGTGTAATGTCTGTCGCTAGCTCCAAAAAACACATGTGATACTGGGATGCAGGCTCAATTTATAAAGATTCTGGCAGCTGCAGACAGTTTTTAGCTATCCCTAGTGCACAGGGACCCCAGGACTGGGGATAGTCCCTCTGATACAAGGACCCCAGTGCTCTGAGTGCATTTAAAACTGTGTCACTGGCTGGACATGCAGCTCCCTGAGAGCTGATGGACAAGGCATTGAAACTTTAAGGCCACAAGGAGCCACAGGGCTCCACAGTATTTTAATGTGTCTTGTATGACAAGTCCACCTTCCTGGAAAAGCAATACCTCAGTTTCCCCCATCCACCAAACCCTGCAACCCACTTCCTAGCAATACATTTTCATCATTGGGACCGGGGCTGTCCTTGTCCTTATGTTGATGCTGATCCCATCCCAGTGCTGATACTGATAAACAGCTGATTAACATGAACACATGTTAGATGTAACGTGTGCCAGGGGTCTTATTCAAGCACAGTTACTTCCATGCAGAACTGGGTTGGATAGAAAGTAATGATATAAAGAAAGGTTCCCTGTCCAAAACCCTGAGCTGTTCAGCAGCTAAACTCTATCTTGAAAGAAGGAGAAAAAATGTTCCATAGGACAATAAGCATTTATTTGTGCCAATATCTCTCTCTCCAGTGTGATTTCTATATATTATACTAATTAACATATTAATATAAAACAATAATTTATTCTACATTGAATGTCTCTGCTGTCCAGTAGAAGATACTATCAAGCTTTCTTCTCCTCCTAGGCTTTTATTTGATTTTACAGGTAGTAATCATATTGCCATGCTCTTACAGTAATAGTGATTCATTAATCATCCTATACTTATATTGCATCTCTCTCTCTCTTTTTTTAATCTTGCCATTTCATCTCTTGCTGTGTCTTACAAAATTTTGCCTTCTAAATGGTTTGCATGCATATTATCACATCCATTACAGTTTCCTTCTAAGGTCTCTTACTCACCCACCATTCATAATAGATCTGCTTATTATCTTGTGATATAAGATTAATGACAGATTGTGTTTTACATGAATTATAAAGGGATTCCTTTTTATGTATATGCAGCATACACGAAACCAGATTGAATAATTTAAAAATACACTAATCTGGTTCCAAGCAGCATTCTGGAATTTCTCACTAGGAAGCTTTAGATGGAAGTAAAGATGCTAGAGGCAAGTAAGAGAGCTGGCAATAGTAATATTTTATTTGTGAATTAAGTGCTTATTAAGTAGAGCTATACTGGCTCATTGCCTATTTCTGCTTCTTTATCTACAATCTGTGGGAACACTGTGAAGAGCTAGGATTTTTATTTGTGACTTATTTTCTAAACAATTATGTATTGCTTGAATTACCATTTTATGCAAGAAAAGAGAAAACAATTTGCATTGAGACCAATTTCAAGACATAAAATGACTGGCACAGATTGAAATGAAAAGTGCTCTCTGTTTTCCCCATATATTTCTACCCCTGAAAACTTTGGCCAGAATTTTATCAAGAACACCACATTTTGGTAAGGTCATGGATCTTTTTGGCCAACAAACCATGCAATGTGTGGCCAAACTCAAATACATTTTAGGTGGTTTTATTACAGTGATGTATTTGTTCCATAGTGACTTACGAGTTTTTTTTCTTTTCTTTTCTTTTCTTTATAGTATTAATGATTGAGGAGCATTTTCTGTTTGATATAAAAGGATTTATAATTGATAGCTCCATTTAGTTCTAATGGAAGTGCTTAGCTTCTCAGTGCTTGGACATTAATTGAAGGGTAATTCCCTCTTGTATTACGGTACTTCTGTAATTACAGAACCTATTGCAAAAAATAGGGAAAATAAATTAGCAAGGTTAATTGACAGGTGTCAACTTTGTTGTATAAAATTTAAACATTCCCCTTAAAATTCCCTTTTCTGATAGAGAAGAGATACAACATAAGAAAAACAAATTGCTTTTGACCAAACTTTTTATTGGAAATCCTTTAATGGTTTTTTTTTAAAGAGTTCTACTAATTCCTGAAAATGCATTCCTGAAAATGCATTCCTGAAAATGCAGCCTCTTTCCCTACCGTGTTAGTTAGTACTCAACCAGTTTAATTTTAAAGGGTTTGAGCTATGTTCCTTGAAATTTCAGAGATTCAATACATGTCGTCAAGAAACTCATCACTATCACTCATATGGATTTCTCTTTACAATTACTTCACTTCATTCAGCTACTCACAGGCTCTTATATCAACCTACATCTTGATGCCCATAACTTCAAGTAGCTGAATGAAGTTATTAGCCCTGGGATAGCTTAATTGAACTCAATGGACTTATACCTACCAATACATTTCTGTTTTGGTTGGGCCTGGTGTTTAAAATGTGTTATCACAACTGCTATATAGGGGATCCACAGCCTAGCTACTTTTTCATTCTGTATGTATAATCTAAAGTGGAATTGGCCCCTGCTGATGTTGATACTTTGCTGTCCTCATGCATGCGTATATTTACACTTAAACATAATTTCCTTACTGCATATAAAAACTAAATGGTGGGTCTCACTCTGTCAAGCAGTAGTTTAATTAAAAAGTGAAAAAGTCCTTTAAGAGAGAAATTGTAAGATCAGATTCAGACCTTTACACCAATTCTACAACACTGGAGAAACTCCACTGCTCATGGAGTCATTTTTGATGTATACTGAAATAAGAGTCAGTACTGTATTGCCTTAGTACACACATTCACACTTTTCTTTTCTGAGCTCTGTGGTGGAACTTAGAGTACAGATCATGCTACAAGTGGAATGGAAAATTACATGAATCCCTGCACTCAATGCAGACTTGTAAAAGTATATCCAGTGGCAATTTGCAGAATAGTGGGCGCATCTACCCGAGATGCTTTACTGCACATTAAACTAGTCTAATGCACAGTAAAGTGTCACCATCTACACATCTCTGGCATTTACTGTGCAGTAACTTAGTCTACTGCAAGGTTGGCTACTACCTATAGATACAAGTAGTAGATTAACCATGCAGTTGCTACTGTGCAGTATTGCACATGTGCTAACTGCAGCAGGGGACCACTGCTGTCTGGCTAAGCCTCCACGCAGAGGGAGTGCTGCTGGCTGCAGGAGCACCTGTCCCCATGTTCATGGGGATGGGATAGCTGTGTGACTGCAGGGGCAGCTGTCTCCCAGCCCCATGCACATGGACAGGTCCCTATGAAAACAAGGCCAGGAGTCAGCTGCTCTGGAAGCCCACACAGCTATTCCCAGGCTTGTGCATATTGGGATCAGCCCCCATACTTCCTGCAGCTCCTGGGCCGGCACCTGAGAAACCTGGAGCTCCATGTGGCTGGTGCAAGGCAGCAGAAACAGCCCTGGACTAAACTGCTCCTGTTGGGCACAAATCTGAACCCAATAGGGTGTACATGTAGACACATTCCTGGGCACAGTTTACTGTGCCTTAATTTACTATGCAGTAATTTTCCATTCTCATATATCATAGAAAGCTAAAACTGGAAACAACCTCCAGAGATCATCTAATCCAACCCCTCCTCGAGGCAGGATTATATCACTGTCCAAACCATCCCATAAAATTCCACTGTCTAATCTATTAGAAAAATTACACTGTCAACCCTGGCCCAACCACAAGACCTAACACCCTAATCTGCCATTGGTAAATCAGGGGGAACATGGTGGACAATGCCCTGTTTCTGCAAAGGTTGTTAAAATATGCTTGAGAGATTGAAGGAAGAAAGATACATTTCCTTCTATAGAGAAAGCTACAAACCCCACGTTCCATAGTAATCTGACCATGTGGTAAAATTCCTTTGTGACCTCAACTACGATAGTCAGTCTAACCCTGAGTGGAGAAACAAGACCCACAAGCCAGGAACTGCTAGGTTTCAGTCCCAGCAAGACCCAGTCAAAAGCCCCAACCTTGGTTGCAGCCAGCACTTTTCAGCAGTGCTTCTGCTTCTGAGAAAGGCTTTAAAAAACCCCCAAGCCCTGACACATGAAGCAGCAGGCTCTCCATGCCCCCCTCCCCCCACCCCACTCCATGTGGCAACTTGAAAAGCCCAAAAGCATGGGAAATATCCATAGCAGAACATAAGCGTAGCTGTGTTGAGATCGTCTCTGACTAATGTGCGTCCAGCTTGAACACTGCCAGCGCTGGAGAGTCCACAGCTCCCACAAAACTATTTCCCACTCCCTCACTGTTCTAACAGTGAAGATTTTTTTTCCTGATATCCAATCTTAACCTACTTTGCTGCAACTTCAAACCATGGTCTGTATCCTACTCCCTGCAGCAAGAAAGAAAAGGCATCTTTCACCTGCTTCAAGTACCTGAAGGGCTGCCATAAAGACTGCTATCACTCCCCCTCTTAAGCACCTTTTCTGCAAGTTGAACATGCCTATTTCCCTCAACCTCTTCTCCTGACTTGCCTTCCAAAGCCTTTTTCATTTTGTTGCCAGCCTCTGGACATGCTTTAACTTCTCCAGGTCTTGTTTTAAATGTCAAGCCCAGAACTAAACACCCTGCTCTACAGGAGACCTGAGCAGTTCTGAGTAGGGAGGCATTATCACTTCTCTTCTGACTCCTTTCTTCCTCCCTACTCTTCTTCCAGTCACAAGTTTCTCTTCATCACTCTGATATATAGAGTTGTAATACACTATACATCTAGTATAAAATGTCACAGATTAAAATGGAACTGGGCAATGTGTAAACAGTCAGCTTGTTTTATCCCTTGATCAATTAGAATTTGAGGTTCTTTTTCTATTCAATATGGTATCTGAGCCCTCCATCACCCTGCATCTGTCCCCTCCACTACTTATTGTTATTAATTACAATGTTGCTACATTTATTCTTTGCCTAGGAAAAGACAGTCCACTTAGTTTTTCATTGCTTTTTTTTCTAAATCTCTCTAGTAATATATTAAAAAAAAAAAAGATAGGGATATTAGTTCCTGATCTTTTGGCTTTTTGGATAATTGTGTGCTCTTTAATGTAGTAGATTCAATTTTCAAAACATTTGGGTGACATTTCAGATCACAGAAGCAATGCATGTATTTAATTAACAGTATAAACAGAACAGATAACCAATAGTTTTCCTAAGTTTATGCAACGAGTCTGAAAGACATCATTAACTAACTTAATCTATTACCCGAAGATTCACATTAGCTTGCTGGTACGGGTGGCTAATTAGCATATTGAGTACACAGACCATATTTTTGAAACTCCAAGGTGAAAGATACTGTAAGTAATGGATCTATTTTTTTTTGTAGATGACAACATTGTATTTCTTAACTGATTTTTAAATTGATGGAATTGGGGGGAATCTGACACTTGTTAGGTAGATTTTGGGCCTACTCTGGCAAAGGCGTATACCTGCAAGTAGTGGCACTGGGAACAAATACACATACAAGACTATTTAGTTACTAAGTCTTGTGCAGACTTGTGTGCAGACTTCCTGTTGGGAGAGTTTAAATACAATAAACAAACAAACAAAAAACCTTAAAGATTTCAAAGATATGTACTAATATTAGGCAAACTGTTAACCATTCTCTCCCACTAAAGAGTTTCTGATGTTCACAATGGCAGAGAATCATGTATGCTGTACATGAAGACCTGTTCAGAATGTGTTTGCCTCCCCCATGGAGATGGTTAAGCACACTGATGGTTAATAATAATAACAACAACAATTACATGAGGAAATTTTGCACAGAATGTAGAAATTTAGCATGCAAAACACGTTTAGTCAAACAAGATGTTCTGTCAAAAACAGTTTAGGCAAAACATTGTTTAACCAGGACTTCCTATGTATTCTACCTGTGCAAACAAGTCCTCATCCCAGGGAACACGTTTTAACCTCAGTTAGTAATCCTGCACTTTTTTCTGATTATTCCTGGTTGCCCCAACATACTTTCTGAGCTCTGCCAGGCAGTTTTAAATGTCTTGACATAATAGAGGTGTCAGACACTTGGGACTAGGTTCAGACAAAGATTTAATGGATTTCCAAACCATCTCCTGACCTAGCTCTG
>NW_017728918.1:22467803-22470935 GCF_001723895.1 Crocodylus porosus | reverse complement strand
TTCAAGCACCTACATTGAACACCTTCAAGAGCAAATTGGATGCTTATCTTGCTGGGATCCTATGACCCCAGCTGACTTCTTGCCCTTTGGGTGGGGGGCTGGACTCGATGATCTTCCGAGGTCCCTTCCAGCCCTAATGTCTATGAAATCTGTGACATCTGTGAAACAGCAGGGACTAAAATGGAATACTGAATAACCTGGTATTTAATTCATGGATGTAGAGGGGAAGAAACCTGGGTTTAAAATTCAGACAGAGAAAGTACTTGAATCAAGGTTTCCAATTTCATGTATGAGGTTTTAGATTAAAGGGAGTTTCCTTCTCTAGCCAGGTTTCAAAAAGAAAGCCTTGACCATACTCTATTATTAAAAAAAAAGGTTTACACTCCTATTTCCAAGACAGTCTTAGGCTGTGAATCTGGACTAAAGAAAGTCATCTCCTTGCAATGAAGCCTAAAATCATGAAAGAAATGATTATAAGATACAACCCAGTCATGAGCATTTCATATCTGTTGTGGCTCCCATTCTAATTCATTTAACTCTCCACATACACTTTAAAAGTTAAGAACTATAGTGAATGTCATTGCTTATATCCTGTTTGTAGCTCTAGGCCTCAAAAAGACGTGTCAGTAATTAGATATACAAGTATAATGCTACCTTTCCTCACTTTGAGTCCCCTTCCAAGTTTCATGTATATCACTGGAGTCCCACACCCTGGGAATAAATTCAGTCTAGATTTTCCCTTCATAAATACTCAGTAGTTCTGGAGTATGTTTTTCAGATCCCAGCTTTTGTGCCATATTATATAACTGCCATTCAGTGATGCTCTTTAACTCTTGGACTCTCCATCTAGTAAATCTGTTGGTTGGCTTGATTCATGCATGCTTTGGGATCTACTTAAAGTACAAGACAGTGAAATAAAAATTGTGGGCAACTTACAGCACCCAGTGCCATTCTTATGGTATTTTTATGGTAAGCCCTTCCCCATCATTGATTGGTCGATGGCCCCTGGTGGCCCCATCCCTTTCCTGGTTTTTGACCAAGAGGGATGCCCTTCATGTGGCCTTTCCCTTCACCACCGATTGGTGGAGAGACATGGAGCTACATAAAAGGCAGCTCTCAGCCAGTCAGCATCAGAGGGAGTAGGGTGCAGCTACCAACTTGGCCAGCAGCTCCCCCGTATCCCCCTCACCCCGCCCAAGTAGGTTGCTAGGCCAGGTTGCAGTGGTTGCTGGCTCCCACCTTAGAGCCACCATTTTATTAGTAGTAAGTTTTTGGGTTATTTTAGAAAATCTATACTAAATTGTGGGGAATGACAGTTTTCATGGTGATCACAGAAACTTCTTTTTTTCATGGTTTCTGCCCCCCCCAAAATCATAAAATTGCAAATTGAGTAGATCCCTATGCATGCTGCACTTAAATTTTTTTAGCAATGGCTCATACATATACAACATAATGATAGCACCGCGAAGAAGGTTATGGGTATACAGCTGAAGGTGGAAAGGGACTCTTGTTGCTTTGAACTACCAGGTGTTTCTCCTTAAGAGTTTGTGGGTCATTATTTTTCTGTCAAAAGAATCATTATCACTGTACTTAGAACTCTTTTGTAGGTCTCTTCTCCTAGGCCATGTACAGAAACTACAGTTTTACTTGTATAAGAAACAGTCTAAACCCATAACAGAACAGAAGTTTGACACACACAAACTGGTTTAAAATGGTGGATCCTGGTCTAAGATTTGCTTCCCCTGTGTAACAGGGCTCTTCCTGGGGCCGTTAGAAGGTGGCCCACCCACCTGTTTCTGGGCTGTCTGCCTCTCTCACCTGCTATGTCTTCATGGAAAGTGATTAAGATATGAACTAGGCACGAGTCTGCCCATTTCCTGCCCTGATGCCAGGGGCAATATCTGTGGCTATGAACCTCTCCTACACCGCAGTCCATGCCTCACAGATTGCATCTAAGCTCTTAACATCTCCAGCCCTACATTGGGCTCCATAAGCCTCTGGTCTGGACCCCAACTAGATTCCTCCTAATCAGGTGGCCTACTCCACCATCATTCTGAGCTGCCAAGCCCCCTGCACTTTTCCCCCTCTTGAGTGTGCCCCTCCAGGACCTTTGGCCACACAAGCCCTGGCATCATTTCCAAGGCCAGTCAGAACCCCAGGCCCTCAGCTATCATAGTGTATGGTTACGTGAGGCAGTTTTACTCACACACACACACACAATTGTCTCAGTCTGATCATAATCAAGGAACAGAGATATGAGATATGAGTGCAAATTGGTTTAAAGGATCTGAACTTGATTAGAATTGGAAACTGCACTTCTGCTATCGTGCACACTGCTGAACTGTAAGTGGTTTTCTTAAAAGTCAATATTCTATATGCTGGAAATGAGTCTGTGGTGAATGAAAACTGTCCAGGCCTTTCTTAGAGACATGAATTCACTTGATTCTTGCTACCAGTTTTGTCTTTAACTTCCATTTGTTACCCTCATTTTTTTCCAGTGGTGATAATTAGAGAGACACTTTATGGTTCTTGTTATAAGGTATCTTCACCTTTCCTTTAAAAAGGAAAGAGGAATATAAAACCAGAGGAGATAATGCACTAGTTATCACTCAGATGTGTAGGTGCTATCTTATACAACACAGCTGAAATATAGAGGATGTACCATCTATTACAGCCACTGTATTTTTGCTAAGAAACATATCACAGGAGGGTAGTCATACAGAGCTGCATATATCACCTGATACTGAACTCCAAATACAGAATTATCTCCTGCAGTTGAATTGCAAGACGATGCTGTAAAAGCACAGCAGACTTGGAAGTACTTTTCTGTGTGTTGGCCTTAAGCATCCAACAGCTGTATTTTCTCTGCAGATTTACAAGGATAGAATTTATGAACCAAATAGCATTTGGGGGACTAACGTGTTATTGCTTGAAATGGAAGAACTGCAGAGAATCTGCTTTCTCTCTTTATTCTTCACAGATTATTTAATAGCAACATACAAAATATAGAACTCATTTAAAAACAATTATAACATAATCCCATTTATTATGAATGTTTCTGGTCTTTGACTGTAAACTAAAAACCCTGTTCCCTATATTTCATAGATTTCATAGACATCAGGGCTGGAAGGG
>NW_017728918.1:22464649-22466733 GCF_001723895.1 Crocodylus porosus | reverse complement strand
GTATATACCCAATGGAAGGGAGGGGCCATCACCAGGGAGGACTATACCTCAGTTGCTCAGAGCTGCAGGGAGGCGGTCAGGAAGGCCAAGGTGGAGATGGAAATGGGACTAGCTATTTGGATCAAGGACAACAAGAAGTCCTTTTTTAAATACATAGGGGGTAAAAAGAAGGTACTGGGTAGTGTGGGGACTCTGCAAGATATGCTAGGAAATCTGGTTGTCACACCAGACAACGAAGTTAACCTATTTTACAAGTTCTTTGCCTCCTTTTTCCTGAACAGAGACCAGGTCATTCCCCCCCACACCAGGACCCCTGTAGGTCCTAGGGGAGGTGCACCCAGGCCTAGAGTCAGTGAGGATCTAGTCAGGGAACTTCTGGAGGGACTGGATGTATTTAAATCAGCTGGTCCTGATGTTCTCCACCCCAGAGTGCTGAAGGAATTAGCAGAGGTCATTGCAGGACCCCTGGGACAGCTGTATGAGCACTTGTGGTGCTCTGGTGTGGTGCCAGAGGACTGGAAAAGGGCCAATGTGGTTCCCATCTTCAAAAAAGGGAGGAATGAGGACCCAGGAAACAATAGACTAGATAGTTTTACCTCAATCCTGTGTAAGCCTTTTGAGAGAATTATCCTGGTGCAAGTCCGCAAGGGGCCAGCATGGGAGATTATGCTTAGGGTAAACCAATATGGGTTCATTAGAGTCAGGTCCTGTCAGACCAACCTGGTGGCATTCTACGACCAGGTCACAAAATCCTTAGAGGCAGGGGTAGCAGTGAACATAGTCTTTCTGAACTTTAGGAAAGCCTTCAACACTGTCTCTCACCCCATCCTCATTAAAAAACTAGAGGACTGTGGCATCGACACCTACACAGTCAAATGGGTCACTAAGTGGCTGGAGGGCTGCACCCAGATAGTAGTGGTGGATGGGTCATTTTTGACCTGAAGGGATGTGGGCAGTGGGGTTCCACAGGGCTCGGTCCTCAGGCCCGCACTGTTCAACATCTTCATCGGCGATTTGGATGACGGGGTAAAAAGCACCGTGTTCAAATTTTCAGACAACACTAAGATGCAGGGGGAAGTGGGCACACTAGGAGGGAGGAATAGGCTGCAATCAGACCTAGACAGGTTACAGGGGTGGGCAGATAAGAACAGGATGGGTTTCAACACTGACAAGGTACTGCACCTGGGGAGGAAGAACCAGCACCATACCTACAGCCTGGGGAACTCCCTTCTCATCAGTTCAGAGGCAGAAAAGGATCTTGGAGTCATCATTGATGCCAAAATGAACATGGGCCAACAGTGTAGGGACATGGAAGTGGTGCTGTCTTCTACCCTGGGGGTCTTTAAGTGGAGATTAGATGAACACCTTGCTGGGGTCGTTTGACCTCAGTAACTCTTTCCTGCCATGGCAGGGGATCAGACTTGATGATCTGCTCAGGTCCCTTCCAACCCTTCCAGTTATGAAACTATGAAACCAGTACGAGGACCAGGGGGAGACACAGAGGGTGGTAAGCAGCATTGGGACTAGGGGGAGCCTTACCTTCCCTCAGTTTTGGCACTGCTTACCCCCCTTACAGCTTCCCCCTGGTTGCAGCACAGCTCAGCTGCTGGCTTCCCCCAGGCATGGGCAGGGAGTGGGAGGTGACTGGGACATGTGCTGCATGAAGAATGGCAGGGCTGAGAGGACAGGGAAGCTCTCTGTCCCTGGCCCATTGCTGCAGGGACAGAACTCCCCTGTCCTGGCACTACTGAGTTCCTGGATCCTGGGGGGAGCTGAGCAACACCAGGACTGCAGACAGAGAGTATCCCTGTTGCTTCAGGAAGCAAAGCAAGCAGAGAGTTCAGGGCACTGCTGCCATTCAGCCATGGGGCATCACCCCAAACCAGCACAGCCAAGCTAGGCTGTAATTCAGGGGTGGGCAAAATAAAGCCCATGTGCCAAATCTGGCCCTCCAGGCCATTCTATCCAGCCTGCTGGGCCCCTAAAAAACTTAGAAAATTAATACTTATCTGCTTCTGGATCCTGTCAAAGATGACAGGAGCCAGGGGCAGTAGGACTCAGGGGAAGCCCCGCAGCTTTCTGCA
>NW_017728918.1:22462733-22464549 GCF_001723895.1 Crocodylus porosus | reverse complement strand
TCCCCCCAGGACTGTGGGGATGGTTGTGGCTGTGCCAGAGTGGTAAATTCAGGTAAGGGGGGTGGGGGGAAGGCAGGGGAGGACCAAGGAGATCTCTCCAGTCTTCAGGGCCAGACCAGCTCCTGCAGGATGTTACACGCTTACACTTTTTGAAATGCAGTCAGTGAAAGGGAAGAAAAACCCTCTGTAAGTTTACAATATAGAAAGTAATAATCATTCTTTTTCTTTTAAAATTTAATTTATATATGTATTGTAGGAATGGAAAAGATGCTTATCCCCAAAAATAAGCCAGTTAACCATATTAATGTATAACAAATCCTCATTCTAATAATCTGAACAAACTGGTTGAATTCTCACTCATTATGTCCCAATGCAGGGAGTTTCAGATGTGACTTCTGACACAATTAATCAATCTGTATATAAGTAAACTACCTATTATTCCATCTTGCTTAGTGTGTTTACCTCTTAGGAGATAACGGTAGAGCATTACAAAGATGAGTTTGTAGTGTTTATCTTCAATTAGTGTATTGCTGTGTCATGACAGGGTCATGGTACTTTCCATATAAAACCTGAACATTTGTATGTTGCTTATTTTGTGGAGTCAATTTAGATCAAGATGTACAAATAAATGTCACAGCTTCTAGCACTATTATTGTTTAGCAGTAAGCAGTCTCATGTCAGTGGTCATTAGACAAACATCCACTGCACTGTCTGTTAAGAAGAGTAATTAACTTGCTTCAACTTTTCAGTGCAAGATAGTGGTAATAAAGCTACTCAGGAATTCTTTGACATTTGTTTCCTTGTTGGAAAATACTATACATTAGGTATATCTACAGAAGACTCTATACTGTACAGTAGCATAGTTTACTGGATAGTAAGTGCACATGTATACACATATGCATACTTACTGCACAGTAAATGAGCTACTCATGAGTAGATTTGCTAACTGCAAATGAAAGTAACAAGTTTACTCGCTTGTAGTTACTGCACAGTAACTCACATGTAGGTGCTATGGCAGTCACAGCCTCAGGCTCTTAAAAGCCTGCTAGCATTTTGAGCCCTGGGGCACATGTACAGGGAGCATGAGGCCACTCCAGGCCCCTGTGTCCACCTGGGCAGGCTGCAGGTCAGCTGCAGTAGCCTGCCTGCATCCTGGCACTGCTGTTTGGCAAGGCAGTGCTGTATGCCTGCCAAGCCCACACCATTCAGGCCTGCAGAGTGCTGCAGGCTCCTGCCAGGCCTGCCAGCACCCAGGCCTAGCTTCGGGCTGCTCCTGGCCACCAAGATAAGCTCCAGCTGGTGCTGTGGGGTATTGCCTTGCTGCAGAGCTCCCAGTCCTGTGCTGTGCCCCTGCTCTGAGCGCTGCAGGCAGCTTCCCAAGCCTGGCAGCACAGACACAGCTGTGTGGAGGCCCAGAGAGCTGGTGCCTGAGCCCTGGTGGCTTCATAATCTGCCACACTTGTGTCCACCACCTGAGGCCCCAATTGGTCCATGATGCCCCTTGCCCCCTGCTCCTGCCCCCTTCTGGCCCTCTCTCACTCCCCCACCCCCTGGTCCCCCCCACAGACACACAGGGAGATGGGAGGCCAGGAGCAGTGGGGAGAGGAGGGACACAGGCGCACGTGTGCCCTTCCCACATGTGTGCCTCCTTTCTGGACCCGGAGTGGAGGAGAGCGGAGGAGAGTGCAGCAGCAGCAGCAGCGAGCGGAGCAGCTGAGGGGGCAGCAGCAGCTGATCCCCCTAAGGTAAGTGGGGCTGAGGGACTGAGGGGCCGGTGCAGCTGAGCCGGATCCGGAGGGGAAGCCCCCCGGGTCCC
>NW_017728918.1:22461761-22462722 GCF_001723895.1 Crocodylus porosus | reverse complement strand
CCCTTCCGACTCTAGCTACTATGAAACTATGAAACTATAAGCAGCTTATGCCCCACAGCTAGGCAGGTACAGGCCATTCACACACTGAGGAATGCATTGATGCTAGCCCATCAAAATTCAGGGTCCCATGCCAGTTGTGCAGGTGTGCCCAGGTGGGCATCTGTGTATTCCTGATCCCTGATTTGAGGTCAGCCAGTGCCCTGGTATAGAGCATCTTATCTTAGATTGTTGCAAACTCTCACACACAGCTTCTCTCTCATAGCTCTACAGGCCCTGTAGCTGCATGTAGGGGAGAGCCTGCAGTTGTCAGCCAGGGTGTGGGCTTAGGGTCACCACTGCTCACAGCTGGGACCCTGAGGATGGGGTCAGAGGAAGACCCAGGACCTCAATGTCCTCCTGGACCAGCTGGTGACAGCATGGATAGGTGCATGGGCCTTGTAGGTAGAGGACATGGCCCATAAAGGCATCTGGATTGGATGGATCAGGAGTTCCAGGTGAAGCTCCTGGCCCTGGAATCAGGATCAGACCACAGTCCTGGGAAAGGCAGTGCAGGCCCCAGACGATGACTGCTGGGTACAGAATACCATCCTGGTCTCAGTGGTTGCCTTTGTGCTGTCTACTGCCCAGCCTCCAACCTTAGCCCCATCTGCCCTCTGGCAACCGCCAGCCACCCAGAGGCAGTCCCCACCAGTCCTAGGAGGAGCTCATCGTCTGGCCCCCACCCTGGGTGTCCTGCCATCCAGTCCCCTACACCTGGGCCCAGGCCTACCACCTGCCCTAGCTCCATGCAGGTGCAGAGCCAGAGCTGTCTGCAACAGGGCCAGGACTGCATGCCACTCCTCTCAGGACACTGACTGTTGGAGAGGGAGATGCCCATGTCTGGGGACCACTGGCAGCTTTCATCCCCAGGTGAGGCCCCTTCCTACTGCACTCACCACAGTGTGTGCACCCACGGGGGGTT
>NW_017728918.1:22458935-22461136 GCF_001723895.1 Crocodylus porosus | reverse complement strand
CGAAGACCATATACGTATATGAAGACCATATCTAGATAGATAGATATGGATAGAGTTATATAGTTATATAAATATCCATATATAACTGTATCTATGCTTATAGATATAGATATATGGATACACACATCCAGCCACACGCCACCCCCACATACACCATCCCCCCACACACACAACCACACACCCAGTCACATGCTGCATGCCACACACACCCAGCCATACACACATCCACAGCTACATGCCACATACCACCCCCACACCACACACACATGCCTTGCTACCTGGCTCAGCCTGCCCCATAGCATGACTCACGTGGTGTTGCACTGCTGTCAAAGCAAGAGCAGCAAGGTGGGGAGCAGAAGCAGAGCAGATGCTGCAGCTGCAGCTACCAGGAGCTGCCAGGCTCTGAGTGTCCCACGGCCCATCCCAACCATGGCCACATTCACCATGACTGGGGCCTCAGCTGGGCTGGGTTGTGGAGCCATTAAAACCTGTTGGCTCATGCAGGGGCGCAGCACTGGGGAGTCAAGGGAGCGATGCAGGCCTCCTTCCACTGGCTTCCCCTGGTGTGTGCAGTTGTGGGATCCATCCGCCCACAGCCCTGGAGGAGCCCCTGGGCTCCCATGGCCCTGCAGCCTGGCCCATCCAGCCTGAGAACTGCCCAGCACCACCTCAGACCAAGCCCCACCTGCCGAGGCATTTTGGCAGTGGCAGACCACCATGACCCCCTCCCCTTCCTGCCCCACATGTTGACGTCCCAATGGCTTTGCCTTACCCCCCACCCAGCATGCCCCATGGCAGTACATCAGCTGCAGTCTCAACACTGCAGAGTACAGTGGGAGTATCCCATCCTTAGTTTTGCACAGGATGCAATGGTTAATGAATGTCAGCATGTTGTTTGCCCTGCTGGGCATAGCATCGCACTGCCAGCTCATGTTCATGCGATCATTGCCCCTAGGTCCCTTTCAGCTGTGGTGGCAAATCAAATTATCACCAGCAAGCCTGTAGGTATGTTGGGGATTTTTTGCCCCCAGATGAAGCATCTTACACTTCCTTACACTTTAGGTCTCTGCAAAATTTCACCAGCAGTTTCGTTTTGACGCTGTTTCGACTCATTGCAAGCTCAAAACAGCAAAATCTAAATGAAATGGAGAGCTTTGAAACAGCCTCAAAACGAAATGAGGCAAGTTGAAACATTTCAAAATTTTATAAACATTTCGCGTTTTGAAGCTCAAGCTGGGCTTGCCTGCAGGGAAACAGAAACTAAAGTAAGGAGAGGGAGGGGGAAGGGGGGTAGGAGTGCTCTTATTATTGACTGTGTAGCTTGCCAGTATGATTGTCATCCTTCCCTCAGGTCTTTTCCAATCCAAGTGCTTTGGAGGAGGGATGGAAAAACTGCATAAAAGGCAGCATTGTTTGAACTGCCCTGCTTTCTGCCTTGGTGTTAGTTACAGAGCTGTGTGCTCCACCTTTGCCTGTCAGCAACTAGGGGTGCAGGGTCCCAGAAACCAGACTCCCTCTGCACCTATCTCCTTGACAGCTAGCATGCTTTGTGGCCTCAACAGGGGCTAGCATGCCTGCAGCTTTCATCCTGCTGCGCCTTAACACACAGTGTCACCGATATCGTGAGTTTTGCTTGTCCGCAGCTTGAGGTGCAGTTTCCACCAAACCCTTGCACCTATCTCCTTGAAACTTTGTAGAATTTGTGGCCTTAGCAGGGGCTAGCATGCCTGCAGTTTTGACCATGCTGTGGCTTAATACATATACGTGACATGAATTTTGCTTTCAAGAATTTGAGGGGCATTTTTCCTGAAACCCCTATACCTAACTCCTTGGAGCTTGGTAGCTTCACACCCCAAAAGAGGCTACCAAATGGACAAGTTCCATCCAAATCAGGGTAGAAATAACAAAGTTATAGGCTGTTTTGAGCTTCCCCATTATAACCTATGGGAGAAATGTTGAAACAACATTGAAACAGCGTCGAAACAGCAACACTGTTTCAACAAAATGAAACAGAACAGCGGTTTCAAATCAAAACAAAATTCAAAATGCAATGCTGTTGCATTGAAACGTTGAAATGGAATGGTGCTGTTTCGCACAGCCCTATTACACTTCTGAGTGTTTATTGACCAGTGTCCATCTGGTTCTGGTCTGCCCAGATCTCCAGCCTGTCCAGGTCTGCCTGTATCTTCAACCTATCTTTG
>NW_017728918.1:22454956-22457995 GCF_001723895.1 Crocodylus porosus | reverse complement strand
AATTCGATTTATGAGCTGTTCTCCAGGAACACATGTACAGCATAAATCGAGAGAAACCTGTCTTTGTGTGTGTGTGTGTGTGTGTGTGGATTTATAGGTATATGCATAGATATATGTATATATAGATATATCTATAGATATATTTATCTATCTCTATATAGCGAAAGGGATATCTAGCTATATCTATGCATATACCTATAAATGCATAGATAAATAAATAATTATATATATCTATATAGATATAGATATATAATTAATTTATATTTTACAACTTTAGCGCTGTAACTTATTGCAGTTAATAATGGTGTGACACAGAAGTGCTGGCAAGTAACTGTCCTTATTTTCTGCCCCAGCTATAAAATAAGAGTTTGGTTAGAGACTGCACCTCTGTAATCTTAGGTGTCTACTCTATTGACAGTGACATTTACTGTTATAGTTACCTGAAGGGATGCAACTGTCAGTGTATGGTTTAAAGCATTCATAATGATGCTTCATGTGTGAAAGTAGTAACCATGAATTTTCAGAGGTAATGTGGGTTTTTGTTTATCATTGTGACTCTTACTCTATTATCTCAAAATATATCCTTACCAAGGCTCTACTTAATTCTTGTTCTTAGTCACATTTACCCTTATTTTATTCTTTTGACCAAGCCACACAAATAAATTATCCCAACATTTTGTTTTAATAGAGTTCACAATTTATTATGTATACATTTCATTTTCCCCTTGTCATAAACATAACTTATGTTAAATCATTAGCTTCAGGGGCATAATTTCACTACTATTTTATATGGAAGATATATGTATATGTACTTGTACTTATATATGCTATATTACAGTTTTATTGACACACTGAAAGAGTAATATGATGGGACCAGTTTAAATCATGATTTTGTGGATTTTGCAAATAAGGCAACATTTGGCAATGTTTGCAAATCCCTTGGAGGGAAAAAAAAACCTTACTAAAAATAAAATGCTGGCTCCCAGTGGGAGCCAGCAGTCCTCCTGGTTGTACATTTCAGCATGAAGGGGGCTGCTGGCTCAAAGGCGAGCTGGCATGATGGCTGCCACCACTGCCTCTTGCTGCTGATTAGCTTAGAGGTCTTACTGTTGTGTGGCCCTGCCCCTATCCACCAATCAGTGGTGAGGGGTAGGGCCTCATCACAGAGGGTCCTCTCAGCCTATCTGTCATGCAGGGGACCCGGGGGGGGGGGCACTGGGGCCATTTGTCAATCACGGGCATTGGGGAAACCACAATAAGCCTGCAAGAATGATGGCTGGCCCTGTGATGTGCCTGTGAAATCATCTGTCTGCCACATCCAGTTGGATAGAAACCCAGTAATATGTTCTTAACTGTATATAGTTAGGTCAGAGGCATTTCATGGTTTATCCACTCTGTGCATCCCTCTTGACTCATTGAGGTTGAGCAGATACACCAATACAAGGAAAAGCTGTCTTTTCAAACTTATCCTAGCATTGTGTTTGGCAGCTACAGGATGTTTAAAAGAAACTCCTTAAAAGAGAGCATAATTCAATTAAAAAATAAAAAGAGTTCCTGTGAAGGGAGGAAAAAAAGTCAGGGTTGATTCACAAGTGGTTCCTGTGGGTAATAGGAGCTACTGTATTTTTCTTTAAATTTTGCAAAGCATCACACTCCATTTTCATTTACAATGTTTTTCATGCTGCATTACTGCTACCCAGGGAAGCTGTAAAACTGATACTCTGCAGCGGTGCCACAATCTTAATTAACATTTCCGGGAATCTTGGCAAATCAGTGCAATGACCATTGTAGTTATAGCCCCTGCTTTGCACTGCACTGTTTATTATATTAACATATAAACATTTATTATATTAACATATTAACATTAAACCACTGCAAATCAGCCAGTCAGTCTTATCTTCATAGACAAATTGAAATGACATTTCAGGACAAAGGTGTAAATGGACTGCTGGAAAGGTAGCTGCAAAGCCATCCAAATGCCTTTCAGTTGTCCTCTGGAAATGCTGGTAGTAATGGGGAGCAGAAAAGTAGAGGTATTTTTGAAAATGAGTACCTATAATTTCCCCTTGAACAACTGTTATTTAGTCTCTAACTTATTTATAGCACAGTTTTAAAACAACAACAACAAAGTGTACCTGGGTACTTAAATAGGAATACATGGGAGAGATTACAAAAAAATTGAGGTTTTTTTTTAACTGCTAATTATGCCAGTTCTTTTTTTCAGAACTCCTCCCACAGAAAGTTTGTTTTATAGCCTTAGATACAGTTGTCAAGTTAGCCACTAGATGGCATTTTAAATGAAATTCATTAACTACAAGATATCATTTTTCCGAAGTGTGTGATGCTTTCCATGTGTATGACTTGCAGTATTATTTTATGTATGTTAAGGACAAAATATCTCAGTGTTAAAGAAACATGTTAGAGAGGACCATAAAGAATATACTGAGCAAAATCTCTCATTACAGGAATGCTTTAATCATTTTCTTGTTTTAATGATATTTATGTAACTATATCCTTTAGTATATCATCAGTGAATCACAGGCAGAAGTATAGAGTTTGAATTAAGAATATTTTTGTTGCCTTCAGTAATTTCTAGATCCAATTAGAAATGCTATGAATTCACTTAGATGTAAATAAGTGGGAATACCCATTGAACTTAATTGATCACAGTAGACAAGAAGCTGAATATGAGTCATCATTGTTCCCTAGTAACTAAGAAGGCTAATGGCATACTGGACTGCAATGGTAGGAGTGTTGCCAGCAGATCAAGGGAAGTGATTATTCCCCTCTATTCTGCATTGGTGAGGCCACATCTGGAGTAATGTGTCCAGTTTTGGGCCCTCCACTACAGAAAGGATGTGGACAAACTGTAGATAGTCCATAGTTTCATAGTTTCTAGGGTGGGAAGGGACCTGAGTAGATCATCTAGTCCGACCCCCTGCCATGGCAGGAAAGATTACTGGGGTCAAATGACCCCAGCAAGGTGTTCATCTAACCTTCTCTTAAACACCAGTTAGGCTCCGGAGCGGTGAGAGACGC
>NW_017728918.1:22440039-22448555 GCF_001723895.1 Crocodylus porosus | reverse complement strand
TAATCCCCACTATGTCCGGGCTGGTGTCAGCCAGCAGGAGGGTGAGTTCCTCCTGCTTGTTTCCCATACTATGAGCGTTTGTCTAGAGGCATTTGAGGCCTCCTGTGGACGTGTTTTCTGGTCCCCTAATCACAGCATTACCCTGGCCCCTGTCACTTACCTGTGTATACATTTCGTTTGTCAGTCTAGGCTGGGCTGTACTTGTGGGTGTTGCTTGGTCTGGTAGTCCAATGATTCCTCCACCCTCATCTTCTCCTTCCCCCGATAAGCCTAGTTTAAAGCCCACTGGAGGAGGTCCACCAACCTAGAAGAAAACACATGCTTACCTTTAGGGGAAAGGTGGAGCCCATCCCATCCAAGCATGTCTCTCATCGTGATGTGCTGGTCATGGTTGAGTAAGCCAAAGCCTGCCTCAAGACACCATTCCTGAAGCCGCCAGTTGGTCTCTGCGATGCACGTTTCATGCTCTTTTCCATGTCCACTCACTGGTAGGATAGAAGAGAAAACCACCTGTGCGCCCATCTCCTTTAGCACGCACCCCAGAGCATGGTAGTCCTCCATCAGGCGAACAGGGCTTCTCCTGGCCGCATCATTAGTACCCACATGGACTAGGACCATGGGGTAGTAATCGGTGGGCTGGATCAGGGTTTGGAGCATCCCTTTCATGTCCTGAATCTTTGCTCCATGTTGGCAGTAGACCTTGCTTCCCGAGGGGTCCTGGCAACAGATGGGGCCCTCCATACCTCTCAGGATGCAGTCGACTATGATGATCATGCAGCACTTTCTCCTCCTGGCCTGCTTGTCTCCTTTGGCCTGCACAGGATGTGGAGAGCATGGAGTTGCCTCCTGCCCAGTTTCCTCCTCTCCTTCCCTGTCCTCCAGGGTTGCCAGGGCCTCGTACCTGTTCTCCAGCTGGACTGAAGGACTGGTACTGCTGTGTTATGAGCAGCTCTGGTTTGGGAGGTGACCATCTGCCACTTAGCAGTGGAGGGCACTTCTTGAGGTGCATCTTCCTTGGGGAGCATCTTCCCTGCAGGGAAAGAAAATATCTGACAATTTCTTCCTCTGCCTTCCTGATACCCCTCAGCCTGCTAACCTCCTCCTGGAGCTCCCTCATCTGCACCTCCAGGGCCCTAAGGTGGGCACCTGCAGGACAGGTGTGGGGGTCTCCAGTCCCTGCTCCCCCAGGCCTTGCTGGGCAGTTCCTGCAGGCCAGGGGGTTGGAGGACGCCAGGCCCCCCCGTGGGCTCTGTCTGGGTGGAGGACTCAGACAAGCCCCGGGAAGGCTGTGCCCCCCCAGGCAGGAGCCCTGGCAGCACTCCGTGTTGACAACATCGTAGGAGTTGCTGCCTGTTACTGGCAGAGTGTGGTGCCTTTACCCCGCGCTGGCAGGAGTCTGCCTCTTGGCCCTTCCTGCTTGCCCATTGGTGTGAACACTGATGCAAACGCGGGCTATCTCTTACAGAATGTGCCTGTTTGCATGCTCTGTTTGTGCAGCTCGGGAGCGTGGCTCCCTACCGGCTCAGCTAAGAGGGATCCGGAGGGCTTGGGTGCACGGCTCCCTACCGGCTCAGCTAAGAGGGATCCGGGGGGCTTCCCCTCCAGATCTGACTCAGCTGCATCAGTCCCTCTGCCCCACTGACTGCCCAGCAGAGGGCAAGAAAACTCAGTAGGGGGCTGGGGCATATGACTTCTGAGGAGAGGCTGAGGGAACTGGGCTTATTTAGATTGCAGAAGAGAAGACTGATAGTAGCTTTCAACTTCCTAAAAGGTGGTTCCAAAGAGGATGGAGCTACACTGTTCTCAGTAGTGACAGTTGACAGAACAAGGAGCAATGGTCTCAAGTTGCTGGAAGGGAGGTTTAGGTTGGATATTAGGGAAAACATTCTCACAAGAAAGGTGGTGAAGCACTGAAACAGATTACCTAGAGAGGCAGTGGAATATCTGTCATTGGAAGTTTTTAAGGTCTGGCTTGACAAAGCTCTGGCTGGAAAGACCTAGTTGGGCTGGTCTTGCTTTGAGCAGGTTGTTGAACTAAATGACCTCCTGAGGCTCCTTTCAATCCTAATTTGCTATGATTCTATGATGGCTTCCAAACTTTTAAATCTCAATGAGTTTTTATGCTAATATATTTGAGCTGCAGCTTAAGTTTTAGTTCATGTAGGGCTTCTAGTTCACTATCTTACCAAAGCAATCCCCCACCCCCACAACCTCAGAGAGACAAAAGCCAAAGAAAGACTGTGCAACAAACTGATGTAACTAGCTACTGCAGCTCCTCATTGCCAAAGATGACCGTGACACACACTGTGGAGCACATGATATAGGAAAAATTGTACAGCTCTAAGCTTTTTGATGCAGTGTCTATACAAGAGGGTTGCGACCTTTCCTACCCCAGCCACCAAACACATAGTCCTATTTTTTGCCACAAGAGAACCTCTAGTGAAATGTATGGCTAGTCTTCTCAAGTTAGAGCTCCTCTATCCCATTTTAAATAAACTCTCTCTCCATATGATCTAGTTCTATGAAAGCTACTTGGGAAAATGAAAGTGAGTTACTACATAAAACAAAGAGTGTGTTCATGTTGTTCAGAAAAGTACTAATTTGCCATAGGCAAAAAACTCTCTCACAGGAAGGGAAGCTTGAAAATGTTTCTATAATGTCAAAGAAGCATAAAAGTATCTGCAAGTAGAAGGACAAACCACTACATATTGCAAGAAGGTTAGAAAAACATGCTTGTCACATCTATGGAATCTAGCAGATTGTGTTGTGTTTATTATATAGCAGTCGTCTCCTTGCCCCATGCCCCCTTCCAGTGTTTCCAACACAGGAAAATAATATTTTTCTTATAAGCATAGGAAAATATAACAGTAACACTGCTTTCAAACTATTATGTGTAATTATTATATCCATATAATCTTCTGGCAATATAAGCCTGGAAAGAGATGTCACTTTTGTGCTGCCATAAAAATGTTTATACTGGCCCAAAGGTCAAGCAAATACAGTTCATGGCCCTTGTCATACCACAAATGCCAAAAATTGTGGCAGCAACAATAGGTAATATACATTTGTGCTGCTTTTTTTGCAGCAGACTTCTGTATGCTGTGTGGAGGGAGAATGCAGAAAGTCCAGAGCTGTTCACATTCTCCAGCCATTCCAGGCAGGTGTTCCCAGGGCTTCAAAGGCCTGTTCCTACGTATCCTGGGAATTCCCATTCCCAAGACTGTTCACCAGGACAGCTTTGGGGATAACCAGGAGTAATGGCCACAAACTCCTGGAAGACTGTTTCAGGCTTAACATCAAGAAAAACTTATTCACAGACAGGGTGTCCAGACTGTGGAATAGGCAGGCTCCTTCCAAAGATGATGGAATTACCTACCCTGGAAATCTTCAACAGGAGACTAGATAGTAACCTTGCTGGGGTCACCTGACCTCAGTTGTCTTTCCTGCCTGGTGCAGGGGGCTGGACCCAATGATCTTCTGAGAGTCTTTTCAGCCTTACAATCTATGAATCTATGAGCATCAGATCCCTGAAGTCTCAGGAGCACCTACCCAGGTTTCCTTGTTTGAGGAGGTGTGCTGAGGAATCTCCCAGCAGGGAATTCCCCAGGGACATGTATCATGCCTCTGTGTCCCAACTTAGGGTTCCCCACTTACAGGTACTTTCCCCAGGTACAAATGTTGTGCTCCTGTGCCCTGACTAAAGGCACGTCTCTGCAAGCAAGAAAATCTAACGTTCCCCCAGCTACAGAGAGACACCCCAAGTAATATAACGCAGGATTGGGCAAAGTTTCAACCCTACAGAACAATAGGCGATGTCTGTTTCACTTGGACCAGCTCTACAAGGACACAGATCCACCAGCCCCTGCTCCTGCCTGTGCCACACTCTTTCCCTCACCATGGGGGCCTTGATCTGGCTCCTACCCTTTCTGTCTGCCACAGACTGACCTGCTGGGCTGGGGGGCACTAAGCCTGCACACACATGGCTCAGGTCAACTGGAAGAGACTCTGTGATCAACTTGTTGGTGACCACTGCTCTAGGGTGTCTTTACACATGCTCTGGGGTAGGAGGTGGGGGGTGCTTTAATTAGAGTGGTTCTCAGGAACTAATCTAATTAAAGCAGCTGCAGTGTCTTGTATATTTAGTGCCCCACTCTTCAAAATGGCAGTGGGGGTGATTTAACTAAAGCTTGTTCAATGAGGTTTAGTTAAATCACCTCTGCTGCCATTTTGAAATATGGGGATGCTGAATACATGTGATGCAAAGGCTGCTGAACCATCATAATCAGCATAGATTCATAGATTGGAAGGCTGAAAGGGACCTTGGAAGATCATCAGGTCCAGCCCCCTTCACTAAGGAGGAAAGACAAGTAGGGGTCATGTGATCCCCAGCAAGGTGACCATCCATTCTCTTCTTGAAGATTTCCAGGGTAGGCAATTGCACCACCTCTGAAAGGAGCTTATACCACAGTCTGGACACCTTAACTGTGAATATTTTTTTTCCTAATGTTGAGCCTGAAATAGTCTTCAAGGAGCTTGTATCCATTACTCCTGGTTTTCCCCAAAGGTGCTCTGGTGAACAGTTGTTTGCTGACCTCTTGATGTACTCCCCTGGTGTAGTGGTAAGCTGCGATCAGATCCCCTCCCAGCCCCCTCTTAGCCTTGATTAGTTGAGTTTGATCTGAGACATGCTAATTAGATGTCAGCCTATGACGCCACCCTGCCTTCTTTCTGCCTGTACCTTTAACAGGGTGAATAAGACAGGGTTAAAGTTAAAATGGTTTCACTCCCCTTAAACCACTATGGATGCAATCAAGCACAATAGTTATAATGGGACTATTGTATAAGAAGAGGTATTGCATGCTCCCAGGACAGAACTCCCTTTCCTCTTATAATCTGTTTGATTCTATTCAAACTGTTTTTGACAAGGCAAAAAGAACTGGTCTTGAATTACAAAAAATGGTAATGTTACATACTACAAAAACTTAACCCTGAAGGTGACGAAGCACGGGAAGAGGTTCTGGAATCTCTCTGTGTCCAGAAATGTTAAGAAACAGACACTGAATGACATGCTTTCGAAAGGAATGATCCTGAATTTATTAGGGGATGGACTGGAAAATCTTCTGAGATCCCTTTCCAGTTCTATTTTCCTATGATTCTAAGGGACAATTTTGCCAAAACATAGTGGGTTAAAAAAAAAAAAATTCTTAGATCCATGAGTGAATTTATGGTTAAAACCAGAGACAGTCCTTACAATTAAGTCATATAAGAATGCTACCTGGGTCTCCCTTATTCCAAGTCAGTACTCTGGTTCTTGTTTGTATGTGTGTGTCTATATTAAATTTCTTTTTTGCTACCTATTTCTATGCCAGCTCTAATATGAAGGGAACATGCACTGCAATCTCTCCAACCTCAAATAGATTGTCTGGGAAGATAAGAACACACGTGATCAGAAAGAGCCTCTCCTATGGTTCCAGATGATCCATAATGCCTGGAACACTGGTGACATGGAATTTCAAAGCCTTAAGACTATCACAGGGGCAGGCAGAATATGGCTTGTGGGCCAGATCTGGCTCACTAGGAAGACACTTTCATCTGGCCCGCTGTGCCCACCAATGAATTGTGCTTTGCCCAGCCCTTCCACCCATGAGGGTGGGAGCAAGGTGCCCATGCATACGCATACCCTGCAACATACCCTTGTGGGTGGAAAGGCCCAGCCCCACCAGCATGTAGTTTCCAGGTTGGGCTGCTGCTGTCCCTGCTGCCCCAATGGGAACCTGCTTGGCTTCCAGGAACCCAGCTCTCTGGGAAGTACCTAGGGAAGAGGTGGGAGCAGGGGCAGGAGTGGTGGAGCTGCAGCTGGGTGGAAGCACAGAGTGCAGCACAGCGACCATGTCCAGGGGATATTGGAAGTGTGGAGCTCAGCTGAGCAGGGTGTGGTTGTGAAGGAGGGTGGGGTGACCCCCCACGCACTCCCCCACAGGGCAGACAGACCCAGGTGCCAGCAGAAACAGCAGGCAGTGGGCGCTCAGGGCATTCATGCCCAGTGTAGGTGTTGGCACCTGGTAGGACATGTTTCTGGTCAGTGCTGTGCACAAAGGCAAGGAACACAGCCTGCCTGGCCACCTCTATCATGGGGGCTCTGGACCACGTGCCTTCAGCTTCTGCACTCACACTGGGGGAAGCCCCACTCTGAAGCCAGCTGCCTTCCCAATCCCACGCTGTGCAGGTCCCTGGACTCCACCAGGAGTGGAGGGAGCCCCACCACCTGCTTCCCTGCAGAATCCAGCATGGGGCTTCCCTTAGTACAAGTGTGAGAGCTGCAGGCGTGCCAAGTGGTGCCCCCATGATAGAGGCAACTGGGCAGGCTGCACTCCTACCCACCTGCATGCAGCGCTGGCCAGAGCCATGCCCCATTGGATGCCAGTGACTGCACCAGGCACGAGCACTCTCATCTCCCCAACCTGCTTCTGCTGCTAGCAGCGGGGACCACATGCCATGTCGGGGAGTGTGTTCCCCACATTTCCCACCCTTCCTCATACCTCACAAACCTCACACACCCACACCCTTCCCCCACAACCCCCACTGACATATACACACATCCCAACGTACCCTATGCCATCCCATATACACAGCCATACACCCTTATAACTCTCCCACACACTCACACCCCATCATACACCACCCCCCACACCTCACTGTATATACATCACCAACCTCAACCCACACTCCCCACACACAATATACAAGAGTAAGACTTTATTTCTGAGTGATTGTGCACTCACCTCAATATAGACTATGCAAACACAAATCATGATCAAAATTATTTTTGTAATAAAATTAAAATATGTTATAGTAGGTGTGTGACAGGGGTATTTCTGCTGGAGCCTTTCTGTTGGTGGCTCCGCTCTCCTGTCCTGGACTAACCACCCACTTACTCATCTGCCATGCCTTGATCTTAATTGATTGAGTGATGTAATTAGTGGGAGGCTGCCCACTTTATACGCTATCTGCAGCTCCTTTTCCTCCCCTACACCACAGCCCAAGCTTCGTAGATGGTACTTGACATGGTTTGCCCTATGCCTTGGCCCTCTCCTTTACTTCTGGGGCTCCTCCCTACCCCCTCTCACTCTGGGCTCCTCCCTGCCTCCTCCTTCTCTGGGACTTCTCAATGCCCCCTCCCGCTCTGGGGCTCCTCACTGCCCCCTCTCACTCCGGGACTGGGGTCAATGCACTTCCAAAAATGCTGCGCCCTGTCTGGCACCACAGTCCCCACATTACCATGGAGCTCCTATGAGGCCTCCTCCAACCCCTAATAGACTCAGCTGGTCCTCCGGTTAAAACCGTAAATGCAAAAACATGAAGCCCCTAGGCTATAACGTAAAACTAAACCATTCAGTAAAAAAAAAACAATGTTCTAGCCCTACCGGGAAAATGGCAGCAACCCAGGGATGCTCATGCAGTTGATCTTCTTTCTCTCTGCACTGGCCGAGCTCCCCCCTCCTTGGCTGCCAGAGGGGAACTGCCCTCCTGGCCTCATGCCAGGGTTTAAGAAGGGCCAAGCTCTGCCCCTTCCTGTCAGCTGGCTCCCTTGGTTGCCCTAGCAACCAGCACCTGTGCTGCCCCGGTGACTGGCACTTAAGCCTCCCCCTTCTCACCACTAGGGGTCTCTCCTGAGCCATTTCTGCTTTTAGGCGCAGGGCACCCAAGTGCTCTGCGACAAGGTGTTAGACTTTTAGTGTATGATTTGTTTTTTCTGGTTCTAAGATGGCAACCTCCCCCCCACAAAAAAGGAGTATTGGAAGGAGGGAAGGGGAGGGACTTCCAGTGGCAAAGGTCAGGGGTTAGAGGGGGAGGGACTTCTAATCCCAATATGGTACCAGGGAGTGGGGCAAATGTTAAGGAGCAGGGCTACCCATGTGGTCCTCAACAGCTCCTCAAAACTCATTAAGCAGCCCTCCAGCTGAAATAATTGCCCATGCCTGGGCTGTCAAATGTGGTAGGGAAAGATGGGAGGCCCCACCCCCCAAGTGCTTTTCCATAAGAGGTGACTGTTACCAGATTTGCCCGCTACTTTGGGATGTGTTCATTTATTAGGGCTAGGGACTTGGTAATTCTATCAGTGTGCTGCTTGTGTTACTTATGTTTCTATACGGAGCTGTATCTCTCCCTTCTGCAAGCCCTCACCCCCAATGGAGCTATCTTGCAGGACTCTGTTCAGTGGGGCTGGGTTCCTCCAGTCCCCTAATCAGTCATACACACAAAACCACACACAGATTAGCGTGACACACGTGACCTGGCCGGGTTGATCAGCATGGACAGGCTGACACCCTCATATGCCAAGAATCAGTTCATTAGAGCAACAATAAACTACAATCAGACACAAGCACACAGGTAAACAGAATACCTATGAATCTGGCTGGGTGTCCAGATGACACCCTCATGGGCCAGCATTCAGTTCATTAGGGCACGTCTGAGCCAAACTGGGTCAATCAGCCTGTACAAGCTGATCCCCTTAT
>NW_017728918.1:22430786-22439939 GCF_001723895.1 Crocodylus porosus | reverse complement strand
CCTAGGGCAGTTGTTTTACTTTTGTCACCCTGATCCGGAGGGTTTTAGGTGTGTCTCTCACTGCATCTTAATCAGTTTCTGTTTAGGTGGGGGGGGGCGATTCTTTGTGAGTCAGACAGTCTGTGTCCTGTGTCAGGGTTCCCCAAGAACATGGAGCTGACAGGTAACATGACAGGCCACTGCATTTTTATATTGCCTTTCGTTCTGATTTTTATGAGTATTTCTTCTTTATAAACAATAAGAAGTAAGTAATGAAAGTAACAGCTTATCCACATTTTTATGGGATGCGCATATGGTTTCTGTCCACAGCAATCTCTCACAAACTTGGATACAATCTTTCATAAAAGTAACAAGAGAGGATTTTACAAACTCAAAAAAATCAACTCTTGCCACCATCTGGCTGCTAATATCTGATTTTTTTATGACAGAGGGATGGCCATTGATGCAGTAGTTTAGGTAAGATGTCAGATGCCAAGGTGATCGGAGCTGCAGCAGTAACTCCATAGATAGTGATTGCTTCTCTTTCAGTCATTTGCTGTGGCAGCCTCTGTGGCTGCGCTGACAATTTGTTCCATATAAACATAAATAAAAGCCATTGACTTGAAATGTAGAACATATGGTAAAGGCTGTATGATCTTCAGTTGTAGCATCTTGTTTTCAGCACCTAATACACACTTGATTTTTCATTCTGTTGTGCTAAAAAAGGAAGAGAACACCAGTGGTTTGGGGAATATCTTAAGATTTAGAACGCTGGGCAAAATTTTCTGTTGCAAACTATCTGTGTAACCCTGAGGCAAGACAGTTAGCCTCTCTGTGTTGCATTTTCCCATATCATAGGAGATTCTGTGGGGAAAAATATTTCCAATATTGCAAGTTGCTCAGACAAAATTATGAATTCGTATATCTATAAGATAAAGAAAAAAATGAATACCATAAAAAAGTTCTAAAGTATGTACATTTGTACATTCTCCTGGCCACATTCTTCTGTTGCTGATTAGGTCCCTGATTATTCTATGTAGAACACACCTAGAATTGGAGAAAGTGTTAGGAAAGTCAAACATACATAACCATGTTTGTGCCAGAGTAATTTCCTACCACGGAAGTAGCAGTAATGCAATAGGAAGATGCCAGTGGATAAATACACAAGTGCTGATTCATGCAGATGGATTGCACCACTGTTACCTACAAGTTGTTGTCTCAGCTGAATCAGTAGGGCATCTGATGTTTTTAAATCATTATAACAGAAGTTTAAGTGTTGCTCCACCAACATGGGGAGATTGTGTTTGTTTGTTTGCTTCTCTTAATATTTCCCTAAGGACACTTAACTGTGTTGGTATAATTAGGATGACATTTGGAGCTGCTGTATGTCAATGCAAGAGTCAGAGCCAGTGTGCAGGCTGAAGGGAGATTATGATGTCAAGTCAATTGCTACTGCAATGTCAATATTTATCCCCACATGCCTTTTGCTTTGTTTTAATTTATTTGTTCATATTATGCAAAAAGGTGCATGTCTGTGCACGCGCGTGTGTATGTATAATATATTCACATTATATGTTATTATAGATTACGATACATATATAAATGTGTGTGTGTATAAATTCTGCAGTGAGTTATGCTAAGTTTTCCTTGTTCTGTATCCTCACTCTTGACCTCTAAACTTTGGGTTTAATCCTCAATAATGCAATTTTATCCCCTTGAAGACTACAATTTACTAGCACCTACAGACTTTGAATGTTCAAGTTCTGTAATAAACATTTCTAATAACTTTCAATTTCAGCTGAGTTCAATCAAAATCTCAATTGACCAGAAATGAAGTTTATGTATTTTAAGACTACTTCAGGTACAGGGGCTGATTAAATGGGAGCATTTGTGAATAGTACACAGCAATATCTGAGATGACTACAGTTTCCTTCTGTGAAGACTCAAGGAGAAATTTGGTATAACTGTATAAGTGATATATATTTATTAGTGAAGACTTACTCTGAAGTGGAATCAGCCAAAGGAATCACTATGTGGAGTCGCTAGGCCTTCATGTTTGTGTGGAATGATATAACTACAACAAAGCACAGTGACACAGATGTGGATTAAGAGCCAGGAGTGAAGCAGTTATATTTAATTGATATTACTTTATCCCAATTACTTTTTCTCTATATTTGTCTAAATTTTATAGTAGACTATAAAAGCATAATTAGGTCTGATGATGATTGTTATTAAAAAGTATTTCACTTTCTTTGCCAAGGATCTCAAAATGGAACTAGAAGTAGTGATGAATAATTTAAGACATGCTATTGTTGATTGAAAGCTTTTAAAATGAATAAAAAAAGAAAACAAAATACCACCTTCTACAAAGATCTGGTGGGCTACCATGTAGTAACTCTCCCTTAAGAATTAATGTTTATTACACCAGAAGAATACTAAAACTGATGCTGCTGGAGCCTGTAGTTAAGCTTAAAGTATATCACTAGATGGCAGTGGGTCTCCCAGTCTTTATTATAATTCCTACCCATATCTCCAAGATATTTCATTACACTTCATAATCATTCAACTTCCATTAAAAGCACAATGGGTAGGTTATTAATATCAAATTAATTTTTCTTGGATAACATTAAGGCAGTGAATATCAACAGAGTTAATGACAATTTGCTGCTTATTTTAAGTATGTTACAGCTATTTAGTATTTATTTTAATTTGTAAATTGATTCTTATGTCATATTGTAGCAGAGCTGTATCACAATTTCAGCTTGTACATTAACTAAACTTTTTCCATGGGAAATTTTAATTGTTGGTATTTGTAAGCATCAGCTGGAAGTTTCAAATATGGTTTTGATACCCTATTAAATTAATTAAGCCTGTAATATTCTAATCCCCCATTTTTTAATTCCAGTTTATTATTGTTGTTTATTGCTTATACTGTTGTTCTTGAGCTACCTTTGTGTTGCTTTCTTCTTCACATGCTACGTTTTCTAGAGATCAGCGAGAGTGAAGTGGATTATTCTTAGTATTGGTTTTTGTGTATGACAGAGTACCAGATAGTCCTTAGATCTATATACTAGTAGTCTGTGGGGATGATCAAAAAATCAATAAATCAATTAAAAGACTCTCGGTGACTTCAGTTAGCTTGAAATTAAGGTATATATACTGGGAACAGATTACTTTTTTAACCCACCAAAGAATGAACCCTTCAAATCCATGGTTCACACTGTTACTACCAAAGTAAGAAGAGCTTCCCTTAGCAACTCCTCTTTTGATCACATTAAATATCATTGAATCCAGCTCCAAAAGTGTTCCCCTAAACGTCCACTCTGTTCACCAACATGAACATTATACAGAATATCATGAAAGTTATTTTGAATTAGGTCACTTGATCTCGTTCTACCTCATTAGCAGGAACATCAGTCACACTGCAAAATTTAGAAAAGCTTTGGACAGAGACTCAACAATATAATTATTGTTACAGGTTTCATAAAGAACAGGGAAAACTCTAATCAAAGTAATCTAAGGACTTTAGAAGAAAAAAATCAGGGGGAGAAACGGTCTTGCTTTAGAATGAAATGAATGAAATTTTGGGTTAAAACGTTATCTTGTCATATGAAGAGATGCAGGCTAAGAGAGGAAGGAGGACAAAGCCGTGAAGAAAAGATCAGCTGTCAAAGCTAGAACATCATTTACTGGCTATAGTGCTGATTGGGAACATAGATGACTTACAAAACAGCCCCTTTTTGGGGCTCAAATGGTGTTCTACTTAATTGGTTCAGGATTTTGTCAAAACCCATGGGAAGCTCTCTCATTCTTGAATCGTATTTGTTTTATGTATAGAATATACATTCTGGACACATCTACACAAGACGCTACTGCACAGTTGTCACTGTACATTTATTTAGTATTTGCAGTAGCAAGTACTAAATAAATGTGCAGTACTAAATAAACGTGCAGTAACCAGAGTTATCGAGCTGTAGTGCCAGTGCCACATCTTTTAGGTGATGCTACTGCACAGTAGCCTAATAATACTGTGCAATAGCATATTAGCACTGTCTCTGCTGTGAACGCAAATACTTAGGATTTTTCAGCTACTGTGCAGTCAGCGTCTTGTGTAGACCCACCCTCTGTACAGAATAATTTGTGTAGTTGGTAATGAAACTGACTCTAACCCAGCTATGAGATACAGAAGATAGTCCAAATTTATCAAAAATGAGGTAGTGAGAAACATGTTTAAGATGATACAGAGAAAATACCATTCAATTATTATTGTTACTGAAATCACTAAAAATGATGCCATAATTATTACATAGCTTCCAAGGCCTATAACTTTAAAAAGGGCAAATGAATTATATATATATATATATATATATATATAAAATTGCTTTTCACTTACTTTAAACCTCTGTAATGCGCACGTAAAAATGCATCTGATACCACAATCCACCTGCATGGAAAAATGCCTTTTATTACAACAGAAAGTGTATGAATATAACATCTTTAATGTCTGCTAAAATAAAAATATCTGGAAGGTAATCACCAACAGTGAATTTCATAGATGCATCAAAGGCATAAAAACACTGGCCAAATCCTTACTGCTACTTAGCCATTCAAAAGAAATGAACAAGTGGCAGTTGATGGTATTTGTATGGATTGTTGTTCTTATTTCCACCTGCACATCTAGACCTGATATTCTACACATGTGCAGAAGGACTTCACTATGCTGTTGCCCTCGTTTTCCACTTGGGAAGTGCAGAATTCCATGCAAGTCCCATGTTTTACTCAGAGAAAAACATGGTGACAGAAGATAAGGAACCTACTACCTTCAGCTCAATACCCCCATGGTTAAGGTATTTGTCCATTGAGTAAGAATGCCTGGTTCTCAGCCCACCTTATGGGATATTAACACATAGCTCCAATTTCATGTGAAGAAGTGCTCAGAATACTTTTCATTCCCCTTTTTGAAGCTTGCCCACTGAGCAGGTAAGAAGGAAAGATATGTGTGACCAGAAGTGCAAGCCATGGGGAAGCTGGCTTTGTGGCACAGTGAGCTATGTCCTGCCCTAGAAGGGAAAGCTCTGGCCCTTGCTCCTGCCCTCTCCCACAATGATGAATTACCATTTCAGACAATAACTATTTAATGCAGAAATAGCAACGGAAAGAAGAGTCAACATCCAGTGCAGTATCTATCTCAGTGAAGCACAGACCAAAGGTTTCTCTGGAATATCTAGGAACAACACAGCAAAGGCAAGGGACAAATTGAGATATAGTGAGGAAGGGAAGTAAAAGTAAATGAAGTAGAGCAGGACAAATACATTGTCCACCCTTAAATGAGTAGGATCCAGGAAATTACAGACTGATCACTCTGTCATCGATACTTGAAAACACTAGAGCATATCAACAAACAGTTAGTTTGTGAGTACCTACAGGGTAACAGGGTAAGAAGTAGCAGCCCTAATGGATTTGGCTAGAGGAAGTCTCACCTCAAGGGTCTGTTCTTAGTCCAGTACCATTCAATATACTCATTAGTGATTTGAAGGACAGATTGTAAATTGAATCATGGCACCAAACTAGGTGAGAGGTAGCAGACACATTCAAAGGCAAGAATAAAATTAAAGATGTCCTTGATACATTGGGAAAAAGGTCTGAAATAAACCACATGAAATTCAGTAAGGACTAGTGCAAAATTCTGTTTTCAGACATAAGAGGTTTTGCCTTCTCCCTCCTTTAATTATAACTGAACCTATAAAGGACCCAAACTTCCCGTAGAGAATGTTTAATAATAAAATTAAATAATAAAGTTAATCCTTCAAATTTGCTAGAATAATGTAATGTTAGCTGCTGAAATTAGCTAGGGTTAGATCCAATTCTTACACACACAAAGAACTGGTTCTTTCAGTCTTACGAGATATAGAAACATTACTCCATAACTTTAATTTAAAAATATTAGGGTCTAAAGTTTCTAAAGGAAATTGCTCATATGACTAAGTTGCAATGACATATGTCCTGGTTGACCTGGGACAGCCCCAGATTTTGAAGACCAGTCCTGGCTGGTTCGTGAAAATTAAAATGAGAGTCCCAGAATTGCAGGGGCATGGAGAGAGGTGTAGTGGCATGGTGTGCCAGGCAGCTCCCCCTCCCCACCAGACTGTCTCCATGCCCCTGCACACTAACCTCTGCTTGCGGTAGCACTGACCTGGATGAGTCGGGGGAAGGCAGCGTCCCGAACGTCTCAGTTTTCCTGGTGGTCATCCTACCTATGTGTATTTGGTAAAGCCAGTTACTTAGCTGTGGACACACATGGTTTGCAAACAAACTTAAGCATGTGCAGTTTGGAAATTCAAGCTTCTGGATGAATGTGCACAGTGACATTTCTGTACATTGCATTGGCTGGAAGACTCTGTGAGAATTGAACCCTCAGGCTCAGATTTTCACATGTGAGAGCTGAACTTTTAAGTTCTTAAAGTTTTCTTTAGGTCTTTTAAACTGTGTTGAGCCTCTACTGCTCCCATTGGGTTTCATGAGACTGTCAGCATGCAGCAGTTTCAGAGTTTTTTTAAGGTGCCTCCCTCTGGAGTTAAGTTCCTTACTTTCAGCAGTGTGCAATCACGGCCATGTTAAAAGAGAACCTTAATTATTGACACTCTCCTAAAAAGACTATGTTTTATTCATTCCAATTTCTTTACATTTAATTTATGCTGTTGCTTCTGTCTCCTTTAATACAGAAAATAATTTTATTTATACTTTTTGATTGTGGCAAGGTTCTTTATTCTCTTTCAGTAACTCCATTATCTGTTTTTACCTGACTTTTTTCATTTTAACCGGAGTCATCTTTCCCTTAATGCTAATTCTTCCTTATACAATCTTATAGAGTCATTTGATTTAACTTTTGGAAGTTATTTCCGTTTTGTTATGAAATGAAATACAAATACACCTTGTCAAAAGAGGCTTTGCCTTCTCCCTCCTTTAATAATAATTGAACCTATAAAGGAACCAAACTTGAATAATTATTCTTTTACGGTATTAAAGGGGACATCTCCTAGGGACTGGTTTAGGGAAAAAATTGCATTAGAAACTACAAGTCTAAAATCAAAGGCCATTATTGCACAATTTATGTTATAAGTCAGCTATTAGAGGAGCATTTATGGACTATGTGATGGAGAAGTAGAATGTTTTCCGCACCTATTAATAGAATTATTTGAACTTGTTAAAAGCTTTCAACCTCCAGTTGCACAATGTGCAATAGAAAGTTAACAGCATATAAATCTTTGCTCTAGTGGGGAGTAATAACCCATTAGTTGCTGATTGGCATTTATTTATCATGGCATAAATCCTGCCTTGTTCATATCTATGAAGGGTTCTACTTACAGTGGAGGCAGTATACTTTGACTATTTAGAGGAAGTGAATATCACAGGCAGGCAGGGGCAGGTAGATACTATGGTATACAAAATAGAGCTCTCTAGGTGCTTCCTGCACATAGCAAAAATGGGTTCAGAAGAGGGCAGGTTCCATCAGCCATTCCACATTCAGTCCAGGCTTAGGCTACAGCTACCTAGTAAGTCTGCTGCTTTGTGGACTGTGAGTAGGTTTTGGCCCACCCAGCAGGATCTGCCAGTGCAACACAGGTTTACTACAGGACACTGTCCTAAGACCCTTTAATTAAGCCTCCTAGTGCCAAGCTGTGAATGTATACATGACTCAGGTGAATATTCTTGAAAGCATCTGATGACAGTATTTTTTACTTCAGCCTGGTGTGCAAGCATCTCCAAGTGCTTTAAATAAAACAGGAAAAAAGGAGCCAAGCATTTCACACAATTAGATGCTAAGGGAAGGAAGAGATTGTATAAAGGGTACTGTAATGGGACTAGGACAAGTCACATGGTAAAATTAATGATATACAGCTCTGCCAAAGGGAGAGGGTCTCCTGATTAGAAGGGGCTGCACCCCAAGAGCTTTAAAAGCCCCAGGTCTCTGAGGATCAGGCAGAACTCCAGAAGGAACTGAGCTCCCAGGAAGCGGGGAGGTACCTGGCAGTTCCTGACCAGCATTGAGCTCTTGAAGCAGACAGTGGGGAAAACTCCAAGAGATAAGGGATGATCCGATGAGTGTTTATTTACCCCGAGAAGAAGAGGGCTTTGTTGAGGTGATGGTGTATTTTTTTTCCTTATGTTTGTGTACTCTAAGCAGGGCAGACCTTTTGTTATAGTTATAGCTTTCTTTATGTTTTATATACTTTTGTTATAGTTATAGCTTTCTTTATGTTTAAGGTTATACTAGTGGACAGGGTGTGGTTATAAGAAGTGATGAGGAGCCATGGAGTGCCAGGGAGCCATGGCAGTGAACCCTACTAGGGCAAAGTTATATGACACAGGGCCAATAGCCCAAACCAGAGAAAAAGAGGTCAAAGAATGGGTGAGGGCAAAGGCCAGGGTGGTTAGAGCCCCCACCCAGGAAAAGTGAACCTGGGAAGATTGTAGAAGAGGGGAAAAGAGGCAGCCTGAAGCTCAGCAGGCAACCAGAACCCAAAAGGGGGAGACCAGGGCTGGTGCCCAGGAGCCAGGGTCTGGAACAATGGACCTTGGGCTAAGGGACCCAGACAGAAGAAAGAAGCCAATGCCAGGAAGGCGAAAGCCCCCAAAAAACTTTTGTGGCCAGAGGGCCAAGCTGTGCACAAGGCTGTGGGACTGTGCTCAAATGATAATTTGTATCATATTCAAGCCATGGGCATGACTGTAGGGGAGGAAGAAGTTCAAAAACTGAACCTTTAAAGCTATCAGGGCCTGAGGAAACAAGCACCAAGGACAAAGAGAGAGAGAGAGACCCAAAAGGCTCACCAACCTTGGGGTGGCCAGACTCCCCTCATCAATTTTCTTTACCAATAAGGCATGGCAGGAAAGTGAATGGGTTGTGATCTGTGGATAATTGAATGGAGGAGGACAAGCCAGAAAGGGCCACAAGGAAGCATTGTGGTGGCCCTTGGGCACCATCTTGTCACAGGTATAAATAGCCTTTGCTAACATTATGTTTCTTATATATTATGCCTCTTATGTGTTATGAGGAGGCAAATGCATTTTTTCTAACAGTAATGTATTCATAGATTTCATAGATTTCATAGACATTAGGGCTGGAAGGGACCTCGGGAGATCATTGAGTCCAGCCCCCTGCCCAAAGGGCAG
>NW_017728918.1:22398460-22430775 GCF_001723895.1 Crocodylus porosus | reverse complement strand
CTGTGCCATATTCCCCATGAATTTTTACCCAGAATATTCAGATTGTATATTTGAGCATGTGGTGGAGAGAGAGCACAAGAGAGCTCTGTAGTGGTTTTTTGTGAGCTACAAACACTATACTAAATACACATGTAAAGAATATCTAATGCACTTAGTGAAAACCCCCAAAAGCACATTTTTCTCCCTAAAAATTAAAGTGGTTGGTTCATAATGCAACCAAAACAGCTAAGTGTATTTCACATCTCAACATAAAGAGCAAATTACAAACCAAGAAGTTTTTACTTCAATGTTTTTGCCCTATTTTCTCTGTCTCTTGATTTATATGGGTATGACAAAAAAAAACTATTTAAACAAGCACTGGGTAGTTTATTCTCATTGCTTTTTTAAATGTAATTTATTTTCATTAACACGATTAACTGTTATTTTGTGCCCAGTGAACACACTATTTTGCAGAGGCACTTAAATTATGCGGTATTTTGCCACAAATGTTTCCCTGTCACTTGGCACCAGTCAATTCTAAAGGATTCTTTGCCTACTAAATCAATTTATTTTTAGGGCCCTCAGACCTCTAGTTTATGTTGAAGTTATTACTGATGAGTAGATGCTGGTGGAGGCAGAGGGAGATGATCATTTTGGTGGCTGGATATAAAACGTGTAGTATTACACTAGAAAAGACAGGGCGGATGGTTTGGGTTACAGTATCTGGGAAAGGCAGCTGAAGCTTTTTGTTCTGGGAAACATAGGCCCTCCTGCTTTCCCTTATATGCAAGGACAGAGGGTACATTTGAATTTGGGGAAGGAGGTGGTATTGCCATTCATTTCTATTTCAGTAGATCCAGGACCCCATGACAGCAAGAGCAGTGTAGAGAGGTGGTTAGTTGTGTTAGTCTGAAGTCAGTCAGAAGCAGGGTAGAGATGCACTTTTATAGACAACTAAATAAGATATAGAGAAAGAGCACAAGCTTTTGGGAACTGAAGTTCACTTCATCAAATGCTGTGAAAGGACTTTGTAAACAGAACCAAAAGATATCCAGCACTAAAACATTTATAACCGAAATGAAAGACGAGAGAAAAGGTAGATGCAGACAAATAGGGAAGAACAAGGAAAAGCAGTTGGTTGGAAATTTTACTGTGAAGATATTCTATTGGAAAAGGCTTATTGATTGAATCAAAATTTTTCAAGAGAATGGATCAAAGTGTTGTCTGGAAACCAGGCAGGTTTTTCAGCTTGCTGGAAGGCAGGCAGGATGGTCTGCTTGTCTACTGACCAACATGTAGTCATGCGTACAAGTGTTCAAATTAACTGGATGAAGTTTAACAATTTAATATAAGCCACTTGAAAACTCACCAGTTGAAACCTGGACAAGTGTTCAGAGGGTTCTCCGCGTGCTCTGCAGACAGCCTGTACCACCAACAGCACTGAAGGGCTGGCCACAGTGGAGCCACTTTGCCCATGGGCTGTTAGAGAAGTTCTTAGTTCTTAGTTCAGTTCTTGTTTGGTTTCCTTGTTCAGATGTCTCTACTTCTATGTTATTTACAGTCTCCTCTGTTGTTTCCTCTTGCTTTGATGTTATCTCTGGTTACATGAGGATCTGGGGGAACACCTGTTTACTAGAGTGCCCCATGGGATGACAAGGTCAAACGGTCACAAAGTCCTCCAAGATCGTTTTAGGCTGGACATAAGGAAGAACTTCTTTAATGTCTGAGCCCCCAGTGGCTGGAAAAGACTGCCACCAGAGGTGGTGCAAGCACCTACTCTGGACTCCTTTAAGAGTCAGTTGGATGTTTATCTTGCTGCGATCCTGTGACCCCAGCTGACTTCCTGCCCCTGGGGTAGGGGGCTGGATTCGATGATCTTCTGAGGTCCCTTCCAGCCCTAATGTCTATGAAGTCTATGAAGTTCTGTTTCCTTTGGTGAATCTTGTGCTTCTGCTTCTTTTCTCCCCTTTACAAGATGCAAGTGTTGTCTGTTCCTTCTTCATACCTGTCCTTCCGATGTGACTAGTTAATAGGATTTGGGAGCTACTTGATAGGAAATTAGTGCTTTTTGTGTCCATGTTCATCCATCTAAAATAAGCACCATATCCTTGTTGTGCAGTTATGGTAACTCCCTGGAACCCCTGCCATAGCGCCATTTTTGTTTGAGTTTGTTGAATTTTTAAACTGCCGTTACATCTTGCTTTTCATTCTAATGAGTATCAACCACATGATTTGGCAGCCTGGTTTTGAGTTTCCTCTTAAACAGCATTTCTGTTGAGGACAACCCATATATCATGGCTGCTGCCCTGTTATTTAAGCATGACAGGTAAACATCAGTGTGTGAATCTGTAGCTTTTTTCAATAATTTCTTCCCTATTTGTACTCCATTTTCCACCAGACCATTGAATCATGGGTATTCCGGACTTGAAGTGTTGTCCGTTATCTAGTCTCACAATTTGTGGGATCCCATTGCTAGCTACAACTGATTTGATAAGTTATGACATGGTTTGCTCTTGTGCTTTTGAGCAATGCAGTTTTAGGATAGTGAGAATAATAATCCAGCACCATACTTACTTTTTTCCTGCATGCATGAATAAGTCAATGTGCACTTGATACTGTGGAGCTATGGGCTTCTCCATGACCATCATGGGCTCTGTTTTGTGCTGGACCATTACAGAGCACCCCTTGCTCTCCTGTTGCATTTTTCAATGCCTAGATGCCCCACCAGTATTCTGTTTAACATATTCTTTAGCACTGCTAGAACAACAAGTCATGTCCCTTTGAACAAAATGCCATCCAATATAGACAGCTCTGCCTTGAACTGAGAGTAGGGGCTAAGTATATGTTTTCCAGGCCAACCAGAACAAATAGCTGTTATCACTTTTTCCGCTGTAGCGTCCAGAGCAGTAGCTTCTGCAATTAGTGCCTATATTTTATCTCTGACAAGAATCACTCTTTTAATGAGATTAACTTGGACTGTGTCTGAGTCTGGAATTCTGTCATTTTCTGTTGTGTCATATGCTCTGGAAAACATATCAGCAATAAGTAGATGTGTTCTTGGCATGTACTGTATGTCTAGCTCAAACATTTGCAATTGAAAGAAAAGTCTGTAATCCGGATATGTCTGACAACTCTTTCTTTGCTATGGTTGCCAACTTTATGATCAGTGTCAGCTATCACAGGCTTCCCATAGATGAATATATGAAATTTCTTACAGCCATGTACCAAAGCTAAACTTTCTTTCTCAATTTGTGCAGACCGACACTGTGACTGAGAAAATGTTCTAGATATGCCACTGGTCTCCAGCTATCCCTGTTTTTGAAGGATAGCTGCCTCAATTCCTTCATTAGAATCATCTGTTGACAATTTAATGGGTTTTTTAGGGTCATAGTATTTTAGTACCAGAGCTTTCATTATTTTTCTTTCAAGTTTTTAAATTCAGCTTCAAGGTCATGTTCCCATATTCACTGAGCTTTTTGTGTAGGAGTGATCTAAGGAATTTGGTCTGCTCTGCTAAATTAAGTAAATATTTCCCTATAAAACTGGCCATTCCGAGTAACCTTTGTACTCCTTCCTTATCTGTAGGGGGTGGCACATTTGTAATGGCTTTAACCTTTGCAAGATCAATTTGCACCCCTTTCTCAGAGAGCTTTTCTCCCAGATAAGTTATTTCTTTGACCCTGAATTTGCATTTTTGTTTGTTCTATTTAAAACCTGCTCTGTGAGCTCTTTCTAGTACCTTTCTTAGCCTTGTCATGTTTTCCAAAGTATTTCCTCAAACTAATATATCATTAATCTAAATCATTGTTCCATCAAGACCTCAAAAAATTGTTGTACCTTTCTGTGAAATAATTTAGATGCAGACCATTGTCCAAAAGGAAGCCTATGAGGCGATACCTTCTGAAGGGCTTACAGAAGGTACATAATCTAGTACTAGATTCATCCAAAGTGGAGAAATATTATTTAGCTTCTGCCATGTTGCAAAAAACCTCTTCCCTGGTGGGAATTAGGAACATGCTCCCACTTGATGTACCTGTTCATTTGCTTAGGATCCAGACTCAATCTCAAGGATCCATCTTTTTTTTTTCTATTAGGACCATGGAACTACCAAAATCACAGTGGGAATGGCGTGCATGGTGGCTCCTTTAATCTTGCAGGTTCCCCTGTGTGTTCCTCCCCTCCACTGTTGATTGTCAGAGGGCTTCTGCTGCTAACCTCTCACTCATGATTGGCAGGGAGGCAGAACTACAGTTTTAAATATGGCACCATTTTTGCTGCTTGCTGCTGATTGGCTGAGGGACCCTGGCAGCCATGTTGAAGGACATGGATAAGCTCAAGAGGGTACAAAGAAGAACCACCTGCATGGTCACAGGCATGGAGGGTAGGCCCAACGAGGAGAGACTTGGGGAATTGGTGTTGTTCAATTTGAGTAAGAGAAGGCTCAGATGTGACTTGATAGCTGCCTACAAGTACATCAGGAGTGAACACCAAGATTTGGGTGAACAACTCTTCAGGAAGGCAACTCAAGGGAAGACGAGGTCCAATGGATATAAGCTTATAGAGGGTAAATTCAGACTAGATATCGGGAAGAACTTCTCTGTAAGGGTTCCCAAAATCTGGAACAGTCCCAGCTGAGGTGGTGCAGTCAGCATTCTTGGAGGTGTTCAAAAGGAGTCTGGACAGGCACCTTGTGGAGCTTGTCTGAGCCCAATAACTTCCTGCCCATGGCAGGGGACTAGGGCTGTACAAAACAGCAAAATTGCATTTTGACTTCCATTTCAACATTTTGACAGGACAGTGTTTGATTTTGAGTTTCATTTCATTTTGAAACCACTGTTCCTTTTTGTTTCATTGAAACTGTCGCTGTTTCAACACTGTTTCGACACTTTGCCCATAGGCTATCATAGGGAAGCATGGAACTGCCTATAACTACCTGATTCAAATTAAACTTACAGGGATGGTAGCCCCTTCTGAGGCCACGACACCTGCCAAGTTTCAAGGACAGAGGTGTAGGGGCTTGTGGGAAACTGCACCTCAAGCTGATGACAAGCAAAACTCGTGATATGGGTGACATTGTGTTTGTGTTAAGGCACACCCTCACTGGCATTGGGGCCTCTACCTGACACAGTAGTGTCCCCCAATGAGGTCTCCTCTTCCCCTACAGCCTCAGCCTGGTCCACCACTTTAAAAGACAACAGGTAATAAAATAACTTAGTGAGCATTAGCATAGTAGCACCAGCAGCATCTCAGGCAGCCAAACTGTGACAGAGCCTTTATTTCCTCTCCTGCAGGAGCTTCTTCTCCAGCATCTTCTAGAGTACTCTCCCTGTGAGCCCTGGGGCTATGACATGCCCAGGGCCTTGTGTCCTTCCAGTCAGGTGCTAGCAGTGTTGGTCTAAGGACATGCCACTGGCAGACAAGGTCCTTTAGGTCAATCTAATTTAGTATTTTTTAGCAGACCAACTGAATAGTTACAGAAATATATCATAGCAAGCTCTTGGGTTGAAAAACACTTTGTCAGACTGAGGAAGCACCTGCAGTTGGTGTATGTGTGCACTGTTCCTGGATGGAAGGGATAGTAAAGAGGTCAGAGGCTGGCATACAATGCAGGCAAGAAAGCCAATCAGTGAAAATGGAAATGGAGGTGTCAGGGGGTGAGGAACAGGCTGGGGTGGGAGGAACGGGGGTGTAGCAGCATTGGTAAAAGTGAAGAGGTACCTGGGGAGTCAGATGTCCAGCAGGTTGTAATGTGTCAGAATTCCAATCTATATTGAGTCCATGAGTTTCTGTGCAAGTGCAAGGTGCTTCATCTAGGGAGAAGGAACCTGCAACATACCTATACGCTGGGGAACACCCTTCTCAGCAACAGAGTTGCTGAAAGGGATCTTGGAGTCATTGTTAACTCCAGTATTGACATGATCTGCCAATGTGAGGAAGCAGTCAGTAAGGCTAACCACACCTTGTCGTGCATCTACAGATACATCACAAACAGGTCCAGGGAGGTGATCCTTCCACTCTGTGTGGATCTGGTCAGGCCGCAGTTGGAGTACTTCATCCTGTTCTGGGCATCACACTTCAAAAGGGCTGTGGCTAACCTTGAGAGGGTCCAGAGGAGGGCCACTCCTATGGGCAAGGGCAGCAGGCCAGGCCCTATGAATATAGACTAAAGGGCCTGAATCTATTCAGCCTCCACAAGAGACAACTGAGAGGGGATCTGGTAAACTCACCAGGGGGGACCAGTGGAAAATAGGAGAGGCTCTGCTCCCCTGGGCACCACCTGGGATAACAAGAAATAATGGCCACAAATTGATTGACAGTGTGTTCAGCCTTGATATCAGGAGGCACTACTTTACAGTTAGGGCTGACAAGCTCTGGAATGGGCTCCCAAGGGAGGTGGTGCTCTAGCCTACCTTGGTGGTCTTCAAGAGGAGGTTGTATAGATATCCAGCCGGGGTATTATGATCCCAGCACTTGTTCCTGCCCAGGGCAGGGGGTTGGACTTGATGATCTGTTCAGGTCCCTTCCGACCCTAGGAATTATGAAAATATAAAATTATGCAGTGAGGAGGGTAGTACTTGGAGTTTGGTGAACGCCAGCGGCAGGAGGTTCATCTTTAGGAACACCAACTTCTCCACCAAACCAGGATCCAAGCAGATGCAGGTGGATGTCACCACATCCCCAGCGATGCTGAACACCCTCTCACTTGGAACACTGATTGCTGGACAGGACAGGTGTTCCTGGGCAACTGTGGCCAGGTCCAGCCACATCTGGCTGTTGCTTTCCCAGTAGGCCGAGGGGTTGCACAGCAGTGGCTCCATGTCTTCAGTGAGATAGGCAGCCACCAAGGCCTGAGTGCTACTTGCCTGATGGTGGGGTCTGGTGTCTATGGACCCCACCATGGAAGCCATGCCCTTGGCCCACATTGGCAGCATGCGTGGTGGAAGAGAAGACTGGCTGGTAGATGGCATTCTAGTGTAGGACAGTGGATCTCCATCTTCCACATCCTCTTTCTGCTTCCCTGGCTGTCTTCACTGGCACTTCCATCCATGATCCAGGGTTTGGCTTCTGCATACACTGCCCTTCACCCTCAGGTCACACTTGGGGGCCAGCATGTGGACCATACTGGACCACAAGGGATAAAGCCATTTCCTGATGCTCTCCTTCAGCTGCCTCACCAGTGCCTGCACATCTGATGTCAGTGGCTTGCCCTAGCCACACTGATCCCCTGAAAGCTCTCTATTTGGCTCTGAAGTTCCCTCACTATGGGGATCACCCAGCTAAGGAGGACATCGCCAGTGCTGAGTGTCTCATTGGCCTCGAGGAAGGACTAAAGGACCACCAAGATCTGGGAGATGGTATCCCGCCCAGCTCTGTTAAGGGGACCTGTGACCGCGCTGGGCCCTAGGGGTGGCCATGATCTCCCCTAGCACTCCCTACCATGCCAAGTCGGTGTCAAAGCACCCTCACCATCTCGCCCGCCACGTCTTTGATGTTAACAATGTTTAAGGGAGGCTGACCTTAGTTCTCTCTGACACGGTTCCCTGATGTATCCCAGTCTTAGTTCTATCTTGGGTCATTTGGTGCACCCCAGCCTTATGGGCCATGCGTGGCTCCAACTGCCCCCGTACCATGCCCCAAGTCGCGCAGATGTACCGGACCTTGTTTGGTCGATTCCACTCTCCATGCCCCACGGGCGCTCTTTGGCTTGCCTCACAGCCTGCGCCTCACCGGCACCCTCTGGCTTGTCTCGCAGCCTGCACCCCCACTGGCACCCTCTGGCTTGTCCCCCTTTTGGGGCTTCTCACCACTGCCCGCGCTGGGGCTTCTCGCAACTGGGGCTCAGGTGGCCATAGGCATGCCTGGCCCCCAAATCCCCTCCTTGGGTCTTAAATTTCCTGTGGGGCTCAGGCGGCCTCGGCTTTACCTGGCTCCCAATCCTCTGCACCCCTTCTCAGGGATGGGGTCAGTGCACCTCTGAAATGTTGTGCCCTCTCTGGCACTGGGGTCCCTATACTACCATGGAGCCCCTATGAGGCCTCTTCCAACCCCTAATAGCCTAACCCGGTCCTCCGGTGTAACAACAACAACAAAAGCAATAACACAAGCCAATCGGCTATAACGCAAATCTAAGCCTCCTGGCTAAACGGTCTCCAAACCACACCACATCTCTCACCCATGTAACTAGTGGCTTGTACATCCAGGTCTTTTCCCTTTTCCACCTTCAGGGCAGAGCTCTTTTCCTTAGTCAAACAGTACTCCTTCTGTCTGGCTCCCAGTTGAGAGAGAGGGAGTATGCACAGCCTCCTTCCTGGGTCTTATAGTGGTCAGCCCTGCCCCTTTCGATCAGCTGACTCACCAGGTGTGGGCCCTTAGCTCCTCTGGGTTGCCCCTAGCAACCAGCACCTGAGCCCATATTGCTGCTTTTCCCCTGAAAGAACTTCTTGAACCTTCTAAATTCAGTAGGAACCCGTGATGCGTTTAGGGGAAAGCTCTGCCTTACAGTATTACACTCACAACTCCTGCAAATCCTTATTTCTTTCACACAAATACCTCTACTCAAATGAGTATATTTGTTGTCAAAAGAACTGCCTTTATAAGTAAGGTTACTTCCAAGGCTAAGGGTTTGTTGGGTCTTGTCCATAATAGAAAACTTGTGGGTTAAAAGTGAGATATTTTCCTTATATGATGCCTGAAGAAGGGTGTTTGTGCCTGAAAACTTGCAAAAAACTTTTCCCTGACTATTTTAGTTGGTCTAATAAAAAAATATCACATCAACCCAAAGAACCTTGCCTTCCTGTTTCCTTACATAACACGTTTATATGGCAAAGGTACTAGCCTTTATGTTGAAGTGAATCCAAATTTGGCTCTCCTATAGATAGGAATTCATGCTGCCTGAGCTGCACAATTATTTCTTTTCCTGATGTACTGCTGGTAATTTTCAGAAATATCAAAGGGGTGTCTGATGTTTTCTTCTATGACTTTTCTAATTATTTTAGTAGAAGCAAACTACACAATATGGCAGCTCTGAACCACAAAGCCAGAGATAAAATTATAAAACATTTGATCATGAACGTTCACGAAGCAGACTGTATATTTCACATAAAAATATGTAGACCTTATGTTGCATTTATCTCTTTACTTACAGGAAATATGAATACATTTCTTCATGTTAAACCACCAATGAATTCAGAATATTTAAATGCCAGGCTCATTTGCAGCCATTTCAAACTGTCTGTTTTCCTCTGCAAAGATGTATATTATAGATAAAGTCAGTTTTGCAAGTAATTGAAAAGAACCTGCTTGTTTTACTCATGAGTGTAGTCCCAATGGCCCAATGGCCTCAGTGTCAGTATAATTTAATTTTACCTCGGCAAAATAAGCACAAATTGCTAAACCTATATTAATAAAATGAAGCATCATCTTAGCAGACAGGTATAGGATTCAAAATTAGTTGCTTTTATAATATGGGTTATGAATAAACATGAGAGGTGAAATGAATCACCTCCTAGGGCAAAATTCTGATGTAAATCTGGAGTAATGCCAGTAAAGCAAATTCTCCAAGAGAAGAATTGGTTGTTTTATAGACTGGTTGTTTTCTTGTTGCAATCTAAATTAACAGAGGCTTTTATTGATTCTGTGAGAGACTTGCAGTCTTCAGGGTAAACCATGGGCTGCTTTATTAGGCATTCCATGCTACGTATTCTCTCTGCTAAAACACAGAGCATGAGTTTTATCACTTAAAAAAAATTGTAGGAATATGAAAGAAAACTGAGCCTAATTCTGTTTGATTTACCTGGACAAGAATGTCCACGGTAGTAAGCAGGTCTTATCTTGGGGTTACTCCCATTCAGACTCTCAGCTTTCCAGAATTATTCCACAGCAAAATCTTCTCAATGTTTCCCCAATTTAATTTTCAGTTATTCAAGTACTAGAATTTTCACCATGATAAAAAAGGTGTAGCAGAATTTGGAGGAGCATAATAAATTAAGTATGTAGTACCACATTACAGACAACAAAACTAGGACCAAAACAATACATGGGAGTCTGCAGTGAAATGATAAATCATTTAATGAGGCCCTTCACCCTAGTTTTTTGGTGTTTGCATTTTGTCATTATGACCTTGAAGCTAACAACCCTCTTCCAGCACTGCTCCCAGGTAACGTTCAAGGCAAACAAATGAAATGTGCATAAACTTGTACATGAACCTATCCATATCCTAATAAATGAAAGGCAAGTTCAGTTCTAAAACTGGGAGCCAGCTAGTGAGGATGGATGCTTATTGTTTTATTTAAATCAACTTTCCTATAATTGTGTTGAAACTTTAATGTAACAGAGAATATTTTCAGATCCCAGAAGTTGTCTTTTGCTATAACAATGATCCCAACCAAAACAAGAAGATTCAGTGCTGATTATACCTCGTTTTCTTAAATAAGTAAATGACAGCCTGAGATGGTTCAAAATGTTTGTGATATGGTTGAGGATACAATGACAAATTGGAGTTCAGTCCACAAGACTGAACTTAGAAAACTTCCATCCCTCAGAGTGGGCTTTTGCTCCAGTAAGAGAAGGGGAGTCAAAGTCCAAAACAGTTTGAAATACATTTTCAATACAGCTTGATTTATTTAACAAAAAGGATCATATCGTAAGGCTGGCTAAAATACTACGGACAGGACTCAATGAAACAGGAGGCTTCTTACAAGCCTCATGTTACTATTATGGGAGAAGGAAGGAAAAAGCAAGATTGCATATATGGGAAAAGAGCGTGAGGTTACTTTTAAATAAATGTTCAGTGCCTGATGCTGTGTTACCCTGGGGTGTTGGGAGGTCCTTTTAGGGTGTTGCAAGGTACAGCTCAATAGTAGCGCTGTTCAATATTATCACCTACATGGGATTCACAAGATAAGCCTCGAGCTTTCAAACAGGAAAGTAAAAACATTCTGGAACCTGTTCTGGTCTTGCTGAAGTCTTTGCAACAGAATAAATGCTCTATTACATTACCAAAGTCAAAAAATGAATGAAAGCTAAAAACTGTCATTGTCTGAGGGGTGCTTTGAGCCTAACAAGGTTGAGAACCACTATTTTACACAGGCATTCTTTCAATAGGCATGCTTCATAAACTACCATTTTTGTAATGACATGATTAGTTTATACTCCATCATGATCAAGTACAAGAGTGGTATTAGAGGGTGCATAAGTGGAGAGTCATAATGGAAAACTAAATGGGTTTGGAGGACAGGGTTAAAGAAGGAGTTCTATATTCTATGTATTTCTATACAGAAATAATACAAGGGACAGATGATAAAAATCCTATATTTACAAAAGCGGATGTTAATATGCTATCTTGTACTCTGTAAGATGAAAAGAGATTGAATGCACTGTTTCTCAAAAGGATACACGCATTTAAAAATCTGATTAGCTAAGCCACTTGAAGGAAAATATAAAATTTGGAAGAGTGCTGGGGGAAATCCATGATCAAAAATGAATTCTCCTGTTTATAATGAATCAAAATAAATTCCTAAAAATACAATCATTCCTGGCATCTTTGTAATATCTAAATGAAAGTCATTTGTTGTAGTTATTGCCACTTACAGTACAAGATCTCATCAGCTAAGAAAATCAAGCTAGTCTATTTTTGCATATTCCTGCTGCATTTATCTGGTGTCTTGCTTATTTCTCAAGCACTTACTTTCATCCCACAATGTTGATGTTGATGAAAAACCCATTTTGCCCAAGCAACTGATGCAGGAGCATGGTTATCAATTACATTTATAACATTATTTGGCTCTGACATTGTGGCTGTTGTTGAAACTGCCCCTTTCCCCCACAGGCCTAATTAGCATTTGCTACTTCACTGAAGCTGATAATGGAACCCAATGGCCAAAAGATAACTGGAGGGTCCTTTTAATAATCTTGTTTGTCCTGACATAATGACAGCTCCATTCATGTGCTGAATAATTTGCTTATTCAGCATGCTGCCTTGGATGATTCACTTTTGCTTTCTCTCTGTTGAAAGGAATATCAGCAGTCTGGAGACAAACCCAGCAATGGTTTTTGTTGTTCTTGTTTGTTGTTTTTTTAAAAACAGAATTTTAATGGCCTTCATTTTAATTCTGCAAATCTTGTTCAGGTTGACTAGAATGAGAATATTGACCTTCTAAATAGTATGTGGACTTAATCAGGAATGAATCCCTGTATAGAATATAAGCTTATCTACAAAGTGTTTGCTTTGTTCCCAAAAGACCATCTCTGATTTGGTGCACCTGAATCTACTGTCAGAGCCTCCTGACAGTGACCTTCAGTGCTAAAACACTATTATACATCTCGGTTATCTCCAACCTCAACCACGGCAATCCTGTATTTGCCAGCTTTCCCTCTTAAACCCCGCCCCCCCCGAATATATTCTCCATTTAGAACGCCAGAGAAAGAGCATTTCTCCTATTGGTAGTCAAGGTCAATAGTCTCAAGATGCTTATCTAATTTCCTTATGTTGGCTGCTTCTTCAGTAGAGCACTTAAATTTTCTTATTCACCTTCAAAGCGATCCATAAGTCTATACCTGCCTATTACCTGTTACTTTTTTGCTTATACATCCCCCTGCATCATCCAGTCAACCCAACCCTGTTTCTTTGCCTCTGTTGACTTGTCTTCCTAGAATTTTGTGAAAAAACTGAAATAGTTTAATTTTATTTGGAACAAGTGGATAAAGTATGTTAATTAGTATTAATCAAGCTCCATTAGATTCTGGAATTCTAGTTATTGAAGGTTTTCTAGATTCCAGAATAACTCACTGCTCTATGGTCATTTTATGCAAACTGTATTGTAATTTTGAGTTCTTCAGTTTTTGGCTGACCAATCTGAGAGACCACAAGCCTCCCAAATTTCAGAAATTGCTTTGGACCTGATATCATGGTGAGGTATCTCACCTCTCCCCTGCTCATTGAGATACCTCAGATTCAGAAAATCTTTGCTCTGCTATATAAAAATTTGGAAATACTCTGACAAAGTTTACCATGGCATTATGTATACGTGAACATCATTTCCTATTCTTGCAACAATTAGAGGAGCTAAATTCTGCAGGGAACCAAAACTACATTGCTGTAGGGCAATGTGTAGATGTGCCCAATGAGTTGAGAAGACTTGATGTTGACTTCTGAAGGTAGTTCTTGGCATCTCAGAATGAGTTCCCAAATGCTGCTTCTGTTGGCAGAAGGGAACACAGACAGGTCAGATAAGGTTTAGGTAAACATCAGAAATATGGGTGAGTATATGAACTGGCCTGAAGCTTTTGAAATTAATCTATGGCCGATTAATAGATTAATAAACTGAACCTTTTGAAATTAATCTACAGCTGAAAAAATGTAACTCCTTATCTGAAATGCCAACATTTTTTGAAGGGAACTACACTGTAAAAGTGACAAGTAATCAGCAGTGTGGGAATGAATTTTAAGAGAGAAAAACAGAAATGGAATATTAAAGTTGTTTCTCTATTTTTTCTGTCCTTTCATCAGTACAGTGTAATGCTACAAGCTAGGCTAAATCAGTCAGTGGTTCTCTGCTCCAGATTTATATGTAGCACTTTGAAACCATGACTTCACTTGTCATATCCCTCCACTAAATCTTGGAACATTTTGAAACTGGAGGAGGAAAATACTGTAGGGCACAGCTGCTAAACTGTAATAGAGGAGAAAACCTTGGCAAGGCTTTTAAACTTTCTTCTTTCTCTCCCTAAAACTGCCAGTGGGTGGGATTTTCAAAAAGGTCTAAATGACTGTAAGAAAAAAGTCTTATGAAAATTTAGCTTGAGCTGTGCTCCTGGTTGTAACGTAGGGGAGAGGTAGGTTTTCTGCCGGGGGAAGGTTGTGATATGTTATTGGAGCAACCATGGGGGCTGGGGCAGTATGGGTTCTTAAAGCCCATGGTTGACAGCCCAGAGTCTGTGAGTTCAAAGCCATAGTAGAAGAACTTGGAGTGCAGTGGAGGCCTGTCAGATTCTAACAAAACTAAATTATCTTAATTACTTTGTCTCACACAGACATGAGGGAGGAAGGAAGGATTGATCATACAGTATAATTGGGAGTTATACAGCTGGCAACCCCAAACCTAAAAAAAGGTGTTTTTTTCCTAAAAGCTTGTCTAACATCTCCCCTAGATATATAGTGGGTCCAATTACATATATGTTGCCCTGTGTTCCTGACTCATTTATGCCCAATGGGACATCCTTGGTCTGGGAGTTTTAAAGGATACTAAGGCTTTGGGAAATTTCCTTCTACTGAAAGTCAGTAGAGTTTGGGTATATAAAGGGAAATTTATAGAAAATGCAAAAGTGAAGTCAGGCCCACTTAAAGGTTGTGGCAGTTGGGTAAAGCTACTAGCAGTTATCTGGTGTGACTGAAACAGTGGCTTAGTAGCATTTTGCAAATAGGGATTTTTGTTTCCATTTGAATTTTCAGAGCATAGGCCTCACTACAGTGCCTAAATCAAAAGGAAGGTGACTATCTTAGGCTGTGTTGCATGCACATTTGTAAGCTCTTCTGAGAAACAGAACAGCCTAAATGTGCAGTACCATACAAAAATTACCATATTACACCTGATTTAGACAGGCTCCTAAACAATTTGCATTCAACATTGATTTCCAGTTGATACCTGGTACTGCACTGTGCTTTAGTGCTTCCTTTTGGTAATAAAGCATAGCACATTAACCCCCTGTATTGCTCTGTGTGCATAGCACATGGCTAGTTTTCACTGCTACTTCGCTGTAGCAGCACACTAAAATAGGGGAGAACACTGCTATAGTGAAGTAGCTGCCGATCATATGTAGACTCATGTGATTGCTATGTCACTGTACCACGTCATAGGGCGATGTAGGGCAACATGTAGATGCACTCTATAAATACTTAAAACTGGGATGAAAGTCCTTTGGTGGTCAATGAGAGTTTTTGCATATGCTTTAATGGATCAGTCCCTGTGGTAGTTGGATTGGCTATTTCATGAATTCCTGAAATAATGATATATTTCACCGAGACTCTTATAAGTTATAAATAAGAGGGAAAGTAGTGACTGGGGGTGGGGGAGCAATGGAATTATTCAGGTGCCCCCCCCTTGGCTTCTGCTCCAGAGACTATGTGAAGAGGCTTTACACAAACAGAAGTAAAGATACTATTATTCTGTTGTCTTTGTATGCCAGTTTTAAGGACCCCTTAGCAGTGTAATTTCTTATGCATAGATTATAATTAACATGGCTGGGCTTAGACAGGTGGTTACTGCTATGGAAGCTTGGTCAAATGATGTGGAGAAGTTCCAAAAATCAGTGTTTTTAACATTTATCTAAAAGTAAAGTTGAATATAAGAGCTTGGCTCTCCAAAATGGATTTAGTGCCCTTTTAAGGTCCTGAAAGGTTGCCAAGATGTAAATTAAACTTCTAAATTTGATCTTGATTTAAAAAAAAATATTAGCCAATGCAGTTCCACCAAAAAAAAAAAAAAAAAAAAAGTTTAAGGATCTGGTCAACAAAATATTGCTCCCGGCTGTTTGTTCTTAAAATCTGAAACACAAATTATTAAAAACATTTTAAAATGTCCAATTACTCACATATTGGAAACCAGTGTGGCTAGTCACTAAGCTTAAAGGATGGGGTTTTAAATATAGATAAGGATTTTTCATAAATGAGAATGCTCTATTGCCACCGTACTCTGCCACCTATTGAATAGGGGATGTAGCTGATGATACAGACTTATCAGGAACTTCCTTCATTTTGATAAACCCATGACTCCTGGCAGATGTCAAGATCTGACAAGTAGTAATGGCGTGATAGGGATGCCCAATCCCAAAATTGCACAGCCTTCCATGCATGAAAGTTGGGATTGGGGAAATTTCCAGTGTATCTTCAGCAGTAACCTCTAGACATAAGTTGCAAGTACTTATCACACACTGATGAGATGGAAAAAAATTCTACCGACTTATCTGATGCTTATGTTAGAAATGGAATACCACATCCACTTCATTATGTTGGTTACCCCTAGATGTTTGATTCCAAAGAAACACATCAACGTGGAAAAAAAACAGAGTAAAAAGTATCGATGTGGCTACATGTTTAGAAAGAAAATCAGAATTTGGAAGCACTTACTCAGATTTTAGGTCCTACTCTTCTTTGTACAAGTCACTTTCCCTGTCTCTGCATGTTCGGAAGAATATATTCCAATCTTTTATGTTCAATGTTATCTGTAAAGGCACAAAGACTCTAAATCCCCCAAAGATTAGCCCCAGAAAAAAACACAGCTGTTAACTTTTGCTGGAGGAAGAAGGCCATCTTATCTTGTAGCCTGTAGTTAGAGCACTCCAGGGTCCGAGAAATTTGTGTTTTAGGTCCTGCAGAGCTAGAAGAGATTTGAACCAATATCTTCCATTTCCTAGCAAAAAGACCACACCATAAACTCATGGGTTAGGAGATCCAAGAACACTTTCCACCTCTCCTGTTGAAGCAGACTCAGTAACAGCTGAGAGGGGAAGATATATGGGGACAGAGGCATGCATCCAGAAAAGTGTGCATGTGTGGATTGTGGTGCCTTAAAGCTGCCTGAGGCACTGCAAACCGCATATGGCACGCTTGCAATTTTTTGCCACACTGCTAGTTTGCAGCATGGCAACAAAATTTGGCACCGGGAGATCCCCATTTAAAAAAAACAAAAAACCAAACCAAACAAAACAAAAAAAAACTGAAGAAAAAAGCAGCACAGCACATGCAGCACCAGAAATGGAGTCTGGCCATTCAGAGCCACTCTCTGCCTGTCAGACAGGCTCCAAGTAGCCGAATCAGTGCCACTGTTGCCCTGGAAGGCCCCCAGCACCCAGATAAGTCTTCTGTGGCCAGCACCTGTACCCCACCCAGGACAATTTGGCAAGCATGCAGGGGCCTGTCCTGGGGCACAAAACAGGGACACAAATATGTGATGCTGCTAGTTGTGTCACACCAAATGCATGCCCTTACACGTGGAGCTGTACTCAAGGAAAACAAGCCAGAGAGCATCTGGTCTGTGTTCAGTGAGCTTTCTCTGCAAGCAAGAGAGTCCTTAGTTGTGAAATATTGGTTGGATATAGTAAAAATGTTATAAATGATTATTAAAATAAAAATGATAAATAATAGCATGAGATAAATCAAATAAATGATCGTTCAAATATGGATTTCTTGATATCTGCATTTTAGAGTTTAAACAATGTGGGATATAACTATTTTCTCCATAGAACAAGACAAACCCGTTTTCTTGATAAAGACTGCATAATCCACTGATTTGTTCCGTTTCCTGTGCTGTCCAATTTAGGGTGAGCTGTTTTAGCTTATAGGTTACTACATGATTCATATATCCTCATTCCTTTCACTTTTCCTTGGCAACAGGCTATATTTTGTTTAAGCAGGGGGGTGAGCCATCTGATGTGTTGGGTGCAGAATAAAACATTAAGACATTTTTGCAAATACAGACTCAGAAGTAGTCTTTATCATTTGCATTAATATTCATTACATCTTTGAAATAAACAATGCTCGGGAGCCAGGAGCAGGGAAGAGATAAGGGATCCAGGCACACGTGTGTCCCGCACACACGTGTGCCCCCTTATCTGACCCGAAGCAGAGGCAGATGCAGCAGCAGCGGAGCCAGCAGTGGGGGCAGCAGCAGCTGATCTCCCTGAGGTAAGTGGGCAGAGGGACCAGACCCAGCTGAGCCAGAACTGGAGGGGAAGCCTCCTGGATCCCTTTTAGCTGAGCTGGTAGAGAGCCATGCTCCTGAGCTGCACCGTGTGAACAGAGTGCATAAACAGGCACGCTCTGTAAGAGCACGCTGGTGTTTGTGTTGGCGTTTGCGCCAGCGGGCGAGCAAGAAGGGCCAGGAGAGAGACACCTGTGAGGGCAGGGTGAAGCACTGCACTAAGCCATAAATAAGCAGCAACTCCTAGGATGGTGTCAACACGGAGTGCTGCCAAGGCCCCTGTCTGGGGGGTGCAGCCTGCCCAGGGCTTGTCTGAGGCCTCCACCCAGACACAGCCCAGGAGGGGCTGGCGTCCTCCCACCCCCTGGACTGCAGGAGTTGCCCAGCAAGGCCTGGGGGGGCAGGAATTAGGGAACCCCACAGCTGTCCTGTGGGCGCCCACCTTAGGGCCCTGGAGGTGCAGGTGAGGGAGCTCCAGGAGGAGGTTAGCCGGCTGAGGGGAATCAGGGAGGCAGAGGATGAAAAAGATGGCCATTTCCTTCCCCTGCAGGGCCACACACCCAAGGAAGAAACACCTCGGGAACGGCCCTCCACTGCAGAGTGGCAGATGGTCACCTCCAGAACCAGGGTTGCTCATAACACCGCAGTACCAGCTCCTTCAGCTGAAGAACAGGTACGAGGCCCTGTCAACTCTGGAGGAGAAGGAAGGACAGGAGGCAACCTTAGAGGAGGCAACTCCACACTCTCCATGATCCGAGCAGGCTGAAGGAGATAAGCAGTCCTACAGGAAAAAGCATTGAGTGATCGTCATAGGCAACTCCATCCTGAGAGGTACAGAGGGCCCCATCTGTCGCCAGGACCCCTCAATATGCGAGGTCTAGTGTATACCCAGAGCAAAGATTCAGGACGTGAAGGGGATGATCCAGGCCGTGATCCCCACCTGTGTGCCTGTCTCCTTCAGCACGCCCCCTAGAGCGTGGTAGTCCACCATCAGCGCTTTTCCCGGCCACATCATTAGTACCTACATGGATTAGGGGTAGTAATCGGTGGGCTGGATCATTTGAGCTATAGTTAAAGTGCCCCCCCACCACTATTTTTCAGCAGGGGAACAGTGATACACAAAATGCTCCAGGCTCTTTAATTAAAGCGGCTCTCACAGCTGCTCTAAATAAAGCACCCCCTTCTCCCACCTCCAGAGCACGTGTATAAATGCCCAAGATGTGTGTAATGCAGACATCTGCCATGACAGCAAATACTAAAGTAATATGAGACAGTTAATCCTAGGCAAAGTCAATACAGTAATTCCCTGATCTTTTGATCAGACAAGGCAAATTATAAAGTAAGAAAAGAGGTTAGAAACCAGAGATGGGTAAGACAAAACTGATCCCTGAAGGAACATGAAGGAATATGATAATGAGATGCTTGTATCACAGGTGATGATGTTGATTTTTAGGACTAAAATGCAAATCCGACTGGAAAACAAAAAAGAGTGGTGTAGATTGATTCTTGCACTGGAAACAGGAAGAAGTTATCTAAACAGGATTGCTTGACTTCTCATACACTCCTAACAAACTTACAGGGGCCTATTATGATCTGTACATGATCCAAACCCCACTGAATTCATGCATGGAAGTAAAGCGCAATTTCTGCATTTAGTAGCATTTGTTTGTTTTTGTTTTTTATCGAAGACATCAATTTTCATAGAAGTGTCTAAAACTAAATTGTAAAATTATTTTAAAAGTCAAATTAGCTTTCAAAAAATTGCACCCTGTTCCTTCACAAAGATGATACCTAGAATAATATGCCCTGGGAAGCCTGTTGTGTTCTGGCATTAATAGTGTTATGCAAAGAAAAGTTATTTTCCTTGCAACATATAAAAGGCATTTTTATACAATGGGGACAATTTCTCTTACAGAAAAGCCATTTTGTCACTAGAATTATTTAAAAACAACACGGCAAGACTTTTTTTTACATAAGGGAAAATAATTATTGTAAGCAGAAATCAGTCCTAGAAAATTTAATCTTGGAGGATAATAGTTTTAGTAAGTAATATTTTTATAAATTAAACCTAAAAGAGCCTTTTATAATGGAATTGAATAAACAACCATATCTGCACTCTGTTACTATATATAAAATCATCTACAATACTAACATTTTCATTTAAATTAACACTGGTTGAAAAACACAGCAAAATCAGGTCAATATTGTTTTATGATCTTAACTTTTAAAATTACTTTAACACAGTATTCAGAGCAATGAGAAAATGTTGTCAGAACGGGGTTAATTTGCTACTTATTTTTAATGTTTAAATGATTTTAGTGTGAGAGAGAAAGCAAAAGAAAGGAAACAAACAAAAAAGGATGGAATAAGAGATTTTTACAATCCAGGGTCATAGTGTGTCACATCATGTCAAATAGGCTGCTTGTCCTACCATTGCAAAAATAATGTTGACATTTGAAATCTCATGGTCAGTTTGAGAGGTCTAGAACTAATGTAAGGAAGAGCAGAGCCAGACTTTAAAGACAGATTTTCAAATGTTCATCATCCACATTTGGGGGCAGATTATCAAAGGGCTTAAATCCCATTGTAACATTGATGGCCAGACTTTCAGAAAACTGGAGCAGCATGTAATTCCCAAATGCAAATTGAAAAGCTGGCCACTCATTTCACTGAGTTAGAGGGGAAGAGGTTTTAGAAATTATGGCTATTGAGTCTTGTTTTCTTTTTTAAACATCCAAAGAAAAATCATGAGTGTCAAATAGAGTCTTGCTGTACTCTTTGAGTTCAGTATTTCTCCCTAGATTTTAAAAATCTCATATTCGCTCCTTTTATGTTCTTTTTTGTAAATACAAGTACTACTCTGCTGTGGAGTTTATTAGTTTTGTGGGTCACAGGTGTAGAGGTTGACACATGTATTGCACAGTTAATTAGTCAACTGTGCAGTATGTGTCTTGTGCAGATGTGCCCAAAGTTTACTAAACCAATTTCCTAAAGACACTGGGTGTCTCTACATGTGCATTTGATCTGGGAGCAGTTTACTAATGGCAGTCACCTACACATGCAGGGAAGCAGAAACAGATTTGTTGCTAATGGCAGCAAACTGCTTCTGCTTCCTGGGGCCCAGGTCATCCGCACCCTCCTGGGTCTCCAGCACATAGTCCTGGCCCTGCTGCAGGCAGCTTCTGCTCAGTACCCATGTGAAGCCAGGGTGAGTGGCAGGCCTGATCCCAGATGAGGGACCTGGAAGGTGAGGGACCTGGGGTTGGAGCTGGGAAGCAGATCCTGGCTGACGGAGGCAGCACTGGTCCTCTTCCTAGTCCCACGGTCCTCCTCCATCACCTTTGCTGTCCTGGCCCTGAGTGCAGGTGGCTGCTGCAGAGCCTCCATGCACTGTGTCCCAAAGGCCAAAAGCTGTGTCCTAAACTCCTGGTCTACCCAGTCCCATGTGTCCTTGCAGGTGATGTCCTCCACCCACCACCTGTCCTGGTGGGTGACATCCTCCACCTGCAATGCCCGTGAACCTGCCAGACAGTCCTCCAGATGGTCCAGGAGCAGGGTTTAGTCCTGGGTCCTCCTCCTGCAGAGCTGGCACATCCACAGGGCTCCAGCAACCCTGAAGCAACACCCCAGTTGTCAACTGCAGCCTTTCCCCTGCATCCAGCTACAGGACGTGCAGAGCCATGAGAGACAAAAAAAGTCTGTGAGAGTTTGCAACATTTTTTAGATAGGATGTTCTGTTCCAGGGGGCCGTGCACTTCCTGGCCTCAGATTGGGGGTCATGCATGCCTGGGTGCCCACAGACAATGGTCAGTCAGCCAGGCAAGCCTGGACCCAGGCAGCCACCAGCTGAACCCCCATCCCCGCTCACTCTCCAGGGATGAGTGGACTGCTGGGTACTGGCCACAGGCACCCTGCCTCCCCATTCCCAGGCAGGAGCAGTCTTGTTTCCTGCCAATACCTGCTGATGTGGCCCCTTCTCATCCTACAGGCCAGCCTGTCTCCTGTGCTGCTGCCAAGCCCACAGTGCCCAGGCTCAGGGAGCTTGGGGCTCTTGGACAATTGGGACATGTGGCTGCCCATGCCTTCTCCTCATGGGAACTCTTCAGGGAGGCATCCCAGGGTCAGCCCCCTGCTGTACAAGTGCTGTCTCCCAAGTGTGCCCTGCTGCAAGTGTCCTGGGTACAGTGTGAAGAACTGTCTGTATGAACCAAAGGGTGCCCAGCCCAGTACAACCTGCTGCTGCTGATAGAAGCATCTACACACTTGGCATGGGAACCTGAATTTTGACAGTGTGTGGAGCAAGCCTGTGCTGCCCCACAAGCTCTGCAACTACCTGGAGGGCTACCTGTGTCTGCGGTACATGTCCTTGCCCCATGCAGCTAAGAAGAACATTGCTGCTGACATTGACACATTCCTCAGCATGTAAGAGGCCCATGCCTATCTAGCTATGATGGCATGGGCTGCTCAATAAAGTTTTGCACTCTTTTCCACCTCCATGCATGCTGTGGTGGGGGAACCTGGGGGTCAGAGGAGACTGGCCAGTCTGGGTGGGAAGACAGGACAGGAGCCAGGAGTGGGGAGGGTCCTCTTCTCGGTTTAGGGCTTACCACATGGGTGGCAGTGGTGAGCCCAGTGGCTCAAGTCGGTCCCAGCTGGCATTGACAGCTTGTGGCTCCTGGTAGAATCATTGCTTGGAGGGCTCTAGTGTTCAGCTCCCCAGGAAACCTCCTCCTCCCCACAAGGAGGAGATGGTACTGCTGGGAGCTGGTGATGACATAAGTTGGCCATGCCTTGTGGCTAGGGCTGAGATCATGGAGCTGGGGCAAGTGCTGGTTCAAACTCCCTGAGCTGCTGGAGGATCCTGGGGGTTGGAAGCTCAGTGTGATGGGCTACTGGCAGCCCGAGGGGCCCTTTCCTTGTGACATATCACTGTGGGTGTCATGCCAGAGAAGGGACTCAGGTAAGCTGCTTATGCTTCAGTATACAGCATGGCTGTGGCCTGAGTCCCAGGGCACAAGGATGCTGTCCAGTTGCCACAAAAGGGGAATGGACTGTTGGGCAGTTCCCGACCAATGGTTGTGGTCAGTAATGGTGGCCCACTGTGCCACCAAGGCCTTGACTTTTATGCAGCACTGCTGTGCTGACTGGTCATACCCACATTCCTGCATTCGGCCTGAGAGACCCACATACACATGGATATTGGAGAGCCCATCCTGCACAAACTGCATCTGGACCTCCGCCTTAACCCACAGTGCCACAAAGTTGCCGGTCTCCTGTGACCAGTTGGGACCCTAGGAGGCAGCACGTAGCATGGATGATGGGGCTCCCACACCTATCTCTGGGCCTCCACATGGCTGTCTTGGAGTTGCTGGGCCTAAGAAGAAGCCTGCAGCACCTGGTGCAGAAGCACAGTCAGGACTAGCAGCTGCACAGTAAGGTGATGCCCTGCAGCACCTGCAGGGCCTGGCAGGCTGCTGGGGTTTGGCTAGGGCCAGCTGGAGCTGGCAGTGGTGACCCATGTGCTGGCAGGCCTGGAAGAAGCCTGCAGCATCCTACAGGCCTGGAAAGCACTGTCCTAGAAGCTGTGCTGTACTGTGGTGTCAGGGAGCAGCGCTGGGGTGCAGGCAGGCTGGTACAGCTGGCCTGTAGCCTGTGCAGGGGGACCAATGGTCACCAGTTGCCCAGGCTCCCTACATATGTGTCCCAGGGCTCAGACTGCCTTCAGGCTTTTAAGAGCCTGGGCTGGGGCTGCCATAGAGCTGGTCCAGCACTGGAGCAGGAGAGGCTCCTAGCCCCAGGGCCCTGTGACTGAGCTTCAACTGGCCCCCTAGTGGCAGGGCTGGCTGGGAGAAAATTTGCTTCTGGTTAGTGTCTACACATGCATTATTGTGCAGTAACTACTCACAAGTAAATTTACTACTTGCATTTGAACATAGCAAATTTACTCGCAAGTAGTGCATCCCACTGTCTCTTAATTTCCCCACCATGAGAAACACCCTTCCCTGAATAGCCTGTTCTCAGGTGTTATTCTCTTCTTTAAAAAACAAACAAACATGTAAGTGCATCATTGTCTGGGGGATGGATGACAGCCACTTCCATGTAATGCTCCCTGGTAATGTCTCTGACAGCCAAGAGCTTCCAAATCAACAAAAACACCCAAGCACACAAAGATAAAGATATGGGCACCGTTTTTGTCATACAAAGGAGAATGTTTGTCTGGAAGCGCCTGGTTCAAGTACCTCATACCATGTCTGAAAAGGTCTATCTGATTGGACAATACACATACGTATCTCAAATGTATATCCTCCAGGATTACCTCTCTCAAGTGTAAATTGGAAAAGAGCACTTAATCATTGTTCTACAAAACAATCTTGGCCCAAATATAAAAACTGCATTAATATCAAATACCACAATTTATACAGACAGACTAAATACAGATTGACACTATCTACATAGGTAACATAGCTTCTTTTTAATTAACATCTACTTCTTCTATTGTACCCAACAGATCTGAGCTTGTGAATCTAGCCCTGCTTGTGAAAATAAAGAGTAACTCCTCATAGTACAACATAGGAGCACTATTAATGGTCGCACAGATTTCCAGCCACACTGACTGAAAAAAAAACATGGAGCAGTTGTGAAGAATTCCACAATGTTTCATTTATATGGCTTTTATGAGAACTTAGCGTCATTCATCTTTAAATCTCCCCCAAAGAAATCTATATTACTCGTCTTTATTTTTTGTGAAATCTATATTTTGCTCTGCTTCTTTGATCTTTTTTAAAAACATCCTCAACTTCATTCTCTACCCTTTCCATTCCTCTCCAGTACATGACGGTCTATGACTTTTTTTTTTATCCTGCTACTCTTGGGGATTTTAGCCCATACTCTTGGGGAGGGGGGTGGAGTTATGTCTCTCAAAATCATTCATAACCTTTGGACATAGTATCATTTCTCTTTAAATATTCCTTCAATATTCTTTTCCATTCTTTGTCTTCTGCCTTCACTGCTTTCTCTCCCTTGATTGTACGCAGTTCTTCTTACTCTCTTCCAGTATTTTTGCCCTGAAATTCCTTAACTTCTTAAAATTTAAATCTCTTCAAATCTAAATACCTGCTCACCAAAGCTATAATGATCTCTCTTTAGATGCTTCTTCACTTAATTTTTCCATTAGTGCTCTCAGTTATGAATTGATAATTTAAGTCTAATGAGATATTTTTTTAAAAATAATAAAAATGGTGGTTGTGACAGTACCTATAATTCTGTTGCTTATGATTCATCTTCAGTATACCCCAAACCACTGTGATATATAGGCCAATAGACTCAATAAGTCATAGACCTTGCCGAAGCACCAGGAATCACAAAGATTTGAGAGACAAGCAAAATTAGTTAAGATTTCAAATCAATAACTGCACAAGCCATAAAATATTTGAATCATTAAAAGACATTAACCCATTTCATTTTTTAAATAAATTATACTGAAATTGGTTTGTCTTTTTTCTTACCTACAAATGCTTCCATTAATCTCATTTCTCTTTAACTTCATAAGTACCTTGAATGTATTCCTGGCTCTGCTCTAAGTATTTGTAATGATTTCAGCTTCTTTAGGGGGACCAAAGAATCCTGATTTTGGGACATGGCAACCAAGTAATGGAAGGTTTGATGTTTAAAAAATGCAGTTTCTTATTAGAAATGTATTTTTATCACTTTCAAAGTTTATGGAGCTCTATCTCGTTGGACTCCTGTGGGATGATAAGCGCTCTGGCCGGAATCTAGGAATGCACGATAATCACCCCATAGACTTTTGGGGATTGCTTAGGCGTTTAAAGTTTATTATGATCATGAGTACTTTGCCATATGAGAGCCAGAGCGCTTGGGACAGTTTAGAGTGGAACCAATTATTTGGGTTTTAAATAACATTACCTAGTTTGCATATATGTGCACAAAATCATCTTCGTTCCTTCCATCTCACCATACACACTTCAGCTGTGCTATGGTTTTGCCATATGCCATAACTGCTCCAGGTTTAGTCATGGCTGCACTTCAGGGATGTGCCCTTTCTCTCTTTCTTTCTTATGTTTAAAGTCCAACTGGTCATTTGGTCCCTGATATTATGCAAAAGGCAAGGAAGGCGCCAACTTTAAATGAACATTGCAATCCCCAAACTGATCCTATTCAGCTCTTGCCCTCATACGTATATTGTCATTCTCACTGTGTCACTGGTTTAGAGGTGGGGAATGCTCTAGAGGTTGGCAAAAGAAGAGATTTAAGGACACCTGGAAGGCCAGTCTGAATAAATGAAACATTTAACATCAATATGAGACTCAAGCACCAAATTTTCCCCAATGGTGTCATGATGTACAATAACTCATTGATCATTTCAAGCAAAATTGCCTCACTATGGAGGCAGGTAGATGAGAGAGACAAAGGGAAAAAGTTGTGACCTGACATCATCAGCATCTACTTCTTCCTTCCAAAACTGTTTCCCATGTCTGCTGTGGAACATGGTTGTCAGAATCTGAAAACTGGAATGGGCTTCAAAGGGAGGTGGTGATCTCCCCTACCTTGGGGGTCTTTAAAAGGAGACTGGACCCAGCACTCATATGACCCCAGCACTCTTTCCTGCCCAGGGCAGGAGGTCAGGCTCGATCTGTTGCGGACCCTTCTGACCCTAACAACTATGGAACTATATAGATCTTGGATTGGGCTCCTTAAGTCATCTATGGACTCAGTGATGACTTCCCTATTTATTGGAAAACTGTCATCCTCATATTGAGGGACTGCCATCACCAGTGATGGCCATTTATTGTCATTCTCATTGAATACCCTTTAAGAATGTGTATCCCATGGCCTGAAACTGCTGGCAGGCACAGTCATGTCAGGGATCCTGGTTTTCTCTAATTTAAAAAAATCCCTAATTTTCAGTAAAAAAAAAATACCCCAAATCCACATTTGTCCATGATTAAAACAGAACACCACTATATATCTATCTATATATTAGTGGTGTTTCATTTAAATCATGGATAATGTGGATTTGGGGTTACTTTTTTTAACTGAAAACTGTGGATTTTAAATCAGAGAAAACCAGGATCCCTAGTCATGAGAAAATATAGTGGGAGAGTATTTTGGGGAGGATATGTGCTTGGATTGTGGTAGCCACAGCCTTACATCAAAAGTTTGGTGGTAACAGTTCTTGAACTTCTGTCATCTTTCCTTTTTAAATGTGTGTGAGCGTGCATGCATGCTCATTTCTTCATAAGTGAGATCATTACTCAGCTAACTCACTGCCACATTTAACAAGGCCTGAAAAAAGAGATTGGGAGATGCAAATGGAACACTATGACCTTAAGAAACAAATGCAGCAAAAAAGTTGAAGACAAGTATAACATTTTCTTATGTGGATTGTTTCATTGACTTCACTAAGATGACTCAAATCAGACTAAGCATTATTCCCAATGGCAAGCATATGTAGAATGGGATCAGTGAAGCTTACCATATAATTAAATTACTCAGGGAGGGATTGAACTAAAAACCAGTAGGAGGGAGAGGACTAATAATCTGACCCTGATCAGCCTGTGACTCCAGCTGTGCTTCAGAATTGAGTGGAGTAATTTACTCCTTCCACAGATCCCAAGATTTTTTATACAGTGTCTGTATCTATAGAAGATACATAAAAACAAGTCCTAGATGACTGCGCAGTAATCAGAGTTACTGTGCAATTGTGTTGGTGAATGACTTGTTTGTGACACTGACTGTGCAGTAGCCTGAGACAATGCACAGTAACATACATGACACTTTCTGCCTTTTCAACACTACTGTGCAATAGTCATGGACTACTGTGTTTCATGTAGACACGGCTAGTGGGTGCATCTACATGTGCACTATACTGCAAAGTTGACTAATTACATGTAGCCTGTATTAGGGTGAGTAATTTAATTAACTCCACCATAGGATAGTATCATCCAGGAAAAGTACTATTCTATGGCGGAGTAATTTATGCCATCACAATGCACATGTAGGTGGTGACCAAGACTGGCTAAGACATGAGGGTGCTACAGTGCAGGGGCTGCCTGCTGGCTAGCCCTGCACTGTAGCACCTTGTCACCCCAGCCAGCCTCTCCTCTGCCTGATACCACCACCTGGAGCCCAGGGCTGACCCCCCGCCAGCTCTGTTGGCAGCCTGGGGCTGTTCTGCCCCAGCACAATGTGCTGTCCCAGGTGCATGTGTAAATGTTGCACTCAGAAGAAATAAACTCTGGCACAGACTGTGCCTAAGTATATTTCTTCACCCTAATTGCACATGTAGACTCACCCAGTGAATCAGAATTCATTCTCCCCTCTGCTCCCTCCCTGGTGAAATTATGGGAGAATTCTATTTCTTTTGCATGCCTAAATGGCAGTTTGCTATCCATCTAGCAGAACATTTTTAGTACTCACTTTATGTAGTGGCTGCGAAAGCCTGTATGCAGCAACTGAGTATATTCAGTAGGGCTACACATTGTCTAGACACATATACAACCATATACATAAATAACCTATCAAAAGTCATAGAAAAGTGGTGGGAGCTACCTGCTAAAAGTCTTCAGTGGTGTGTGACCATAAAAATTTAACAGAAGCTTCGGCAGTATTAAATATTCATCAGGTCAAGTAAGATTCCTTAGTAAGAAAATATATACAAAACAACTTTTAAGATGTTGTTTAGTAATGGGTACACACATCAGAGTAGGGATATATCTGGTCACCAGGGATGAAGCAGAAGTGACAACTTTCAGTTCACAATCATGAACACATGGATGTCACTTCTCCACCCACCCCCACTGCTTCCCAAGTTGTGACTTGGAGTACTTGCCCTTATTACCCCCACATAGTTTTGCTACTGTGTACAAATTAGGTTCATAGAACTTTCTCATGTATATGTGCACAAAGACATCTTCCCTCCCTGCCACTACACACATTACTGCTGTGCTCTGGAATGAGTTCAAGTGGAATGAGTTCTCCCTCTGACTGTGCAATGTGTACATTTCCTACAATACCTACATTGACTTCAAGATTGTTTCCTGAGCATAATTAAAAAAACACCCATTAATTTGGTTCATTCTAGGTTATATTTATGTTTTAAATATTCAAACAAAATTGTGTTGCTGTGCTCTTTCAAAATTCGGAGTTCTTTCTGTGTGCTGAAAAGATGTAAGAATGTTCCTTTTCTACCAGAGTTGTAAGATTCATTATATTTTCTATATTCACTTAAAAACAAATCAACTGTCTTCCTCTGCTTTCATCTCACAGTTAAATTGAAATAAACATTAACATTTTACATTCTCTAAAACATCAGTCTTATTTGTTCTAATTAAAAACATGAATATTTGGCACGCTCAAGCTATTTACAAAATTTATATGTGCATATACAGAACACATCTAATTAGAAGAAATTTGTGCTGAATCTCAGAGAAACCTCAAAAAGCACCCTAATGTTCAGCATGATTCTCTTTTAACATTGGTGCCTGTTGCTACACTAATATAAGGATTCATTTATAGAAATACACTGTATTATATTTAAAAAGGCCTTCTTTATTCAAAAGCTGGTGTTTTAAGGAAGTGGTGCCCAATTTTTTGGGCCTGTGGGCCAGAAAAATAGCACAGGGCCCATCTGTGGCCTGGATCAGATCCTGCTGGTCAGGTTAGGTCCTGTCCTGCCTTCACCCAGCTATGTTTGGCTACATGCTGCTCTACACTGTTCAGATCAGCCCACTTGGCCCTGCACCACTCCACCCTGCCCCAGCTGGCCCTGTGACCTCAGCTCCTCCCCATGCTACTGCAACTGGCCCCACACATTCAATCCAATGTACAGGGGCCTGTTCTCCAGCCAGCAGGGCTCCTCCCAGCATCTAGAAATTTGACACCAATAGATTGACTGTCTACGATTTTCATAGAGATCGTAGAAAAGTAAGACTGGAAGGGACCTGAAGAGGTCATTTAGTACAACCAAGGATCAAACCTGTGACCTCAGTGCTATTAGCATCACACCCTGACCAGCTGCTACCATTCCTCTGCTGCCAATAGATACATATAGGCAGTAGCTTTGCATGTATGTACATGATTTATATATATGATTTCTAATGATTCAGCTACTTATAACTTTATTTTTTTTAAATACACACACGCAAACACACACACACACACACACGTGTATTTTTTAAAATTGAAAACAGTCAGCCTATTGAAAGACTGGAAAGTAGCAAATGTCATTCTATATATATATATTTTCCCCTAACAATTCAGCTATTTATGTCCCTTCAGCAGCTTTGCATATACATATACACATGACTTGTGGCTTCTTTATTTATTTTTAAAATGGAAGCTGGTTTATTATTGCTTTGCAGATGCTTCTATGTGAATTTCAACAAAATATATACTTGGCTTGCTACATGCTTCTATATCAAATTGTCAAGACTAACTGTTATCTAAACTGTGGTCCCTGCCCTCTGCTTTAGTACTGCTGAAACTCACTTCTTGTGTCAATATATGTAAATAGTAACAATGAGTTAGAAGCTTATAAGAATTTGATTTTGTTCTCTTAAAAGCAACACAAGCATTATTTAAAAATGAAATGTTGATTGTTATTCAAATTTGATAATGTCACAAATGGTTACTATTATCATTATTCATTTGTATCCTGCTAGCACCTCATATTTCCAAATGAGATTTGGACCCCACCATACAGAAACATAGTACGAGATAATTTCTACCTAAGAAAGAGTTTACAATCTTAATTGGAAAGTATAAACCACTCCATGTATATGTATTAGGTGAACACAAAACCCTAACTGATGTCAAGGGAGGTTTTATATTTATCATTAGAAAAGTATAAAATAGGGGTCAGTTAGCCAAAATCTAAGGACATCCATTTGAATAAAATAATGAAGATAATGGTGATGATGCTGAAGATGCTGAAGATGATGATGATGATGGTGAAATGCTATAGAACCTCTTTAATTTGGACAATCTAATGGGAATCCAATTAAGAAAAAAAGTCTATTTGAAAAAAATATATATTCTGTATAATAAACATTTAGACCAGAATTCAGCAGTCTTTCCTGTCCAGAGCAGGGGGCCTGCACCCAATGATTTCACAACGTACCTTCCAGGCCTAAACTTTGGTGAATCTGTGAATTCCATTTCACCTAGAAGATTACCAAAATGTAGTTTGAGACTAACTCTGAGTCACCTAACTACGCCATAGGAGTAATTAATTTAGCACTAAGTACAGCAGTGCCCCAGGATAGAAAATAGCTTATACAGCCATCTCCTAGTTTCCATAGTGGGGCCCTTACATGCTAAGATGAGGTAATATGATAACGCCTATACTTTGGTCAGGTGGCTCAGGTTTAGATGCAAGTTTACCTTGGTGGTCCACTACGTAAAAAGTTTTTCCTTAAAATATTAGGCATTTCTTGAGGTGGATAATTTATACCAGTTAAGCAATTACTGCCCTCATTAAAAAATAAAATAGTTGCTATTTTTATCTCCCTTCTGCCACCTACCCTCCTATACAGTTTAATAAAGCAATAGGTCCATCACACAAAAATGACTAAAAAAATCAGGTTTTATCCTCGTTTTTCCAGGTGTGCTGTTTGACCTCCAATACATCATTTTAACCTGGTTCCTTCATCTGTAAAATGGAAATGATATGTTTACCATTTAAAGATCCTCAACTGGTAGGCTTTATAGCTGAGCAGAACATTTTTACCATTAAAAATCTACGTTTGACAAACCCTTTCAGGACTGCAGCACAGAGCACTACTCTCACCAGTTGTTTAATAATGGTTATGTATTGGCACTGGTAGGTTGGTTCCCCATTAAGCAGCCAATTGTAAACTTTGTGACTCCCTCTGCACTCTTTTCATGCTGGCATGAGACCACTTTTTCATGCAACTAAGTACACTGTAGATTTTAAGTAACTCAACTTTATGGCCATTTTCCATGAACTGCATTCTCCCAATGTGCCATTTGTTCTAAGGGATATTTGCAATGTGTGAGCAGTCCCATAAATACGATGCCTTGCAATGCTTAATGAAACTATAGTACTCATGAAGAAAAAGACCCTAGCTTGCCTCTCCCTAAGATATTATAGTTGCTCCAGCCAGCAATGTCATTGGAAACTGCCACCAAGGTGGTGGACCACAGCCTAATTCCTTATTGCCAGGTTTTGCTTTGAAGCAACAGACTAGCTACAGCAAGGCTTCTGTATGTTTTTGTAGCAAGAGTTTTGCTGTAAGTTAGTAAAAGACAGGGACAAATTTAACCCTAATGTAATTCCAGTAAATTGAAGTAGAGCAGAGATGAATTTGTAGGACTGTGTGAAGCTTCGGGTGCTGATCTAATTCAGAGCAGATTCAGCGCGATTTAGTGGTTGACTCTTCAAATCAGAATCAAATCAGGATACCAATAAAAAAGTCTGAATTGATCTGAAGCTCTCCGAATCTTCAGAAAAGATTCAGAGAGCTTCGATGATTCAGGCAGTGCCTGCCTGCTGCAGCACGGAGTTGGAGCCAGACTTGAAGCTGGTAAAAAGGGGATGGGGGAGGGGAGGATGTGACCCCTGCCAGGTCCCATCCCTTGCCTGCTCCCCCAGCCCCCCCA
>NW_017728918.1:22390036-22398035 GCF_001723895.1 Crocodylus porosus | reverse complement strand
TTTGTGCAGAGCCCCCCATGCAGTGTGGGGCAGTGGGGGGAAGTGGGGTTCACCCCCCTTCCCCGCCTGACAACACCGGGTGAGTTGTTTTTTTTTTTTTCCCCAAAGTGTCAGGAGCTGAGCACACAGGGCAGCCATTTCCAGGGCTGGGAGAGTGGGTAGGAGATGGGGCCTGTGCGATTCGGAGATTCAGCAGCAGGTGAATCTCCAAATCAGATTTGGCCAAATCAATTTGGAACAGTGATCCGAATCACTGTCCCCTGAATCGGTCAAATCCGAAGCGAATACTAGCCACTTTGCACAGACTTACTAATTTGTTCTATGGTGTTTCTGTTCTTTCAGCATAAGATGCTGCAGGGCATTCTCTTCTTACCTGTCTAGAACAATGTCCCAGAGTGGAGAAACTCTTCAAAAGATCTGGACTCAGCCCTACCTGTTCCTTGTTATCCATTCAAGTTATGTGTCTGGTTGTCAGCCTGTGTTTAACTCAGATGATCAGGTATTGCTTGGTGATGGAGTAGAAAATAGTAAAAATTGGAGTGAAGAGACCAGAATGTACTAAGGATCAAGTGAAAGACTCTCCAAAGTCCCCCAAATGATCTTGCAAGAACCCTGTTCAGGGGAGCTGACAAAGAAAAGTTCCATATCTCTGATTTTGAAAAGAAATTGAGAGAGAGACACTCAGAGAAGCCAGTGATTCATGGTCAGACAGTAATGAAGGGACTCATCACCCCATGGAATAAAAAAAAGAGCTGATAGAAATAACCATCAGTGAAGGCCAGCAATGGAAACTTTTTGCGAAGAAACAGTTTTAAGAGGGAAAAGGAGTAAGTAAATACCAGGTAGCAGCCCCACAAGAGTTGAAAAAAATTATAGGACTGGCAAAAGTCTTGTTCAAAGGTTGACATTTCCATTTTTGTGTATTAGCATCTGGCTTACAGGTGATATTCTCTTAAGAAAATGGACTGTAAGAAGGGATGTTATCTGGCCCATGTAGTGCCCTGGGTGCAGCTATTGGGAAGGGGAACCTCTGCCACCATTTGGATAACATGCCCTTACAGTTACTACACTGATGAGTTTGTGGGATAATGTGCTACACTGTGGTTGCATCACAGAAAATCTTTGGAGGTGCTTACATTGAACACTGATCTGTGTCTTTATAGAATATATGTGTATACCTCTTTCATCTACAGAATTTGCCAGTGGTATTGGCTACACTTTTTAATGGACTTAGCTGACTCATTATTGGTCTCTGTAGGCCAGATACTAATCAACAATGCTTGAAATTGGAAGGAGTTCAGTTAAACTCAGTGGATTTTCATAGATGTAAAAGCCATGAAGGTGACAGTAGACTCTGGCATTGTGCCTGAAGGGCATCTGTGTGGATGGAAGCAGTGCACAAACAAAGGCCTGATGGTCAACAGACAGCAGTTTTGCAGAGGTGAATAATAGAAGCATCTATCACTTTGAGACAGCCAATCGCTTCTGTGCTAAATTACCTCCTGATGAATGTCAGTCTTGCAGTCCATGAATCACAATTACTTTCTAAAATGGATCTGACTCCCTGTTTCAGTAAGATAGTTGGCTGCTTAATTCTTTTGGCATTTAAAAACTCATCATGGGTAGGGGGGGGTGCTATAACAACTGAGAAAACATTTATATGAGAACTAATCAGATACCTAAACAAAGATAACCAGATGTTGCTAATCTTCAAACAAGTCATTCTGTTGGGTCCTCTTTCTTTGCCCTCTTTCCCTCCCCTCCTCTGTCAGTTGTCACCATACTGGCTCTAGATCAGATTCAATGTCTGCTCTCAGCTATGTGTCAAAGTTAAAAAAGAAAGGCAGTATATGATCTGATATGTATTTGGTCTTGAAACCATGGCAAGCCACAGTTGCTTTCCATTGTAAATTCCATAGTGGTAATCAAAGAAAGGACCTGATATTGATGAGGTTTCCTGCAATATGATTTGAACTTTAGGGCACTCAGGATCTCATTGAGTTAGACCCTCATAAGGCAGAACTGTAGAACAATGGCAAAAATGTTTTAAAAGAATATGAAGGCTATAAGCTAATGAATGCCAAGATGATTTTACCAGTGTATTGCTGAAAAGCTAAAACACAGTGGAATAAAAGAAAGGATAAAGGAATAACTGACTGAAAGTGGAACCAAAGCAATGAAGACATCCTGAGGGTTTTAAAGACTGATGTTGCTGAGCAGAAGTATCTGGTTGAATGAACACATATTTTGCTCTGCTGAAAGGATTCATGGTGTAAAAGTAGGGCTCACAAAAAGCCCTGTGCTGAGACACGATGCCTTAGACAAGCCCAGAGCAATGATTCTGTGTACACGTAATTACTCAGGTAAAACGAAGGTTCTAAGCAGAACATGAAAACTCAAAGAATTATTTGCAAAGGAAAATAACAAAACCATATTTAACACTTTGTAATGAAGCAAGTTAATATAAGAAAACAGGAGGGCCTTGGACATAATTTTGTGTTCCCAGAGTCAATAACTTAACAGCATTCAGAAAACAAAACAAAACAATCCATTAAAGGAAGTCTTTAAGATGCCCAGCTTGTCTTAATGAAGATAATCTGTAACCTTTTCAACAGCAAGTACTAGAATGAAGATAAGGACAAATATTAGAAAAAGAACAGATAACCAAGGACTACGACTGGTTCAGGTAAAATTCTTTTAACATTAGTAATGGTTGAAAACATACTTTATACTCAATGTACACTGTGTACTGGGATAATAAATACTCATACATGATGAATAGATTTTCTGATTATGTATTTGTGTTACAGTGATTCTTATGGTCCCTTCCACTGTTATAGGCAGTGTAAAAACACATAGAAAGAGACAATCCTTCCCCCAAATTTCTGCATTCTAAAGAGTTAATGTAGAAAAATAACACTAGATACAAGGTAACCTAGGGGACAGTGACCATTGATTGACTGAATTCACTATCTGGCAAAGGGTGGGTAAACTAACCAGCATGGCTGAAGTGCTAGACTTCAGAAAGGCTAACTTCAGTGTGCTCAGTAGATTAGTTAATGAGGTGTTCAAGCTCAAAAGCATTGGTGAAATAGGGGTCCAGGAAGGTAGGTTATTTCTCAAAGGAGAGATCCTAAGGGAGCAGAAGAAGACAATCCCATTGTGCATAAAAGAGGGAAAGGGGCCAAGAAGCCCTCTTGCTTCAACAGGGAAGTCCAGGAAAGACTAAGGGTAAAGAAAGAGGTATACAGGCTGTAGAAACAGGGGTAGCTACCAAGGAGGAGTATACAGTTAGGAAGGCAGGGAATCAGGAAGGCCAAAGCAGGATTAGAATTTAGGCTGGCAACAAAAATTAAGGACAACAAAAAGTCCTTCTTTAAGTATATAGGGAGCAAAAGGAAAGGTGCAGGGTAGCATAAGACCCCTACAAGACAAACTAGGGCAATTAGTGACAGAGGGAGGGAACAAAGCTGAGTTCTAAAATGAACCCTTTGCATCTGTATTCCTAGAAACATAGCAAGACAAGTCTCCCAATTGGATCGTAGACAGACACAGGAGGGATACCAGCCCACCAACTGCTAGCACAGACTTAGTGAAGACGCACTTGGAGGGGTAGATGTTCAGATCAGCGGGCCCGGATGAGCTTCATCCAAGGGCACTGAAGGAATTGGCCAATATCATAACAGAGGCACTGGCATGGCTGTTCAAGCACTCATGGTGCTCTGGTCAGGTCCCAGAGGACTGGAAAAGGGCCATTGTGGTCCCTATTTTCAAGAAGTGGAGGAGGGATGAACCAGGAAACTATAGGCCAGTTAGTCTCACCTCTATCCTTGGGAAAACTCTGGAAAAAATCATTGAGGATCACATTTGTGGGAGCCCAGCAGGGGAAATAATGCTGAAAGGAAGTCAACACAGATTTATTGCAGGTAGATCCTGTGTGACTAACCTTGCTTCTTTTTATGACAGTAGTATATAGGGTACACATTTTGTCAAATTGACAAGCCCTGCCCACTGACAGGTGCCACACCCCCTTGACCCCGCCCCCGGTCTCACCTTAACTCCGCTCCTACTGCAGCCAGAAGTCCCACCCCTAACCCCTGACCTTTGCCACTGGAAACTCCACCCCCAAACTTTCAAAACATATGTGTTGGTGGACCTATGAGAGTAAAGGTCTTGTGTGTGAACTTGTTTTGTTCATGTTTAAAAAAGAGGAGCTCAAGACAAGACGGAAGATGCATGTATCAGTTTTGTCTGAGTCCCCAAAGCTCTGTGGAGCAGGGGTATGAACCTATGGAGGTTACGGAGCATCCCACCTGTTCAGAGACAGGTTTTCTGTGCACCTAAAAGAGAATAGTTCAAGACAAGGCTGAATAACCCTGTATGTGCTGCTTTTCACTAATAAATCTTGTTTTGCTGCTATTTAAATCTGTCGTCTGGCCTTTAAACCCTCCATAAGTGTGTTGGTGAGGTGAGTACCATGGTTACCGGTCATGTCTACAGGGATGGCCTTTGTTAAAGGAAATTTACTACAACCCTGGGGTAGCGGGTAGTTTTGGTGGGGTGAACTTGCTTTTTGAAGCAGCCAAAAGTCAGAATAAGAATCTGAATAGAAGCCAGGTAACTGCCTGGCTTTCAGATCAGGATGCCTAATACTCAACACAAACCAGCAAGAAGACATTTTAAAAGAAGACTGTTGTTTCAGATGTGGGTGCCCAATGGCAGGCAGATCTGGTGGATACACAACAGTTCTCCAGACACAACAGTGGTTTTAAGTACATCTTAACAATGATAGACATATTATCCAAGCATGCCTGAGCCTTGAGTCTAAAAGACAAATCAGCAGGTGAAATATCCAAGGTCTTTAAAAGCATTTTCTCAATGGGTCGCATGCCTGAGAAATTACAGACTGACCGGGGCAAAAAATTTTAAATAAGCCTTTCAGCAAACTGCTAAAAGTGTATAATGTCCACCATTTTGTTACAAATAATGAAGTGAAACCAGCAGTTGTAGAAAGGTTTAATAGAAACATTAAAATCAAAGATGTGGAGGTATTTTACAGCCCACAACACCTTTTGCTACATTGATGAGTTACCAGAGTTTCTAAAGAGCTACAACCACATCTTTCACAGAACTGTCCAGGCCAGGCCTGTTGATATGAACTCCTCAGACTCTCCCTGCACGTGGAAAACAGTGTACAGAGACTACTTTAAAACAAAAACAGCAACATCCCTGTTCAGAAAAGGAGACAATGTCAGGGTGTCTAGAACCAAGGGGAAATTTGAAAAAGCTTATGAACAAACATTCACGGATGAAATTTTCATAGTGGATGAAGTCATTAATTGAGTGCAGACCCCCCTCTACCACCTAAAAGATTACAAAGACGAGCCAGTTGAGGGTTCTTTTTATCCTGAAGAATTACAGAAAGTGAACCCAAAAACAGGACAAAGTTTACACGATTGAAAAAATCCTAGCAGAGAAAGGAAAGGGTAGAAAGAAACAGTTACTTGTGAAATGGTTAGGGTGGCCAGCTAAATTTGATAGCTGGGTAGAAGCCTCCCAAACCTGTAACATTTAGAATAAAAGACAAGGCATTACTGCTGCTGAAAGAGCAAGATGAGCGATGGTGGTTTTTACATCACTTTATCCAGTAATGCCTGCGCCAAGGTTTTCCTACAGAATACCAGTTCAAACTTTACCATACAGCTGCTTAAGCCTCTGGATCTTATGGGGAACTGGGAGGTAGGGTTAGCAGAAATACAATACCCGCACAGCTGGAACAACATCAATGAAGACACCCCTTTTGAAATCTTTTCTGAAGTTAAAAAAAGGGGGTATGTCCTGCACCAGGGATATTATTCATCCACCTCAGAGTTGTTGGATCTTATGAATGATATCATTGCCAGTCACCCTACCCCACCTGAATTAGTTATCTTCTATGATCAAGTGAGCAGAAAAATTAGACTGAAAGCCAGAGATAACTCTTATGCTTTTTCTACTGGTGGTGAACTAGCCTATATTTTGGGGTTACTACTCGGGTCCACTGTTAAAAAAAAAAACCCTTTACAGCTGATATTACCGGAGGATTCAATTCATTGTACCTCTACATGGTCATTGTTGAACACCAGCTTGTTGGGGACTTTTCATTTCTTTTGCTACGCTGTGTACCTACCTGTGGAAAAAACAACGAGTTTGTCACTATCACATACAACAAGCCACATTATGTCCCCATGAGCCAGCACCACATTGACACAATCAGCATTGAAATAAAGACAGATCAGAATAGACATGTCTCATTTAGTTTTGGCAAGGTGATCATTAAGCTCCACCTGAGTCCCCGAAGGACTTTGGTGTTTTGAAATAAGAAAATTATGGGGATCGAGCCTTGTACAGAAACTATTACAAAGCTCAAGCTGGGTATGGTCTCCCCGGTGATCAGGGGATGCCCATGATGTATGGGGCTGGTGTGGGGGCCATATTCCACAGTCTGTGTAGAAAAGCCATCCCTCTTTTGAAAAGGGGCCTGGAGACTATTAAACCCCATGTTAAGAATGCTGCTCAAAACATAGCCCAGGATGTGATTGGCCACGTCTCCCAAGCTGTTCTGGATAAGGTGGGTCAGTCAACAAATCAAGGCAGGTCTGGTCTTGTGTATATTAAAAACAGAAGCCTTAAAAGAAAGAGAAATGCATCACACCCCCTGTGTACAGGCCTGCCCCAACCCCTTAAAAGAAAGAAGATAAGGCGCCAGGTCAGACAGAAACGAAAGACCAAGAAGCAGCTGTCTGGGAGGGAGAAGGGGCGGTCTCCTGGAAGAAAAAGAAATATATTTTAACTGCTGTGGCTTTTGTTCATGTCAGATCCGAAGAGTGTACCAAATCTGAGCTGGATTTGTTTCAAATAGCCACCACAAAGACCAGCATTGAGAAAAGTCTGTACATTGAGACCTCCCCCACTCTCAGCTATTACAGAGTCTGCCCCCCTTGAATTTTCATTACTGGGATGGCAAAGATTATATGGATTTGAACAACATGTTGCTTTACCTTTGTTGCAAGATTGTAAAAGGTGATGGAACCAATCTTAATGATGGGCCTGCAGTAGGACTAGTGAATTACCCCTTAGCCTCTATTTTCAACCAGCTGGATGTCACTCTGGGAGATTGTCTCATAAGCCAGAGCAACAATTGTTACCCTTACAGAGCCTTCATTGAATCAGTGCTCAACTACAGTGATGACACACTCGCCACTCTGTTTTTGGCTGGTCTGTTTTACAAAGACACCCCCGGACAACATGAAGCAGTCGCCTTGGATGGTGATAACCATGGGTTTAGGAGATGGGCAAGCCTGACTGCTGGGAGCAGAAAGGTAGAGTTGCTTGGCCACCTCCACAGCGATTTGTTTTTTCAAGAAAAACTTTTGTTGAATGGCATAGATGTGAAAATTAAACTAACTTGCAGTAAAGACGCCTTCTGTTTAATGGGTGCCCCAGTGGTTGGATAGAGTAAACTACAAATCACATATGCCTCACTTTTTGTGAAGAAAGTGAAGGTGGCTCCGGGTGTCTGGTTGGTCACTCGGAGGCCTTGCTTTCAGCCAGTGCTAAATACCCCATAGACCACACAGGTCTGAAAGTGTTTAGCATCCCTGCTGGCAGTCGGGTCAGTAATCAGGAGAATCGGTCTCTGGGACAGTTGCCCAACCTCGTTGTTATTGGGTTTGTGGATAACAACGCCTTTAGTGGGAACTATTCTTAGAAAAGTTTATTAAGGAGGCCATCCTTGAAGGGCTGGCCCAGGCTAACATTCTAAGGGATAGCCAGCATGGGTTTGTTGCAGGTTGGTCTTGTTTGACCAATCTCATTTCCTTCTATGACCGGGTGACCTATCACCTGGACGAGGGAGAAGAGATTGATGTCATATATCTTCACTTCAAAAAAGCTTTTGATCTGGTATCCCATGATCACCTCTTGGCCAAATTGACCAGTTGTGGCCTTGGCTCCACCA
>NW_017728918.1:22388020-22389284 GCF_001723895.1 Crocodylus porosus | reverse complement strand
GGGGCTGGACTCGATGATCTCCCGAGGTCCCTTCCAGCCCTGATGTCTATGAAATCTATGAAACCCGTTCAACTTTAAGCATTACACTATTAATTTTGTTGCTCTGTATGTTGATGGAGAACAAATCCCAGCAAAACCACTACAACCTGATTTTGAGAGTGGTAACTGTGTGAGAGAATATATGCAGCTGGTACAGACTGCTGGTAAGCATATGAAAAACTGTTACCTAATGACCAACCATGAGGAGTTTGCCCGGGGGTACACCATGTTTGCCTTTGACCTGTGTCCTGACCAGGAATGTGCTGACCATTATTCCTTGATTAAAACCGGGAACCTGAGAGCAGAAATATGCTTTGCAGGGGCTTTCCCCATCACTGTCAACATGATCACGTATGGGGTCTTTGACAATGTTATAGAAATAAACCAGAGGAAAAACGCACTGTTTGATTACATGTGAAGGTGGACAGCGAACAGCTCTCCAGAGTTTTATCTGCAGACCCTTACACCAAAAATACTGTGTTCCCCTTTGACTGGCTTCCTAAGGCTTGGCTGTCTCAAAGACCCCTGAGCCTGGTGGTCAATGCATGCCTGCATAACCAACCTGGAGAACAGTGGCAAGCTGTTTACCTGGCAGAAACGAACCACGGAGAGTTTTTTGATTCATATGGTCACCCCCCAAGCAGCACTCTGTTTCCTCAAAGTATTATGTTCTTTTTAAATAAAAATGCTACCAGCAATGCTTTTCAGATGAAACAATTACAAGACCCCACCTCTTTTGCCTGTGCATGCCACTCTGTGTTTTTCCTGCACCATCAGAACAAGGGGCTGTCATTTGAACACATTTTAAAATTGTATTCCGATGATTTAGTATAAAATGACCACATGGTGATACAGTTTGTAAATAGTAAATACAAGTCAGGTGTCTGGACCTGCCCAAAACCTATTTCAACATGCCCAGACATGCATCTCTTGCAGTGACTTCCAGAAAAACATTATTTAAATAAAGAACCCACCCCCTCCCCTGGTGGGTTTTAAAAATAGAAGAAAAAATGTGTATGTACTTTTCTTTTACACCATATCACATTAAAAAACACATTGTAGACAAAATTTGGAAGCAGTGTAGAATAGTTTATTGCAAGAGTAAAACTTTACATGTTAATCCACTTGCTTTTACTAGAACCGGCGTGAGTCTGGAGGGCCCCCCGGACTAAGTCAAACACGTTAGAACCCCCTGATGAGCGTTCCTTTGTATACAACCCCCCTT
>NW_017728918.1:22382107-22387920 GCF_001723895.1 Crocodylus porosus | reverse complement strand
ACATTAAAAAACACATTGTAGACAAAATTTGGAAGCAGTATAGAATAGTTTATTGCAAGTGTAAAACTTTACACGCTAAACCACTTGCTTTTAGAGTCAACCTATTGCTTCTTTGGTGATGGTGTTTCTTGGCCTGCAGCAGAGGTTCTCACGTGTTCCAAATGAGCCTGATTTGCAGTATTGCCCATAAGAGAAGATGGTACGTTCAGCTCTGCTAAGGCTTTCATAAAGATGTCCCAGCCTTTAGGTGGCTGTTTACTAGAACCGGCATGAGTCTGGAGGGCTCCCCAGACTAAGTTAAACATGTTAGAACCCCTGATGAGAATTCCTTTTTATACAAACCCCCCTTGGTCATCCCAAGAAGAAATATGTTTGTGCTGACTCAGTTTACTGAGCAACACTAGCATTTTTCCTGTATTGAATGGGCACGTTATCCAACAGTGGGGTCAGGATTTGTTGGTGTATCCAGGGGTGTTGCCATTTCTAAGGGGTTCTGTTCTGGCATAAACAGGGTTGATTTCTCTTTATCCAGATGACCTTGCTTCACGTGCACCAGGTATTTTTGAAACACAGCAGCATACAGTTTAGCTTTATCATATTCTGTTAAACCCGGCCTTTGGAGAATGTCCCTCATTTCAGCATCCAATAAACGGATTGCCTTGGTTCTGATATTTTCATGAGGTAGTGGAGGAGTCCTTAATTGCTCCAGCTGGTGGCTGGGCACCAGGTACATTTTTCCACTGATTAGTTAAAAGTCCTGTAATCAGAGGGATGGTAAAACTTAACAAGGGGCTGATAAATCCCCCAGACTATTTCACCAGCTGTTTCTTTTTTTTTGAGAGAGAGTCTTTGGTTACTTAGGTTTTTTATGATTCTGCATCTCTTTTTCAGTACACGGATTTGCTGGGGTGTCAAAGGGATGTTCAGGTCAATTTCTGAAATGACAGCTACTAAATCCTGAGGCTGAGCAGAGTATAGCTTTCTCTGTTTGGAGGGAGGATTGAACAAGCAGTTTTAAGGCAGCCAAATTTCTATTCATGCAGTTAGACATGTTCCCTTCTGCAGGCTCAAGAGCTAAAAAAGACCCTGCTGCTATATCATCTCTTTTATTTCCATCCCCCGCTTTTTTCAAAGTGTAAACTGCTGGGTGGTCAGGAGAGAAAAGCCCAATTCTTAATCTAAAAGCCTTGGGGGTAGAAGTGTTTCAGTCTATCACCAGGTACCCATAAGGTTTTTTAGTGGCATCCTCAAAAACTTCTAGAAAGAATTGAGTCTTGCCCAGGTACATCTGTCTTGCCAGAGATACCACTTGCAGCTTATCCCTGGGGTTTTTCAACAGAACTATGTATTTTGTGTTGAGGGTGATGGTGTGGCTTCTTTTTCCCTTGGCAGAAAACATTCTGAACTATATACATGATGCTAAGGTTCCTGTGATGTTCGTACTTTGTAAAGGCTTTCTCTGTTTCACCACTCTCACAAGCAGAGTCCATCAAGTCATCCACCACAACCATATTTACTTTATTTGGGGGAAACAAGTGATCGTCATTTAGACTCTGCTGCACCCCCTCCAGAAATTTGATAAAAGGGTATTTACAAAGTAATTCTTTATACAAAGGTTGCCAACAGCAACTGCATGATTTTCTCAGGCATAGGAAACAAAAACTATCAGCATTATCTAGCAGGTTTTTTATAAAGTAACTTTTCCGACAGTTGCTAGGCCCTGCAAGAATCACAGAAAAGGGATGCCTCCAATCCATATCCATATTAAAAAACTGTGGGGGTGGGACTTGAAGTTTTCTGCGAGGACCCTTTTATCGTAAACAACTTTCTGTGTTTTCTTAATAGTCTTGGTCTCGATCGTCCGGTGTTGTTTATTCCTGACAACCGAGTTCAGTTTTACTGCAATGGTTTTAGGGATGTCCCTGGCAGGGTTTGTCCCGTAATCAAGAACCAGGTCTTTCAAGCTCTCAAAATTGACTTTTTCACAGTTGGCCACATTCAGGGTAATCCCCTTGACTTTTAAGCAGACCTTTCCTCCCAATAGCTTATACCCATAGGTTTTGGGGCCTGCTGACACAAACTCGGTGATACGTTCATCTGGTGGGATCTCGCTTGTGAGGTTGCCTAAATAATCACCGAGCGGGGGGTCCTGGTCTTCCTCATGTCTCATAAAAATCACAGAGTCTGTATTGTGGTATAGACACCAGTCTTGCAGGCTGTCTAACAACTCATATAGCTCTAAACATGCATATGCCGTAGTGAAGCACGCTATGAAGATGCTAGTGTTGCCTGACAATGTGTAATGCTCTTTGGCGTGCTTCCAAGACATGCAGGCTGTCTCATCATTGATAAAGTCACAGGAAGAAAGATCATAGGTGGGGGGTAACAGTGTGGGGTCCTAGAGGTGGCCATGAACTCCCCTACCACCCCCTACCATGCCAAGGTGATATTAAAAGCATCCTCACAATCTCGCCCACCACATCTTTGATGTTAACAGTTTAAGGGAGGCTGCCCTTAGTCCTCTCTGACACGGTGCCCTGATGTATCCCAATCTTAGTTCTATCTTGGGTAACTTGGTGCACCCTGGCCTTATGGGCTATGCATGGCTCCAACCACCCCTGTACCACGCCCCAAGCCTCGCAGATGTACCTGACGTTGTTTGGTTGATTTCCCTTTCCACACCCCACGGACGCCCTCTGGCTTGTCTCGTAGCCTATACCCCACAGACGACCTTTGGCTTGTCTCGCAGCCTGCACCCCATGGGTGCTCTCTGGCTTGTCTCACACCGTGCGCCCTCACTGACGCTCTCTGGCTTGTCTTACAGCCTGCGCCCTCACTGGGGCCTCTCGCAACTGCCATTGGCTTCAATACAGAGCTGGGCAGGCATGAATAAACAGCAGAGATTTTCTACAATTCATTCTATCCCCCTTCTTATGGCTTCAAAAGCCACATGTACCGACTCAAGTTCGAGATTCCTAAAATGAAACTCCTCTATATACCTCTGGGCTCCGAACCTAGCTATAGGCCAGTCCCGCCTTCTTACCCATACCATTTCTATATCTGGCATGACATCCTCCACAGGCTCAGGAGGGTCTTCATTCAAGGAACCCTCTGAGGCATCTTCTAAATCACTTTCACCATTTTCACTGTCTGATTCCACAGACCAGGGGGGAGCTGGGGTTTTTGAGGGCCCCTCTAGAGGATCTACTAATTCATTTTCACCAACACGGCTGTCTGACATCACAGGTTTGGGGAGGTTTGGGGCAATTGTAGGGTTCTCAGTAGGGGTTCGCTTATTTTTTCTCAACATGTGCTTAGCTTTTTCCACCCGCATCTTTAAACAGGTGCTTTCTTTTTGACCCGCAAGCCACTTGTTCTCAGGTTTAGCAGGGCCTCCCCTCTTATGATGCATACCACGCCTAGTGTCAGGACCATACCACCCACCTCCCCACTGTACAACATGCACCCTTTTGGCTGCACAATAACTATGATCTTTCATGGCTCTACGAGTGCCAGCAACCCCTCAAAGTCTCCTCTTTTCCCTTGAAAAATAATCATAATCCTTCAAGGCACTATGTGTATCAACAGACCCTGAAAGTCTCCTCTTTCCCTTTAGAAATAATCATGATCCTTCAAACCCATGGGGAGAACCTCCTCAGGTTTCTCTAAAGTGTGTGAGTAATCAGTCTTGTGTTTCTTATTCACAGACCCCAAAACAGCAAGTTTGGAACTGTGAATGTGTTTTCACACATGCCTCTCTCAGGGTTTGATGGTGCATTTTCCTCTGAGGAACCATGTGGTCTTTTCTTTTTCTTACCATGTCCTTCTGCTCTGGTTTGGGTGGGGTCTGGTCCATGAGATTTCTGATCCTCAGGGTGGGTGTTTCTGCGGTTTTCAATGAGTGCTGCTAGAGGCCTTCGAACTGACGCTTGTTCCTCTGATGTTTCTGGAACATTATCTCTCTCTTGGGCAGTCTTACTTGAGATCACTTGGGAAATATAACATTGGCATCTCAGCATCAACAATCCACTTCCAAGATGCATACACACTCTGTCCCTAACCCTTAACATATCTCCTAACCCTAAAACACACACATGCTGAACCTCAGCCCTATCCCCAAAGCACACAGTTTTAAAAGTTACAAGGCTGAACACCCATGCTTTAAAAGACCCATAGCAAAATTAATCCCATCACCCCCCAATAACACAGCTAGCACTAATCCCACGCCCACCCAACCTACCCCAAAATGCATACAGTTTTAATAGCTACAAGGCTGAAACACCCATGCTTTAAAAGACCCACAACAACATTAATCCCACCACCCTGAAAACACTTAAAGAGTTTCAAAATCTTGATTTCAGAAAAAAAATGTACATTTCATTACAGGATAAAGACATGATGGGACATACTTGCTCTGGTTTTCCATTCTTCAAGAAGGGTTTTCGGCTTGGGGTAAAAGTTACAAAATGATGTTCTGACATAAGCCTCATATTAACACATCCCAAATATCTCTATGCATAGAGAGTTAAAAATGGTTACGTACATACCATCCCTGTCTTGTTCTGCCCCTTCTGAAGTTTTTCTGGTGTAAAGTTGGGCTGTTTCTGCTGCAATGAAGACCCCCCAAGAAACAGTAAGTAAAAGATACTATAATGAAACAGAGAAGATATCTATATAGAAAGAAGTAAATGAAGCATTAACAAAAAAAGATATATAAAACTTATGAGTACATACCTAGATCCTATCTGGAAACAGTTCCAGAATCCTGAGAAAAAGAGTGTTTTCTGCCCTTCTCAGGGTTATATCCTCATGACTTCTAATTTTAATATGTATGAGGCTTCTCTCATGGATTCACAGGTCATTGCCAAGGACTGCCCAGGATATTGCATACTGGTCTTTAATTCATCCCTTGTGGTGGAGGATTCGTTCTTGTAGGCCCATTGTGATGGATCCAACACCTATTCAATTTTGGGTGGTATACACCCTTCCAGTCCCCATTGTAAGATTCTTAGGTGTGATAGCAGCAAATCCAAACACTAGAATTTTGGGTGCACAAGGAATTTACAATTTCTTGTTCCAATTAAATGTTCAATGTAGGGTACCAGAGGTTTATCCTTCTCATGAATAACACCATATAAAGCAGCATGTGGATCTCCAGCCAGATGAAAATGGTTTATAATTGCCACACCATGAGGTAAATGTTTCTCGGTGAGGCATAGACAATCCATAGAGTATCCTAATGCCATTACAGCATTTAGAATATTCTCCATACACAGTTCAATACAAAGTTCCTGAATTGTCTGGTTTATGTCCTCATCTGTCCTGTCCAAACATTCATGGCTTCCTTGACCTGGTGCATTTATGAGGCAACCCCTGCAGGCTTCAAAAAGTCTCTCTCTCAAACAATATTTCAGTATGCCATAACAACAAACACATACAAGAGATTTCATGAGCCTTCCACAACTCTGCGGTGAGACAGGTCCAGTTCGTTCAGTTTCTAGTTGTCTTCTAAAGGCCACAGCACCATCTTCTTCTGAAGCACCAGGACTCTGATTGCCACAAAAGCAGCTTCTCTTTCCAAGTACCAAGGTTATAGAGCTGCTGAAGTGTTGTCTTTCTGGTGTCACGAGAAAGGCTTCATCAAGCCGCAGAGGAATTTTAAAGGAGAAATTCTGGTTACCCTCCATTTAAGGAGTCAATAGTCAATTCCTGCCCCCACTTCCTGCCACCAATACGCCCCCTAAAGATCCCCCCCACACACAAACACCAGCTCCTCTTGAAGTTCAAACACTCACCAGTGGCTCTGCCCCCCC
>NW_017728918.1:22378398-22382096 GCF_001723895.1 Crocodylus porosus | reverse complement strand
GTAGCAGCAGCACAAGGTGTAATATTGCTACTTGTTCCTGGCAAACCAAAAGTCTATGCATGTCTGTATGTGCCCCCTATGTCTAATTTGTAAGGGCTATAGAAACAGCAGCATAGTTTCATAGTTGGTCAAACGACCCCAGCTAGCTGATTATCCAGCCTCCTTTTGAAAACCCCCAGGGTAGGAGTGAGCACCACTTCCTCTGTAAGTTGGTTCCAGACCCCAGCCACCCTGACTGTGAAGTAGTGCCTAGCCTAAGTAATATCTAGCCTGAATCTACTCTCTGTCAACTTATGGCCGTTATTCCTTGTTACTCCCAGTAGTGCTCGGGGGAACAGAGACTCTGCCATAGCCTGCTGGTCTCCCTAAGCCAGTTTATAGACTGCAACCAGATCCCTTATCAGCCTTCTCTTGTGGAGGCTGAACAGGTTCAGGTCCCATAGCCTCTCCTCATCGGGCCTGCCCTGCTGCCCCCTGATCATGCGAGTGGCCCTCCTCTGGACCTTCTCCATGTTGTCCACATCTCTCCTAAAGTAGAGTGCCCAGAACTGGATGCAGTACTCCAACTGTGGCCTGACCAATGTCATATAGAGGAGGAGGATCACCTCCTTAGACCTACTTGTGATGCATCTGTGGATTCAGGACAAGATATGGTTAGTCTTTGTGACTAATTCCCCATATTGGTGGTCCATGTTCATCTTGGAGTCTATAATGACTCCAAGATCCTTTTCTGCTTCTGTGATAAGAAGGGAGTTCCCCAGCCCGTAGGTATACTGCTGGTTCTTTATCCCTAGGTGCAGTACCCTGCACTTGTCAGTATTGAATCCCATCTGCCCTGGGGAGCAGCCAAGGGGAAAACCCCAGGGAGCCTGGGAGGACCTGGGGAGCAGGAACAGGGCGGAGAAAGAAGAAAAAGAAAAGAAAAGCAAATAGGTTTTTACCTTTAGAGAGAACTGTGACAAAACTGGAAGTGGTGGTGGGACCCGAGCGGCTCGTTAGCCGTGTTTTTATAAAGTTGCGGCCAGCTGATGGCCACAGCTGCAGGAGCCAGTCAGGAGACTTAAAAGGAGCTAAGGGCAGCCCCGGTGGGGAGGGGGGTGGAGAGATCAGGAGGAGCGCCATTGGGGGAAGCACTCTCTGAGTCCCCTCGGAGCAGAGGAGCGCGGGGGCTTACAGCCTGCAGCCCCGGTGGAGAGAGCAACACCCCGCAGGAGGAGGTCACTGCCGGCAACAAGGCAGGGGCAAGGAAGCAAGGTCAAGATACAGAGGCAGAGGAGGGCTGGAGAATACTGAGACCTGGAGGAGCCCACAGAGGATAAGAAGAGGCGGCAGAAGCCAGATCACCGGACCGGGTGGGATCACAGAGGGCACGGACCGCCCCAAAGAAGACCTGTGGGGGAGACGCGCTGAGGGGATCCACTGAGAATACAGTAGGCTGACCTCAAACCAAGTCTAGGCTGGTCAAGGCCTGAGAGACTGCGACTGGTGGCAATAAAGCAGGCGGTAGGAGCAGGCATAAAAGGGGCAAAGGGCAGCCCTTGGTAGCTGGTGTTTTCTGCCAGTGATATATTTTGTGTTTTTTGCTTTTATTACCCACTGTTGGAGAGGATGTGAGGTATAGAGCACCAACGGGGTGTAAGCAGGGCCAGAACAGCCAGCTGGTAGGAGAGAGAAGAGCAGAAGGGGGGAATTATTTAACCGGATTCCTATAGCCTACTGGGAAGAGGGCACCAAGCCCCAACTATCAGAGGGACGTGGCCAGAGATCATCGAGATCCATCAAGATGGGGTGTAAGGGTGAGGTGGAGGGGAGGAGGAGCCTCGCAGAAGACAGACGTCCCTTGGTCCCCGGTATGAGGAGTGGTGATAGAATCCCACCACTTCCTAAAGTCCAGAATGACTACGTCCACTGCAACCCCTGCATCCAAGGGTTTTGTGACCTGGTAATAGAAGGCCACCAGATTAGTCTGACAGGACCTGCCTCTAATGAACCCCTGATGGTTGCCTCTAAGCATACACTCCCTTGACTACCCCTCACAGACGTGCACCTGGAAAATTTTCTCAAAGAGTTTCCCCAGGACTGAGGTAAGACTAACAGGCTTATAATTGCCTGGGTTTTCCTTCCTCCCTTTTTTGAAAATGGGGTCCACATTTACCCTTTTCCAGTCCTCTGACATGCCTCCAGAGCACCATGAGTGCTCGTAAAGCTGTGCCAGGGGTCCCACAATGACCTCTGCTAATTCCCTCAGCACTCTAGGATGGAGGTCATCAGGACCTGCTGATTTGAACAATTGGCATTGAAAAAAGTGTTTTAAGTTGCTAAGGAAGTAATTTTACTTTAGAATTGCTACTGTGTAATCTGGAGTAAAGGGAAATGATAGGATAAATCCTAGTAATCATCTTTTCTAATGCTGGTTTAGGGGTGTGACTCCCTTTTAGTCGCATGAGAATCCCTGTCAGGCTTCAGGGGTCACCAAATGAACAAAATGATCACAGCTATAACCTATGAACTATGATTATTCTATCCTTAAGGACAATAAAGAATTAACACCCCCTCAGAGAAGAAACAATGGTTATTTCATCTGCAGTGTCTTCTTCAGGCCTCTTTGTAGCAAGCAGTGATTATACCTTTGAGAGTGGACCTGCTTTTGAAGGAGGAGTTCTCTTCTTAGTCAGTTAAGGCCAAGCTATATGATTGCTCAAGATTATTTCTGGTATCATCTTCAATGTATCACAGATAAACTAAAAAGTATACATACTAACAAAATAGCTTAATTTGAACATAGTGAATCCTATTTGTCATAAAATAGATGGGATGAATAACTTCAACAAAGTCCAATGAAAGCAAAGAAAATGTGTGCATGTGTGTGTATATTTATATAAAATCAATTAAATCAGTCACTTAAAAGATGCTATTCAAGGAGGTCTCTTAAGGCAGGCAAATTAATGAATATTAAGACTCTAAAATCCAATTTAAATCCTATTTTTTTCTCTCTGGAGCTTATGTCTCCTCTCAGGGGATATATGGGCTAAGTACTCTGGTACCATTCCAACAGTAATTTCTTTCTAAGGATGTTAAACAGCAACTGCTCTAGTTAGGTATTTTAAAATCAGCATGCTTTGAATAAAAAATCTGTAAAAGAACTGTCCACTTTAGTACATTGCTCTTGCATTTCAGTAAGTCTTAGAACACTGGGGCATTTTCAGAGGATGGTGTTAATAATTAAAAAGGGTAAAGGGAATGACCAATGTAATTATTATAGCATTACTACAATCCCAAGACAAATAACTGTAGCTTGGGGAGTACTCCATTATGTACTCCCCTCTCCATTTGAAGGGAAAGTTAGCAGGGCAGGTGAGCTATGGGATGAAAGTGCCTGCTGCATGCAGTTTCCCTCCTTTGCCTATAGAGTCAGGCTGGGACACAGTATAAAAGTTAATGAAGTACTAATGTAATCAAATAAGAAAGTTATAATATAAGCATGTTTATATATATGTATGTGTGTGTGTGTGTGCGCGCGCGAATATATATATGTGTGAATATATGTGGATATATGTATATATGTGGATATATATATGTATATATGTGTGTGTGTTTATATTATAACTTTCTTATTTTATTAAATATGTACATAATTAAGTTTTATTGTGTGTATATACATAGACACAAATAAGATAGCTTGAACTTTTAATATATAT
>NW_017728918.1:22355310-22378298 GCF_001723895.1 Crocodylus porosus | reverse complement strand
GGCACTTTACCATCTGGAATGCTCTATTAACCGGCATCTGTCCCACTGTTGCACTTCTGGTTTTGCTGCTACAAGCTAAATCCCACTTCTATCTCATGGACCATGGCTTGGGGCAAAGCAGCCAGTGCAGGGCTCCCTTCCCTGTTCCCCGGCAAACCAATGCCAGGGAGTGAAAGCCCTGGTGCACCAGATGCAGCAGGAGGGGCAGTGGCCCAAACAGGCAAAGACACCTCCAACCCGCTGGGCTGGAGTTAGGTACAACTCTCAGATCACCAGCGCATTGATTAACTGGCACTCCCCATTTTCCATGGATGCCGGATAACAGAGCTTTTACTGTATACACATAATTAAATTATTTTATATATGTGTATATATATGTATTTATATGTGTGTATATATGTGTATACACACACACACACAACATTTCTCTATATACAATTTATATTATCATTTTCTTATTTTATTAAATTTGTATATAATTACGTTTTAACGTGTGTGTGTGTAATATGTAAATATAAATATCTATCTATATCTATATCTGTATATGCACACACACACACAAGATACAGGAACTATAAGCAACTTATATACATACCTACGCCAATATTTTACATACAGATGAGAAATCAAGAGGTCAAACAACAACAGCCTCATTAAAAGGTCATACTATTTTATCCTGTAGTGAGGTGTAAAGCTTATAAAGCATAAGGCACTGGACTCACAAAATATGAGGCACAGAAGCAACGGATACAAAACTAGGTCTGTAAAAGAACAGGAGAAGAGCCCTGTAGCCCTGGAGCAATAGCATTTCCCACAGATAAAGAGAAAATCCCAGAGCCCCATGGGCCTCCACAACCTAGTTTGAATTGCTTCTCTAGGGGAATCTCACAATGCAGGACCCCCCCCCGCCCCGGGCTTCCCCTCCAGCGGCTAGCCTTAGAAAAGTGGGGCAACCCTCCCCCCTGTGGGAATCTCCTTCCCAGTAACTCACAACTCTCCGCAACCCCACTCATCCATTTGCTGCTCAGGGCTCTCCCAGCCTGGGCTCTGTGCACCGATGGCTTCTATATGCAGCACGTCCAGCCTTGTGCCAAATTGGAGGCCTGAGCTGTTCCTCATAACCTCAGGGCCTTGGTCTGTTCCCCGGATCCTCTCCAGTCTCATGGCAGGGGTTATAGACCCAAGTCACCTCAAGCAGCTCCAGGATCTCGGCCCACTTCTGGACACTCCATGCATCGATCCATGCACTGTGTTCCCAGCCTTGTGCTGGGGTTTGAAGCCCTGAGCTGGCCCATGCAGCTCTCAGGGTCTCTGCCCCTCCCAGACCCTCTGTGCACCCGCTGTGCATTGCTCACTCTGCCTCATGTGGGTGAGGTGAGACCCAAGCTGCCTCATGCAACTCTCAGGATCTCGGCCTGCTCCCAGACCCATGCATTGTGTTCTCGGCCTCCTGCCAGGGATTGAAGACCTCAGCTGCCTCATTGTCATCAGTCAGCTCTGTGTTCCTGAGGAAGCCCTGGCACCCTGCTTTCTGGATTACAAAAGACTTTTTCTATTCCCTCCCCCCCTACCCCCACACACCTCATCTACCCAGAACTAAGCAGAAGAAAAGTTTAATAGGCATCTTGGGCCACATTCCCCAGTCCCACTATGACAGGCAAGAGACCAAGTCAGAGGGGGGATGGATGACATTTGAACAATGGTTAAGGGTTCATCGTAGCATCCAGTCAGTTGGAGCCCTGACCACAAATGCTGTCATACTTTTCCTGGGATGACTGGTAGAAGTCATCCCCACAAAGTTTATGAACACTCCAAGTAATCCCCTTATGTCTGTTAGAAGACTACAGTAAAATCTGAAAGTCATGCTGAGCTGAGGCTTATTCACAACAGGTAAAATACAAAACACTGATGCTGACTTCATGGTGCAAGCATAGCTAGGCCATCTAAAAAGAAACAATGTGGTATCCCTTCCAATATATCTTCTATATACATAATAATTTCAATTTGGCTCTTAGGTGTCTGGTTACTCCTTAAAACTTGATGTTCTCCTGGTTGTTAATCAGTTTCTTGAGATGTTCCAAACCAGATAACCCCTTGTCACTGAAAAAGGTAATTCATTTAAATTGAAACTGTTTATATAAAATGATTTTTTCCCCTGTCAATTACAGCTTGGCACCCTCTTGATTTACACAGTTACAAGAATGCTTTGAAGCTGCTAGACTAAGGGTATAAGAAAGCTGTAAAGCAGCAAACAGGGTGCTTCAAAAGAGAAAAATCTCTCTGACACCATCCACTGTTGTTCTCAAGAAGCTGGGAGAAACGGATCATCTTCCTTTAAGGATCGTGCTGGGAACTTTGCTTCTTAACAAATCACCTGAATGCCTTGGAACAATGAGCTCACAGCTCTCTCGCTCTCTCTCGCTCTCTCACTCTCTTTCTCTTTCTCTTTCTCCCTTTCTCTTTCTCTCCTTTTCTTTTTCTCTCTAGGCATAGCTTTCTGAACCTGAATTTTATTAGTTAAGCTTGAGCTAGGTTAAAATACTCAATTAAACCAGGGTAATATTGTAATTGTTTTTGTTTGTTTTCCCTTGCATGTCTGTTATTACTAGTATCATTACAAATTTCATATACTTAGTATATAATAACTTTTATTGTCAAAATGGTCGTAACTGGGTGTATTTTTCCTTCTCTATTTCTCCTTTCCCACTTGCTCTGCAGCAACATGTCTTTTACCTAAGCCAAAGATCCCTCTGAAGTCCAGAAATACTGTGGGCTCCACTCATCAAGAGGCTACCACTACTAGGACAGTTAGGGAAAAGATTGGGATGTGCTGAGTATGAGACACATAAAGGGATCAGTTTGGCTCAGATGTGCCAGCCGGATTCAGAGGTATTCTGTTCACCTGTGTGCTTGTGTCTGACTGCATTTTATTGTTACCTTAATGAACTGATTCCTGGCATATGAGGGTGTCAGCCTGTACATGCTGATCAACTCAGCTGGGTCAGGCATGTCATGTTAATCTGTGTGTGTGTGTGTGTGTGTGTGTGTGCGCGCGCGCGCGCGCGCGTGTGTGTGTTTGACTGATTTGGTGGCTGAAGGAACACAGCCTCACTGAAACTGAGTCCTGCAAGATAGCTTCATTGGGGGTGAGGACTTGAAGAAGGGACAGATACAGTTCCATATAGAAACACCAGTAACACAAGCAGCACACTGATAGAATAACAAGGACCCTAGAAATGTATCCCTAATAAATGAGAATACCCCAAAGTGATGGGCAAATCTGGTAATATTATGCAGATCCCAGGATCTTGGTTCCTACCAGACCCTCCATGCACTGGCTGTGCACCACTAACCCTGCCTTGTGCAGGGAGGTGGGGTTGAAGACCTGAGCCACCTCATACAGCTTCCAGGGTCTTGGTCCCTCCTAGACCCTCTGCGCATTGGCTGTGCACTGATGCTATGCTCCCTCATGGCAGGTCTGGGAGACACAGCCTCTTAGTGCTCCCTGTCCGGTGAGTCTCTTCGGGCTCTTCTGGGGTAACCGCTTCAGCTCTGCCATCTCTTCTTTGCCCTTGTCACTCTTTTATTCCCTCTGGATGCTCTGCCTCCAGATTGCAAATAGACCAATTGGAGAGGGGGGGGGGTTAGTTCCCTCTCAGGTCTGGCTCTTCACCTCACCCCTGGGTAGGGGTGGGGCAAGCATCTCTCCTGCCATCACCTGATTGGGGGGGAATGCCCCACTAATAGCTAAAAGCCCTTCTGAGCCAGGCTCCTGCCAGCAAGCCCACCACATAACAAAGGTGATCTATGTTTTGACTAATAAAGAACCAAAGAGGGTCATGTAATTAACATCCACATTGGAATGGGCTTATGCAAAATAGAATTTGGGATCCCTCATGGATTGTTTCTTGGTTCTTCATTGCTTAAATACTTTTATCTGTGACCTGAAGAAACCCCCATAAAATCATCACTGATAAATTTGTAGATGGCATGAAGAATGGGGGCATGATATATCAGGAAGCAGACAGATTACTAATATAGAACCATCTGGATCACTTAATAAACTGGGTGCAAGCAAACAGCCTGTTCCAGCATGGCTGCATATATAGTTATATTATTAGGCATGAAGGATGTAGGCTTTTCTAACAGAATGGGGACTCTATCCTGGAAAGCAATACCTTTGAAAGAATAGAGGAAAATGGTATATAATCTTTGACTGTGAACCCTCAGTGAGATACTATGGCCAAAGGGGCTAATGTGATTATCGGATATATAAAATTAGAATATCAAGAAAGATCAGAAAGACTACATTACTTCTGAAGTTGATACTAATAATGTGTTTGCAGCTGATCATTGTAGTTCTTTCTGGCCTTGTGGGCTAGGAATTCAGAGTAGATAAAAGACAGTACTCTGTGATTGACAGCTTCCGAGATTTACTTTTCATTAAATATATATATATATATACTTTTGCATGCCCTATGCTCTACATCCCATGATGTCCCACTCTTCTTCACTTTTCTTCTTTTTAGATAGGATACATTTAATGAGGCTTCCATCTGTGCTGACTGTAGTTATGCTTTCATCCCTGGTCCTCAGAATACTGTTATCATTTTTCAGTTCTTCCAAAACCATTGCTGCCTGACTACCATATTTGTACTGGAGTTGTCACAAACCCACCTCAAAAGTATGAGTATTTTGGGATATTTTCCTGAATTAGATTTACTAATATAGTGTTTGGTCTCTATGGTAGTTAATGTTAAATCTGGTTAGTAGGGCTGTATGAAATAGCTGTTTCATTTCAGTTTCAGATTTGGCCATTTTGGAGGACAGCAATTTGTTTTGGTGTTTCAGATCACCGATCTGTTTCAATTCAGCTGAATATGTTACTGAGATTTCAACACTGTTTTGGAGATTCGGATTGGCAGGGGAGATGCAGGCACAGCTGGATGACTGCAGATTCTCCCCTGACTCCTCCAGCTGTGCCAGCCTCTGCCCCAGTGGGCCTGCCCAGCTCTATACCCCACCTGACCCCAGCCTATCTGAACTTTAAGAAAAAAAAGCCCCTCACTTACCAGCTACAGCAATGGTGATTAGGGCCTCTGAGGGCTTGTGGCAGAGTCCCCCCATGCAGCACAGGGCAGTGGGGGAGCAGGGATTGCCCCACCCACTTGGCACCCATGCAGCAGCTGTCCCATAGAGTAGGTGCAGTGTGGCTTGGCAGGATGCCATGTGCCATCTGGGACCTGGAGACACTGGGGCTAAACAGTGCTGGACTCTGAGTGACTGCTGGAAATGACCCAGCTCCCTGACAGTGCATGGCATTCTGCCAAGCTGTGCTCCACCTGTATGATGCTACAGCTGCCGTATGGGTGTTAGGTGTGGGGGGCAATCCCCAGTGCTCCCCACTGCCCTGCACTGTTCAGGGGGTCTCTGCCATGAGCCCTCAGAGGTGCTGACCATTGCTTTTGCAGCTGGTGAGTACAAGGCTTTTTTTTTTAAGTGCCGGGAAGCTGGGCCGGACAGGGGATGGGGCCAGGTAGGGCATTCATGGGGCCTTCTCCCATGGCTCCTCCAGCTGTGCCTGCCTCTGGCCCAGCAGGGGGAGCTGTGGGAAAAGCCCCCATGGCTGTCTTGCCTGGTCCAATCCCCCACCCAGCCCCAGTCTCCCAGCACTTTAAAAAAAGGGGTGTGGGGCTGCGCCAGACTCTTCCTAGGGGCCCCTCCAAAATATTCCAAAACATTTCTGAAACATTTTGGATGGTTTTGTTTTATTTTGGAGATGTTTCAGAGCCTTCTGTTTTGTTTCAGATTCAGTATTTCAGGTGCTGAAAGGGGCCAACACACCTCCAACATGATACAGCTGCTGGAATTTCACACCGCCCTATTGGTTAGGTTTATAATTTCTATGTTTGTATAAAATATAGTATTTGATGTCAATGTATTTAGTGATTAGGTATAAAGTCCAGTAATTAGTGATTAGGCTGGACCACAGCTATTCAGGCCTTAGAGGAACAAGGTCAGGCTGTATGAGGAAAAGTAAACTGAAATAATTTGCATTTGGGATGCCTATGAGTATTGGTCATCCTAGGATGTGTGTGTACATAATCCACAAGCCTGTCCCCAATAATGGTAGCATACATTTCAAAGGGAGAAATGTAACTGGTAATAAGCATTCATCAAAGACTGATTTCTCTTTTTACCATGATTTTGTCACTATTTTTTGTAATTAGAGAGATTAAGTGAGAGATTATATCTCTGTGGAATAACTGATAACTAAAGACAGTGGATTAGTTGTCTATACATCAGAAAAGATGCAAATATTTCCTGGATATACTTGGATCAGGAATGACACCTGACCTGAAACCTGACCTGAATGACACCTGACCTGTCAAACAGATTCATGTCAGGGGGAAGGAAGCTTTCTGTACAGTATATAGATACTGTTGAAGAATTAAATAGAAGAATGTAGCTAAGTAGATAAGGTTAGATATTTAAGGCATGTGTTAAAAGGCAAATTATTGTTTAAGGATCCATAGACATTGGGTAAACTGCCCACAATCTAGTAGTTTACAAAGCAAAGTAGCAAATAGGCAAGGTACCAAATATGCTGGCTTTGAAGTGCCAGGTGCATGGGTTTTAATGTTCCTCGGGGGAGCCAGCAGATACCTTGCAATTAGCCTACCTAGGAGTCCATTGTTGGTGTGAGGACTGAGACAATCAGATGATTGTTGGCATTGGGACCAGTCCAGATCTGGGACTGCCTGGTCCCTATGTTGAACATCAGCTGATTGTCAGGACCTACCATGCACTCAACTTACAGTAGAACACCTTTGTGGCTCTTTTGCCATTTCATGGCAGCATAACATGTCATGTTGCTATTTATGCTGTGTGTTGCTGGTATGTATTGTAGGGCTTAGGTCCCCCCTTGACTTGCACCTTACCCACTTGTGACATCAGAATGAGACTATACGTAGGGCCACTGTGGACTCCAGTCACTATTCTTGCTTTCCTGCCAAGACTTAATGTTCTTCTGGGGAGACAGTGGTTTGTGCTATCTCACACCTTTAGTGTCTTCATGGGGCTGTAACCTTCCCTTTATCCCTCCCTTACCAAATCCAGTACTGGAATGGACATAGTTGTCTTGAGGTTGCACTTCCAGTTGATCACTTCTCACCTGAATATCCTACCATTGGGGAGTGAAAGACCTGGCCATCAGCTCTTCTTAGGCCGTCCTTTGGTCATAGGCAAATGTCTTTGTAACTTAACCATGGGCTTGCATTAACAGTGTTCATGTAAAGGAAAGTCAGGTAAACCAACAGGAAAATGTACAATCAGCTTCTGCCATGATGTATACAGGGCTGTGCTTCAATGCCACAAGCTGTACTCTGTGGTTTCAGCAGCCTCCCATTGTAACCTCACAGCTGCAATGAGGTCCCTCCACTGGGTCCCCACCCTTCAGTTATAACTCCAGCTTTCCATGGAGCCAGTTTCTCTGGGGCCTGTCTCAGTTCTAAAACATCCATCTCTTTGTCTAAGGTCTTCTGGCTGTGGGGTTCCCCGGTATTCCTAAGTTTGCCTCTCAGCCTTGGGACTGTGGGAAGCTTCACCACCTTGTCCTGTGGTGCTCTGCAGCTTCTCTCCCCTCACTCCCCCAAGGGGTACCTGTGTGGCCTGATGCAGCCCACTCTAGCCATGCTTGGCACTCCTCCATGGTTCAGCAGCCCCTCCTGGCTTTTCTCCCCAGGTTGCTTCCTGGCATCCTTCTGCTGGGGTACACAGCCAGCTCTACTCCCTCTATGGGCCAGGCATGGCTTCTCAGCTCCAGCCCCCATCACTCAACAACATTTCCCCACTGCACTGTACCACTCCCCTTTTCTCTATTTGGCCACTTGCTTGGCTGCCTCCTTTTCGTCTGGCTCTCCCATGCCCCAACCTCTTCTCTTCTCACCGGCCACATGCTCATCCACTTTTTTCCCATCCACTCAGCTTCCAGGCCCTCCCCTCTCTCTTCTTAATGCACAGGCTCGGCTGCTTTGGAACTGGCATACCTGAGCCTGCTATCCCGGCATTTCTCCACCTGCCACAGAGAATGGGGAAAGCCTTCATCTGAGTGAGGAGAGCCTCTCCCTTCCCCTCTCAAAGAGTGACTATCATGTTATTCATTGTGAAAAAGACTTACCTTAGCTGGGTGAAGAGTGAAGCTGGCAGGACGCAGTGCCAGAACAATGTGGCAAAAGTGGTTGGCATCAGGTAGGGTGTAGGGGAGGTGGAGCCCCAAGCAAGAAGGACAATTGGGACAAGTGAAGGAAGGCACCAGGGGAGGCGGGATAAACCATCTTCCTCCTAATTAAAATAATTTCCAACAAAAATGTAGCAGGCGAGACCAGCAGGCATTGCAACCAGCAGGCGTTGCAACAAAATGAATGGACGGGAAGGAATTGGATAACATTTCAAATGTATTGAATGACCCATGAGGATGACATTGAAGCTTATATTGAATCATTTGAGTATAGAGGTATACAAATGGGGTTGGATGGGCTGCAGTGGGCTAGCCAATTGGGATCCCTCATTGTAGGCAAAACACAAGCCATGTATTGGGCTCTCCAGAGAGATGATGCCTACAATTATGAAAAAGTGAAGGTGACCATATTACATCACCCGGAGCTCACTCCAGAACATTCCTGTAAACTGTTCCAAGCTCAGATGGGGAACGAGGCCCATAAACCCAGGTACCTCATGCAACTCTTAAAGGACTTTTTGAACAAATGGATACTCCTGGAAAAGGTAGATCAGACCACTCTGGCTAATCAAATTTTATTAGAACAATTTGTAAAAGACTTGGACAATGAGATACAACTATGGGTACACCGTCATTTACCCAGGATGGCTGAGGAAGTCACTGAGGCCTTCACAGCAGCTGAAGTGGAGCATTCCAAAGAAAAAGGCTGTAAGGGTGCAGAAGCTACCTTCATGAGGGAAGAAGAACCTCAGTGGGGACTATCCCAATATTCCAAGCATGGTATGATATGTTACCAGTGCAGAAGAACCAGTCACATGTCCAGCGAGTGCACCATGGGTTCACAAGAAAGGTGGAAATCAGCAGGAGAAAGTATGGGGATGAAAGAATGACCCAAGGTAAGCCCATTGAAGAGATGGATTGTAGCTTTGAATGCAGCAAAGAGGTCACTATGAAGGAAAGGCCCACGGTGATGGCCTGGGTAGTGGGTGAACTGATTCAGGCAACCTTGGATACAGGTTGTTCTCAAACCTTAGTCCAGGCTGGGTTGATACCCTGGAATGTAATCGACTGGTGTCAACCTGTGAAGATGTGTTGTATACATGGAGAAGCCAAACAATATGAAAGAGGCTTTGTTGATGTGAGAATCACTAATCATAAGGGTAAGATGAGAGTCGGGGGTTACATCAGAATTGGATGATGAGGTGATTGTGGGGTGAGATTGGCCTCCCCTGTATGCAGTTCTGGAGGAAGTCTGGAGAAATGAATTAAGATGGAATGTTCTGGAGTGAAGGCTGGCCTTGTGTTGAAAAAGAGGTGACTTCATCAGGAGAGGATGAATTGATAAGCCTCAGGATGGGTGTCATGTAACCCCAATTCTGGACTGCACAAGGAGAGGATGAGGAATTCCAGAGGATTCAGGAAGAGAAGGTAGCCCATGTTGAAGATGAAGTCATCTGACCAGAACATGATGTAGGTGACCGCCATTTTGAGATACACAATGACCTATTATATAGGGTTAAGAAGTGTCCAGTCTGGAGTGAGTGGATCCAGCAACTATTGGTGCCCCGTACCTTCCATAACCGGGTGTGGGTATTGGCACACACCACTCCCATGGGGGGTCATTTCGGGATAGATAAAACACTCAACAAGATCGAGCAGTGGTTCTTTTGGACAGGGATGAGGGTCAGTCATGAGGCAGTATGAGGCCTGCCCAGAATGTAAAAGGGTCCAAGAAAGGCTACCACCACACATGCCATTACAGGTGATGCCCCTATTGACAATCCCTTTGACAGACTAGCATTAGATATAGTGGGACCCCTGATGAAGAGCAGTGCCGGGGATCAGTATATACTAATCATAGTGGACTATGCTACATGGTACCTAGAGGCAATACCTTTAAGGTCAGCAACAGCCCCCAAATTGAAGAGGAACTACCAAAGTGGATATCTCAGGTGGGAGTCCCAAAAGAAATAATCATGGATCAAGGTACGAATTTTATGTCTGGGGTGATCAAGGCCATATGCCAAATATTGAAAATACAGCAATTGTGCACATCAGTCTATCACCCAAAGACCAATGGTCTGGTAGAATGCCTAAATGGGATAATCAAATGCTTGTTGTGATGTCGTGCACAAGAAGAATCCCAGAGATGGAATTTAATCTTGATACCCCTACTTTTTGCATTAAGGGACACACCACAGACCTCTACAAAATTATGTCCATTGGAGCTAATATATGGTCATAAGCCACAGGGTTTGTTGCAAGAAATGATAGAGGAATGGGAGAGCACAGGGCAACAGGAAGTTGGGGTGCAGTGACACTGGTAAGAGATGGTAGACTGACTTTAAAAAGCTAGGCAGTTGGCCCAGGAAAACCTGGCAGAGGCCCAACAAAGACAAAAACAAGAGTATGACAAAAAGGTTCATGTCTGAGACTTCCAGGTAGGGGATAAAGTGCTTGTGTTACTCCCTACAACAGCCAACAAGTTACTGACATGGTGGAAAGGACCATTGAAAATAGTATGATGAGCTGACCCTGAAGATTATGAAGTATACCATCTAGGGCACAGGAGAGAGCAACAAGCTTACCACATTAATTTGTTGAAAGTCTGGCAAAAATCCAATGGCTGGATGCTTAGCCCAGAGGATCTCCTGGATGAGCTAGAACCTGAGATAGGAGATCAGCAAGAGGCAGTAGTGCTGAGCAGCAAAATTACACAAGGACCAGATGGCAGAAGGGCTTAATGAGGAGCAACATAAACATTTGTGAATGCTTATAGGGGAATTAACAATGTGTTTAATGAAAGGCCTGGACAGAACCAAGGGGTGAGGCATGAAATTAATACTCCAAGGGGAACCATCATATGGGAAAGATGCAGGCCCATTCCTCATTATCTAGAAGAGTATATCAGGAAATACAAAAGATGCTGGCACAAGGGGTCATTGTACCTTTGTGCAGTCCATGGTGCAGTCCTATGGTAAAACTACCCAAAACTGATGGGTCCCTTCAAATATGTATAGACTTCAGGAAAGTTAATGAAATTGCCAGATTTGATGCTTTTCCTATGCCTTAGGTAAAGGAGCTTCTGGAGAGGATAGGTCAAGGTTGGTATATTTCTACAATCAACCTATTGAAAGGGTATTGGCAAATACCTATGGCTGGCAAGGTTCAACAGAAAACTGCCTTCAGCACACCTTGGGGCTTATTTGAATTTAAGAGGATGATGTTCAGTCTTCATGGAGCTGCGGTGATGTTTCAGCACCTTATGAACCACATCCTTACTCTGATATGATTTATGGCACTGCTTATATAGACAACATCATTATATACTCACAGTCTTGAGGACAACATCTGTGAAATTTGAAAGCAGTACTGCAAGAACTTCGCCGGGTAGGGATGACAGCCAACCCCAAGAAATGTTCACTAGGGATGCAAGAAACCAATTACCAATGATTTAGAGTTGGACAGGAAGTTATATGTCCCTTGGCCAGTAAGATAGAGATGATAGAAAATTATTTACCTCCTGAGACCAAACAGCAGATGAGATCTTTCCTGGGGCTGGCTAACTATTACAGGAGATTCATTTCCCATTTTGCAGAAAAAGCAGAAATGTTAATGGATGTGTTACCAGATTTGCCCATCACTTTGGGGTGCACTCATTTATTAGGGATATGTTTCTAGGGTCTTTGTAATTCTATCAATGTGTTGCTTGTGTTACTGGTGTTTCTATATGAAGCTGTATCTCTCCCTTCTGTAAGTCCTCATCCCCAATGGAGCTATCTCGCAGGACTCAGATTCAGTGGGGCTGGGTTCCTCCAGCCCCCAAATCAATCATACACACAAACACACAGAGAGTATTGTGGCATGTGGATCCATGTGTATGTGCGCAGGTCTGATACAATGGACTACCTAAATGGCAAAAGCTTTTAAAGATGTCAAGAGGGCCCAAAGTAATGTTGTGTTAGTAATAATTCCTGACTTTTCTAAAATTTTCATTCTGTAGACAGATGCTTCTAAAACTGCCATAGTTGCAGTATTATGTCAGGACCAAGAAGGTGTGGAGCAACCGATTGCCTTTGCTAGTAAGAAATTAAATGCCAACAAGACAAGGTATTCTACTATTGCGAGGGAGTGCCTAGCGATAAAATGGGCAATAAATTACTTCATGTATTATTTAATGGGAAAGGAAGGTTAAGAGAGGCTCCCTAAGAGAGGCTTAGGGAGTGGCGTGAGACACACGGGTGAAAGCCTATCACACTCCCACACCCCAAAGCCCCCCAGTGACCCCCAACTGCCACAGAGCCCTCCTACTGACCTTCACCAGCAGCCAGAGGTCAGCGGGGCCATGGTGGGAGGGGACTAGCCTCTTGACCAATCTTATTTCCTTCTATGACCAGATGACCTATCAACTGGACAAGGGAAAGGAGATTGATGTTATATATCTTGACTCCAAAAAACCTTCAATCTGGTATCCCATGATCACCTCTTGGCAAAACTGCCAACTGTGGCCTCTGGTCCACCACAACCTGCTGGCCGAGGAATTGGTTCTGTGGTTGGACCCAGAGGGTGGTGATAGATGGAAGTCAATCATCATGGTGCCCTGTGACCAGTGGGGTCCCCCAAGGCTCTGTCCTTAGAACTATATTGTTCAACAGCTTTGACTTTGACAAGCTCAGGAGGCTCCTACCCTGGGGGTCTTTAAGAGGAGGCTTGATGCTTACCTGGCTGGAATCATTTGAGCCCAGGTTTTTCTCCTACCCAGGCTAGGGGTCGGACTTGAAGATCTTCAAGGTTCCTTCCAACCCTACTTCTATAATTCTATGATTCCATGATCTTCATTATGATGTGGACATTGGAGTCAGAAGCAGAGTGGCCAAGTTCACAAACAATACCAAAATCTGGGGTAAAGCATCCCCAGTTGAGGACAGGAGGGCAATCCAGGCTGACCTTGACAGGCTCAGGAAATGGGCGAATGAGAACCTGATGGTGTTTAACACCGAATAATACAAGGTTCTCCACCTTGGGAGGAAAAACCTGTGGCTTCCTTATAGTCTTGGCAGTTCTACGCTGACTTGTATTGCAGATGGAAAGGACTTGTGGGTCATGATTCACCACAAGATGAACATGAGCCTTCAATGCGATGCTGAGGCTACTAAAGTGAGCAAAACACTGGGTTGCATCCATAGATGCTTCTCAAGTAAATCCTGGGACGTCATTCTTGCATTTTATCGGCCTTGGTGAGGCTGCAGCTGGAGTATTATGTCCAGTGTTGGGCTCCACAATTCAAAAAGGATGTGGAGAAGCTTGACAGAGTCCAGAGAAGAGCCACGTGCATGATCAGAGGTCAGGAAAGCAGACCTTATAATGACAGGCTGAGAGTATGGGGCTTTTTAGCCTGGAAAAGTGCAGGCTCAGGGGTGATCTGATGGCCACCTATAAGTTTATTAGGGTTGTTCACCAGGATCTGGGGGAACAATTGTTCACCAGAGTACCCCAAGGGACGACAAGATCAATTGGTTATAAACTCCAGCAAGACCATTTCAGGATGGACATAAGGAAGAATTTCTTTCCTGTCTGAGCCCCCAAGGTCTGAAATAGCCTGCCATCAGAGGTGCTTCAAGCACCCACACTGAATGCCTTGAAGAGAAATTTGGATTCTTACTTGCTGGGATCCTATGACTCCAGCTGACTTCCTTCCCATTGGATATGGGGCTGGACTCAATGATCTTCTGATATCCCTTCCAGCCCTAATGTCTATGAAACCTATGAAAATCTATGCATTTAAATTAGTCACCCATCATGCCCCCTTACAAGGGCTAAACAAGTCCAGACATGATAACACACAAATTATGTGCTGGGCATTGTCTCTAAATTCTTTTAAATTTAGCATCAATTATAGACCAGAAGCAACCAGTAAAGTTGTGGATTTTTTATCAAGGTGTAATGAGAGTGAGATGGCAGTGACGGATCTGCACAGGACCCTTGTCAAGACCATTGGTGATCAAGATCCAAAACCTGTTGCACTCCAAGGCAAGTTAAGTGCTGGGATATGTGAAAAAGACTTACCTCAGCCAGGTATAGAGCATAGCTGGCAGGATGCCACGCTGGAACAGGAACGTGGCAAAAGTGAAAGCATGGCAAATGGGGCTGCCACAGTAAAAGTAAAAAAACCCAGCAAAACCAGGAGGAGCCAGAACCAACTCCCACATTGGTGTGGACATGCTTTATAGCAGTGTGCCGGAGCTGATTTGGTGCCCAGACACCAGAGGCCAGTATAAAAAGCCCAGCGAGAGACCAGCAAAGGGGACTGGAAGAGAGGTTCCCAACCAGCATGGAGGAGCCAGAGCTCGAGCTGGAGTGGGAGCAGGAGCAGAGTCCCTCTGTTGGGACGTGGTGGTTGCCCCAGAGAGGGGTTTCCTTAAAGGGACAGAGCCAGGAAAGGCTCGATAACTTACCCAAAGAAATACCATGGAAGGCAGATGCCAACAACTCGGACTGCATCCTGGCAGGGTCAGATAGGACAAGGATGAGTGGAGGTCTGACCCACGGGAAGTATAAAACTGGAAGTGAGGGAGGGGTGCCAGGGGACGGTACAACCTGGGGCCTAGAAGATGCATAGATATGATAAGAGGGTGGTAGGGAACACTTGGACAAAGCAACATCCAGATCCCATCATCATACCTTAAGGCCAAAACACTGAAGAGTATGCAATGCTAGTGCTAGTGGCCCAGGAAGCGACACCTTTGGATGGCATCAGGTGGGGAATAGGGGAGGCAGAGTCCCAAGTAAGAACGACAATCAGGATGACTGAAGGAAGGCACCATGGGAGGAGGGAGAAACCATCGTCCTCCCAATTAAAATAATTTCCAACAAATACATGGCAGGTGAGACTCACTGAGAGACTGACCAAAAGTCAGCCCAGTAACAAACCTGTGTCTTTCCTAAACAACGGCAAAACCAGAAAAGACCCTATGGATTTGATGCACAGGCGAATGGCATGGCAGACTACTCACACCTTGTAAGTGCAATGTGATGGGCTCTTACCAGGGCTGTCTTTCACAGGGTCAGATGGAGAAGTGGATTTAAGTGATCATAAGTGGTTTTAGTGGAGGGTAAGATCATAATCCAGTTCTTATATTTATTTTCCATGTGTTTCTGTATTTTTCAATATATAGTCACTGTTTAACATTTCTCCTTTGTTATGTAATAAATCTCTGCCTAGTGATTGTATGAAGCATGTATGATTTCAGAACAATTGGTAATTCCAGCTAGTCACTGCTACAGGAGCAACACCAAGATTAATAATTTTACACAAGTGGGACAAGGGCATGATTTTTAATCTGTCAAAATCTCCCCTGCTACAGCTGGTAAGATCTCGATTAAGACAGGTAGACCTGTGGGGCGTTGAACTAAGAAGTTGGCCAATCTCAGCTTATTCTCAGCAGTCAAGCAGCAGATGGTAGAGAGACATTTGGAGCTAAAAGACACCCCTGAAGGTGTGAGAACCCCCAGTGTTGCACCATGTAATAGTGAATGCATACTGTGTACAAAAATAAAGGGTCACAATTAATTGACCGTGCATTATTGAAACTGTGCAAAAAATACCACGTAAATCAAGGCCCGACTATATAAAGAACCTACTCCTGTAAACCTTTAATTCCTTACTGGTGGTCTCCATGGCAGACAATGATCAGTAAGTCTCTCAGCTATGGTTCCTTGAATGCAGATCTTCTTTCCTGGGTAGCTTCCTCAGGGCAAGCAGCCCCAGACAGTCACTTCTGTAGAGTCCTTTCAGGGGAGAGCTGTTTCCCTGACTGCCTGCAGGGTCAGCTTGTCACCCTCTCTCCAGCTCTGGGCTCTATTACTTGCTAAGTCCTGCCCCTGGAAATCAGGGGACTCATCAGTATTTGCCATGCATTCACCGTGGGAGCTTACCATTACAGCTACAGCTACCCATCTAGGCTTTGCAGTATTGTCTGCCCACAGCAGCTTGCTCACTCTGGGCAATGGTTCCTTAACCCATTGCAGGTGCTCCCCTTCCCTTAATGAGCAGCTCCCTGCCTAGATAACAGGGCTTCCTTTCTATCTAATCCCTTGCAGCCATCATCTGTTTAGCTGCCAGAGCTTCATCTGCTGTAATTTTTTTCTGTCCAACTAACAGGAACATTAGCCCTTCTGTTACAGGAGCCCAACTGTTAATCAGAGCCCAAGTTTCAGAGATGGTGAGCACCATAATTTCTCACTGATTTCACCTGACATGCTCAGCACCTGTGAAACCAACTCTTTTAAAAATCTGTTGTGACTTTTTCACATTTGGACTTTGTGCACATGAGAGAGTTGTTTGGATGTTTCTTAGAACATTTTAAAAACTGATTAAAATAAATGAATGCAATTCCCTCTGTAGACATTCTGATTTTGATTTAAGAATGGTTTGCATTGATCTGGGGTAGGCTAATTTTTCTACTCTAAGCTACAAGTTAGGCACAATTTAGTTGTCTCCATGAAGCAGTTCCACCAGTTTAACTTCGTTAAAACTCAATACACCAGTATAATTTACAATCTACACAATTTACCACTCCCCCATTTTCCCCGTTTCCCCACTTTCTTATTCCCCAGCTGTGCAAGGGGAAACATCATGATATTTAACTTCTCAGGTTATACAGTATATCAGACTATAGTGAAACACATGCTATTTTCTAACCCTCTCAATTCACAATGTGTTCATTTACTCTCAAAGCTTAACCCATGCAGAAATTTTAAAATAGAGGGCATGATCCTGCTGATACTTAATGAAAGAGTAATGCAAAATAATTACTTCAAAATCTAAGAACCTGGTTTATCTTCTGTAGTACATTCTTTGTATGTCTGTCTGATCCCTCAAAAGGGTGGTATAGCTAGATCATGGCACTGTAAGCTGTGCCATGATTGGGAGGTAGGGAAAGCTGAAAATGAATAAAGCTTTGCTGCATGACCTCTTTATGTTGAACAGATTATTATGACTGCTATTCAGGTACATGCCATATTTAATTCAATGAGAATATATTTTAGTAGAATATTTTGGGATAATAGTGAAGGCAATCACTTGTTGGAGAAAAAGGAAAGAAAAGTATAGCCTGAGCTAAGAAAAAGTCTTAGTATATTCACTGGCTTGAATAAGAAAAAAAGAGCTGATATGGAACAAATGCACAAAAGCATAACCTGCCTGGAGATTCTATGGCAATTGATTAAGCTCCATGGGGAATGAAATACGTTATTGACCCATAAAACAGAATTTCTATTAAGATTGAGTAAGCAAGTTTTGTATTGAAGAAAAGCAGACAAGGCCAATAGGCTTCCAACTTACCAGCTAAAAAGTTACAGTGGTAGAATGATTTTAGGTATTACTGTGCCCCTTTTTTGCAAATATAGCATGTGCGAATTTCTGTGAGAAAAAAAATCCATAGCTCCCTGTAACCAGTCTACAGCCATGTGACGTCAGAAAGAGTTGAGAATTGGCCTATTTTGTATCAGCTGAAAAAAGCACTACACAAAAAGGCCACATTTTTTTCTTGTTTTCATCATCCATCCAAGAGTAAAAAAGAAAAATAAGCAAATAAATTATTACCTAAATTGCTAAATTAATCTTGAAGTGGCACATTCTGAAGTTTTTATAAATAGTGCATAATAGCTAATTCTTCAAGAGGTGACATGGAATTCAATGGAACTTTTAGACAGCTAAAATAATATTCAAGTTGAGTATTCTCGCTAACAGTTGTGGAAAAGGCTTCTTTTCTTTTCACAAGTTTTACCTCAGCACTTAGCCATTAAGACAAGAGCTTTTTTTTTTTGTTTTGTTGTTTTGGGGGGTTTTTTCCTGTGCAAGCCCAGTAGGAAACCCTGGAATACCCATCATATCCAACTGTGGTACCCTCATTGAAGAGCTATTAGGATTCATAGAAACTATCCTGAACTATCCTTGTCACTCTAAGAATAAGTTTTTTACAAGTCATCATATATTTTCTCAACAGAATCCAGAACATTAGCTGCTCCCTGAAAAGACAACTCTTGCAACCATGGATGTCACCAGCCTGAACACAAACTTCCCACATCAGGACGGTACAGCTGCTTGCCAGAAATACCTTCATGGACACAGAGTACATTTAGATTTGCAACAGTATCTTGTGGAAATTATTCACTTAATCCTCACAGCTATGGACACAAAGATGGCCCATCAGTATACCAACATCTTCATAAGACACCAGGAAGGAAAAATCTAGAAAACTGCACCATCAAACCTTAAATATGCCTGTGCTACATGATAGTCCCATTCTCTGGACTGACCATCTTGACTCACTTCTTGACTTCCACCACAGTTTTAACAACTATCGCCCTTTGGTCAAATTTTCTCTGGAATATTGGTACATTAACATCAAATTTCTGATACCCCAGTTCATATCCAGGATGGTACCCTGCAAGCTACTGTGTACAGAAAATCCACCATACCAATGACTTTTAGGCCAGCAATCATCCCATGCAAACCAAAAGGGCCCACCAAAGAAAAAAATCCCAGTTAGGCTCCAGGAGTGGTAAGAGACATGTGAGTGCAAGCCTGCTGTGCTCCTGCTCCCAAAGTCCCACCCCCCCAGTGAACCCCAGCAGGTTTGGAGTGCCCCTCAGCCCCTGGCACAGCCAGAGGTAAACAAGGCCTGTAGTGGAAGGGCGTTAACCCCAGACAGGTGTGAGTAGGCAGCTAAGTGGAGCCAAGGAGGGTCTCACCCTACCCCAGCTCATACTTCACCCAGCCCCCCAGGGAGCCACGTGGCTAGAGCCTTGCAAACAGGCCATGCAAGCAGGTGCACTTCTCTGCTTGGCACACAATTTAGCATGGCGTTTGCATAAGAGGGTCACCAGGAGGGCCCGAGGCCCTGCCGCTGCACCCTAGGGAAAGAAGTCCCAGACATAGCTGGCCTACCAGTGGCACCATGTGGATGGGCATAAGCAGCACCCCAAGAGTCCCCTAGGAGTCTGTGGCCTCCCCCTCTGGTGCCTCAGAGGCCTCCATCCAAATGGAGCCCATGGTTCCAGGCTCCAGGCAGATGGAGCCTCTGGATCTTGGCTGTGGAGGATGACCAACACTTTATCAGGCTCTGGGGTCTGGGAGCATGACCACCTCCCCTTGTGAGGTCTGCTCCCTTTTGAGGTCTCTGGCACGCCAAGTAGAGGAGCTGTAGGCTACAGTCCAGAGACTACATGCCATCAGGGATGGTGAGCAGGAGATAGACTTCTACTGCCCTTCACCCCCTGGAGGCAGAGGTTAGACCAAGGTCACCTTCCAGGACAAGGGAGGACTCGGGAACCTCCAATTCTGTCCAGCCAAGGGGTTGGACCAAAGTGGTCAAGAGCCCACAGGCCCACCACACCAAGGTCTCCACCCCGCTGGAGCTTTGGAACAAGTATGAACCTCTTGCAGCCCCAACAGAGTCTAATAAGCTGCCATGTCCTGTAGGCAACACAGGCTCAACTGTAGCTACCAGCCCCGCTCTCCCTTAGACAAAACTCAAAGTGTTTGTTGTGGGACACTCCATCCTGAGGGGTACTGAGGGGGCAAACTGCTGCCCTGACCCCTTAGCCCAGGAAGTTGGCTGCTTCCTGGGAGCCTATATCTGAGACATTGTGGAGAGAATCCCTAAGCTCCTCCAGCCCACTGACCATTACCCTATGCTCCTTAACCATGTGGGCACAAATGACATGGCTCAGAGCAATCCCAGCCGGGTCATGAAGCGCTACAGGTATTTGGGAGTGGGACTTAAAGGGTTGGGGGTACAGGTGGTGTTATCCTCAATCCTCCAAGTTTTGGGTTATGGGCTAGGGAGAGAGAGGAGGATTGAGGTAGTAACCAAAGACTGCAGTGCTGGTGTCATTGTGAAGGCTTTGGCTTCCATGACCACAGTCCACTCTTTGGTGAAAGAGGCAGTGAGCTTCTGGGAAGGGACAGCCTTCATCTCTCTCCGCTGGGGAGGAGGCTCTTCTCAAACAGACTGGCTGACCTGCTCCACCGGGCTTTAAACTAAGCCCACCAGAAGATGGGGGGACTACCACCACTGCTGGCCCATTGAGCAACCTTTGCAAAACCAGCAGGCCAAGGCACTTATGGGATCCCACCCCTGCCTGAGTGCTGGAACAATCTGTAGGCAAGGAAAGGGCCCCAAAGGAACACTTGCATGCCTGTACACAAATGCCAGGATCTTGGGGAATAAACATGAGGAACTTATCCTCCTGCTTAACACAAATAATTATGATGTCTTAGAGATAATGGAGACCTGGTGGGACTCCACCCATGAGTGGGCCCCAGCTATAGATGGCTATATCCTGTACAGGAGAGATCGAGTGGACAAAAGGGGCATGGGTGTAGCTATCAATGTCAAGGAAAGCTTGCATCCCTGCAAGCTGACATTGGCGCCCAGCATGGACAACTGGAGACAACCCTCTTGGTTAAAATCCATGGGGAACACGGCACAGGTGACACAGTGGTGGGAGTCTACTACAGAACTCCTACCCAGGATCAAGAGCTTGACCAGCAATTCACCAGGAAATTGGCTGAGGCTGCATGTTCCAAGTGCATGGTTGTCATGGGAGACTTCAACTACTCAGACATCTCATGGGAAGAGCACTTGGCCAAATCTGAGCAGTTGCAAATCTTTCTCACATGTGTGGATGAGCTCCATCTGACTCAAGAAGTCTACAGGCTGACAAGAGGTAAAGCACTGCTCAACCTGCTACTGGCAATGGGGAATGACCTAATCATTGAAGGGAAGCTGGGTAACAGTAACCATGAGCCGATCAACTTCACTATTCACTGTCAAACTGGAAAGTCAGTCAGCAATACAGAAGTTCTCAGCTTCAGGAAATCTGACTTTGACATGCTCAGTAGGCTTGTCAGTGAGGCCTTAAGGGACCATGACTCAAAGGGGAGGGGAGTTCAGGAAGAGTGGTTTCTGCTCAAGGGAGCAAAAGGGCACAGCAGCCCCCTTGGCTCTCCAGGGAACTAGCAGACCTCCTGAGTCTAAAAAGAAAGACCTACAAAGGACAGAAGACTGGATCCACCTACAATGAGGAATACTCTGCACTGGACCAGACCTGCAGGGAACAAACCAGGAAACCAAGGCTGCAATGGAACTCCAACTAGCTACACGTATCAAGGACAATAAAAAGTCCTTTTTTTATATATGTGCGGAGCCAGAGGAATAGCAAGGGCAACATTGGATCCCTGATAAACCTGATGGTACAACTGAAAACCAACGCCCAGGAAAAAGCCAACTGGCTAAATAGGTACTTTGCGGTGGTCTTTCACCAGTCCCAAGGGTCCCATGCCCATTATGGGATGGGAAGACCTGGGTGTGGGAGGTTCCTTACCCTCCATGAATGCTGGACCTGGGTGTGGAAGATTCCTTACCTACCTGGACAAGCTGAATACCTTCAAGTAAGCCGGCCATGACAGTTTGAACCACAGGGTACTCAAGGAGCTGGCAAGCACCATAACTTAGCCCCGGCACAGATCTTTGAGAACTTCTGGCACTCTGGTGAAGTGCCCAAAGATTGGAAGAAGGCCAATGTGGTGCTTATCTTCAAGAACGGGAGAAAAGTGGATTCAGCAAAATACAGGCCCATCAGCCTGACCTTTGTCCTGGGGAAGGCCTTAGAAAAGATTATCAAAGAGACCATTCTTAACAGACTGGCAGATGGCAACATGTTGAGGGGCAGCCAGCATGGGTTTGTTGCATGTAGGTCTTGCCTGACCAATCTTAATTCCTTCTACAACCAGGTGACCTATCACCTGGACAAGGGGGAAGTCGTATATCTTGACTTTAAAAAAGCCTTCGATCTGGTATCACTTCTCAGCAAAACTGGCTAACTGTGTCCTCAGCCTCACCATGATCCACTGGCTGGGGAATTGACTCCATGATAGGACCCAGAGGGTGGTGGTTGATGGAAGTCAATTTTCATGGTGCACTGTGACCAGTGGGGTCCCTCAAAGCTCTGTCCTTGGCCCTATACTATTCAACATCTTCATTAATGGTATGGACATTGGTATCATAAGCAGACTGGTCAAGTCTGCTGATGACACCAAACTTTGGGGTAAAGCAACCACACCTGAGGACAGGTGGGCAATCCAGGATGACCTTGACAGGCTCAGGAAATAGATGAGAATGTAATGTTATTTAACACTGAAAAATGCAACGTTCTCCACCTTGGGAAGAAAAAACTGCAGCAAGCTTATAGACTCGGCAGTGCTACACAGGCTAGCACTATAGATAAAAAGGACCTGTGGGTCATGATTGACCACAAGATGAACATGAGCCATCAATGTGATGCTGCAGCTAGTAATGTAAGCAAAACACTGGCCTCCATCCATAGATACTTCTCAAGCAAATTCCAGGACGTCATTCTCCCATTGTACTTGCCCTTGGTGAGGCTGCAGTTGGAGTACTGCATCCAGTTTTGGGCTCCAAAATTCAAAAAGGATGTGGAGAAGCTTAACAGAGTCCACAGGAGAGCCACACACATAGAATCATAGAATCATACAAGTAGGGTCGGAAGGGACCTTGTAGATCTTCAAGTCCGATCCCCCGTCTGTGCTGGAGAAAAGACTAGACTCAAATGAGTCCATCCAGGTAGGCATCAAGCCTCTTCTTAAAGATCCCCAGGGTAGGAGCCAGCACCACTTCCCTAGGAAGTTGGTTCCAGCTCCTAGCTGCCCTAACTGTGAAGT
>NW_017728918.1:22345090-22352218 GCF_001723895.1 Crocodylus porosus | reverse complement strand
AGTGGTGCAGGCTCCAAGCCTGGGGATTTTTAAAAGGAAGTTAGATGAGCACCTTGCCGGGGTCATCTGACCCCGGGGCTCTTTCCTGCTCAGGCAGGGGGTCGGACTAGATGATCTACCTAGGTCCCTTCCGACTCTAGCTACTATGAAACTATGAAACTATGAATACAGAAAAGGCTGAAGTACTCAATACCTTTTTCACATCAGTCTCTACATGCAAGATCAGCCTCTAGACTACTGTATCTGGTAATAGAGTTTAGGGAGGAGATGAGCAACCAAAAGTGATGAAAGAACAGGATAGGTACCATTTAGAATAGCTGGATGTGTAAAATTCCATGGAGCCAGATGGGGTGGGCTGCACCTAAGCATGCTCAGGGAGTTGACCATTGTGATTGCAGACACTGGCCTTCACCTTTGAAAATGCATGGTTATTGGAAGAGATCATGGACAATTGGAAAATGACAAATATAGTGCCCATCTTGAAGAGAAGGAAGAAGGAGGATCCAGGGAACTACAGACCAGTCAAGCTCACCTCAGTCCCTGGAAAAATCATGAAGCAGGCCCTCAAGCAACACATTTCTAAGCACTTAGAGGAGAAGTTGTTTAGGAACAGTCAGCATGGATTCACCAAGGGCAAGTCATGCCAGACCACCCAGATTTCCTTCTATGATGAAATGATTGGTTCTGTGGATGCAGGGAGATATATGGATGTGATATACCTTGACTTTAGCAAGGCTTTGGATATGGTCTCCCACAACATTGTCACAGGCAAGCTAAGGAAGAACAGGTTGGATGGATGGTTTCATAGTTTTTCATAGACATTAGGGCTGGAAAGGACCTCAGAAAATCATTGAGTCCAGCCCCCTGCCCAAGGGGCAGGAAGTCAGCTGGGATCATAGGATCCCAGCAAGATAAGCATTCAAATTTGTCTTGAAGACATTCAGTGTGGGTGCTTGAGCCACCTCCTATGGCAGGCTATTCCAGACCTTGGGGGTTCAGACAGTAAATAAATTCTTCTTTATGTCCAGCCTGAAATGGTCTTGCAGTAATTTATAACCATTAAACCTTGTCATCCTTTGGGGTGCTCTGGTGAACAATTGTTCCCCCAGATCCTGGTGAACACCCCGACAAACTTATAGGTGGCCATCAGATCACCCCTGAGCCTTCAATTTTCCAGGCTAAAGACCCCCATGGCTTTCAGCCTCTCTTTACAGGTCTGTTTTCCTGACTCCTGATCATGCACATGGCTCTTCTCTGGATTCTCTCAAGCTTCTTCACATCCTTTTTGAATTGTGGAGGCCAAAACTGGATGCAATACTCCAGCTGAAGCCTCACCAAGGCCGACTACAATGAGAGAATGACGTCCCGGGATTTACTTGAGAAGCATCTATGGATGCAAGCCAGCATTTTGCTTGCTTTCCTAACTGTAGCATCACATTGCAGGCTCATGTTCATGTTGTGGTCAATGATGACCCCCAAGTCTCTTTCTTCCGTAATACTAGCCAGTGTAGCACTGCCAAGCCTATAAGGATGCTGCAGATTTTTCCTCCCAAGGTGGAGAACCTTGCATTTTTCAGTATTAAACAGCATCAGGTTCTCATCCACCTATTTTCTGAGCCTGTCAAGGTCAGCCTAGATCACCCTCCTGTCCTCAGGTGTGGATGCTTTACCCCAGAGTTTGGTATCATCAGTGAACTAGGCTTGCCTGCTTCTGACTCCAATGTCCACATCATTAATGGAGATGTTGAACTATACAGGTCCAAGACCAAAGCCTTGGGGGACCCCATTGGTCACAGGGCACCATGAAAATTGACTTCTGTTAACCATCACCCTCAGGGTCCAACCACAGAGCCAATTCCCAAGCCAGTGGATCATCATGGACCCAAGGCAACAGTTGGCCAGTTCTGGCAAGAGGTGGTCATGGGATATGAGATCAAAGGCTTTTTTGAAGTCATGATATGTGACATCAATCTCCTCTCCCTTGTCCTCGTGATAGGTCACCTGGTCATAGAAGGAAATGAGATTGGTCAAGCAATATCTACTCGCAACAAACCCATGCTAGGTATTCCTCAGGATATTGTCATCAGCTAGTCTGTTAAAGATGGCCTCCTTGATAATCTTTTCCAAAACCTTGCCCAGGATAGAAGTCAGGCTGATGGGCCTGTAGTTTGCCAGATCCACTTTTCTCCCATTCTTGAAGATAGGCACCACATTGGCCTTCTTCCAATCTTCGTTCACTTCACCAGAGTGCCAGGAGTTCTTGAAGATCTGAGCCAGGGACTGGGCTATGATGGTAGCAAGCTTCCTGAGTACCCTGTGGTGTAGATTGTCAGGGCAAGCTGACTTGAAGGTATCCAGCCTCTCAAGTTGTTCCTTCATGAGGTCAGCATTGATGGAGGACATGGAATCTACCTCCCCTGGGCCTCCCTGTCCCGTAATGGGCATGGGTGTCCCATGGGACTCATGAAAGACCACCACAAAGTACCCATTTAATAGGTTGGCTTTATCTTGGGCATTGGTTATCAGTTGTTCCATCTGATTTAGCAGGGACATAATGTTGCCCTTGCTTTTCTTCCAGCTCCCCACATAACTAAAAAAGGACTTTTTATTGTCCTTGATACTTGTAGCTAGCTGGAGTTCTGTTGCAGCCTTGGCTTTCCTGGTTCACTGCCTGCAGGACTGGACCAGTGCAGAATATTCCTCCTTGGAGGTGGATCCTATCCTCCATCCTTTGTAGGCCTTTCTTTTTAGCCACAGGAGGTCCACTAGTTCCCTGGAGATCCAAGGGGGCTGCTGTGCCCTTTTGCCACCTTTCCTCCAAGACAGAATAGCTTGAGCTTGTGCATCAAGGATCACTCCCTTGAGGAGCAACCACTCTTCCTGAACTTCCCTCCATTTAGGGTCATGGTCTCTTAAGGCCTCACCAACAAGCCTCCTGAGCTTGTCAAAGTCAGCTTTCCTAAAGTCAAGAACTTCTGTATTGCTGACTGATGTGCCAGCTTTACAGCAGATGATGAAAGTGATCAGGTCATGGTCGCTGTTGCCTAGCTTCCCGTCGATTGTTAGGTTACTCATTAGGTCATCCCCGGTTGCCAGTACCAGGTCAAGCAGTGCTTTACCTCTCATTGGCCTGTAGACTTCTTAAGTCAGATAGAAGTCATCCACTCACGAGAGGAAGCTTTGCGACTGCTCAGATTTAGCCGAGCGCTCTTCCCACGAGATGTCTGGGTAGTTGAAGTCTCCCATGACAACCGTGGACCGGGAGCATGTGGCCTCAGCCAATTCCCTGGTGAACTCCTTGTCAAGCTCTTGACTTTGGGTGGGAGGTCTGTAATAGACTCCCACCATCATGTCCCCTGTGCTGTATTCCCCAAGAATTTTAACCCAGAGGGTCTCCAGCTTTCCACTCTGGTCACCAATATTGGCTTGCAGAGATTCATAGCTCTCCTTGACATAGAGAGCTACACCCCCACCCCTTTTGTCTACTTGATTTCTCCTGTACAGGGTATAGCCATCTATACCCGTGGTCTAGTCATGGGTGGAGTCCCACCAGGTCTGTAAGGTAGATAGAAAACTTGGTGCATTATCAGACTTGGAGAGTATTAGTCAATGGCTGGATGTCTAGTTGGTAGACAGCATCAAGTTGGGTGCCCCTAAGTTCTGTCCTGTGGCTAGTTTTGTTCAACATTTTCATCAGTGACCTGGAAGATGAAATGGAGTGCATCCTGAGCAAGTTCATGGATGACACCAAGCTGCAGGGAGTAGTAAATATGCTGGAGGATTAGAATTTAGTGTGACCTACAAACATTGGAGGACTGGAATAAAAGAAATCTTATGAGGTTTGGTTTAAAATATGGCATGTTTTTTGCCTCCTGGATGGTCAGCAGCTGGGCCACAGGGGCCCCCGGCCAATCGGTGGCAGGAGGCAAAATCTAGGCCATGTTTAAAACTGTAGTTTTTGCTACTCTGCCAATCAAGAGTGAACAGCTGGGCCCTTCCAACAAATAAGTGTCAAGGGACATGTGGGGGATACGTCAACATTAAAGGAGCCTCCACACAGTGCACTTCGGCTGTAATTTAGGTACGTCCTCCTGGTAAAGACTGTCTTGCATTTGCAGTTTTCCTAGCTCTATCCCAACCACACAATTGGTCCACTAAAAGATATCACGCGAAGAAAGTTTTCCTGTCCATATAATTTCTGAACCATTGTGGCTACAACATCACTCTAACACTACCTTCCAAACTTTCAGACACTTACACGCTGTTATGCACCTACCCAGGCAGCATAGGATCCCTTATAGCACTGTGAGCCTTCCTAAGCCTGCTGTGAAATGGCTAACCTATTTATGCAGATAGAAATAGAACCTGAAACGGGCCAAAAATACCTCATATGCATCTACATATGGTGCATAGTAGCACCTCAAGCAAAATAGATTTGGGACCAAAACACATTCCTGGAAAAATATTTTCCACAAATGATACAAGATAACATATTACATGGCCTTTGTCATTGCTTTTTATCGGGTCCCAGACTAGCATTGTAGCTTTGCTGAGGTCACAAGCTCCCAAGCTAATGAAAAAAACATATGTTCAAAAAGGGTGCCTTAGGTTTCACAAAAGGGTGTTTGAGGTCTTTAGTCAACATGTAGGTACTTAAATAAATGTTTTGCTCCTTCTGAGTCCAAAGTACTGTCAAAAGTGCTGTTGAGTACTTGGTATTTTTTTAAATTGGACCTTTACTTTTTTAGGTTTGTCAGGCTTGCTTTTTTGTGATATATTGTCCTGCCTAATGGAAATAAATACCTTATCATTGCCTTTATTTAATATTTAAAGGAGAAAATATGGTGAAGTGCACCATATTCAATCCTATTTCAACCCACACATTACTAATGTAAATAAATCTTCTGATTTGTAGCTGTGCTCATTTCAAACACATGCAACTCAATTTGCTTGTGTAACAGTGTCATTGTTAAGGACTATCTTTACTGGCTTGGTAAAACTCTTCCTGGTACCCTGCCTTTTAAAAAATATTCTTAATAGAATTTATACTTAGAGCTTTCTCATGGCAGAGTTTGAGACAATTTTTTTTTTCAGTTATTTCCAAGGTACAATATGTTTTCAAGGTAAAATATTCCTCTTGATTAATAATACTTAGAATTCTTCATCCATAAGTATCTTCAGGTCTGGGACCAAGTCTTCCTCCGCGTTTATCTATCACCCATCAAAATGCAGAACTGATTGCAACTAGGGTCTCTGGAAGAGGCATGGTGATTTTTTTTGGATGTAATGACCAGCGAGTAATTCTTCCTCTGAAATTAAATTTTAAAAAAGTGAGACTGACTACAGATTAGTTTTACTTTGTTGATGATGAGAGCCCTGATAGTCGTATTTTATCCTGCATAGATCTCAACAACTTTAGAAGCCAGGCCCAGGAAGCTGGGAGTTGTGACAGAATCATTTTTTCCCAGCCTCCTCACTCCTTGGCCTGGAATAGACATTACATTGTTACTGATATAAATGATCAGAAAATGGTCTATACCCATAAAAGAACAGAAGTTCAGCACACAAAAGTGGTCTATACTCATAACAGAACAGAAGTTCAGCTCACTTAGACTGGTTTAAAAATGGCAGAACTTGGTCTAAAATTGATCTGTGTCAATATGCACTCTAACAGAATTGACTTAGGTTAGACTGGTGCATCAAATTTCTGTACCAATTCCCCTATTGATTTATTTGAGGTCCCTTTCTGCTGGAATCCCAAGCTGCTTTGTACCCCACTTCTAGCCCTCTTCTCAGGGAGGTGGGATAGCACTTGCCCTGTGCTTGGCTGCTCTGGCTGAGTGCCTGAACTGTCAAAGAGCCTTCAGCACAGGCCCTTTTTCCAGCCCCTCCTTCTGCCTCTGTCCAGCTATCAGCTGCAGGCAGGCAGTGCAAAGAGAAGGGAGGCATCTGTGTCCCTGCACAAACCCTGCCATGAAGCACCCCATGATGTACACGTAGACCTGACACTAAGCACAAGGGAACCCCCACAAGCAGGTGCAGCACCATGGAGCCTGACCAGGCTGCCAGGCATGGGTGAGCATCCCTTCCTCACCCTGCCAAATTGTCTGTCAGCCACAGGCATCTGTCAGCTGGTACAGCAGGGTGGGAGTTGGGAGGAAGGGAATGCTGTCTTGTGCCCAGAAGCCTGGTCGGGCTCCATGGTGCTGCACTCACTTCCAGAGGTTCTCTTAATCCTGCTTGCCTCCTTTTCATATATGAACTTTACATATTTCAGATTATTAATTTATTTAAATTATTTGATTGCTGAAGAAAAATCCTTCTGCAGATCCCTCTGTCTAACAGGAGTCCTGTGATGTTCCTTCATAATCACTGCTTTAGTACATGGGTTTTATCACAGCCTCCTGTCTTCCCTACTTTTCACCATATCCCCCCTAATAGCGCCAACTACAGTGAAAGATTTCCCTATAGCCACAGTGTGCATGGTGTTTCAGAATTTGAATTGCAAAATAAAAGCTGATAAGCTTCTCATCTTGCAAGGAACAACAAGCGTTTTTCCACAGAGGCACTTCAAACAATTCTACAAAACAAAAACAAAATGAAAAACCAGACTTTTTTGAAGATCAGAAAAGTTTTAGTTTAGATTCAGTCAAAGTTTAAGGAGGTTTTAGTGAAGGCTTGTCATAGAAATTAAAAATGCTGAATAACCTTGTACATTAAAATGGTGTTCCAGTTCAAAAGGGTTGAAAGAGAATATATTTTTCAGGAGGAGACCAATAAAACAAACAGCCTTAACAAAAAGAAAAACCCTAATAAAATCAAGCATAAGGGCACAAAGGCACATGCAAGCATTACACTTAGGTTGGCCATTTCAAATTTAGGTCAATCTAAATGCTTGGTCATACAGGGGTTCACATGGCTTAAATCACCCAAAATATGGCACACCCAATCTAGGTTAGTTCACCTTACAGGTGAACTAAATTTAGATTGATAAAGGGTTAACCCAATATATGAAGGGTTAACTCAACCTCTGCATTTTCAAAGCCCAGCCCCAGGACTAGGAAAGTCCAGCCACTCACTGCAGACTCAGGGCTGTGCTGTTCTTTCCTGCATTCCTGCCCCCCTCCT
>NW_017728918.1:22336394-22344730 GCF_001723895.1 Crocodylus porosus | reverse complement strand
TGACTTCCTGCCCTTTGGGCAGGGGGCTGGACTCGATGATCTCCCGAGGTCCCTTCCAGCCCTGATGTCTATGAAATCTATGAAATCTATGAAATAGGGTATTTTAGTTTCTAACACTCCACATCTCATTAGTAAATTCTGAACCAGTGTTTCCCTGGATAGTCGATCTCATCTTGATGTGTGTGGTTTTCTAACCCTGTCAGAGGCCCATTGCCAACCTGCTGCATTGATATTTTCATCAAGATGTGGCTAATGTGTCTCTTGCTGTTATTAATATTCCAGCAACCACCTGCATCAGGTGGTCTTAAACACAGGGGGATGCATTTTCTTATTTGTTCTTTCTCTAGTTTTTGGAAGGAGGAAAATAAAAAAAAATGCATCAGTGTAGCAATAAATCAAAAGAATGATATAATTTTCCACACTTTTTTCATGAATCACCAGACTATGCAAAACAAGAAAGCCAAGAATTGGTAAAAGATCTGAATAGCAAAAAATAAAAAAAACCAATAATCTCTAAAAACTTTTGTAAAGTGACAGACCTTCCTAGTTTCCTATCATGCATTAATTTTATACAATCATTTTTTCCTTGTCCCCAAATATGACATATCTTTCAGTTTTCATCACTAGGGACAATGTATAGGTCACGCTATTTTTTTAATATGAGTCCTTAAGATCTGTTCAGACTCAAAAAGGAAGAAACAATTTAAACAACAAAGTATACATGAATTCAACAAATGGAAATAAAATTGTAAAATGCTAAATATTTCAATAATAATGCAGCAGGTACCGTGTTCCTCTCAATAGTAAATGCATTACACAACTTTGATGCAAGACCTTCTAAGTGGAAATGACAACTTTCAGTTTCTGATATTCTTCATATACTCAAAGTTTGGAGGTCAGGCAAGAGAATTTAGCACTCAAGCGAAATCATCATTATTGTACGTGCAGCTAGAAGGATGTGACAAAGTGCAGTGACATTCACAAATCCTTTGATTGCCAGGAATGATTAGATGCCCTGGTTATTCAGACAAGTGTTTATTTTTTTTTGTAGCTACTGTAGAAAAGCCAGTCATCAGATTATATGTGCTTGGTAGAACAGGGTATAATAAAGATGACGTATCTAGCCTAAAAATATTACAGCTAATATTCAAGACACCAAGGCTAAGTACAGATATTCAAAAAGCTTCTGGTGGAAGTACTCTAACTACCACACTTTACTTAAGGCACTGTAAGTTAGAGTGGGAGCAAACCAAACAGACTTTTACTGTTTGGTGGTGGGGGCTCAGAGCGTGCCCACACTGGCCAAAGTCAGAAGATGGAGGGTGATCCAACAGGCCTCCCAGGAGGCTGCTGGCGTGACCTCACCCCTCCACCAGCTGGCAAATATCAACAGTGGAGGGGTTTGAAAAGGGGAAGAAGGGGCCCACATGCCACATCCCCATCCCACCAACTGCTGGGTTGAGTCTTGTGGGTGGGCAGCTGGGTGTGCACAGCAATGGGGCTCCCTCCCACCCCAGGCTCTTGACAGCTTCCACCAGCAGCTGCAGCATGAGATTGTCTAGCTCAGGTCTTGGCCAGGCTGGGCTAGGCAATCTTGTGGGGGTGGGGGAGGGAAGTCCCCCTACCATACAGATCTGTCCTAGCCCCATGAAGACCCAACCCATCAATCCTGGGGGGCACATAATACAGTGTTTCCATTCCCCCACCCCGCTTCTGGCCATGCAGGAAGGAGAAAGAACCTTTCTGTCTCTTATCTGTGATAGACCAGGGGCTGGGGCTTGGCTGGTGCTTCTTGGAGAAGATAAGCACTGACTAAGACTAGCAAGTCACCCAGTGAGGGGCCCCTGGGATGCCAGGGGAATGCAACCTATCTTGACTTGGGATGTGGTGTGGTACAGATGTTTCTTAACCTAAAGAACTTTAGTCTGATACACTTCTATCCAGAGTTAACATAGAGTGGGAACCACCACTTTTAAAGTGCTCTATGTTTTGAGTATGTTTGCTCTGTTATAGCTGTAAACTGTTTTCTGTCTGCTTACCACATGGTAAATGTAATGTCTGTACCTAGCCTAATTTGTTTGGCTTCATTTTTAACTCTTTAGAGTATGAACAATATTGTGAACACTAAAGTGATGATGGAATAGTAAAGGATTTTTTTTTTCTAATCAGCTGATTCAAATACCACTCAGAACATTAAAAAAACCCATATTTTGGTCCATTTTTAAGCACACACACATGCACATTCAATACTATACAAGTCAGGGATTTTCAGCCCTGACTTCGGTGGGTTCAACAAGACTTTTATATATGCCAAAATGGTTGATCATTCTAAAAAATCTGTCACTAGGTCCATAGAAATGATCATTAAATTCTGCTTCCATTACTACTTTTAGATAATAAACTCAAGTGTAGCAATATGCAGGAGTCACACAGCCACTTCCATTAAGAAGGCACAGTAATTTTGATGAGATTAGCTCATAGATGCAGAACTGGAGGGTGAAAAACGCAAGCTAAAAAGGGATGATGATAGTGAGCAGAAGAAAGCATCTTGAAGAATTCACAGCCAAAAACAGTCTTCCATCTCTGAAGGTGCATTTGTCCCAAAATTGACTAGATTTACAAGATTGTCTGTTGTTTAGGAACACACTTGGGCTCCTCACTAACGCTGAGCTTTCAGGTAGAAAGCATTATACATAGATGCTACTGTCATTTTCAGTTGGCCAGGACCTTCCATTCCATTCTAGCAAATGATGAGTTGGCCTCAGTTATTTATGTATTTGTCACTTAGCTGGCCAGCAATAATGCAATATACCTGGGTATGAAGCCAAAAGGCTGTAGAAAACTCCAGTTAGCCAGAATGCTTGGCTGCATCCACATGAGCATGGATATTTGGTTCCCTGGGGGCAAGTAGTGGCAGCGAACCTTGCACTGCTGCTACTTGATCCTCGGAAATATCCATGCCACATACGCTCTGGTGTGTGGCAAGTTACCCCAGGTGGGCTAGGGGAGGCTGAAGCTAGCACTGGGCTGGCCTCAGCAGCCTTACCTGAGATCCTGGGAGGCCTCCCAACTGCAGAAGTGGTGATCCTGCCATGCAGAGCTTGGCCAGCAGCTGCACAGGGGCTCTAGGAGGCCCAGCTCCACTTTTGAGTGGCACACACTGCCCGTGCGTACGCTGCTCCACCTTTTTTTCCCCTGGGTTTTTTTGACTCCTGGATATCCAAGGATCAAAAAACCCCATAGAAAAAAAAAAGTAGGGCAGTGCATGCATGGGCAGTGCTCCCTTCCAGCAAGAACATCTGAATGTGTGATACGTAGCACCGCAGAGGTCATTGTGGCACCGCATACCATACAACCACGCTTGTTTGGATGTGGCCCTGGAGTGTATGCTAGAAAAACCAGCCACTGTGCACAGGTGTAACAATACAGCTAGGTACCCAGGGCAGCTGTTACATACAGCAGAGGCTCCCAGTTACTGCCTCACTGTTGGTGCTATAGCATGGCTACATTGGCAGCTTCCATTTTTCTGATGCACCCCTCTCCCCAACTTGGCACCCAGGGTAGCTGGCCCAGTCACCCTATTCTAGTTCTGCTACTACCACTGTGAACATGCCTCACCTGGCTCCTGCTATCTATAGTGGCTTCTCAGAGAAGGTTCAGTCAAGTTCTGACTTTTCATCTTAATCTAAAGGTAGTCGTCATTTGGGCTCAGATTACATTAAAGACCACTTACAACTAGGATGGCACATACATTTTCCTGACACAAAGGTACTCCCAACAAGTATAAAGCATGCCTATGTAGGACAGAGAATTTTTAGTGGCTGGCATGAGACTGTGGACTGATTTCCCCAGAACTAAGGATTATCACTAAGGATACATATATCAAGACATTCTATTCAAAGTTCATTCCTCAGGCCTTGCCTTCTTCAATTAAAAAAGGACCTGTATAATATGTGTGTGTTTGTGTTGGCAGACATACTGCTAAAACAAAACATGCCACTGAGCATGCCTCCCCCACAAGGTGGATAGTGAGAGAACAAACAGAACACAACAGCCAGCCACCTTCCTTAATACCTTTCCGGAAGGTACGCTCATTTTATATAAAAAAGTGCACTAAATAGAATAGAATAGAATAGCATTGTATCTTAGTCTTTAAATAACTCTATTCATTTTAGTAGCATAAGTCCAAACTAATAAATACAAAGTGAATAAAGGTAGCAAAATCTGGTCCTAATAGATTAGAAGTAATGGAATGCCAGACAAGTATATATTGCTTAGAATAGATTGAAAAGGTCTAGTCTGACTGTTTTTCAATGGCTTTTGCAGTTAGAATAGATTTGTTAAGCTTTCCTGTTGTGGGACAGTGTGACACCATCTGCCTCTTCTATACAGTTAGTCCAATACTTTGAATGCATGGATATTTCTAGTGGCAGATAGACGATGATTAAAGAAGTGTCAAGTTTTTCTACATACTCATTTTGTAGGAGTAAGTGTACCAGTTGCACCTCTATCCAGATATTTTGTGCAGATGACATGTCATTTGTAGAGAGGTGTAAATAAAAGCCTCTTTGGACACATCCCCATGACCAGGAATATGTATTTCCCCAGGGACAAGCAGCAGCAGAAAAATGTATGCCACCGCTACTTGTCCCTGGGGACTGCCTGTGCCATGTGGAGTCTGGCACATGGCACATTGCCCCGGGTGGGGTAGGGGAGGCTAGGGCCAGCAACTGTGCTGGTCCCAGCAGCCTAATTAGGGTCCTAGAAGCCTGCAGGAGCCTCAGCCACAGCAATCCTGGAGCGGGGAGCCTGGCCAGCAGCTGAAGCATGGATCTGACTAACCATGCTCCACTTTGGGGTGATGTGCGCTGCCCTGCATTTTTTAGGCATGGGATTTTTTTGACACAGGGAGGCTTACGTATGTGTGTGACTTGAAGAATTAAGCTCCTCTACCCTTCAACAATTAGTCCTGAAAATTATGTTGAACTCTTTCCAATCTCTTTGGTTCTTATAAAAGCTGAGGATTCTCAGAACTGTCATCAGCCTTAGGCTACCCTTCAAAATTAAACATTATCTGTGAATGATTTCCTTGACTTTGATGAAAAGCTCCTGTTTTCATAAACAATTCGTAAAACAAAATGAAAGAACAAAAGCAAGGCCAAAAACCTTCAGAATAAGAAAATCTGTCAAGTGCGTGACTCACGCTTCCAAGATCTGAGTTAGTGAGTGTTCTGAGTCATCCACTTTGTACCTTGTTCATGTCTACTCTGCAAGTCATCTCCAAAAGATTTAAAATAGTTTTTCTCCCCAGTATTGAAAGAATAGCAATCGCAGTAAAGCTACTGACAACATTTGCCTGTTGATCTGTCTTTTATTGTTAATTGTTTATTTGGATTACATAAGCAGGTAGAGGCCCTAATTGATATTGATGTCAGGTACTTTGTTATTTCCATTTTACAGATATAGAACAGAGGCACAGTGAGATTAAGCAACCTGGTGAAAATGTAGGTCAGAATTATAGACTGAACTGCACATACTTTTCGCTTCAGAATCAACCTTCTAAAATTTGAACCCGTCTTAATTAAGGAAGCTCATTTTCTGCCCTGAATTAGAAACAGGAAGTAATATTAGAGCACAACAGCCACTTTCTTGTCTCTGGCCCCAGCAAGGAGAGGGGGCAGAGTCCTGTTAACCCTCTCAGAGCCATAGCTAGTCCCTGAGTACTGTAGTTTTTTGCCTGAAGGAGCAATTGAGCTTGCTCAGGGCAAATGAGCTGCAGCATGCATTCTGAAATATCTTGATGAGGCTTGTGGCATGGAAGAAACAGTTTATTATTTACAGGAACTTATATAAAGAACTATTTTTGGTAAAGAAGTAACAGTCTTGCTACTGCCCTGGCAAGGGTATTTGGCCTAAACTTGTTGCTTTTCTGTCACACCAGGAAATTCCTTCATCCAGACTGTCTCCTTGGGTGCCACACTTCCTAGACACTTGCAATGTTCCTCGACACTTCCTGGCCCAAGCTTTTTCTACCCCACCCAGGACAATTTGGCGTGCACCAGAGCATATGTGGAGGAGTGTTCCCTGGGGTACAAAGCAGGAGCCCAAATATGTTCCACTGCTATTTGTGCCATAGCAAAAACAGACCCCTGCACATGACTGCTCATCTGGATGTGCCCAGAGGTGTTTTGGCATGTGGATTTAAAAAGGGACAAGAAGTCATATGCTCTAAAATATATAGGCAGGATCTTACTGTGGTCAGCAGATACCTTTCTAGCAGTTGGAGGAACTCCTTTTGTGCTTGGAAATGATCCCAAGGAAAATTGTGGACTGTTACTTCAGGCAAGCCCATATGAATTTGATAGTCTAAGTCTGAAATAAGGTTGATTTCTGGTGATTGATTAAGAGCCATAGTGGGCTCATAGTCTTTTGTAGGTTATTTATCATCTAATTTGATGATGTTCTTTGGCAGCCTGTTGTGAAGGTACGAATAGATTGTTATTCTCTATTTGTGAAGATAAGCCATCATGCCAAGCAGACTTTGATGAAAACTCTTGACACTGTAGAGAGGCCAAACAACACAACCCTATATTGGTAGTAGACTTACTACAAACCAAAGGCATTTCCTGTTGGAATGCCTTTTTGTAGCCTGAAAGTATGAGTTGTGTAGGTCTAGAGATACAAACCAACCTCCATGACATAGGGAGGATATTATCATCACCAAAATTGACATTTGAATTTGAGCTTGGGAATAAGCAAATTGGCCACATCTAGTCGAGTGTGGCCATGTAGTATGTGGTGCCGCAGACCCATCTGCAGCACCACATACCACACATTCAGGTGTTCTTCATGATGCTACCATGCAACCCAGTTGGGTTTTTTTGATCCCTGGAAATTTAGGGGTCAAAAAAACATGCACAGAAAAAAACTGGGCAGGTCAGCACATGAGGGGACAGCACGTGCCACCCACAACTGGAGCCTGGCCAACTGAAGCCACACTCCAGCTGCCAGCCAGGCTCCAAGCTGCAACTTCTCTGGCCCCAAAGACCCCAAGTAAGGCTTCTGGGGGCAGCAACTGTGCTGGCCCTACCCTTTCCTACACCTCCCCCCCCCAGGGTAACCTGCCATGAGTTGGAAGGAGCGTGACACAAGGTGTCCCACTGCTAGTTGTCTCCAGGGAACCAAACGTCTGCACTCATATGGACATGGCCATTATGTTTTTTCTAGGTCTAAGGCTGGTGGCCAGCTGCCTTTTACTTTTGGAAATAGTAAGTACATGTTGTGAAACCGCTTTCCTTTACCATACGGGAAAGAGGGACTTTTCTTATGTCTCTCTGTTCTAGCGGGGACTTAAAGTACTCTTGCAGAAGAAAATGATGAAAGAAGTCCCTGAAAAGGGACAAAGAAAGGCAGTTGGGACTAGGCAATGAGTGGAACTGGACAGAATATCCATCTTCCCTTAGAGGCAGAATTCAATGCTCTGAGGTAATACTGGACCACCAGTTGCAGAATCAGATCAAGTGGACTTACAAGTTTAGATCTCCTGAGTAACCTACGATGAGCCTTGTCAGTTGTCCTGCCTGTATGGAACAAGAATTTTCAAGGGTCTTTTATCCACCATGCAGGCTATTCTTAGGTTCAGAGGATCCCTTCTTCTGATACTCTGATGATGAAGGAAGTTTCCTATAGTTGTCTCTGACAGGCAACCAGCCTTAGATTTGGATAGGGACTGGTGAATGGGCATTCATAGTAGTTTCATAGTTTCATAGCTGGTAGGGTTGGAAGGGACCTGACTAGATCATCAAGTCCAACCCCCTGTCATGGGCAGGAAAGAATGTTGGGGTCAAATGACCCCGGCAAGGTGATTATCTAGGCTCCTTTTGAAGATGCATGGCAGGGTGCACTTAGCCTTACTGACCACGTCCTCACATTGGTGGCCCATGTTCATCCTGGAATCAATAACGACTCCAAGATCCTTTTCTGCCTTTCTGCTGACAAGAAGGGAGTTCCCCATCCTGTAGGTATGCTGCTGGTTCTTCCTCCCCAGGTGCAGTATCTTGCACTTGTCAGTATTGAAACCCATGCTATTCCCATCTGCCCACCCTTGTAACCTGTCCATATGTAGTTGTAGCCTGTCCCTCCCTTCTAATGTGCCCACTTCTCCCTACATCTTAGTGTCATCCACAAACTTAAAAAGGGTGCTTTTCATAGATTTCATAAATTTCATAGACATCAGGGCTGGAAGGGACCTCAGGAGATCATTGAGTCCAGCCCCCTGCCCAAAGGGCAGGAAGTCAGCTGGGGTCATAGGATCCCAGCAAGATAAGCATCCAATT
>NW_017728918.1:22319703-22336383 GCF_001723895.1 Crocodylus porosus | reverse complement strand
GCTTTTCCTCCGGCTCCCCACATATCTGAAAAAGGACTTTTTGTTGTCCTTGATGCTTGAAGCTAGTTGGAGTTCAGTTGCAGCCTTGGCTTCATCCCCTCATCCAAGTCACTGATGAAGATTTTGAATAGCGCAGGCCTGAGGCCCAAGCCCTGGGGACCCCCACTGCCCACATCCCTCCAGGTCGAAAATGACCCATCCATCCCAACTCTTTCGGTGTGGCCCTCCAGCCAATTTGTGACCCATCTGACTGTGTAGACATCGACACCACAGTCGCTTAATTTTTTAATGAGAATGGGGTAAGAGACAGTGTCAAAGGCCTTCCTGAAGTCCAGAAAGACTACGCCCACCTATGTTCAAGGATTTTGTGACCTGGTCGTAGAAGGCAGGTTGGTCTGACAAGACCTGCCTCTTATGAACCCATGTTGGTTGCCCCTAAGCATAATCTCCCCTGCTGGCCCCTCACAGATGTGTTCTTGGAAAAAAATTTTCAAAGAGCTTCCCCAGGACCAATGTAAGACTAACGGGCCTATAGTTTCCTGGGTCCACATTGGCCCTTTTCCAATCCTCTGGCACCTCACCAGAGTACCATGAGTGCTTGTAGAGGTGTTCCAGGGGTCCCACAATGGCCTCTGCCAATTCCCTCAGCACTCTTGGGTGGAGATTATCTGGACCTGCTGATTTGAACACGTCCAGTCCCACCAGAAGTTCCCTGAGTAGGTCCTTTCTGATCCTGGGCCTGGCTGTACCTCTCCTGAGTTCATCTGGGTCCCCAGTGTGGGGGATGTCCTGGTACCTGCTCAGAAATATGGAGGCAAAGAATTTGTTTAAGAGGTCAGCTTAATCATCTGGTGCAACCACCAGATTGCCAAGTATGTCCTGCAGGGGTCCCACATTACCCAGTGCCTTCTTTTTGCCTTCCCTGTGTCTTGTTGGACTGAAGGACTTCTTGTTTTCTTTGATCTGGGTCACTAGTCCCAGTTCTGTCTCCGCTTTAGCCTTCCTGACAGCCCCCCTTACAGTCTTGAGCAATGGAGGTATAGTCCTTCTTGGTGATTGCCCTCCCTTCCATTGGGTGTATGCCTCCTCTTTAGCTTTCAGACATTCCTGAATGTCTTTGATGAGCCATGGGGGATTTTGAGCATTCTTGCCTGATTTGATTCGCATTGGGACTGTCACCCTTTGGGCTCAGAGGATCATCTCCTTAAGGAATGACCACTTATCTGGAACTCCCAACTCCCTCCCCTCCCCCCCCGGGACCTCAGTGCCTCCCTGACTAATCAGAATAGTTTATGATGGTTTAAATGTACCATTCAATGATTTTACCTAGAGTTGGGGGGAGGGGTACAGGTGCAGTATGGTGCTAATTCAAGGTTCTTCATCCTAAATATCACAAGGATCTGGGGATGAGGTGGGAATGAGAAAAAGGGAGAGAAGAAGATTAAATTTATTTTTCCTGGCCTTTCTTGTCCTTGACTTGAGTACTTGACACATAGAATAGCTGCCAGGGATGTAGGTCACCACCAGGAAAAAAAGGCATGTTGAAATTAGACTTAGGCCATTACAGAAAGGACATGAGTGAAACCCAGATATTGAGCAGATATTAGTACGGGTATCTGAAAGAAAGGTGTGCCATCCTTATACCATAAAGGAATGGAACAGCTCAACCCAGGGGAGTGAAGAGAACATGGCAAAAGCCTGTGTTAGTGGCAGAGACAAGATAATTTTGTCTCTTGCATGCAGGCCACCATTTGGGCTTCAGCTCTGTCCAATCTGCCCTTGCTGGGGAACCCCACCCCACCTTTAATCCGCAACCAGGATACAGCTCCAGTCACCTCATCAGCCATAGCTATTGGCTGAGCACTGCAGAAAAGATGTCATCTACATGGGGAGTGAGGGGAAGGAGTCTGACAAGGGGACAGTGGCTCTTGGGATGTGACCCTAGCTGCACTATCAGCTGTGGAGATTCTGACTATAAACTTTTTTGCCTTAAGTAGGGGTGCTCAAGTTCCAGCCTGCTGACCAAATCCAACCCATGGAGTTATAACATCTGAGCTCGAGGGCTCTCCTGTGGGTTGGAAACTTGGCGGCAGGAAGCAGTGGAAATGTCATATGGGCAGCTCTGGCCTCATCTGGGCTAGCTGAAAAGGTTGGCTACCACTGCCGTATAGCATGGATCAAATCTAGTCCACAAAGAAATTAGATTTGCCCTGGAAAAGTGCAGGACATGACATATACCCCACTAGTGAGAATGCATATGTCAACAAGTATCCAAAGAAAAAATGCCCATTTTTCTCTTTTGTTGTTTCTAACTTCTACAGATACAATAAGGAAAAGTGACTGACTTTGAAGAGAAAACAGTGAAATTCACTTTACATTTAAGGCTGCCAACTGCATACTGTGATCATTCTGACAAAAGGAAAAAATGTATATATGGTTACATTTTATATTAAGGTTCCATTTACAGATGGTTTATAACTATTTTATAAATCATTTATAAATAATTAATTCATATTAAGTATAAGTAGAACAAGTTTTATGTTGTTATTGTCAATTGTTATTGATTATTTGTTGAGCTGTGGAAAACTATACCATGCCTATAACATCTGTTAATCTGGTATTCATCTAATATATATTTGAAAATGTAACCTTCATATTTATTTGCACAGTTCAGATAGAAATACAAGTTAAAAAACTTCCAGGACTAATTCCTAATTATTTTTCAATTTTTGTAGTTCTTTGAATCAGTATGAAGTAATACAAAATACTATGAATGAGAAGTATATTATTTTATATTTTCTTTGAGTAGTATTAAAGTACACAGCAACCAAAATTATATCCACACAGTGTGGCTGTTCATGGAAGAGAGATTTTTGTCTTGTACACGATGGCTATTTAAATGTGCATATATAGTTACATATGTAGCCCATTTTTCCTTTTTTTGAATTACACATTAAGCTTTAACAACCAAAGGTTTTAATGACACTTTAGCTGAGAAGATTGCATCTGTTATACAATAGTAATTCTCTCTGGGCTGTATCCTAAAGCAGGACATGGATGGAAGTTGTAAAACAAACTGAAAAAAGTCTTAAAAAAATAACTCTCTAGCTTTTGTTTGTCTCATAGATAGATAAAGGAAACCTGTAGTTCAAGGTTTTCCTATGCATCTATGTGATTATCAGGGATCCTGGTTTTCCCTGATAAAAAATTGCAAATTCTCCCATAATAATACCAAAATCAATTATTAAAATGAAAGCCCCCTCCTACAGCCCCCCACCCCCCAGACCCTGCTGGTGCCTCCCTCTTCCTCCCCACAGCGCTCCTGGCCCCACTCATGCCCTGTGCCCTTGGGCCTCTGCCCCCCCAACCCTGTTGGAGGGTGCCTCCACCTGCCATAGCTATGGGGCCAAGGACTTGGTTCCACACCCCCATGCCACCAGTAGGAGTCAGGGGCTCCTGTAGTGGAGTGGAGCCCAGGTATCCCGTGCTGCCTACCTGCTGTGGGTTCAGGTGTCGGGGGAGGCTGGCTCCCCACCACTGCACACACTCCTGGGGAGAACGCAGGGGACTCATGCCCACTGGTGCATGCCTTCAGATAGGACTGGTACAGCTCCTGCCACCACCTGAGGCTCTTGGGTGCAGTGCTGGAAACTGCAGGTGGTGGCAGGAGCCATACCAGGCCTGTTCAAAGGCTTGCACCTGTGGGCTGGGCCATGTTGGACCAGGCTGGGCCATGCTGGACCGCATTGGGCTGGGCCTGCTCCATTCACCATGTGCAGCCCCCAGGTATCAGGCAGTGCCATGCTGCTGGGGGGCTGTGTCTGCAGCATGCCAGGAGCACCTTGATGGCCTGGCTGGATGTGCACCACAAAGGGGTGGTGGGGTGGATGTGTGGCATCCACACCCTTAAAACCCCTCACAAACCCCATATACCCTCCTGAAAACCCCACATCCACAACCCTCCCCCACCAGAAACCCCGGAAAGTCCTCCCACCCCCATGATACCTTCACCACCATGACCCTGCTTACTGGTGGCAAAGCCTGTCTCAGTGTGCTGGAGCAGCAGGGGTACGCAGTAGCCATAGAAACACTGTGGTGGGTGCTACAGAATTTTCTTGGAGGACTCAGCCTCTAGTTGCGTCAGGCCACACTCCTGGAGAGCTACCTGCACCACATTTTTCCAGCTCCCTCCCCCGTGAATTTTCTGGTATCAAATTTAGAATCCACATGGCAACATGGCAGCTTATGGAACATTTTTTCATTTGTGGCATGCCTCCTGCGGCATCTCAAACTGCTTTTTGATGCTGCAACAGGCACATGCTCACTCATCTGCATGCAGACATAGTGTGCAATTAGACTTAAGACTTCAACCATTCCAAGAATGTCACTGATTGGAAACTGGTTCCAAAAATGTCACTGGACAGAAGTGTCCACACATATACTGCTAAGGGTTCTAAGTAGAACTTTTAGGGATTTTTTTGCTGGCAAAAAGGTACCAGGGGATGGTAGAGTACCCAGGCCATCATGCTTCATAGATTTCATAGACATTAGGGCTGGAAAGGACCTCATGAGATCATCAGGTCTAGCCCTCTGCAGGAAGTCAGCTGGGGTCAGATCACCCCTGCAAGATAAGCATCCAAGCATGGCTTAATAACATACAGAGTAGATGCTTGCACCAATTCTGGGAGGAATCTATTCCAGACTCTGGAGACTTGTATAGTGAAGAAGTTTTTCCTATGTCTAGTCTAAAATGGTCTTCCAGCAGTTTGTTATTGTTAGACCTTGTTAGACCTTGTTTTCCCTTGGAGTGCCCTGGTAAACAGATGTTCTCCCAGTTCCTGAGGCACACCCCTTATATACTTATAGGCTGCCACCAAGTCACCCCTGAACCTTCGCTTCTCCAGGCTGAAGAGTCCCATGTCTCTCAGCTTCTCCTCAGAAGGCCTACTCCATGACATCTAATCATGTGCATTGCTCTTCTCTGGACTTTCTCAAGCTTCTCCACATCCTTTCTCAAGTGTGGAGCTCAGAACTGGATGCAGTATTCCAGCTGCGGCCTCGCCAAGGCCGAGTAAAATGGGAGAATGTTTCTTGAGATGCATCAGCAGTTGCAAGCCAGACGTTTATTTGCTTTGCTGGCTGCAGCATCACATTGGTGGCTCATGTTCATCTTGTGGTCAATCATAACCCCCAGGTCTCTTTTGGTTTTGGTGTAGTACTGCCAAGCCTATAAATATGATGTGAGTTTTTTCTCCCAAGGTGGAGCACCTTGTATTTCTCTGTGATGAATGTCATCAGGTTTTGATCCACCCACCTCACAAGCCTGTCCAGGCCAGCGTGACTGCACTTCCCCATAATTTAGTATCATCTGTGAATTTAGCTAGTCCACTTACGACACCTGAATCCTGATAATTTATGAATATATTAAAGAGTACTGGTCTGAGTACTGAGCCCTTGGAGACACCACTGGACACCATGCACTGCACTGGTTTTGCGGGCTGAAAAGTAGTGCATTTTTGGATAGCTGGAGGACTGACCAGAAATTAAGCATGAAATGCTGTCTCTGCACATAAATCAAAAGGATTCAAGAAGAACAGGGTTATAATAGTACTTGATTTCCCCAGTGTGTTTTTGGAATGATTCAGGAAATTTAAGCCAATCTGAAATGGTTTGTAGTAGGGCTGTGTGAAGCTTCAGTAGCTGATTTGATTCAGAGGAGATTCGGCCTATTTAAGGACCAAATCTCCAAATTTGAATTGAATTGGGAGACCAATTAAAAACTCCAAATCAATTTGAAGCATCTAAATCAATCCAGAAAAGCTTTGGAAAAGATTTGGCTTCTTTGGAGATTCAGCCATAGACTAAACAAGCAGCTGACACAGCTGCCTCCAGCTGTTAAGTCTGTTGAGGTTCATGGAGGGAAGGGAGGGATTGGGGCTAGAACAAGCTTCCCAGCTGGGGTGGAGGGGATGTCAGAAAGGGAAAGGGGGTGGGGGGCCACAGGATGTGGCCATGGCAGTACTAGGAGGGGGGGCTCTGCCCTGCTATGGCTTGCTCCAGGTGGAAGCGGGGAAGGGGCAGCAGGGCAGAGCACTTGCTCCCAGCACTGATGCAGGTGTGGCAGTGCTGGGAACACAGGCTATCCCCTGCTACCACCTGGAGTGAACCACGCCTGCATCACACCTCCCATGCCAGCTAGGTAAGTGGCAGCAGGGCATAGCCCCCACAGCTCCTCCTGACAGGGAAGAAAAAATAAATAAAGCCCGCATTCGCTGGCTCTGACAGCAGCGATCAGGGCTTCTGAGTGCTTGTGGCAGAGCACTCCTGTGCAAGGCAGTGGGAAGCAGCAGGGTGCATCCCCCCCAGCTTGGCACCTGTACAGCTGCTGCCCCCATTCCCTGTCTGGGAGCTGGGGTGGCTCCACTTGTCAGCTGTAGCCTGGCAGCGCTCAGCCCAGTGGCCCCAGCTTCCAGACAGTGTGTGGTGCCCTGCTGAGCTGCACTGCACCCATGCGATGCAATGGCTGCCGCTCAGGTAACAAGCATGGAGGACCTGCCATGATCCCTTAGAGGCCCCAGTTGCCACTGCTGCACACAGTGAACGTTGGGCTTTTTTTTTGTTTTAAGTGCTGGGAGGCTGGGGCCAGGTAGAGAATAGGCCAGGCAGGGTAGCCATGGGGGCTTCTCCCATGGCTCCTCCCCCCCTCCCACTGTGTGGGGAGAGGCAGGCACAGCCAGAGGAGCTGCAGGAGAAACTGCAGCTACCCAGCTATGTGTGCCTCTCCCCAGTTGGTCTGAATCTGTGGATCAGCACCAAATTTCTGATTCTGAAGCACTGAAGCCTCCTATCCTTCTAGGCACCTTCCACCCCCTAGCAGTACTCTGAGCAATATAGGGAGCTTACAGAAGTTACAGAAGAGCACACTGATCATGCTATATGGACCCTACAGGGACCCTCTACTGCTGAGAGGAGGGTGTCCCGTTTGGGGCACCCCCACCTCCAATAACTTCCCAGGTGCTCCCCCTCCCCTGCCTGCTGTCTGACTGCATAGGGAAGAGGCTCTCTGCCTTCTCCCTGTGGTAGACCATGGGCATGACACATAACCCTGTTAGGGAATTGTATACAAGTTCCTTAAGTTGTTCTAATTTAGAGTGCCTTCATTTACTGTATGATTTAATTAGAGTTACTTTTTTGCATGATGGGTTATTTTCAAAGAGCTCTGCAGCCAAACACATGTGTTATGACATGTAGAACTCTTTTAGGGGCTAGATCATGCAAAAAGTATCATGTCTGTTTTCTGCCCTGGAGAGTCCCACTTTCCCATTTGAACAGTGGCTGTTCCACTCACAGAACAGGCTTGAAATCTCCTGTTGTGTGATGTTGTTTGATGTGCCTTTCCTGTTTGTCTTGTAACTGTTGCTGCTTCTGCTGTTGCCCTGCAGTCTGCTGGAAGTTGCTTATAGACCCAGGCAGAAATTGCTCTGTGATGTATATTTATATCAAGTTTCAGACTTCCCTGTGTAACACTGAAGGCTAGCACTCTTTTTAAAACATGAAAGCTGAAATTTGGTTTTCATCACTATGTCAGTCAGGGTTCTAAGCCACCACTTATTATATCCGTGTTTCAATCTAGTCCTGGATTCACCATTGCTTCTCTCTCATTTATTGATCTGTTATGAAAACATGGAGGGAATTCTTACCCTTGCTGAAGTCAGTGAGATTTTTACAACAGACTTCAATTTAGAGTCAAGATTTTTTAAACTGAATAACTCTCTTATCAACCACCAGGTCATCAGGTTTTTACCATCATATTTGGCCTCAAACCTTGAAATAATCCACCATGTCATTAGATTTTACCATCATATTTTGCCTCAAAACTTCATAATCAGGTATCGTCATGTAATATTAATGAATTACAGTTGTAATATTATTTACAAAACACAACAGGCTTCTAGGCTTTCCATGAAATTGTGTTGCCATCCATTAGTGTGAAATATTAAATCTGCTCAAGAAATCAAATTCAATCTTATTGTATGTCCACTGAAATCAGTTGATTTACACCAGGGGTTACTGCTCTAATAGTCATAACACATGTATTGTATACATTGTAGAGTATTTACAGAGTATATACATTGTAGAGTATATACAGTAGAGATATTAAAATATCTAGAAACCCTGCTTGATACAAATTAGCATTTCTCCTTTAAAACCATTTAACAACTTTGTCAAATTGCAACGTATGAAAATCTGACCTAAGGTTTTCCATGGGACAAATTCTTATGAGATATTTGGATCAGAGGATTACAGAGTAACTTAGGTGAAAAAATGCAATTGAAAGAGAGGAAAATGGTAAAAGCCTTCCATAATAACAGAAAATGATAGAAACTCTTAATGCAACATAATCAGTGAGACCAACTTTTTCCATTTACAGCTGGTTCATTGGACATCTGAGCTGTTCTTAGGTACAGAGGTGCAAAGTGCTTTCATTCTAACTTACGAAAGAAAAGGTGAGATCATCTTCTATAATTTTGCCAATTTGTCTATTTTTAAAAAAGGAACATTTCCCTTGGGAGACATCATCTTCACCAGCATCAGAAAAGGTAGGGAGTAAAGGACAGTTTGCTTTAAAAAGCAAAAGTTAACTTTATGAGGACAAGTTCTTATAATGAAGTAATTAAGGTATGGATGGCATATTTGTTCTTTTATTGTAACTAATCAAGTTTGAAAAAAATTCTATATGCAATGAGACAAAGTATGCTACTGCTACATTACTCCATTTGAGAAAATAATTGTGTTTCACTAAAGCACTTTGAACCTTCATAATTTTTACACTTTCCACCTTACTGACAGCTTCTTTCTAAAGTAGTTAGCCTTACAATAATCTCTCCAATCCTTTCTGACAGTTAAGTTGGACAAGCTAGGTGCTGTTAGCTTCTGAGCCATAAAAGCCCTTGTTATATAAAGCTGGAATTGTACATCTTAAGTTTGTATTCAGACAGTTAAAGCACCAGCTGCTCACTGCTGGAGGCACTATATAGTTTATTTCTCTTTCAATCACGGTGCCCAGCACTTCTTAGGAAGGAAGCCTGAGGGATGATGGCCATTAATATAAATTTGAAGTCAGAAAAAAGATTAACACAGAAAATTTCCATGCTTGTGCCAGCAAATACTGACAAACCCCTGTGATTTAAAATACCTTCCTGACAGTTTTGATTATAATTAAATCATAGACATATGGAAGCCAAATAACAGAATGTCATTTCAGCTGTCTGAGTAGCAAAGGGAAGTTTAGAAGCAAAAAACCAGGGAACTTATTTCCTACTGAATGTCAGTTCTTTTACTTGTTCCTTGTTCTCTGCTTTGATACCTGATGCAACAATGCAGCCAATATATTTTTGCTAAATGTTTCCCTAGTATCAGATGTGTGAAGGGCTTTCAAAGTTGCTATCAAAATATTTGGCTTTTTTGCCAATTATTGTACTGAACAATATTGACAAGGAGGATTTACTTTTTCATAGTTGCATGGCATTATAGTAAATTACACCCCCCTGAAGGATTTCCAGGTCCCCGTGAGCAACAGCACCTGCTTAACTGATTTGTACCCCTTCTAGCATTTTTTGATTAAACTAAAATATCCATTTTTTAATCTTGAGAGCAATGCATATGGTGCCAAAGAACATAACAACAGGGATATGCTCATATCACCTTTGTTGATTCAACTGATTCATTATTGATTCAGTTGTGAGAAGATATAAAGCCCATGTTGATGAATAAGACAGCTATGTTGAAGCCTATAGAGATTAAAATGAAAGAATCAATATTTGGTTTCATAAATGGAAGTGTCTGTACAAATCTGTTTATTTTTTAACTTGTTTTCTAAAATGATATATATGGGTCACATTCTGAACTCAGTGATGGCTGTGGATTCCCATGGCACAGGTGGGATTGTACATTTATCCTGAATGGTATAATTTGGCTCTGACAGTTACATGCATGGTACAGCCTAAATACCTATGATATACTAATGAAATCTAGCAAACAGTTTATAATAATATTTATTGAAATTTTTAGAAAACCTGAAAAAAATTAACAAATGATTGGATCCCACTTTCCAGACATATTAGCCTATGTGGTTATTTGGCCAAGAAATATACATCTTGCCTCTGAAGAGTGACCTGTTCTGCCTTGGGGAGATATGTGGCTTTCCCATTCTCTAAAGAGGTAGCTATTTGTACCTTTGAGTCATGTAAACATTGAGAAGGGAATTGCCTACAGGCAGCCAATGGGAAATGCTGTCTCCAAACTCTCTGAACTCCTACCACTCAGGCATCTCACTCAGGATCTTTTAGCCAGTGACCTAGTGGCCAGGGAACTTGTGAAAGAAGTGGGAAGGCTGGAGTCTAAACCACATTCAGCCTGATGACTGGGCTATGGATGTGGCTCTAGTAATTCTCCATCCTTCTTGTTGAAGCTGCCTCAGAATGGAAGACTCATGGAGGTAGGAGGAGAGCAAGCACAATGGAGCATAACCCTGTAGGAGAATTGCCAGAGTTTTGGTCCTTTTCCCTAATGTCATTCGTGCATTTTATCCAATGCAAAAACATCACTGGGGGCAGGGAGCACAAAGTCTCTTTTCCTTTCAAGCCAGTCGTCTTCTCAACTGGGTTAGGGACACAGGGTCCAGCTTGCATGCTTTTTTCTTTGAGCTCAAAGACTCTGGCATTCTTTCTACCCAGTGACCTGTTTCAAGAAGAGCTGTGGAGCATACCCTCAGCTTTCCCTAATTCATAGACAAGCGTTTATTCAAAATGGCATGTGGGGCCTCAACTTTGGCCTTGACTTTGGCCTTGTTGGTTGCTGAGGTGGAGCACCCTACATTTCTCCGTATTGAATGCCATCAGGTTTTCTTCTGCCCATCTTGCAAGCCTATCGAGGTTGGCCTGGATCACCAGCCTATGCTCAAGTGTGGATACTCTTGCCTAAAGTTTGGTGTTATCAGATGCAAAAATGGAAATAGAATACCACCCAAAAGGCTACCAAGTCCATTCAGACTTTTCAGAGGTGGAATAGGATGTGGGCCAAGGTTCTTTTTACTCTGGGTCAGTGACGCTCAACCTTACAGCTTTTTAGGATGGACAAGTGTTGCAGGACTGGTCAATGGGCCAGGGCCCACACAAGGGGGTTTGATCATAGGCCTGATCCAGCACTGGTTCAGTGCATGGGCCAATCTACAGACACAGTACAGTCAGTCCAACTTCTCACACTAGATCTGGTCATTGAATGACCCCATGTGCTGGCCCAACCAGTTCTGGCGTGATCCATAGGGCTACATTATCCAGCCCATATGGCTCCCCACAGATCCAAGAATCTGGCAGCAAGGGAATGGCAATTAATGCTGCTACTGCTCCCATGCCACCAAATTTCAAGACCCACGGGGAGACCCACAGGCCAGAGGACAGGGCCTTGCAGGCTGGATTTGGATTGTGGGTTTGAGATTGAGCACCATTGCAGCACTGTAGTATGGTAAATTAGTAATCATTCTGTAATTAATTATAGTTACCCTTCCTGCTGTTCTGCTTATAAAAATTGAAGATGCTTTCTTGAACTCCAATCAGTTTTCTGTATGTTTTTTTTGACTGTACAGTTCTGTTTTTCTGTTCAGTATTTTATACAAGTGTCTCAGCATAATAATACAGTAGTAAACAAAGGTACCTAGTGTGATGAGAAACATGAAAAGTAACTTGAACTTCAGCATAACATGTTGTAAGCTATCCTTGTGGGGGAAATAATCCAATTACAATTATTCAAGGAAGTGAATAACCTAGAAAGCAATAACAACAAGAGATACCTACTTTAGAGTGGTTTCAAATTAGTTGAGTTTACAAAATGATATAGCTGCAAGTGGGTCCAGGCTGATTGTTTCTTCATATGAAGAGGCAATAGGGGTAGGAATTGAATGGACTTTCTCTATAAAATTGTGAGCGCTCCCCTCCACTTCAGAATTTTTCATTATCACAAAGGTTCTGCTGAATCTGAGGTAGCGCACCTCCCCCCCCGGCAACCAAAATGATCAGGGTCAGAGATGAATTGATTCATTTGGAAAGAAATATTAAATCTGGATAGTCTGCTGAAAAAGTGGATTGATGGTGTTGGGCTGCTATATAATCATCTGGTAAGTAATAATTTTACAGATGCACTGTGTGACTTCTTCAGTGAGTCAGTCACTATATGGCTACATGGCAATATTGGGTTAATAAACTTTCCTTGAATTAATTAATTGGCCCGATTTAATAGAGGGTTCTTGGAAAAACAAGTAGGAAGGCAGCACCAACAGCTATAGAGAAGCACTATTCAGAATGGAGCAAGGGGAACATCAGAGGACAGTAGCCTAGTTATTAGCAATGAAGATGACTTCTATACTCCAACCCAAACTCACATAGCTGTGATCTGGCTAACAAAGGGGGTGGTGGTGAAAGTAGTAAATGAAATGTTCCTAAGAAGAACAGAATGAGACTCATATGGCGGAGAGGTCCTGTGGGTGTATCTGAAAAATTTGAGGCTTTTCTTAGCTTTTAAACCATGGTAAATGTTAGAGAAAAATACATGTATACATAACCTATTTATTGTTTTAAATCTTTTTTTTTCTCTATGAAATGCTTAGTTCTAAATAAGTGATAATTTTAAGACATGATTTGGTCACAAGATAACATTTATCATAGGTAGAGGTCTACCCAACTCAAGGAGGTAGTTAGCCAGTTTCATGAGCAGATCACAGCTTATTGTGCTACCTTCCCCCTTCCCCCATTCACTGAGGGGCCCCAGTGGTCCTGCCCAAACTGCTGATTGGTGGAAAGGAATGCCCATCATGCAGTTCTACCCCTCACCACTGATTGATGGAGAGGGTTGCCCATCATGTGACCCTATCCCTCCATGCTGATTGGTAGAGAGGGATGGGAGCACATAACAGGCAGCTCTTTCAGCCAATTAGCGACAAGGTGGTCGGGGTGGCAGCCATCTTGCCTACTCACTTTCATGCTGGCAGCTCCCTTTGTGCTAAGCTGTGTGTCCAAGAGGACTGCTGGCTCCCACTGGGGAGCCAGCATTTTATGCTTACTGAGCTTTTGTTTGTTTTTGTTTTTCTCAGATCACCTGGCTTTGCCATTTCCATGTGATCTGTGCAATCTGAGTAGGTCTGATGCGAGTAGGTCCCTAATCATAGGCCTAAGAGGGAATGAAGTTGCATCTACTGAACTTAGGTCTGCCAGGGAATCATGACTAGACCTTAGGGATAGCAGCTCAGGAGTGGTAATGAGAGTAATGCATCATTCCATGCCTGGCATCTGAGTGTGGATGCATTCAAAAGACTATAGTGGGCTAGAGATATAGTTAGTACAGCAACTGTAAAACAAGTGTAAAACAATAGACTGAAAGAAACTTTCTTCTGGAAGAGGGGTGAACAAGAGTGTACAATCTGAATACAAGGTGAAAATTAATCGTTGAAGCATCCTGAGACTTGTTGGGGAGGGTGCCATATAAACCAAATAAATAAACACACTGCAAAGGTAGCTATTTTAGGTTGTATAAGTAAACTATGCAATAAAGAGTTATTCATTTAATGAATTACTAGCACTACTTTTCTGGGCATTCCCTGGGGAGCTTCCATCTAAACCAACTTATATCGCAGCCTGACCAAATTTGTGAGATCTGACAGTCTCACAGTGCAAGGCCGTACGGTTCCATGATTAAACTTATTATGTGAACTAGTACAATTACTGCTGCTTAATCACCTGGACTGTTACCTTCGTGAGTTTATTCTTGTAAAAACACTATTTTAAAGTTTGCAGTGCCTTATGTACAAACCAGCTGTAGGTCAGGTTCCAATGTTGTTCTGTAACTACTAAGTGTTTGTTTTCTGCATGTTTTACACTTCCTTTCTAACAAACTGCCTGCCTACAGGCTTCATCTTATTATGCAGAATTGACCTATCCATTCACAGAGGAGACATACACTTTTTAACATCTATGTTTGTACAGAATTTAACCAACTAAAATCTCCCGGGGGAACTCTGTGTGGCCAAAAAACCCAACAACAACAACCCCCCCCCCCAAAAAAAAACAGTTGTAAACCTGGCGGGTTTGCTTATTTATTTATTGGTCCAGTTGTTTTAATGGTAAGAATAAACTGTGAACATCTCAGTTGTTTTGCAGCTTCAAACTTGGCAGCCTGATGATTTTCTCTACTAATGCTCGAACTGCATAACTCCTCAGATGCCACAATTCAGGAGAGAAAAGCTCATTTTTCTCTTAGTGCTCAGAGAATGTAATAAAATAAAAATTACTGTTGGAACCATAGCTCTTAACCTTCTTTGTAACATATGTTACCTACAGCAGTTTAATTTCTTCTGTCTGCAGCTTGCTTTCCTATACAGTCCTATCATTATCTTCTTCCCAGCTGCTAATTCACTAATGGCCTTCCTAGCCTTTTGCCTTGTACATGTAATGTTGCTTTTCTTTAGTGCATCAAAATCCATAATAATTATTACTCAGTAAGGAACAGGGAAATTAAATATCAATTGGTTCTAAACCTCGGAATTCAGGTGCTTTGTTATTCCTTACCATCTCAGAGTTATTTTATAATTAAACAGTCTGTCACAGCATCAGGGACAGGGTAAAGGCTCCTCGAGTAATTTAAATGCCATTCTGGTAGTTAACCTTACTTAAGGTGTGTTTAGAAATGACAGCACTGCTGGCAGTTTTATCTGACACTGATGCTTTGTCATCTGCAAGGCTAAGCGGCAATTTTTCCTCCTGTGATATCTTTATATGTAGGATGGAATCAGTGGCTTAGGGAGGACCTGCTGGAACTGTTGCTCCCCAATATGCAGCCAGTGAAACTCAGTTGGCACGGGGAGGGAGGGATGGAACAAACTGTACTAAGAGAAAGTCTATCACAATTTACTTCCCTCATAGTGTAAAAGTAAAGCTACCAACATCCAGCTGATTTGAAAAAAATCTGTCTCAGAGTCTTCTTTAAATAGAGTTTAAAATATTGTGTTCCAGGAAAGGACATACTGTCCTGGTCCACAACCAGCCAGTGCCAGAGCAAAATGGGCCATATGCACACTTCACATGCCATCTTCCATACAGAAACAATACCACTACTCTAAGGTGGTAGTACTGGCATTGCAGTAAGGTCTGAGGAAAGATGCAGTCTACTAGTGCATGCATAATTCTGCACTAAGCCAGCCATGTGACTTCTGGTTCTGGGGGTAGTGTATATGGAGTTAGTATTGCCTATCTCACTAGGGAATCTGCTTGGTCACCTATTGGTCACTGTGTTTCTCTGGAATAAAATGTTAACCTGGAACAAGATGCCAATGTTTTAAATTTCTCTAGGACCCTAGTTATCATCCCAGTTGAGGCAGTAGCATTATTTTTGGAAGCTTTAAGCAAGGAGGAAGTAGACAGTGAATTGTGACACAGTCTTGGTTTTGTCCTCCCCTTGGTCTTCAGCAAACTCAGCTACATATTGCCCTAGCTGGAGGGTTGACAATATGGATGCTCACATGCACAAGTAATCATGTTCATTATTTTGGTCCATCCTGTTGGAAGGAGAGTTGAGCTTATGCCGCACCATAGCTCTTCTGTGCTTTCACAGCTCAGTGAGGTTTGGAGGAGGACATCAAGAGGGGGATAAATGTGCACTGAGATGGACATCACTACCCAGGGATTCCCCAGATTCCCACAGGGCACTTGGCATGGAACCAAGCATATAGAAAGAACCATTAATAGTTTTCATCTACAGTGAATTAAGCCTCATAAAGAGGCAGGGATTATTACAGGAGTCCTCCAAATTGTTGGGCATTGCAAGTGCATTCCATTCGCAGACTTTTATAGCAGATGTTTTAGTGGAGATCCACTACCCCAAAATTAAGACTAGCCTTGAAAACAAATTCAGCAGATAGTAAGGGGGGATAGCCATAGTTAACTAGATAGAGACAAAGAAGGTAGTTGTTCATACAGAACATGAATGAAACATCTCAGAACAGAAGAGACTAAAGCCTAGGTCCTGTTTCACCTCCAAGGCATATAAATGACACTGAGGCAGCTCAGTCATTTCATCAAGGTACAGACAAACATACACTTGGAGTGGTTTCAAAAGAAGAGCGGTATCTGCTGCTCTGGGCCTGTCACCACGTTATGTTGTAATAGCTCAGCAGGATCCTGCAGAGCTCCTTTGAATGCAGCAAAACCTCTCCAACTTTAATCCTGCTTCACCTAGGATTAAAGTTGAAGCTATTTAGCTGTACTATCACTATAGGCTCATGCACACATAACAGTTAGACCATACTCCTGCTACCAACTACTAACTCCCGCTTCTCTTTGAAACTGCTCCAGGTGAACATCTAATGTTTCAGCCCTTCAGCCATCAAGGAAGTTTCTTGCTGATACCTGAGAAGGATATCCAATGCCTATTTTCCTTGTAGAACAGTGGCATCAGCCTCAGGAGGAAGGCTTAGGGGAGAGGAATGGGAGAGCCATAAACTTCCTCAGGCAGAATAGGAATCACTTTCTTTAGGTGAGACATGAATATTTTGAGCAAATGGCTGCATGCCCTTAGATGTCTAGTAAGCAAAATAGGATCTGAGTCCAAATGTCTACTCTATATCTCTGGGGGGGG
>NW_017728918.1:22314566-22319553 GCF_001723895.1 Crocodylus porosus | reverse complement strand
TACATAAGTTTGGGGGGACACAGTGCCCATCCTCAGGAAAGAAATAAACATTTCTGGGTTCTTGCTCATTATTCATAGTGTTTATAAGGAAAAGAGAGCTACTGAGTGCCAAACATATCCTGAGAAGAGACAGAAAAGCCATGAAGACAGCATGAAGAAAACTATATATTCCATGCTTAAAAATAAATAAATAAAAAAAAACCAAACCCAAACAAAAAGCCTCACACATTTGTTTTATTTAAGAGATATTGATTGCTTTGACCATACTACTGTGAGCCTTGAGAAGAGGTAAACAATCCCTCTGCCTTTGGGATAGAGGGAATTTTGCTCAAACTCAGCATGCTTCTTAGTAAAGGTAGGAAAAGTGGGTTATATGCCCATAAGGTGCTATCAGCCTTGCAGCTTTTTCAGCTTTATAAACAGGAAATGCCTAAGATGATGGATGACTGTAAGGGATAACAGTGAATACCATAGATCATTATTTTTTTGGTTTGGTTTCTTCTGCCCATGACATTCCCAATAAACTTGAAATTATTCTTATTATGAGATAATGTCCATACGAGAAGGGCCCACAGAGTCTTTACATAATGCTGACAACCTGTTGTGCTAAATACTTTCCTAACAACTATCAAGACATAATCCCTGTCCTGAAATTTTAAGATTAAAGAGATTTAGTTGTATCTAGGTATTAATATAGAAATACTGGCAGCTGTGGGTACTCAACACAGGAAAAAGTCTGAGAGCTATCTAAACATGGAACTACACAAACATTTTCAAAAACACCAGCAAGCTGACATTGCAATAACATTCAGATTATATTTACAAGGTGAACAGACTATACAGAGGTACTCAACATAGCACTACACTATATCTGTCTGCATCTGGTCCTAAGAAGAGCTAATTAGTCCATGTGCAGAACCATGTAAACATGACCATGTCAGAGCCAGTATATCTGGAGATAAGTAATGCATCTGTGTAAAGTGTGTCACCTTCATACGATGAAGGACCAAAAGTCTGCCAAGGAATTGGCTGAGGCTGCATGCTCCTGGTGCATGGTTGTAATGGGAGACTTCAACTCCCCAGACATCTCATGGGAAGAGCTCTCGGTCAAATCTGAGTGGTCACAAAGCTTTCTCTCATGTGTGGGCGAGCTCTATCTGATGCAGGAAGTCTAATGGCGGATGAGAGGTAATGCGTTGCTTGATTTCGTATTGGCAACTGGGGATGACCTAATTAGTGACCTAATGATTGAAGGAAAGCTGAGTGAAAGTGACCATAAGCTGATCAACTTCACCATCCGCTGTAAAGCTAGCAAGTCAGTCAGTAATACAGAAGTCCTCAACTTCAGGAAAGCTGACTTTGACAAGCTAAGGAGGCTTGTCGGAGGCTAAGGGCCACAACCTAAAGGGCCACAACTTCTCAAGGGAGCAATCCTGGATGCACAAGTAAAGTCTATCCCATCTCAGCGGAAAGGCAGCAAAGGTGCACAGCAGCCCCCTTGGCTGTCCAGGGAACTAGCAGACCTCCTGCATTTTAAAAGAAAAACCTACAAAGGATAGAGGAATGGATCCACCTCCAAGGAGGAATACTCTGCACTAGTCCAAACCTGCAGAGAGCAAACCAGAAAAGCCAAGGCTGCGATGGAACTCCAGCTAGCTACAAATATCAAAGACAATAAAAAGTCATTTTTTAGATATGTGGAGAGCCGGAGGAAAAGCAAGGGCAACATTAGACCTCTGCTAAACCAGATGGGACAACTGGCACCCAAGAAAAAGCAAACTTGCTAAATGGGTACTTTGCGTCAGTTTTTCACCAATCCCATGGGAGTCCCATGCCCACTACAGGACAAGGAGGCTCAGGTGAGGGAGATTCCTTACCGTCCATCAAAGCTGACCTCATGAAGGAACAACTTGATATCCTGGATACCTTTAAGTCAGTCAGCCCTGTTGGTTTACATCCCAGGATACTCAAGGAGCTGGCAAGCATCATAGCTCAGCCCCTGACACAGATCTTTGAGAACTCCTGGTACTCTGGCGAAGTGCCAGACTGGAAGAAAACCAATGTTGTGCCTATCTTCCAGAAAGGGAGGAAAGTGGATCCAGCAAACTACAGGCCCATCAACCTGACCTCTGTCCCTGGAAAGGTCTTGGAAAAGATTATCAAAGAGGCCATCCTTAACAGACTGGCTGATAGCAACATCCTGAGGGATAGTCAGTGCAGGTTTGTTGCAAGTAGGTCTTGCTTGACCAATTGCATTTTCTTGAAAGGAGATTGATGTCATATATCTTGACTTCAAAAAAGTCTTCAGTCTGGTATCCCATGATCACCTCTTGGCAAAACTGGCTAACAGTGGCCTTGGCCTCACCATGATCCATGATCTGCTGGCATAGGAATTCACTCCGCAGTAGGACCTAGAGGGTGGTGATTGACAGAAGTCAATTGTTGTGGTGCCCTATGAGCAGTGAGGCCCCACAAGGCTCTGTCCTAGGGGCTATACTATTTAACACCTTGATTAATGATGTAGACACTGGTATCAGAAGTGGATTGGCCAAGTTCGCTAATGACACCAAACTCTGGGATAAAGCATCCACACCTGAGGAAAGGAGGGTGATCCACAAAGATCTTGAAAGGCTCAGGAAATGGGCAGATGAAAACCTGATGGTGTTTAACACCAAAAATGCAAGGTTCTCCACCTGGGGGGAGGAAAAACCTGAAGCATGAGTATAGGCTCAGCAGTGCTACGCTGGATAGCACTACAGACGAAAGGGACTTGGGGTCATGATTGACCACAAGATGAACATGAGCCTTCAATGTGATGATGCAGCTAGTAAAGCAAGCACAACACTGGCTTGCATTCACAGATGCTTCTCAAGCAAATCCCAGGATGTCATTCTCCCATTGTACTTGGCCTTCATGAGGCCACAGCTGGAGTACTGCTTCCAGTTTTGGGCTCCAAAATTCAAAAAAGGATGTGGACAATCTTGAGAGAGTGCAGAAGAGAGCCATATGCATGATTATAGGTCAGAAAAACAGACCTCATGATGAGAGGCTGAGAGCCATGGGACTCTTCAGCCTGGAAAAGCGTAGGCTCAGAGGTGGTCTGGTGGCTGCCTACAAGTTTATCAGGGGTGCTCACCAGGATCTGGGGGAACGTTTGTTCACCAGAGTACCCCATGGAATGAAAATGTCGAACGGTCACACACTCCTCCATGAGTGTTTCAAGCTGGACATAAGGAAAACATTTTTTAATGTCTGAGCCCCCAAGGTGTGGAATAGACTGCTGCTGGAGGTGGTTCAAGCACCTTCTTTGAACACCTTCAAGAGACATTTGGATCTTTCTCTTGCTGGGATTCTATGATCCCTGCTGACTTCCTATCCCTGGGGCACAGGGCTGGACTTGTTACTCCGGGGTCACTTCCAGTCCTAGTGTCTATGAAATCTATGATGAAATGAAAGTGCCTTTGTAAATGTTTGAAAGAGATTCAGATTTGGGGGTCTAAAATTTAGACCAAAAAGTACAGGGTAAATTGTATTTCTCAAGTTTCTATAGTTCAGTTCTTTTCAGAACAAAAGAGGTATTTCCTAAATCAGGACAGCAAACGCCTTTCCTGGCTGCTCCATTTTAACCCCTATTCTTCTACTAAGGGTTTTTTCTCAGCTGGAGTTTCCTCCCTCCATGCTTAACATTTCCGGCAGCTGCTAGAAAGATGTCAATGACAGTGCATGTCTATAAATCTTAATATTAGCCTTGTCCTACAAAGGCCAAGGTCAGGAAGGACAAATATCATCTCACATTGCAAGATATTACTTTACTTAAAACAATGGAAACAAGTTTTCTACAAATATTTATTATAATTGTTTCATTAACGTATGTTTGGAGACTAAAAACAGCAAAATAAAGAATTTGCAATATAACCAGAAGGGCATCTGTAGACTGAATTCATTTATACCATTTCATTTATACTGACCCGGTTTCTTTCTATGAACATTTTGAAACTCAAACTCCACTCACCTTAGAAAGTAAATAAAAATAATCAGTGACTAGCACAATAATGTCTACTAATATATTTTTCCTGTTTTCCGATGTTATCAGGATAATTGGGAAAAAAATTTCAAAACACTTTTCTGTCCACCATAGTACTCTACCTTTTTTAATAATTTTAGATAAATATTAATAATAACTAATACACTATTAACAAATACTAAATATATAGACCTTAGAGTTCATGCATTAGCTATAATACTACAAATACTTGTTCATAAGAATAATTTTAACCCTAAATACAGGTCTGGGTAAAGTCAATTATTACAAATGATTTGTATTACAGAAATGCTGATCTGAGATCAAAGCTTCATTGTGCTCAGCCCTGTTCATACACATGGTTGGTAAAAGATAGTCACTGTTCTAAAGAACTGTCAGTCTAAGTAGATAAAACACAAATAACAGAAGGCACTTGCATACAATTATAGGGAAAACGAGTGGAAAACAGGAAACAGGTATTATAAGCTTCATCTGAAACAATGTAGCTGTTTAAAAATTGAGGTGCAGTGGTTTACAAGACGTGTCTACACATGCACCCTTAAGGCAAAATAAGGCAATTAACTTTGCATTAGTTACCATATTTAAGGCTCAGTAAGGACAGCTCTACACGTGCTCATCCTTAATGCACCTTAAATATGGAGACTTAGGGTGATCTGGCATAAAGCAGGTGTCACATTTAGGCTCGATTAGTTAAGGTGCTGTAACCCATATATAGACATGGTACAGTGCCCAAATGATAGGTCAGCTGTGCCAGCCACAGCCAAGCCAGCGGGGCCACAAGCTGCTATATAGTGCCACCAGAAAATAAAAGCAGTGAGTGCTTTTGAAGTCACTAGCATCTCTCATGCTATATGGCAGAGGAACAGAGTTGCTGGCTGGGCAATGTAGCCCCTGCAGTGGCAGGACACCTCACTGCTTGCATGGGATTCAGACACACTTAGAAGT
>NW_017728918.1:22303303-22314266 GCF_001723895.1 Crocodylus porosus | reverse complement strand
GGGAGATCATCGAGTCCAGCCCCCTGCCCAAAGGGCAGGAAGTCAGCTGGGGTCATAGGATCCCAGCAAGATAAGTATCCAATTTACTCTTGAAGTAAAACCACTTTAAGGCACCCACATGTAGCTGCATGCCTAAATCACTTTAACACACCTTACTGTAAGGTGCATTACATTTAGGCCACATAAATTCACATGTAGACGTATCCACAGAACACTAACATTGGTGTGTGCAGCCTCCACAGTGAAATCCAGAACCTTGTTTTTCAGTGCCTAGGATCTCCATACAGTGTTTTGGAGGATGAGTTGTCACAGAGTAGGATCCAAAATAGTCAGCACACAGATAAAAAGGCTGTTTAGGAAGTTTGTTAGAAAAAACATGGTGGTCTGAAAACCCATACCTTTCTTAAGAATGAAATCTCTTACCCAGGAAGATGCACAAAAAGTCTCTTCTATCTGTTTGGAATCCACATCCTGGAATCCTCTATGTTAGGGGGGGCCAACCTGTGGCTCCAGAGTCACCAGCAGCTCTTCAGAAGTTAATATGCATCTCATTGAATCTTTGCACAACCACACCATGACATCACTTTGTGCTTGTGAAAAGTTTCAGGCAGAAATATTGTCCCAGGGGGATGAAAATGGAGGCACCGGAGCAGCCTCCCATGGTGGGACCTGAGGCAGGGCTGACCTGCCCAAAGAAACAAATAGAAAGCCTTGAAAAGATGGCACACTTACTGTCCCTAGGAGAAGCAGAGCCTTGCTGAGAAGGGCTGCTGGCAGAGTTCATCAGCCACTTTTATGCCGGCTGGGAATGGTGCCAGCAGTTTATATCAGCAAAAACTGCTGCCCATTAGATTTAAAAGCCAGTGGCAGGGAAATGGAAGTGGGGGCAGTAACAATGGAGCCAGTGGGTGAAGCTGCTCCTTTGGCTGCAACTCAGCAGGGTTGGCACCTCAGAATAAAAAAAATCCACTTGATAGGTTACCTATTTCTCTCCTAATGAACAAATATGATCAACAATAAGTTACATCCCCTTGATGTATCTTTTTAAAGTGGCTTAGCTCTTTATACATGGCATTGCTGAGCAAACCCATAGCTTACTCAAAGGGTCCAGAAAGGTAGGTGGATCTCCAACGCTGTAGTCTCTCCTTCTTCAAAAGACCCCCTTTGTGTCTTCCTCCCAGGAGGCAGCTGAGGACTTAGGCCCAAATCTTTTTGCCCACGTATTTTCTCAATCTCTCCAAATATTTGTTCTCTCAGTTGACTTCAGCATGAAATCCTACTGATCCTTATTCTCATCATGCAAACTTCTTTCCCATATCTTCACCCACCTGAGTTTACACAGCAAGAAAAATGTGTGTGTAGCACATCCCATGACATAGCTCATAGTAATCATTTAAAATATGATTCCCATTAGAGGTCTCTAAGCCATCATAAAGACATTAAAATGTGCTGAATATTTATTTTGGAGCCATTTTGAGAAGTGCTGATAACCCACGAGACTCTATTTATTTCAAGTGGATAAGAAGAATCCTTTACCTTTATGGATAAGGACATATGTGCCATGAAAAAAAATATTGTGATAACAATTTTTTTTTATCTTTCTGTCAAATCTAGCGGCCCCATAGGGAAAATTGACAACCTTTGCTTTAACAGGAGCTTCACAAAGATCAACCATCTATATCACTTTATATAATCTGGTTTTGCATAGACAAAAGGCATAGACAAAAGGCATACATTATAATCTGATTCAGTACTTTACTAAAGATTTTATACAGAGATAGGTTTTTATACGTCTATAATGGAAGTGCCTAAGTATTAATATTTATGGGATATCCATCAATTCAGAGATAAAGATAATTACAGGTCAGAAGTTATCATCTGACCCAATGGTTATCCTGCTTGACATCCTGATTAATGGGATTTACACAAAGGGGTGGTTCATCACTGCTTCTGATAAATCCTATTATGCTCAGTTGTCACTAGCCAAGTATTGAAATAAATGGCTGATGATATACAAGTCTGATAGAGGATGTGTGATCAAAGAAACCTAGTTGAGAGAGGAAAAGAAAATCACTCTGCATTCCCTATTGTCAGAAGAAGCATCACATAACCTGCCTATCTGGTATAGCTAAATAAAACTGTAAGAGTGAAAGGAGGACAGTGGTGGTGGTAAAGAGAGATAACAGCATCTGCATGATTATAGTCACTCAGTTTTCCATATCTCCATTCCCAGGGGAGATGGTATGAGCTATTGAACAAGAAGTTAGAAATCCTACTTATCCACATACTCACAAAGCCCTCATTATTGCCCTTCTGTGATTTTTCTGAGATAAAATTTCTTCTCTGTGATGCTTTTGGTGTGGCACATTTATACACTGGATTTACACAAGATAGATGGGAGGACCACAGTTTACCATTTAAATATCTAATTTTCTTTAGAATATTATAACCTACAAGATGTAAAAACTTTCCACCAGTGCATAGGAAAAGTAAGCACAATAAATTTGTTAATTCATCACTCCAAGTACATTAGACATGTGACTAATTATCAGTGTTTAGCATTTCTAACTTTTCTTTAGCTGAATTCTGCATGTAATATGGGACACAGTAAAAAATTAGTTTTGAGATGGAAAATGAACAAAAATATGTTACAGGAATTTTGAGTGAAAATTGTATGGTCTCTGGCTTGAATTGAAGAGGTTTCAAGGGAGGTCCAACGAGCTGCATGGTTGCAGGTCTGTTCTTCTCAAATTATCCTTGTCCAGTATTTATCTAGCCTCCTTTTGAAAGCCTCCAGTGAAGGAGATTATACCTCTTCTTTAGGCAGTCTGTTCCACTGCCTTACTGTTATAACAGTAAGAAATTATTTTTTCTTGAGATTTAATCTAAATCTACCGTGCTGACTTTTAAAATCATTGCTTCATGTTTTGCCCTCTACTTCAAGGAAGAACACTTCTCCTCTTCTTTGTGGTAAATATTTGAAAACTCCTATGATGTCTTTCCTTAAATTCGTAGCTAAACATACTTTGTTCTCTCAACCTTTTCTAATAGGGCTTGTCTTCCAGTGGAATATTCTGAAGGCCAACTTGGCCTTTACTATATATTATTTGTATCACCTGCCTCTCAACCATCTCCAATTCCTCCATCTCATTTTTAAAATGTGAAGCTCAGGACTGCACATTATAATCCGGATGAGATCTAGTCAGCACTGAGTAGTGGTACTATCATTTCCCATGTTTCATACCTAATACAGGTGTTGAAGAATCCCAGAATTGTATTTGCTTTTTTTGCAACTTCATCATCACATAGCTGACTTGTGATGCATCAAACCCCTCCTCCCACACATCCCTTTCAGCAGTGCTACTGCTGTGCCCAGCCAGTTATCTCCCATTCAGAATTTTGCATTTGGCTAATCTTTGTGCACTAGACCCATAACAGATGTTTGTGGGCACTTACTTGAAACTTCTAGTCAGTTTGACATTGATCCATTTTTAATTACATTTTGCTTATGGTTATCGAGCTAATGATGTATCCAGCCTATTCTAATTTCATTCAGCCCACATATTTTCAGTTTATTAGGTCATACAGAACTTTATATAAAGACTTACTGAAGTGCAAGTATACTACGTCTGCTTCATTCCCTTCATCCACCCAATAATTTAGCAACAGTTTGGTTTGGCATAATTTGTTCTTAACAAATCCATGTTGGCTGCTAGTGATCACCCTTTCCTTCTCCAGATGTTTACAAATTAGGGTCTTCATAATTTGCTTCAGTAACTTCTTGGGTATTGAAGTCAATTTATAACTCCCCCAGTACTACTTTTTCCCTTTTTTAAAGATGAGCACTGTTAGCCCTTTTCCACTCCTCTGGAACCTTGCCCGTTTCCCATGACTTTGTAAATATTGTTGCTCGTAATGCTAAGATTCTTTCTGCCGGTTCATTTAGCACCCCTGGTGAATTTTGTCAGGTCCTGTTGCTTTAAATTCATTAAAATTAATCACAAGCCCTGCTGCTCTCTTTAGTTATCATAACACTCAGCCTTTCCCTGTCAGAGGTCCTATAAGGCAGGCCAGCCTCTGCTAATTGCCTAATTGGCCACTCCTGCCTGGGGCTCTGACTGGCAGCTTTCTTCCAGCTAATGAACCATCTGGTCACTGTCTGGACGTCCTGATTGGCAGGTAGGGAGAGCAGCTTTCCCATTTAGTTTTACCTGTGGCAGTATGCTGTAAGCCATCCAGAAGTTCTTTCTGAAGGTCTTCTATGGTAAGTATCCCTGGATTGTTTCTTGACATCTTGAATAAAATCAAGCAAAAGCTGGATATTAGTCTGTAGTGGTGACAGAGAAAGCGGCAGAGGAGTCTGCAACATCCTTCTAATTCATCTGATGACACCTGATTCTGGAAATGAAAGTCAGACGATGGGGATGGATAATGGAGTGGGCTTAGAGGTTAAATGGAAGTTGGAGAGTTGGCAACAGCAGAAGATGAAAAAGGAAGATGGAAGATGGGACCTAAGGGTGGGAGTTCAGACAGTTGTTGAAGTGGTGCCAGAGAATAAGAGCTTAGTAAATGGAAAACAGAACATGGCAGGTGGGTCTGGGATGGCAGCAGCAGTGCAGGAGTTACCAGTAAAGATGTTTTTTGACTGATGGTAGCAAAAGGGAAGTAAGCAGGCATGGTTTTATGGAAGATGTTTTATTTGAGATTCTGAAAGTCCATCCAGAGTATTTAAAAAACCTGATTATTTTTACAAATCGATAAATGTGGGAGTTCATGTTCTGCACCACTGAAGTATATGACTAGGTTTTGCAGAAGCATAATGAGATGAGCAATAGTGAAAAGCTCAAACATGTCAGGTGTTTATTAAATGAGGCAGCACAAGAAAGAGTAATTATACTGAGACTGTTATCAGATTTAACAATGGCAGAAGATATTAATTTATGGTTGGAAGGGCACACCATAAAGGTGATTGATTAAAATCAGGGACAAGTGTGGAGTGTGGACCAGGTAGTGGCAGGCTAGAATGATTTTAAATGAAGACTCATGAAGTCCAGGCAGGGTGGAACACTTTCTTCTGGTAATTATGAGGACAAAACCAGGGGTTCACTATCAATTTTGGACAGCCCATGAGGTTCAGAAATTTCAGGCTGGAGGGGCACCAGGTAGATAATTATACAGAAATGGTCTGTTTTAAGTGTGGTGAGAGAGGGCACCTTGTGAACAACTGCAAAGTAGATTGTGTAACTTACATGGGAAGGATGGACTTGTCTAGGACATGCCCAAAGACCTTTGCAAATAGAGGTCAGACCCGAGGAGGGGAATGGAAAGAAACACCAGAGGATACCATGCATGAAGAGAGGCAAAAGGAGAGGAAAGAGCAGGAGGCAGAGAAGAAAATGGAAGTGGTACAAGAGACCCCACAGGAAGGTGATATAAAAGAGGAGGAAGGGATCACAGGTATATCGATGGTAGAGCCAGCACAGGGAGAGGTGCTGATGGGCAAGGAGAAGGAGATTAAAAGTGAAACCTTTATGGAGATTAAGAGTGAGAAGAGGCATGAATGAAGAAGAGGATGAGGAACAGGTGGGAGAAACATGCACACCTTTTGGCAAAAGGAAGAAATCCAAAAAGGAGACAAAGAAGGATAAAACACATGAGACACATTCAGAAGAGAGGCCTGGTGTCCTCCTTTGTGCTCATTCATTTCCAGCCCTGAATGGGCCATAGAGGTGCTAGAGCACCAAGGCAGTAGAGATGGAGGGTTTTCCTGACACCTGGGTGGTTCAGAATCTGCTTGAGGTGACAGAATGAGAGTTGGGAGAGGCAGGGAGAAATGGAGCTCTCAAACAAACAAGATGATGTATTTTATTCTATAAAAGCTTTAACGGTGTTGGTGGTGGCATCCTTAAATGTGTGGAGTATTTAGGCATCTTGAAATGTATGCCATTTCCAGCAAGGATTGCCTTTCAGCTATGCTACTTAGCTTGGGTTAAATTAATTTCTAGGTGTTTACCTAAAAAAAAAATGCCGACAAAATTGCAGCTCTTCAGTATCCCAGGAGCCAATGTTTCTAGGTGAACTACCTATCATCTAGGACTGTATGGCCCTGGACTGTCAATTGGGAACAACTGGGCAACAGGTGGGTGAGGATGAGGTAAATGTGGAGGGAGGGAAAAATGGCTGCAGGGGAGCAAGGTTGAAGGGAACATGGATAAGGTGTGATGAAGGGGCAGAATCGAAGGGAGTAGGGGGAAGTGGGTGACTGGAGAGCTGCCAGGCTGCTATCTCCTCTGCTATCCAAATTGTCCCTGATCCTCAAATAACCATGACCCCCCATGCTATCCCCCCAGTTGCTCCGTCTGCCCCACCCCCCTCCCCTGCCTTGGCTCCTTCACTCTAATTGCTGCCTAACCTCCCAGATTATCCCTGGAGTGGTAGAGGTGCCAGTGGGGTGATTCTTCCTTATCACCTACTTCTGAAGTCCCTGAAGACCACAATTACTCTTTTTATTCAGACCCAGCCCCCTCCAGGTACTGCAAGTGAAGGGGCAGTTAACTGTCAGGAAACTCTGGGGTCTTGTAGGGGCTAGATCTGGGTGTGTGGGGGTAGCCCAGGTACAGAGATGCTGGGAGCAGACAAGGAGGGGACCACAGGGAGCCATTCTCAGGCTGATTGAGGTTTCAAGACCATGGTCTAGAGGTGGAGGAGCTAGTTGGGGATGGGAGAGGATCTGGAGGTGGAGAGGCTGATCACAGGGTGGAGAGGGGATCTGGAGGCTGATAAGGGCAGTGGGGTAATTTTGGGGGTCAAATTCCCTCAGTAGGAGGGGAGTTGGTGCCTAAATCAAGTGTCTCATGCTCTAGCTCAGGTATTGTCAACCAGGGCTACTTGGGAAGCCCCCAAGGGGCAGGGATATGGGGCAGCAGTGCAAAGAAGCAGGGCGTACTTCCAGTTTTGGGTCTTCCACTGGTGGTCCTGGTTTTGCCATGGAAGTAGCCCCCCCACACACACACACACATTCATCAATCAGCTACTGGGGGAACTCCTCCTCCCCCCCACCCACTCATTGACCGGCCAGGGGACTCCCTACTTCTGGACTGGCCTCTGGGGGTACACTAACCAAAAAAGGTGGAAAACCCATGCTATAGGTGAATATTGTGATCACTAAGCTAGATGGATCCATCCAGCAAGATGGATACACTACCTCCACCAGTCTTCAAATGAATTTAGCTGATTTGGTGGGGGCGGGGGTAACCCAGCCACTGAATGGTTATTTCCTATGTCACTTTTTGGGTTTGGAATCAACTGTCTTTTGGAGCTGAAAATGCTTCTTTTGATCTCTCCTATTGAGATATTGTACAAGGCACCAGTGAGACTTCCTCTGTGTGTAATTCTGGTCACCCAGATGTGAATTATTAAGTCTTAGGAAGAGAAGACTGAGGGCCTTATTGCATGTTGCATTTTGAGCTGCTCATTGTTGATTAGTGTTAGTGCTACCTTGAGTCACCTATGACCCCAGCTGACTTTCTACTCCTGGGGCAGGGGCTGGACTCGATGATCTTCCAAGGTCCCTTCCAGTCCTAATGTCTATGAAATCTGTGAAATCTATGAGTTTGCAGCAGTTACACCTTAAGAATAAAAACCATCTCTGACTGTCCCAGACCTGCACAGCTGTGATTTGTCACTAGCAGGTTGGCAAGCAAAGTCCTGACTAGGAGCTGCGACTTGCTACTACAAGGCTGGTGAGCCAGGTCAGACTTTTATTCTGCTGTTGGTGGGGTTGTGTGAGAGATGGGTTAGGAGGCCAGGGACTTGAAGCTGGGAGGTGAAGAGCAAATTAAATGGGAGGTAGAAAGGATATAGGGGTGGGGGAAGGCTGGTGAAATGAAAGAAGTTAGCTGCTGAAGGATTAAAAAAAAGTAAAAATTAAAAAATTAAAAAGTGAGAGAATTCAAAAAGAAATAAAGCATAAGTAAATTGAAAAAGGGCTCCTCATGTTTTAATAAATTGGGATTTGGGATTGTAAAGTGTTGGGTGTGTTTGCCATGCTTTCCAGGGTGTCTGGGAGGTGCGAGTGGTGAGGGAAGGTGCTTGGGGTGGGGGAGGTATTGCCTCTACGCTAGGAAGGAAGCCCCAGGTCATTGGGACTCAGTCTGGCCCCCTACCTTGGCCCCCATTTCAGGACTCAGAGGTGGAGAATGTTGTACTTAGTTTTCAGTTTGGGAAGAGGGTGTTTTATTATTGGTAAGTGGGAAGGGTGGTGGAGGGACTCTGTGTGTTGGGAAGGGAGTGAGGAGGGGGTCCTGCTGGTTGAGGGAGAAGTGGCAGTGGGGGATGTGAGGGAAATAATGATTTTAATTGAAAACATTTGTGTGTCCTGGTGTGGTGAGGGTGGGCAAGGGGTAGGGGGGGGTGTGGGTAGTGGGGCAGGCAGGTGTCAGCAAGAGCATCTCCATGTCTGGCACTCAAGGTGGGGCCACAGCTGGTGCAGCAGTCTTCAAGGGTGGCCTGGGTCATCCAGAACATGTTGACCCCTGGTTTTCATCCCATTCCTGCAGCATGATGCACTGCCACCAGCCCTGGCTGGCACAGATGGCCCAGAGGTGCCAGGACTGGTGGGACAGGAGGGTGATGGCAGTCCTGGCAGTACCATCCTGGGGCCCATGGTTATTGTGACCTGTGTGTGGTGGCGGGGGCCCTGGGAGGCTGTATGCCAGTTGTCCAGCAGGTTGCTGGAGTGCGTAAGGAAGTTGAGCAGTACAGGGTGGCTGAGTGCCAGGTCCTTAGAATGGCAGCAGGAGAGTAGGATAGTGGCAGCAGCCCTGAGGAGCAGGGGACCCTGTCTCTGGGCACCAGAGCAATGAGTTGTGGGAGTCATGACTGGGAAGTGCAGCTGTGGCAGGAGCAGATGCTGCCTATGTCTCTCCCATGCTGCTTCTTGACCACAAGAAGCATCTGCCCAGAGGTCACAGTGCAGAGAGTGAGCTTTTAATATGGATGCCAAGTACTGGCAGCTGGTTCTAGCTTCAGCATAGCTTCCAAGTGTTGGCAGCCATGTGACCAGAGGCTGGGGCTCCCCCCCAGTGGTCACAGGGCCACATGGCAGGAATGAACTGACCTGGAACTAAAGGTAGTCCAAAGTCCTGGGCATGTCGATACCTGCCAAAACTCACTTAATGCAGATTCAGTTAATGCTCATTAAATTTAGGCATGCATAAGTGCACGTGTAGACTCACCCAAGGTATACTTTCAGCCACCTAAAATATACTTAACACTAGTTTCTGTTGTTAGTGTGTGGACAGTCCAGGATTTGAGAGCTCCAGGATCTGCCAAAAAATTAATTTGTAAGAAAGCCCTAAGGGGAGGATGTAGTAACAAAATGCTTTCTGTAATTGCTGAGGCTTGGACTTGATAATTCAGGAGGTCCCTTCCAGTTTTATGTTCTTCCATTTTTTAACGTGAAACAAATCATTTCAGTTTCCTGAAAATATGTCCTATTAATTTTACATAATTTTAATATAATTACAGACGGCCTTGTTATTGTTCTACAGCAGAAGGTGAAAGGGATTCCTCTCTCAAAGGGCTTTCAGTTTGCTGTGTTGTATTTCAGTGGAAAGCATCTGAATTATGTGATAGCAATACTATTTCTTTGACACCCCAGGAGATGTGAATTTGTTGAACCATCGTAACTGCCTAGTACTGGAAGATGGTAATAACAAGAAAAGCCTCCCATTAGGAGAAAGGAGGGGTGAGAGGGAGGTGGGGAAACCCAGTTATAAAGATGGAAGCAATTCAGAACACTATAGGACAATGATCATTTAATTTATAGGTGACTTAATAAGCAATGATGTTGAGGTCCAGGTTGCAAAAGAAGTGACTTTCTATGAATGACTTCCAGGGATGCAAGCCTGAGAAATAGGATAATGGTCAGGGATCTGACAGGTCACCAGAAAAAAACCCAATAATTGAATATTTCCTTTTGTTTTCAGCTAAGTTTTTTTTTATTTATTTTATATGCAAAAACAAAAAGGTTTGACTAACAACTGCATGATTTTTTTCTGCAATGTAAACACAGTTATTTTAAGATCAGTTATTTTATATATATAAAAGGGGAGATCTTGAGGTAATAGATAGATAGATATCTGTTCCATATATATATGGAGTATTTGGAACAGATATATATGGAACAGATACTCTTCAAAAAGTGTTCCTGGGTGGAGTCACATGGACAGATATGATCTGCTGGGGAAGCATCAGCATGGTTTTTGTAAAGGAAAATTCTGCCTCGCTAATCTGTTGAAATTATTTGAGCATGTCAACGAGCACATAGACAAGGGGAATGCAATTGACATAATATAGCTGGACTTTTAAAAAGCTTTTGACGAAGCCTCTCACCAATGGCTTCAAAAACAAACAAACTGCATTGCCATGGGATTGGAGGGATGTTTATTTCATGGGTTAAGAGCTGGTTAAAAGATAGGAAGCAAAGGGTAGACCTAAAGGGTTAGTTTTCAAGATGGAGGGAGGTCAAAAGTGGGGTCCTGAAGGGACCTGTGCTACACCCAGTTTTGTTTAATATTTTCATCACTGACATAGAAATAAGGGTGCACAGTCAAGTTTTTAGGTGATACCAAATTATTCCAGGTAGTCAAATCCCAAAGCTGCAGAAAAATCTTGCCAAGTTGAATGGGGCAAAAATTGCAGATGAACTTCAGTGTTGACCAGTGCAAGGTAATGCAGCTAGGGAAAAATAGCCTCAGCTATATGTACATGGTGTTGGGTTCTGAACTAGCTGTTACAACTCAGGAAAGTATCTTAGAGTCATTGTAGATAATTCTCAAAAAATATCAGCTCAATGTTCAGTGGCAAGCAAAAAAGCCAATATGACCTCTACCTGACTCAAGAAGTCTATGGGCCAACGAGAGGCAAAGCGCTGCTTGACCTGGTACTGGCTACGGGGGAT
>NW_017728918.1:22285616-22303203 GCF_001723895.1 Crocodylus porosus | reverse complement strand
GACTCTTACACTTGGAAAAGGAAAGGCTGAGGCAGAGATATGGAAGACATCTCTAAAATCATGAAGGGAATGGAGCAAGTGAACAGGAAACTACTCTTCACCAAGTCCCAGTCTACTAGGAGTAGTGGGCACCTGCTGAAATTAGTAGGTGACAAGTTTTAAACTAGAAAGAGAAAGTACTTTTTTATGCACTACATAGTTAACTTGTGGGAATTCATTGCCCCAGGAGGTAGTAGAGGTAGATAGCATAGCCAGGTTTAAAGATGCGACTAGATAAATTCATAGACAATAAATCTGTTAATATTGAATGAAATGGTTGGATATGTTGAATGAAATGGTTGGATATGTTTTCTCTGGCTGCTTCTCTAACCAAAAATGATGGATGCCAGTGAGGCTAATGTCTAGGGTATAGATCACTCTAGATCTATTTCATTCAGTGCATAATATCTGCCCCTGCAATGGTCAGAGGCAAGATACTGAGCTAGGTGATCCATTACGATTCTTATGAAAAGGCCTGACTGGAAATGGCAGCATGGTGAGAAAAGTAATGCTTTCTGGATCTGCATCTTCATATATACAGGACCCAACTTTATGCCAGTTTTCAGCATGTCTCTGCTCCGCCACATAACTTTGTAATAGTAGTTAAAGAATAAAGTAGATTATTATGCAGTCTAATAGCAGTAGGTGGTTAAGGAAAGAGATAGGAAACAAGAAGTCTTGACATAAAAGTAAATAGTGAACAATGTAAATGTGACAGCACAGTATCAGCAGGGGAGATCTTGAGGTAATAGATTAGACAGATGTCCCTATTCATCTGTGCTTTGTTGCCAAAAATAGGCATAATTTTGATTTGAGATATCTACTGTTCCTGCATTTTTTCATATTATTCATTTTTCTGCTTTTATTTTATTTCTTTTAAATTTAAATTACTCCTAAAGAATGTAACTGTGAAATCTAAGACAGGTTCTCATTACTGGGCTCTATGTGGTACTCATATTCAACTGAAAAGAAAATGATTTTACAGATGGAGAATGTAATGCAAATTTGATCTTATGAATCTCTTCAAAAAACCTGGAGCTATATTTTCAATTAACTCTGATACACATACATTATCACACACATGCACACATTTACATGCACATACACACACACACGTTAAATGTCTAGTAAAGAATTGGAAGCAGATTACATCAAAATAGCTATTTCATTTAATTTAAAACAGTATTTAGACATCTGAGCATGAATAGATTTATGTAAGAACACAGAAGCAAACAAGAAAACCAGTTTTCAGGTGTTATGCTTTCAAATGTCATCATGCATTTTTGGATAAGTGACACAAAAGTACATTCACAAGTATTTTCTTGAATAAGAAAACAGGATTTGGTTTGTGGTGGTTACTGGATTAATATAACTTGAAAAGAATGTGTATTGATGTATGTTTTAGGAATTTAAAAGCAGTAATATTTAGATTAGCAGTAAGATGAACATTTCCATCACCATTTCTTTGGCAATAGCCAACATTTCTGTTTTAAAAGTCAAAATATTTGGACATTTTTGCTAGACTTATATATCATGCTATAAAGTGAGGATGAAGCTGTGTTTGTTTAAGATGCTGAAATGAAATATTTCAAATGAAACATCTCAATATACTTAAAATAAAATACTTTATTTCACAAAACATTTCATTTTTATTCATATCAAAACCTTTTCAACATCTCTGCCTTTCCCACACCTAGTTTTCACCTTTAGTTGAGAGTAAATGAACCATAACCTAAGGATGGAGTCCACCTTTATAGAGAGATTCAGCATAAGTCCTGTGGACTACATATATCTTATCTGAGGAGTTACATAGCAGTATGTGATGCATAGAAATGTGCCACCTCTCTTAATTAAGGAGAATTTCAACCAGACTATACTTCTTTAAGAATGTATTCTGCTTTCTACTTGCTTTCTATTTCAGGATATAAAATAGGAAGCATTTTTATAAAAACTACAAAACTCAAAACTTAGACAGTTTTTTGCCACATATTTAAAAATGAAATTGGCAGATTTTCATGTCACTTTTTGGGATTTTGTGCATTACTGGGTGTATATGATTGTTCCTATAAATCACAGGGCATTGGTTCTTGTTCCTTTGCTCCCTGTGGTTAGGCACTTTAAATAAAACTGTTCTGATTCATTTTCTTAGAGGAAGTGGAGGATATTTTTTCTACTTGTGAATATGACAGAGGAACAGAAAATCTTTGACGGTAAAAAGCAACTTTTGCTGCTTGCTGCTACATTTTTGCAGAGGAAAATTGGTCTCTCTCTCTTGCACGTGCACATGCACACACACACACACACATACACACTCCCAAATTTAACTAGTATTTTAGAGATTCACATGAAGCTACTATGTGAAAGAGAGAGTGGTCAGTCACCTAAGGTTATATGCAATATTATAGAATGTTATAGCAAATTCCAGTCCTTCCATGTAAGCCAGACCAGTTTGAATTTAAATGTAGATGGGGTATGTCTACACATGTAGCAGACTGTGCAGTTGTTACGGCACGGTCATTTAATACTTAGTTAACCAAGTACTAAATGGCTGCACAGTTACCAGTATAAATATTACAGCTGTGAGAAGTTTCAGGTGGTGACAAGATTTCTGAATTTCTGAACCTGAATTAAATCAGGGGACAAATCCAAAGGTCTGAATCAGTTCAAAACTCTCCAAATCTTCAGAAAAGATTTGGAGAGCTTTGATGATTTGGGCAGTCCCTGGTGGCCTCTGCAGGGAGCTGCAGCTGATCCTGAATTGGTAAGTACTAAGGGTGGGGGAGGGAGGGCTGGGAGAGAAGGGAGGGGACCATGAAGGGACCCCTGCCAGCCCCCCTAACCCCCTTGCTCTCCCAGCCCCTGCAACCCCTGCCCGCTCCCCGGCCCTGCCATGTCTGCCCCACCTGCCCCAGCTCCCGATACTTTAAAAAAAAAGCCTCTGTGCTCACTGGGTGCTGCAGGGTGGGGGGCAATCCCCGTTGCCCCCCACAACCCCTTGCTGTATGGGGGCCTTTGCCACAAGGCCCCCAACCCCCCCCTCCCCCAGTCCCACCACAGGTGCCCTCTCTGGGACAGTTCTGGCCCTTTAAGAAAAAAAAAGCCAGGAAAAGCCCCAGGACTCTCTGCTCCTGTAGTGGCTTTGGGGAGCTTGTGCAGAGCCCCCCACATGGTGTCAGGCAATGGGGAGAAGTGAGGATCACCCCTCGCCAGCAGGAATGGTGAGTCTGGGGGGTTTCAGGTTTCTATTCTTAAAGGGCCAGAGCTGACCCACGCGAGGCACCCTTGAGGGGCCTGGGAGAGTAAGGGGGAGGTCCATGCAGAGCCCCCCATGCAACATGGGGCAGTGAAGGGTAGTTGGGATCACCCCCTCCCATGGTACTTGCTGAACCGGGGCTTTTTTTTTCCAAAAGCCAAGAGCTGGGGCAGCCATTGCCGGCCTGGGAGAGGGGCAGGGGATGGGCCTGCCCTGGCTGATTCAGAGATTCGGCAGCAGCCAAATCTCCAAATCAGATTTGGCAGAATCGAATCAGGGCAGTGATTTGAATCACTGAATCGAATCACTGTCCCCCGATTTGGCCATAGATATTACTGTGTAGTAGTAATGAGCTACTGCCCAGTAGCTCGTTACTACTGCCCAGTGGCATCACTGTCAGGTTTTGTACCCAGAAACACTACAACACTATAGCAATGAGCCATGGCACAGTATCTTGTTTCTGCTGTGCCACAGTATCTTATAGATTTCATAGACATTAGGGCTGGAAGGGACCCCAAAGATCATCAAGTCTAGCCACCTGCCCCAGGAGCAGCAAGTCAGCTAGGTTCAAAGGATCCCAGCAAGATAAGCACCCAAACATTTCTTGAATGAGTCCAGAGTAGGTGCCTGCACCACTTCTGGAAGGATTCTATTCCAGGTCTTGGGGGCTAGGGCTGTAAAGAAATTCTTTCTTATGTCCAGGCTAAAATGGTTTCGTTGGAGTTTATGACTATTTGTCCTTTTTTTTTCCTTGGGGGTGCTCTGGTGAACAGATATTCCCCCAGATCCTAATGTACACCCCTTATGTACTTATAAGCAGCCACCAGGTCCCCCCTGAGCCTGCACTTTTTGAGACTGAAGAGTCCCATGGCTCTCAGCCTCTTTTCATAAGGCCTATTCTCTTGCCCTCTGATCATGCGTGTGGCTCTCCTCTGGACTCTCTCAAGATTCTCAACATCCTTCTTGAATTGTGGAGCCCAGAATTGGATGCAGTACTCCAGCTGTGGCCTCACCAAGGCTGAGTACAGAGGGAGGATGTCATCCTGCGATTTACTTGAGAAGCATCTATAGATGCAAGCCAGGGTTCTGTTTGCTTTACCAGCTGTGACATTGCATTGGTGGCTCATGTTCCTCCTGTGATCAATCATGACCCCCAAGTCTCTTTCAGCAGTGTTGCTAGCAAGTGTAGCACTGCTGAGTCTGTAAGTATGCTGTGGGTTTTCTTCCCCCGAGTTGGAGTACCTTACATTTATTGGTATTGAACATCATCAGGTTTGTGTCTGCCCACTTACTAAGCTTATCCAAGTCAGCCTGGATCATTAGCCTGTCCTCATATGTGAACGCTATGCCCCAAAGTTTAGTGTCATCGGTGAACTTAGCCAGTGTGCCTCTGACACCAATGTCCACATGGTTGATAAAGATGTTAAAGAGAAATGGTCCAAGGACAGAGCCTTGGAGATTTCCACTGGTCATGGAGTGCCATAATGATTCATTGCCATCAACCACTACTCTCTGGGTCCAACCTCGGAGCCAATTTCCCAGCCATCGGACTGTGGTGTAGCCAAGGCCACAGTTGGCCAATTTTTCCATGAGGAGATCATGAGACACCATATCAAAGGATTTTTTAAAGTCCAGATATATGACATCAATCTCTGGTCATAGGAGGAGATGAGATTGGTTAGGCAGGACCTATCCATGACAAACATGTGCTGGCTGCCCCTCAAGATGTTGCCCTCAGTCAGCTTATCTAGAAGGGTCTCCTTGATAATTTTCTTGAGAATCTTACCAGGGATTGAGGTCAAGCTGATTGGCGTGTAATTCCTGGGATCTACTCTCCACTCTTTCTTGAAGATAGCTACCACATTGGCCTTCTTCCAGTTTTCAGGTACTTCACCTGAGCACCACAAATCTTAGAATATTTTTTCCAATGGTTGGGCTATGACATGTGCCAGCTCGTTGAGTACCCTAGGTTGTAATCTGTCAGGGTCAGCTAACTTGAAGGTGCCTAGCTTCTCAAGGTGATAACACCAATGCTGGGTATAAATACTCCCTCACCCTGGCCATCCCACATCTTGCAAGGCAGGGCAGTCCCACTGGAATGATGAAAGACTGACGCAAAGTACCCCTTAAGCAGGTTGGCCTTTTCCTGGGTGTCAGTTATCAGCTGTCCCGTTTGGTTCAGCAGGGGTCCAATGTTACCCTTGCTTTTTTCTGAATCCCTATGTATCTGAAAATGGACTTTTTGTTATCTTTGGTATCCTTGATATCTGTGCCTACTGTCACCTACAAAAATTATTCCTCTATGAACCATTTAGTGGTGCCACTCTGTCATTCCTTAAAATCTGTGAAGTTCTCACAACATATGGTGAAGGTAAACATAAAATTGGAGAGATGGCATGCTCCCAGCACCACAGACCTTGAACCTGATCATCACAGTTTTCTGTAATCATGTGCATTTTGGCAAATAAATGCAAAATATTACCACTCTATTTTGGTAGCATTTGCAACAAAAACAAAATTGGTGACATATGGAAACATAAGGAAATATTAATTCATATTTAAAGCATATTAAATGTATGCTTTTAAATTGTTCATTTACCTAGCTATTTCTATGTGGATGACTTTTTAAGATGTCATGAGTTGCAGAACTGAAGGAAAGTGGTAGCAGTAATTTGAGCCATGGTTTACAATCCATGCATAGAGGAACATATGGGACACAATGACAAGATAAGTGGTTATGAAATCCTTAAAAAATTGGTGGAATAAAGTCAGGAGCAAAAAATTACAGAAAGGCAGGTATCCAAGACATACTTCTCCGCCTTAAAACTCACCAGCCTGTGAGAAATGTAATCAAAATATTTGATAAATCTTTTTGTAACAAACAGATGCAACAGGACAGAAACCAAGGGAGAAGCAGTTTCTTGTTATGATCCTTCTCTATAATGTATCACACATACAATTAATAGAGGTGCATCTATAGAAATTTTTTGGGCCAATGGCCAATTTTTAACAAACCATATTGGGTGGGGCACAGCATGGAACAAACCCATGATTTGTCCAGGGGACACAGCAAGAGGGAGGCAATTCCTGCTGCTGCTCACACCCAGGGAGGGCATGGGAGATATGTTCACCTTGGATCTCTATGCTGGGTGAGGTTGGGCTGCCACTGTGGGCTGGGGCTGGGGCTGGGGCTGAGGCCGGGACCAGGGTCAGGGCTGGGCTCTTTCCGGTGGGGGGGGGCTATGCTCAGGGCAGGCAGCAGCAGTGCTGGGAGGGGAGCTACAGCAAATTTTGGAGTGGCTGAAGCTCTCCTGTAGTCCCCCTCCCAGCACTGCCACCACCCATCCCAAGCGCAGCCTGACCCAGCCTCCACCACTCCCTCACCGGGAAGGGCTTGCCCCAGCCCACGGTGGCAGTTCATCTTCAACCTGCATGCAGACCTGAGGGGAACATGCCAGCCATTGTCTCCTGGGGTGCATGTAGCAGCAGGAGTCACCCCCCATCCCCACATCCCCCAGATGATCCACTCACCACTCCACCCCATGCCCTGCTCCACCCCAGCTGGGCAGTGCCTACCTTTGCCCCAGACCCACTCCCTCCCTCATAGTAGGGGCTTTGATCTGCTTCCCTCCATGCCCCTTCCCTTCCCCTGCCCCTTCCCCCACAACAGACTTACCAACCAGATGCTGGTCTCCACGCTGCCAGACTACGCTCCTGGCAACCTCTGTGCTGCCCTGAATTTGCATGCTTACATGGGGCATTTATTAGCCCATTAGTGGCCACATCAGCCAAAAAAGCCAATTTCTGAGAATGTCAATTTTCCTGATATCGTTGCCAATATAATATGGGACTGACATATGAGTGCACCTCTAACATTTAGCATCAGGAAGATGGATAAAGTTTAAGGGGAAAGAAACAAAACAACAACCTTAGGCTGAAGTAGGCTGATGTGATGTTAGATGTGTGTGATCTCAAGGGATCTTAGAATCTGCTCACATAGACAATAGACAGAGAAAGCCAATTGCAGTAAACAATAATTAATTTTGAAGCAGGAACCATGCTATTTTTTTGACCCACTTCCTGTTCACATCTTATTTAACCAACTAGAAAGAGTATCTGGATAGAAACCAACGTCCCGCTAATTGCCTTGGTGTCATCATAAATTTTGCTTGACAAAGTTCAAGCAAACAGGCATCCATGCACCACAAATGCCCCAAATCTGTGGACATAGTAAAGGTGATATCAATTTGTGCCACTATTTAGTAACAAATGTCTGTTTACTTTCTGACAGACAGTGCCAGGCATCCTGGAGCTGCCTGCACTGTCCAGTCATCCTGGGGAGGTGCTTCAGGTACTTAAGAGGCTGATCCTATGCACCCCAGGATTTCCCATGCAGAATGGAGCCCCTCAAGCCCTGGGAGCACTGCCTGGCTTTCCCTGCTCACCAAGATATGTTCACAGGAATCTCTGAGGCATGTCTCAATAAGCAGGGAAAGTGGTAGGTTACCTAATTACTGAATCATGCCCCCAGGATCTTCAGTTTGTTAGGATTAGCCAAGAACAATTTTTGTAATATTATTGACAAATTTGGATATGCTGATTTTGTGCAAAGATAGAAAGTGAAAAATGTAAGTCAATAATTGTCCCAGCAGCAATATTGTCATTTGTTGAGACTGACACATCAAAGAAGGAAAAGGCTTTTGGCTATCTAATTTTGGTGGTTTAAAATAAACAGATTGAGATGGCACCTCATTTTTGCTGCTGCTGCTTCTGTGCTTTCTGCCTCAGTCTCCTTTGCCTGTTCAGGTGGAAATTTTAAGAGCCTATGGAGCTTTATAAAATGAGTAGAGAATAGCCCCAGTGTCCTCTCCATTCACACTCTCAATATAAAAACACGTTCTAAATTCTGAGACCATGTGTGAGCTATTGTTGAAGCATAATAGCAGCTCTGTTTGCCTACAGGGCCACTGCACTACCACTGCTTAACTCGCTGCTTTGTGAAGCACTTCATAATACCCAGAGTATGAAAAGCCCCATGAACATTTTATTCTAGCAAATGTGAAAGAATGATAGGCAATTCCAGGTATATTAGTTTTCCTCTCACTCCTGTTGTTTAGAGATTTAGGGGTACCCAATTTAACTAGCAGGATAGAAATCAAATGCTAATAGAAATCAGACAGTATTTCAAGATTCTCTTGAGAGAAGTACTGATTGCAAAATGCAAGACAGCCTCACTGGAGTGATTTTGTTTCTAAGTTATATGTGATCATTCACTAATATCCATCCTCCTGGAGGTGCAGAAAGGTAGTGGATTGAAAAAGTCCTGTTTGATTGTAAGATCTATGATAAAATAGCCACTAAGCTGGACTGCACTTTTAGAGTGAAATCGGGGTCAGACACCTTCCCAGGGTTTTTCTGAAATGTCTGTGTTGCAGCTTTGGGTTCTGAAAACCCATATATATGGATTTGCTGCAGGTGTTGTAAAAACTATCCATGCTCTTTGTCACCACAGTCTAAGTGAGACAAACATGGGGCATCACAGGATGATAAAAAGTAGGGCTGGAAGGGACCTCAAGACGTTACCTAATCCAGAACTCTGCTCTCAGCAGGATCGTCTCTGACTAAATCATCCCAGCCAAGTGTTTGTCCAACCTCTTGAAAATATCCCAGGATTATAAATTTTGTCTAGGTAGCCTGTCCCAATGCTTGACCACCCTCATAGGCAAAGTTCCTTTTAATCTCCAACCTAAATTTCCTCTGCTGAAGCTTAAGTGTTATGCATTTGGGTATAGTTACCTGACGTAGGAGTTAGTTATGTGAAACATAGATGTAATCCAGGTCAGTTCCCCAGGAAGCTGGGATCTGGAGGGGTCTAGTGTCATAACTGAATTTAGAAGATGTAGTAAAAATCAGGATAAGATAGAATCAGAAGTCAAAGCTGGAGATAGAGCAAACTGAACGTTAATCAGGACAAGAATCCAAAAACCAGAGCTGAAAGTCAAACCAGAATCATTAGCAGTGAATGCCTAGGATCTTACTAGAGTTGGAAGTCAGAGTCAGAGCCAGGAGTCAAACCAGAAGACCAGCAAGGGAGTGCATGGAAGGTCAGGAGGAAGAACTTTTGCTTTTGCCTAGACAAGGAGACTGTGGGCTGGGCCTGGCTTTTAAGGGCTGGAGCAGGTGGGAGCTGATGCCTGCGGCTTCAGGAGATTGGCTCTCCTAATCGCTTCACTCATTCTAGCTAGGACCACATCACTGCTCTGGGCTTGCTACAGGTAGTGCTTGATCTGGGGATGACTTGCCTTGATCTCTTGATTGGGACTGGATGTGTCCAAGTGTCTGGTCTGGCCTCATTACATTGAGGCTATTGTTCTTGACCTGTGTCCTAATATGGCCACAGAGAAAAGCCCATTTCCATTTTCTCTCTTATTCCTCTTCAGGTATTTAAAGATCGTTATAAAATCTCCACTCAGACTTTCCTTCTTCAGACTATGTAACCCAAACTCTTTCAGCCTTTCCTCATATGTCTTGCTTTCCAGGCTTTAATAATTTTTGTGGCTCTGAACTGGACTCTTTCCAATGTGTCCATATCTTGCCTGAAGTGTGGGGCCCAAAACTGGAAACAGTATTTCAGGTGAGACCTCAGCAGTCCTGGATAGAGTAGAATAATCATTTGCCTTGATTTGCAGGAGAGACCCCCATTAATACAACCCAGCATGTGGTCTTTTTTTTTTATAAGAGAAAAATGAAAGCTCAGAGTCAGCCTATGGTCCACTATAACTACAAGTCCTCTGCAGTGGTGTAGCCCAGCCAGTCATTCCCCATTTAAAATTTGTATAAACAATTATTCCATCCCAAGTGCAGGATTTTCATTTGTCTGTGCTGAATCCCATTGGATTGATTGTGGGCCATTTCTCCAGTTTATCCAGGACATTCTGGAATTTACTCCTACTCCCTTCCAGAGTTTCTGCAACTCCACCCAATTTGGTGTCATCCACAAATTGGCAAAGTGCACACTCGGTCCCATTGTCCAAATCAGTAATGAAGATATTAAACAATACCGTCCACAAAAAAGACTCCTGGAGATCTCACTTGATATGTCACCCAACTAGACATTGATTCATTGAGACTACATATTGAGGATGATCCAATCAGTTATATATCCACCTTCAAGTACTTTCATCTAGTCGATATTTCCTTAGTTAGTTAATGAGAATGTTGTGGGAGACAGTGTCAGAAGCCTTGCTAAAGTCAAGGTATATCACATCCACAATTCTCCCCACATTCACAGAGCCTGTCACTTTATAAAAAGAAATCAGGCTGGTCAGGCATGAATTATTCTTAATGAATCCAGGCTGGCTGTTTCTGTTTACCTTGTTCTCTTCTAGGTGCTTCACAACAGATTCCTTGAGAACCTGCTCCAAGATCTTTCCAGGTATAGAGAACAGACTGACTGGTCTGTAGTTCCCCTGAACCTCCTTCTTCCCTTTCTTAAAGATGGGCACTGTATTTGCCTATTTCCAGTCTTCCAGGACCTCACCCAACCTCCATGCATTCTCAAACAAAGTAACTAATAACTCTAAAATTACCTCAACTAATCCCTTTAGTACCCTAAGGTGCATCCCATCCCTTGTGAGCAGCAAGTCAAGAAAAGCCTCTCATCCAGTTGGCCTATCTACCATCTGTATCAAGAAAATCCAACATACTGCAAACATTTGCTGGAATCCTTTTGTACTACTGTGTTTCTCTTCTAGCAGATCTCATAATTAAAGTCCCCTATGAGAACTATTTGGAAGCTTTTTTCAGTTCCTCAAGGAAGGCCTTGTCCAGTGCTTCCTCCTGGTTTGGTGGCCTGTGCAGTTACCCACCATGACAACTCCCCTGCTGCTTTGACCTTTAAACTTTACCTAGAGGCTTTCAACAAGCCTCCTTTCAAAAGGCAGAGAAAGGGGAATAGTGTGAAAGGGGAATTAATCTCTTACAGGAAAGCATCAGCATTACACTAATGTTTGTTGTACATGGCTATCATCACAATAGACCTTTATGGGAGATCAACTAGCTTACTGAATGTAACTATACAGTACAAATATAACATTACAATTGCTGTTTCAAACTAAATATTGGATATTCACTCTGAAATATGCAGATGAAAAAACAAATGGTAAAAATTAAAATATGTTCCCCCATACGTAGTCTGGAAACTGTGTCTTCCCATGTAGTAATGTAATGTACATGCTCATAATTGCTTTGCAGTTTCTTGCTCAGTACACAGTGCTGCTGTTGGCCACTGGGATTTCATTGGGATTGAAAAAAAATTGAAGCCACATGAACTGAGTGTCATAGACTGTTTTTTTTGTAAGTTACATTTATTTGGTTGCAGCTAGTAAGATAAAATGCTTAATCTAAAAAACTAATAATCACAAAACAGAACTTCATCACTATAACTCATTTCCATGGAGCACATTACAAATTAAAAAATAAACACTGGAGGAAACTATATATAAAAATCCCAGAGGCTTTTAAAGTATACAAAATGGATCATAATTTAACAGCTGAACAACTGTAATATTACTTTATTGATGGATTGTGCTCAACAATTGTGATGGAACAGATAAATTATATTCAAAAAAATCAGAGGCAAATGATAGAAATCCAGTTCTAAAAAAATTGCTATTGGAATTCATTATTTAAGCTTGGCAATTTTGTGTTTGCCTTTATTAGGAAAAGTCTCATCATAATTAAACAGTACTTACTCATTTATAATTGTAAGAGATTTGAAGTCACTTCAGGGAGCATCCACATTGTTTTTTAATGCATTTTACACATCATTACACATTGACTTCACACCTTTAGCTGAAGCACATTAGATTTCCTGGTTGTTCATTTGTAAAGAAGTCCCAAGAAAGACAGTCTATGCCAGTGGTGCTCAATGGTTGTAGACTCAAGATGCCTCTCCTCAGGCTCAAGGAACTGTTCCATAATTTTTGTGAACTGGGCAGCACCCCATTTCAGAAATCATTATATTTCTTATAGCTCTAACCTCCTTGCAGAGGGACCAGGCAGTGGAGGCAGAGGAATAGTCAGGTAGAGAGAACATGAGCTTGACCATATCTGTTTATCTTCTCACACCTTGCTTATATACAAAAACTTCCTACAACACCCTTCAAAGAATCTCATGGCACACCACTCTACACCAGTACCTTGATTAAGAATCATGTGTGGGTATAGTACTTATGGTTGAAACATTTAAATATAAAATCAACTCAAAGGGTATGGCCAGACAAACATGCATGTGCCTCTTATGGTGTCTCAAAGAGTTTCAGATGCTGCAAGAGGCACGCTGGGAACAAAACAAAACAAAAAACAAAAAAAACAAAAAAAAATCCCTGTGTTGCATACTTGCAGTACAGACTCAAAATTTGATACCTGTAAATCCAGGTATCAAAAAACCCCAAACAAACCATGCAAAAAAGGGGGTCTTTTCCACACTGATTTGCTCTTGCTCTTGCTGAGAGATGTTAGTTAGGCCCTTGCACATTCATGAAGGGTCACTTGATTTTACTGTAAATCTGAAACAGTGACATTGCATTTTTTCTGTGACAATGTTCTGTCTGTACAATCTAAACCTTTACTGAGAAAATAGTTGCACATACTACAGTGCTCTACAAAAAACCATAATGGGTTGGAAATGTAATAATATGCCACTTTTCTAAAAACACAACTACGCCTATCTTTAGACATGCATGTAAGGTCAACATTCATAGATCTCACTGCAGGACAAAAGCCTATAATACCACAGCATCTGTTAGACCCCCAACTCTAAGTGACACTCAATGACTAGGGAGACAACAGATTGATGCCATCATGCATCACCTGCACACATTGCTCATCAACAGCTTTATTCAAAATGGAGACAATTTTGGGTGAGCTTTAACAAACTGGAGAGCAGCCACAAACATTAGTTCTTTTCATATTTATACACCTTGGTTTAAGCTCATTAACATTTATCCCACCTCTGTCCCTCCTTTGTTCCACCCTTAGTCCTTCCTGTCTTAAGCACTGCCTCTGTTTATGGTTTATTTCATTAGCATGGAATTACCTATACATTTCATACATACATTTACTTACATGTCTTTTTGCTTTGAGCGCATGCTTATGACCCTGACCCCATCTTCTTTTGGTCATTTGCGGCTTCTCACTGATTTCTTCACCATCTCCAAGGTCTTGCTTCTGCTTTATCTCCTAACAATAGTCAGTGAGCTGCATCCTGTTCTTCTTAAACTATGAGTTATATGTCTTACAACACTACTATATTGTTAGTAAAATGACTGCCTAAGCATCTTGCAATGTTACTTTTAACATACCATTCTGCCGGCTTAGCAGCTTTGCTAGGCCACAGGTTATATTGCCTTTTATTCATCTGCAAATCCAATGCTACCCAAGATCCAAATACAGTTGCCCTAACAGCATCTATAATAATAAGAGAGATAATAAAACAAATAACATGGAAGACCATTCATTCATCATTACTACAGCAAATAATGTATGTAGAAAACTCCTGTTAGTAAAACTCCTGTACATACCCAGGGAAGACTAAACATCTTTCTTATTACTAGTTCATATTTTCAGACTTCTCTATACATTGTAAGCCTCAATGGGATTAAATACATATGAATTGTCAAACATCTGTGCAAGTGAATAATATTGGATCCCAAAATCACATCTGTCTGTGTTTGGACAGTGCTGAGGAAGCATGCTGTGAAAATGCCCCCTGCCTGCTTGCTCAAACTCCATGTGCACATGGCAAAAAAATAATTAAAATTATGTAGTTTCCATTAGAGTGGCACTGGGCTCACCCAGCACTACGTGCCACAAACTGCTAATCTAAAAGCAGTGATGTATACACTGAAGGTGCTGGCAAAAAAGGGAATATATGACATTTTCTCAGTGTGTGGTACAAGTCGAAATGAGTGTTTGGGATTTTTTTTTTTTAATGATAGCACTGTTTGACATGGTATGTGTCCAGTGGCATAACAAACTGAGTTGATACTCAGGGCAGACCCTGTGGGAGAGCAGTGGGGAGGGAGAAGGCATGAGGCTCTGAGAGTTGGGATGGAGGGTGGGCATGGGTTCCTCGGGCCAGTGGTGGTGGTCTTACCTATGCCTGGAACTCTTAGACAGTGCCAAGGTCAGCTGCTACTGCCATGACTCTGACAACCCTGGGATGTTGCTCTTAAAGCAGCATCCTCTGGGACTGTTTAGGAGTTCCCAGCATAGGCATGCTGCTGGGTCACAAATTTCATGGAGGGGAGTGATTCAAGCACCCCTCCTTATTTGGCATCCCCACACCCCGTTATACTACTGTGTATTTCCTAAAAGTTTGCTCTCTAACCCTCAAATAATGGTCAGGCTGATCATGATAAACAAGATGAAGTACCATAGTGGTAACAAGACAATTGATCTAATCCAATTCATGAAGAGGTACACATTTGACAAGTGCAGTAGGAGTTTAACGGAATTCAAGATATGCTATGTCTAAGACTATTACACTTGACATTTGCTTCTTTCATTTTGAAGTGAGTGTGAGAAAAATATGATTAAGGTTTATCTTTGGATCTGCCAGTAGCATTTACAGTAGATAACTCTAGTGACAATTAAAAAATCTCTGTGAATCCTTGCCAGTCTAAATATGCTAACAGTGAATAAAATGTAAATTGCTCGTTCATAATATCATAGGAATTAGCAGTTGATATGCAACCATAGAGTCATGCAATATATTTTGCCTCCAGCTATATCTTTCTGAAGGATATTTAATCCTTAGAAGGTCTCTCAAGCACAAACACCCTGCTGTACTATCAATAATTTAAAAAGAATAGTGTGTGACCTTTATGTATGTGGTATTACATGACCCTAAAATGACCTGTCTCTTTCTCTATATATTAGACCTAGATTTGGTCTAATATATACCGCATTTTGGGGTCTTGTGGGATGGAATTATTCTTGAGTGCAGGGGTCTGCAAGGTTCTAGAACTAAACTAACTGCAAGGTATTAATTTTCCCAGCATAATGTAAGAAAGAGGTGCGGAGAGAAATAAAAAAGCTGAGTCTGGTACTCAAAGGAATACATTTTATGTAAATGGTTGTCAATTGGTGAATGATCTATAATGGAGTTTTCTTCTTCTTTCATTTCTTCTTCCTTCAACCAGCATGGTTTCATTAGGGGCAGGTCATGTCAGACCAACCTGATTGCCTTTTATGATCAGGTCACAAAAGCCTTGGATGCAGGTGTCGCATGGATGTACTCTTTCTGGACTTCAGCAAGGCCTTTGACACCGTCTCCCACCCCATCCTCATTCAAAGACTAGGCGACTGTGGCATTGATGCCTACACAGTCAGATGGATTGCAGATTGGGTCACACGCAGATTTGGATGATGGGGTGAAAAACACCCTGTTTAAATTCGCTGATGATACTAAAATTTGGGGTGAGGTGAGCACACCAGTAGGGAGGGAAAGACTGCAGCAAGACTTGGATAGGTTATAAGGGTGGGCTAGCAAAAACAGGATGCGCTTCAATACTGACAAGTGCAGGGTGCTGCACTTGGGCAGTAGTAACCAGCAGCACACTTATAAGGTGGCACAACCATACACTGTTACCATCTAGGAAGAAGTTGATATCATCTGGACTCTCTCCAAATTCTCCACATCTGTTTTCTAGTGTGTGTATGCTGGGGGAGGAGGGGAAGACAAAACTGGACACAGTACCAGTGCAGAGTAGAGGGGAATAATCTCTTCCCTCAATCTGCTGGCAATGCTCTTACTAATGGAGCCCAGTGTGCTGTTTGCCTTCTTGGCAACAAGGACACACTGCTGGCTTATATCCAGCTTACTGCACACTATAACCCCTAAGTCCTATTTCAGAGCTGTTGTTTAGCCAGTTGGTCCCAAGCCTGTACTGGTACATGAGATTGTTTCCTCCTAAGTGCAGGACTTTGCACTTGTCCTTGTTGAACCTCATGAGATTTCTTTTGGCCCAATCCTTCAGCTTGTCAAGGTCATTCTGAATCCTAAACCTACCCTCCAGCATATCTACTACTCCCCCCAGCTTGGTGTTATCTGTGAACCTGCTTAGGGTGCAATCCATCCAATATTCCAGATTGGTAATGAAGATATTGGACACAACCAGCTCCAGGATCAACCCCTTCGTCACTCTACTTGATACCAGCTGCCAACTAGACCTTGAGCCATTGATCATTAGCTGTTAAACCCAACAATCCAGGCAGCTTTCTATCCTCCTTACAGACCATTAATTGAATCCATAATTCCTCATCTTACTTGTAAGAATGCTGTGGGAAACAGTATCAAAAGCCTTGCTAAAGTCAAGGTATATCATATTCACTGCTTTCTCCACATGCATGGAGCCATCTATCTCATCATAGAAGGAAATCAGATTGGTCAGGCATGACTTGCCCTTGGTGAATCCATGTTGAATCCATCTAGGACAGGCTCTGCAGATAAAGATTTCATCGTTTCATAGTTTCTAGGGTCAGAAGGGACCTGAGCAGATCATCGAGTCCAACCTCTTGCCATGGCAGGAAAGAGTACTGGGGTCAAATGGCCCCAGCAAGGTGTACATCTAGCCACCTCTTAAAGACCCCCAGGGTAGGATCCAGCACCACTTCTCTGGGAAGTTGGTTCCTGATCCTAGCTGCCCTGACAGTGAAGTAGTGCCTCCTGATATCTAGCCTAAATCTACCCTCTGCCACCTTGTGACCGTTATTCCTGGTCACTCCTGGTAGTGCACAGGGGAACAGGGAATTCCCCAGTGCCTTCTGGTTCCCTCCGATTAGTTTGCAACAGGCCACTAGATCCCCCCTCAGCCTTCTCTTGTGGAGGCTGAACAGGTTCTGGTCCTGTAGCCTCTCCTTGTAGGACCTGCCCTGCTGCCCCCTAACCATGCGAGTGGCCCTCCTCTGGACCCTCTCCATGTTGTCCACATCCCTCTTGAAGTGCAGTGCCCAGAACACAGTACTCCATCTGCGGCCTAACCAGTGCTGCAAAGAGGGGGAGTATCACCTCCTTGGACATGCTTGAGATGCATCTGTGGATGCATGACAAGGTATGGTTGGCCTTCCTGACTGCATCCCCACACTGCCGGCCCATGTTTATCTTGGCATCAGTGATGACTCCAAGATCCTTTTCTGCCTCTGTACTGACGAGAAGGGAGTTCCCCTACCTGTAAGTAAGATGCCGGTTCTTCCTCCCAGGTGCATCACCTTGCACTTGTCTGTGTTGAA
>NW_017728918.1:22277322-22285062 GCF_001723895.1 Crocodylus porosus | reverse complement strand
GATGGGAACCACATTGGCCCTCTTCCAGTCATCTGGCACCACACCAGAGCGCCACGAGTGCTAGGGTTTGTATATGTGTTATAGCGAGTAAAAGAATTGGAAATGCCAATAGATATTGTGTTTGCTTACCACTTTCTGAAATGTCAAGTTTTGATTCTGAAAGAGCCCAATTATAACCACCTGGTCTTATTCACCATCTGCTTCCAAACAGGTTGCTAAGCTAAAAGATGTTTGCATTTTAAAATGTTTTGCAGGGTGGAAGGCATTTTAATGCAATGGATTAGTATAATCCACTATTTTAGAATGGAGAACATATTTTATTTTCAGTAATTTGAGAATATATTCTGTGTGCTCTTGCCATGAATTGCAAACTAGTTAAAGTTAGATAAGAAATAGAACACGTTTCATGCTGTTCATGAAACTGAGGTAAAATCAAGGAACTGTTCAGATTCAAATAATGTCTGGAAATCAGACTATAAACAATTGTTATTGTTGTGTAATCCACCACTTGTTATTGGTAGATTTATAAATATATTTCTCCACAAGCAAATGTAAGTAAGTGTAAAAATGACCACAGACTAATTCCTGTCTTTCAGTAGCAAGACATTGACAAAGCTCTTGTGCCCCTGGTTTATTTGTGTTAAGTTGTTGTACTTGCACATGAGGGTTGTTCCCAAACTCTTTCCTGAACTGATGGTGTCTGTAGATGTGCAGGGGTGCTGCTCCAATGCATTGTTATTACAGCACACTTCACGCATTTCAGCAGCTACCATGTCTCATGTATTTATCATCCTTCTATTTCAAAATGGCAGTGGGAGCACTTTAAATAAATCTTGTTCAATGAATTTTAGTTAAAGCACCCCCATAGCTATTTTGAAACATGGAATACTGAATACATGAGACACTGTGGGTGCTTTAATTACAGTGGCTCTTGGGGCTGCTCTAATTAGAGCGCCCCACCTGCAGAGCATGTGTAAAGACACACTTTAAACATAGATTAGACAAAACATTTGTCTAAAATGCCTTGTATACAGATGATCCCAGTTTAAGAAAGGATCTGGACTGGATGACCTCCTGAGATCCATTCCACCTCTACGTTCTGTAGTTCCTGTGAATATTGTGTTAAAATCAATAATTATTTTATGGACTTCTCTATTTTCTCTCATTTTCATGGGAAGTACTTTCTCTCCCTAACTTTCCAACTTTCAGAATATAGCTTGCTTACGAATTCCATATAAGATTTCCTCTTTGTGCATACATGTAGTTAAAGAATATAAAAAACACCAATTATTGACAATTGATTATTATTGTTGATATTAAGGAAAGTTATGTTATGTAAGTAATATTGTTTACAAATTTATTTGTTTAATAAAGCTGCAGTTCACGTGGTTTCCTGGTGTAGCAGTTTTTAACTTTTCCCCAATACTAGCAATCAATGAAGACATTTTATTCTAGTTACTAAGACTTATCTGTCTTGCAGTGTATGTACATAAACTAAATGTAAATGCAGGTGAGTGACTATGACTACAAATGCTTGGGATCAGTAAAAAGGAAATCCTCCAACATCTCATGCACAAAAGTATCTTCACTCATCTGAGACCAGCTATAAATGTAAGTGTCTGAAGGACTGCAGCCTGGCATTGTTTTGAGGATTATGTAGAGAGCTACTTTTAAGATGACTGAAAAAACCTAGAGAAAGAGACTGCTGGTTTGCTCACTATCTACTGTTGGAAACCTTTCCTTTATTTCAGAAGAAGTATTTTTAAAAGAAAATCTAAAAGAATGGTAAGTAGCTCTTTAGTCCATTAATACAGTGTCACAGCAAGGAAGTCTTTATAAAAGCTTCATCTTAATACAACATCTTAAACTTTTTCTGCTGGATAAATGTTACTCTCAAAACATGTATTCCTGTTCTCACACTTCTGACCTGTACAACAAATATCAAAGCTAAAGGCAACTGTATTGGCCCAGGTACCTGCCACTGATTACTGTTAACTGAGTTTCCTGGCTTTGGTGGACTCAATCAATGAATAAAATGAGCAACCAACAAATATGTAATGGCAGCAGCACCAACAATGGCAATACTAACTTATGAAAACTCTTTCAATTTTATCAAAAGATTCATAATATTTGGTGCTTGTTTTAAAAAGTCATGACACAAAAAACTCAATTTTTTTCTTCTATAAACATGTAAATACCTAAGTATTGTAGGTGCTGAAAAAACATTCAAAATATCAGTATGAAATTTAAAAACTCAGATGTGTTCAAATGAATTTTGAGGTCGTGAATTTGGAAAGCATGGGACTGGAATCACTGAAAATCTTTTTTTTCCCAACTCAGGAATTGCTGAGTGTCACAGGGCAAGGACTCAGGAGTGGCCGTGATGTCTCCTGGCGCCCCCTACCATGCCAAGTGGGTGTCCATGCACCCTCATTCTTGCCCACCACATCTTTGATGACAAAAGTATTAAGGGAGGCTGCCTTTTACCCCCTTGGATACGGTACCCCCTGGCATACTCCCGTCTGTACCCCGTCTACCAATGATTCTGTGCACTCCCGCCACAGGGCTACACGTGGCTCCTACTACCCCTTATACCATGCCCCAAGCCTCTCAGATGTACTGGAAGTTGTTGAGTCAGTTTCTATAGCCTGCGCCCTTGCAGACATCCTCCGGGCTTATCTGCTACTCTCTATGCAATCGCCCTTCCTGGGCTATATGGTTGCCCTCTCTGGGCTTTTATTCCTGCATGCCCTCCCAGGGGCTTATCCTGATACAATCGCCCTCCCTTGGGCTTCTATTTATGTGCGCCCATTCTGGGGCTTCTATTCTCATGCTCACGCCCTCCCTGAGCCTTGCTGGCGTGATTCCCGCCCGCACTGGGGCCTATGTGCGCCCTCCCTGGGGCTTCTCACAATTGGGGATCAGGTGACCTTAGCCATGCCTGGCCCCAATGCACTGTGTCCCTTCTCAGGGCTCCGGTCAGTGCGCCCCCTCCTTGGGTCTACAAACCCCACCAAGGCTCAGGTGGCCATAGCCATGCCTGGCCCCCCAGACCCACCTTCTTGGGTCACTCACCTGCACTGGGGCTCCTCACCCCACACGACACTGCCCCACTGGGCTGGGTTCTATTCAACTCCCAAAATGCGGCACCCTCTCTGGTACCAGGAACCCCCACACTACTGGGGAGCTCCCATGAGGCCTCCTCCAAACCCTACAGCCTCACCTGGTCCTCCGGTGTAATAACAAAACAGAAAACTCCCACTCCTGGGCTACAACATAAACTCCACGCCAAACTGGCTATCCATCATTCCTCTCCCTACCAGGGTTTCCTCCACCCTGTACCACCTCATGGAATGCTGCTCAGGCCATCACACTTCTCTGCTATGCCTACTCCCAGCAGAGCTCTCTCTTTCTTGGCTGCCAGAGGGGAACTGCCTGCTTGGCCTCAGGTTAGGCTGTTTATATGAGCCAAGCTCTGCCCCCTTCCGGTTAGCTGACTGCCTGTGGTTGCCCCGGCAACCAGCACCTGTCCTTCTCTCTAGGAGCAGGGCACTTCAATGCCCTGCAACACATCTTCCCCCCCGCAAGTTCGAGACTCACGAGGAGAGGGGTGCATAAGTGCCCTGCAACATTGAGACTAAGAACAGACATTTGGGGAGGTTAGGGGGAGGTTAAAAATGGCCAGCCAGTCTAACTTAGTTCACCTATGTGTGGCCCTTACACTTAAGCTGCTTGAAGATGTTAACCTCTGCCCCCCCAATACGTACTTTACCAGAAAAAGCAGCACATTACTTTGACCATGCACTACAGCATCTGTATAGACTGGGTGCTTCAGTGGGGCTTTTTAGCACTTTTAGGTAAAACTGATTCAATCAGCTATTAGATAAACATGCCAAAAAGGCCCAACTAAAGCAACCACTGTATACAGACATTGGGTGAACCAGATCCAGATGTACAATCCCCATACCCTGTGGACAAGCCAGCTCCATCCCCTAACCCTGCCAACCTCCGTGATCCCACAACCTGCTCCTGGTACTGGTTTAATGGCATTTTCTGGTGCCAGCAGCCAATAAAAGTAAGATGGGGTTGGGGGAGGAGTATGCAGGATTGGTGGAAGTTCATTCATGGAGAGTAGTCTAGGGTGGGGTGGGGGTTGAAGGACTAAAAATAGATCCTCTATCCCACCACCCCTGCCACAGAGCATCAAGCACCTCTCCAATCTCACCAGCCCCACCCCCCACCCCGCTCCCACCAACCATAGAGCCATCAGGCCCACAGATCCACCTGCTCCTTGCTCCACCCTGGGTTACTTCAATCAGGCTCCAGGGACATGTGAACCCTTGTAGAACGAGACACAGAAGTGATTTCCAGGATCAGGGGAAGTATGAAAATATTGCAAGGGGGCTAGGAGGGCCTGGGTGTGTTTGGTAGGGTCAGAGAGGCTCTTTGATCCTTCCAACCTCACCCACAGAGGCCCCCAAGTCCCCCTGTGAATATTGCTAATGCCCCAAGCCTGTCAAACTCTCCCAGACCTCAGCAACCTCTCTGCAAAACCTACCTCCCAACCTCCAACTGCCCCTCACAAACCCCACTTGCTCCCCCACAGCCCACTAAAAATTCCTGGACCCCACCTACCCCCCTGTGTGCACCATTCACTAACTGATTCCTCCAATCCATTCACATACTGCACTATCCTCCCCTAAACCCCCTCTCCCCCAGTCCCCTTAGGGCCCCTACTTGTCCCCTGATCCCACAAAAAACATCTCCTCCTGATTTACCTTAGATTGGGTGGCCATTTTTAACATGATCTTATCTCATGCTAACCTCCCCAAACACCAGGACCTACCCTTAGGCACCTATAATGGAGAACAATATGCTGGGATATTTTGTGGCAGAGAAATCTATGTTTAACTTTAATAATAACCCATATTTGTATATTTGCAAGAAGAGAACAATTTAGCAAAACGTATATGCAAAAGATATTCAGTAATATTAATCAATATTAAATAATATTAATCAATGTGATTTTGTTAATAACTGTGACATTGAGCATTTTTCACAGAAGTTAACTGTAAACTGAGCTAAGTCCACATGTTGTTTAATAGTTTTACTACACTTGGGCTGGCTGTGGAGTAATTACATTTTGCAACACTTTTTGAAATTTAAAACATGTTTTTGTTCCACAGTAGGATTGAAATCAAGGTTTTTTGACACAGTTACTAAAAGGTTAAATTTTCAATTCAGAGCCTTCAAAGTGACCACCCTGGAACTTAAAAAGCTCTCAGACAAAACCCATACTGAAATGTTTTTTACAGTGTTTTGTTAACAAAATGAAGTTTCTGTGAAACGTTTTGACCAAGTATATACTATGTTCCCCCATCCCAGCCTAGCTCCTAATCATTACCTGTTGTAAAATGTTACATTTAACAACAGATGTAATTCTTCAAAAAGAAACTTCATGAAAAAATGTATATGATCAGTTTCATTTTGTGGTCACTATCATCAAAGTCACCTTCTATCTTCACATTCTTAATCAATTCCTCCATTTCTGAGCAGCAGGAGATTCCCCCATCCCCAGTCACACTTGGCCTCTCTTGCATTTGTATCATTCATAACATTATCCCTAACACACACCAAGAATGTTCTGATCTGTGTGTGCACTGCTGTGTTACCCTCTCAGATCTCCAAAAAAACAGGTTCTGCCTGCAGTTTGGAAGCTTCTGTTGGTTGCTTAAAGAAGGCCTTGTCCACCTCCTCCTCATTTGGTGGCCTATAGCAGACATCCACTTTGAAGTTCCTCTCCCTCCCCCCTCAAATTTTCTCCCCTCTGCCTTTTACTCGGATGTTTGCAACAGCTCTATCTTTTACTTGGCACTGCACCTGAGAACACATATACATCTCCTTTATACATAGAGTAAAACCTCCTTTTTTGCCCTACCTATTCTTCCTAAACAAGTTCCACCCATATATGACAGTATACTAGTCATATGAATTATCCCTCCATAATCCCCATTTTATCATAGTTCTATGATTGTACTAGGACTTCCTGCTGTTTACACCGTAGCCACATGTAATCTTTAGGGTGCAACTTCTCCTGTACAGGCCTTTCTCCTTGACTAGAAAAATTGATTACACCACCTGAGCCCCTCCCCTTCACCCTTGCACCCAGACACATGTAGTAATTTTTCATTTGCTTAAGATCACATCTGGAATTAGTGCCTTTATGGATGAGCATGGGACATCAATCAGAGGGCCAGATGATTCTCAGCAATCTTTCCATGGTGTATCAGATAGAGGCTCCTGGCAGGCAGCAGGCTTCCCCAGCAAATGTGTCAGTCCAGCAGATGGATATATCCACTGTCTGCAGGAAGGAGTCGTCAACTATGACAATCCATTGATTCCTCTTCACATCTGTGGTCTTGATCTTCTCACCCATGGGTGTGTATGGCTTGGCCTCTTTTACCACTGGAGAAGGCAACTTCCCAACTCCTTTTTCCTGATGTGAAAATTGCTGATACTTAGTTCTCAATCATAATATGCACAGTTCTGTGCCTACGGTAAATCTCAGACTCCTTGCGTGCAACCACATGAGCGTGTATGTGAGTGTTACAGCATCTCAAGCCCCTTCTGCACTACAAATTTGAAGTGCAGGGACAAAATTAGATCCTTGGATATCCAGCCGTCAAAAAGAACCATGGAGTGAAAAAGAGGGGCAATGCACAATCCCAGACCATGCCCTGAGGCAACCGGAGGCTCAGTCTTCCACAGAAATACTCTGGTAGCTAGCCAGAGCATCTCTATTAGGGCTATATGAACCAGCACCATTTTGGCTCGACTTTCATTTCACCATGTCAACAGGACAGAGTTTTGTTTTGAGCTTCATTTTGTTTCAAAAGCAGTGTTCCATTACCCTTCGTCAAAACTGTTTCACTGTTTTGATGCTGTTTCACTGTTTCACCCATAGGCTATAATGGGGAAGCAAGAAACTGCCTATAACTTTCTCATTTCTTGCCCGATTCAGATTAACTTGGAGGGATGGTAGCCCTTTCTGAGGCCATGAAGTCTGCCAGCTTTCAAGGAGATAGGTGCAGGGGTTTCTGGGAAACTGTACCTCAAATTGTTCAGAGCAAAACTTGTGTCATAGTTTCATAGTGGTAGGGTTGGAAGGGACCTGAGCAGATCATCAAGTCCAGCCCCTCGCCATGGCAGGAGAGAGTACTGGGGTCAAATGACTCTGGCAAGGTGTTCATCCAGCCTCCTTTCAAAGACCCCCAGGATAGGACCCAGCACCATTTCTCTTGGAAGTTGTTTCCAGATCCTAGCTGCTCTGACAGTGAAGTAGCACCTCCTGATATCTAGCTTGAATCTACCCTCTGCCAGGTTGTGTCCATTATTTCTTGTCACTCCTGGTAGTGCATGGGGGAACAGGAACTCTCACATTGCCTGCTGGTCCCCCCTGACTATTTTGTAAATGGTCACTAGATCCCCCCTCAGCCTTCTCTTGTGGAGGCTGAACAGGTTTAGGTCCCGTAGACTCTCCTCGTAGTTCCTGCCCTGCTGCTCTCTGATCATGTGAGTGGCCCTCCTCTGGACCCTCTCCATGTTTTCCATATCACTCCTGAATTGTGGCACCCAGAACTGGATGCAGTACTCCAACTGCAGCCTGACCAGTGTCGCATAGAGGGGGAGCATCACCTCCTTGGACCTGCTCGAGATGCATCTGTGGATGCATGACAAGGT
>NW_017728918.1:22253319-22277222 GCF_001723895.1 Crocodylus porosus | reverse complement strand
GCGCCTCGCGCCTTGTCTCTGCCCCGCTCTGGGGCCTTGCCCTCTCTAGGGCTGACACTGCATGCCTCACGCTAGGGGCACAGGCGCTCGCCACCGTGCCTGTCCCCTTGACCCTTCTCTGGGTCCGTTTGCCCTACTGGCAAAACACCGCCCTTATGGGCTGGGGCCTGCAACCCCGCACACCGCACCTCCCTGGCGCAATACGGTGCCTCTTCGGCACAGACAATAGTGCCCCGCTGGCACTGTGCCGCTACTGGGCACTGGGAACCCCCAAGCTGTTGGGGAGCCCCCGTGAGGCCTCCTCGCTCCCCTACAGCCTCACCCGGTCCTCCAGTGCAAACTGTAACTTAAACTCAAGCCATCTGGCTGCAACAGAAACACAGAGGCTCCATACGCCTAACCATAATTCCAAGCCCCGCCAGGGCTCTCAGTCCTACCTCCCGTCAGAGTGATCCTGTTCCCCGCATCATCGCAGCCTGTTAGTGTGGTAAGGCTGCGACCACTAACTCAGGCCACTCAGCTCAGCCGCAGAGCTCCTGCTCCTGCTCCTGCTCCTGCTCCTGCTCCTGCTCCTGCTCCTGCGGCAGCCAGAAGGGAACTGTGTGTCAGGCTCTGTCCTAAGCTGTTTATAAAGGCCTGGCCCTGCCCCCTTCTGGCCATGTGACCCACCTGGTTGCCCTGGTAACCAGCACCTGAGCTGCCTGGGTGATTGGCAGCTCTGCCAATCACCCTCACAGTCACGGGGCACCTACGTGACTCGGTGACACTGGTCATAGAAGGTCACCAGGTTGTTCTGACAGGACCTACCTCTAATGAATCCATGTTGTTGTCCCTAAGCATAATTTCCCCTTCTCGCCCCTCGTGGACATGCACCAGGATAATTCTACCAAAAAGCTTACCCAGGATCTAGGTACGACTGACTAGCCTATAGTTTCCTGGGTCCTCCTTCCTCCCTTTTTTGGAAATGGAACCACATAGGTCCCACAATGACCTCTGCTAACTCCCTCAGCACTGTAGGATGGAGATCATCAGGACCTGCTGATTTAAATACATCTAGTCCCTCCAGAAGTTCGCTGACTAGGTCCTCTCTGATCCTAGGCCTGCGTGCATTTCCCCTGGGGCCTACAGTGGTGGGGATACCCAGTCCCTGCTTAGAAAAATGGAGACAAAGAAATTGTTAAATAGGTTAAGTCTGCTGTCTGGCGTGATGACCAGATTTCCTAGCATGTCCTGCTTAGGCCCCACGTTATCTGGTACTTTCTTTTTACCCCCTATGTATTTAAAAAATAACTTATTTTGTCACTTGTAAGTGTGAAGGCACAGAGAAAGATTAATTCAAGCAAAGCTTTTTATGCTGGTTTTCCATCCTTCCCCAGAGTATTGGGCTTGGAAGGGACCTCAAGGAAGGATCACAGTCACTGGCCAGCTACACAGTCAATAATGAGAGCAGTCCTTCCCCCTCCCTCTGCTTAGTTTCTCTTTAACTGAAAGCAAGCCCAGCTTCAAAACTTTAAACATTTTGAAACTTTCAAAAAGTTTTGGCTGCCCTCGGTTTTTTTTTCAGGCTGTTTTGAAGTGTTTCATTTCATTTTCATTTTGCTGCTTTGAGCTTGAAATGAGACAAAATAGCATTGAAATGAATCAGCTGGTGAAATTTCACACAGCCCTAGTGTCTATGGCTGGCCATCACCCTAGTACTGAAGCACACTGTGCAGGGCAGGCAGCACGCCAGCCACAGGGAGCTGGGCCTGGGCTTCTGCAGGTAAGTAGGGGGTGGGGGGGCTAGTGGAGGGGGGAGGGGACCATGGGATGACCCCTGCCGGCCCCACCTACTCCTCCAGCCCTCTCTGATCACTGTCCTGTCTGGTGCCATCCTCTGGCTGCCCCACAAGACCCCCAATGGCTTCCCCACCTGGCCCCATCCCCACATGCCCCCCAAATCCCCCCCAATCACTGCTCCGCCTGTCCTTCATCCACTCCCCCAACCCCTGCAAATGCTTAACAGCTGGGGTCTCAGTACTAACCCATGGTGCACTTGTGGAGAGATGCAGACAATGCCACACATCACCAAGGAGTGTTCCCTCTATAAACTAAGGGGTAGATAACTTTGAACTCAGTTTACACATAAACTATTGCTTGGCTTTGCGGATTTGGATTCACTAAATAAATAAATAAATTGATTGGCTTCCCTTTGGTAGTCATTGTACTGTCCATGCTCTGTTCTGTCAGCATATTCTTTTTTCCCAAGCCCATCACATGCACACATCTTTATTTGGTTATTTACCAGTCTTCTAATTTGGTCTATCCACCAAAATGGAAATCCCAAGAGCACTGCAGCTGGTCACTGTGACCTAGCCATCGTATCTTATGTTATGGGTACACTATTCATATATTTAAGGAACACTGTGCAAATTTTCTTCCCTGTTTATGCCTCATGCAGACACAGTAGACCTTGAAGGAAACTGTCACAAACAGACTTTTAGAAACCAATTAACCCTTTCTATTGCCCAGGACCATTATTCTAATGCAATATCTATTTTATCTACAAACTAATTCCTAAAAGTAAATCTCTAAATAACATTTTCTAGCTATCAGGCTAGAATAAACTGTTCTTATCTAAACTGTCAGCGGTATCCTTCCTTGTTGAATCAGAAGCAATCCATGACGGTGACTTTCAGGATTTTTCTGAGGTCTCTTTCAGACCATGGACTAAAATTTGAGACACTCCTGTCAAAAAAAGAGATTTTGTAATAACACACTCATCTTGGGGACATTGGTAGATATCTGATATTAAAATGTTTCCAGGAAAGACTTAGGGTTATTCTCTGGCCCCACCTGGTTAGTAAAACTTTCCTTGCACAGCGTTAGCAACAATATCACATAAGCCTGTAAGTCCAGATGATCTTGATCTAGTAGTCAAGCTAGAAATGGAGGCAGGCATTCCATTGCTTCTAATAAAAGTGCTTCTTTTGTCAAAATATGTGCATGGTTGTTGGTTTTTTTTTTTTTTTTGTGGCAAAAAGTAGGAAGGAAATGCTGTTCCATATTGATCCAAAATTTTTAACATCATTTTAACAAAATATAAAAGAGGGGAAAAACATTTTAAGCCAAATGAAACAGCTTGCTCAGTCCAAAACATTTCATTTAATTTTAAGGTGATTTTTACCTTCAAAAATAAATCTAGCTAAATTCCTAAGAGAAATATTTTAAGCTAAACTATCCTTCTGTCTCCAGATAAAATTCTATATGGAGGAGAAGATGTGCTTCAAATGCTGAGTATGTAATTCCAGCTATTTTTTTTTCCAGTAGGGGGCAGTGTGAGTAAAAACAAGTATCATAAATTATTAACTATGGACATTTCATTGTTGAAAAAAAACAAAAAAAAAACCAGAAAGGAAGGAAGGACTTTGACTTTTTAACTACTTTATTCAGGGGTTCAGGGATACAAAAAGCTTACCTGCTTACAAAGCAAAAAACAAACTAATTACTATCAAACCAAAAACACCATGTCATAGCATTCATCACATCACACTGTGACAGACACCTTCGCTATATTCTACGTCGTGTCTTACATGCTATTTATGTGGTCGGAGTTCCGGCCACATGATTATAACTATAAATAAACAATTCATACCTTGCTCTAGCCAATCATACACGTGACAACAGCTTCAACTTCCCACACAAAATACAGCAAAAAAGCAACCTGGTGAAGGCCTAGGATGCAGCACAAGCTGGAAGTAGTAGTCCAACACTGAGCCAGCCCAGTTGCCCAGACCAGTCATGACATCAGAACATGTATTCAAGATGGCCATCCTCCACATGGCATAGCGCTCCCTCAAGGGCCCAGTGTGTCTCAAAAGTGGGCACCACCTGCCGGAGCACAGCGTACTCAAATTCCAGTGCGCCTGCACCAGGAGGCAGAAAAGCCATAGGGCATCATCTGAGCCGGTCCCGGCAGGCCAGTTTCAGCGGCTTTTGAGGATGACTAGCTTGGCCTGACCCAGTAAGAAGTTGGCCAGGCAGATGGGGCCCTTTTCAGCTGCCTGGTATGGGTAGGAGCACACACAGGTGGTCTCTGAGAAGCTCCTGCCCAGCACTTGCAGCAGTGGTGGAGGGTGAAAAAAAATGGATGCAGATGGGGACAGTCAAGGAAGGCATGAAAGAGGCTCTCCTCAATGCCCCATGGGCAGAAGGGACAGGCCGTCGAGGCAGCTAGGTCAAAGTGGGATGCAAATGTACGAGTGGCTAGGATGCCTTGCAGCAACCCCAGTCTTCTTGACCGTTGGTGGCTTATACAATGTGTACACTGCTGGGTGGGCTGGTGGGGAACTGGCAGCCCCAGGCACCTTTGCCACAGTGTATTGGGGTGACCCACCAGCACTTGGGCATGGTGGACATGAACCACCTAGGCATATAGGCTTCTACATAATAGAAAAGCAAAGGGGCAACCCATGTCACTGTCAGGAGGTGCAGGAAGGATCAGCGGAGTACCAGGTTCACCAACTAGCTTGCCTGCCATGGCCAGGGTGACTAGTAATGCAGGAAAAACCTTGCTCAGGACATTCGCAGTGCAGGGGACCTGGCCTGCCCAGAGATGATCATCCAGGGTGGCTGCTGCCTCCAACAGGAGAGCAGCCCAGATGTCACACAGGAGATGGCCCACGCTGCAGACAGAGTGCATGCCCAGCTGGGTGGTCAAGGCCTCGAGTGAAAGCCAGGCAGACGGAGCCTGTTGATGCAGGACAGGGTGCGGTTGGCTCTGCCTATTGCTTCATCACATTGGCGACTTATACTCATCCTGGAGTCAATCCTGACTCCAAGATCCCTCTCTGCCTCTGTGCTGCTGAGAGGATCAGCCCCTAACCTATAACCATAATGCTGGTTCCCTCTCCCCAGGTGCAGCACCCTGCACTTGTCCTTGTTGAACCGCATCCTGTTCAGATCTGCCCACTTCTCTAACCTATCCAGGTCTGCCTGGATGCGGTCCCTGCCTGCCGGTGTATTCACTTTACCCCACAGCTTGGTGTCATCAGCAAACTTGAACAGGGTGCACTCCACACCCTCGTCCAGGTTACTAATGAAGATACTGAAGAGCACCAGCCCAAGGACCAAGCCCTGGGGGACTCTGCTGCCCACACCCTCCTAGGTCGACATCAACCCATCCACCACCACCCTCTGGGTGTGCCCCTGAAACCAGTTTGCCACCCATGTGACTGTTCATTCGTCAATGCCACAGTCCCTCAGCTTGTCCACCAGAATTGGGTAAGACACTGTGTCGAGGGCCTTCTGGAAGTCCAAGAAGATGACATCAACTTCTTCCTTCCTATCTAAGCTCTTTGTTAACTGGTCATAGAAAGAGACCAGGTTAGTCAGGCAGGATTGGCCTGGCACAAACTCCTGCTGGTTACCCCTCAACATCACTTCCCCTGCAGGGCTCTCACAAATGTGGCCCTTGATAATTTCTTCAACGACCTCAGAAGTGAAGCTGACTGGCCTGTAGTTGCCATGCTCTTCCTTCCTCCCCTTCTTTAAAACAGGGACAATGTTGGCTCTTTTCCAGTCCTCAGGGTCTTGGCCCAAGCACCAGGAGGCCTTAAACAGCCATGCCAATGGCTCCGCAATGACACCAGCCAATTCCCTGAGCACCGTGGATGAAAGTCATCCAGGCCCACTGACTTGGACACATCTAAGCCCTCTAGATAATCCTTAACTGGGTCTGAACTAACAGTCAGGGGACTCGCATCCTTCCTGGGCCTCTCTACGCTATCACCCGAGAGCACCCCATTGTCAGCAGACAGGAACACGGAGACAAAGAACTTGTTGAAGAGTTCTGCCTTCTGTTTCGCGTCCATCACCAACTGCCCTGCCCTGCCTCATAGGGGTCCAATATTACCCTGAGACTTATTCCTGCTACCTATGTACTTGAAGGACTTTTTGACTTTCCTTAATCCCGGAAGCTAATCTAAGCTCCAGTGTTGCTTTAGCCATCCTCACCAAATCCCTACAAGCTCCGTTCAGGGAGGTGTACTCCTCCTTTGTCCCGCCTTCCTGCACAGAGGAATTGCATTCTGCTGCGCCCCAAGGATAGCCTCCTTGAGGAAGAACCACCTGTCCTGGACCCCCGTACTAGCTACCCCCTGAGCTCCGAGTGCCTCCCTGACTACTGCCCTGAGCATATCAAAATTGGCTTTCCTAAAGTCAAGCATTTGCGCTGTGCTAGTTACCCTCCCCACCTTTCTCTGAATAGCAAACTGGATCATTTCATGATCACTGCCACCTAGCCTGCCTTGTAATAGCACATCCCCCACCAGATCATCCCCAGAGGCTAACACCAGATCCAATATGGCATTTCCCCTAGTGGGGACGAGTACCTCCTGCATGAGGTGTAAGTCCTGTACACACGTCAGGAACCATGGTGAGTGGCTAGACCTGGCCGACTGCTCCTCCCAGTTGATGTCAGGGTAATTCATATCACCCATGACCACAACATCCTTTGCACACACGGCCTCCCCCAGCTGCCTGGAGAATTCCAGACCCAGCTCTTTCTCCTGATGTGGTGGCCTGTAGTAAATCCCTACCACCAGATCCCTCTTCCCCCACTCTCCTTGAAGTTTGACCCACAGGGTCTCAGTCAAACCTTTCTCTGGTCCCATTTGGAAGGTAGAACTGGTATACTGTTACCTAACATAGACCGCAACCCCCCCACACCTTTTTCCCCTTCCTATCTCTTCTTAACAACCTATAGCCCTCTATGTCTAATGCCTAGTCAAAGGTTTCATCCCACCATGTCTCCAGTAGGCCAACCAGGTCAATTTTATTATTTGCAAGCAGGAGAGCAAGCTCCTCCTGCTTGTTCTCCATGCTTCTTGCATTAGTGAAGAGACACCTTAATCCCCCCAAGGGAGCCCCCTTCCTGTGAGACAACTGGTCCCATGGTATATACCTGAGCTCTTACCTGGGCAGGTCCTACACCTGGTTGAGTTTTCTCTTGCTGGCAAAAAGCCCATATCTGTACCTTGCCTACATTCCACCATAGCTTCCAGGAGGAGTAATTTAGTCTTGTGGCTTCCCAGCTCTGTCAAAAGTTGGCAAAGCAGTCCCAGAAATAAGAGTCTTGAAGCAGGCTGACATTGAATCACCAATAGGGCGCTCGTGCACAGGTTCTCCCCTGAAGGTTCATTCACCGCAAGCCAGCCCATGATCTGACAGGCCTGAGGGAATGATGCAGCCACTGTGATGGAGTGGCAGGTGGTGCCTGGTGACATAAATGCAGTCGAGGTGGGCCCTAGTAAGATCCTCAGCACTCATCCTGGCCCAGGTGTACTGGCATGCAGTGCAGAGGTGCAGAGCTCACCAGACATCAGTGAGGCCTGCAGTCTCCAAGACAGACTGCAGCTTGCGGGCTAAAGGCAAGTGAGGCTCAGGACCCATACAGTCGAGGGGGGTGTCAGTGGTACAATTAAGGTCCCCACCTACAAGAAGCAGGTCATCATTCTCACTAACATCATGCAAAAGGGCGGCCAAAGTCTCAAAGAAAGTGACCCTCTCTTGGCCATCAGTAGGTGCATAAATGTTGATGAGAAGCAGGTGGTGCTGTGCTGGGGTGACGCGGACAGTCAGCAGGCAGCCAGGGACAATCTCCTATGCTACCGTTGTGTCATGCTGTAGTTGTGACGATAGGAGAGTCGCAACCCCGGCACTAAGGTTGGTGCCATGACTCAAGAACAACTGGCCTTTCCAGGCAGCGTGCCAAGCCAACTGGTTGAACCTGTCAGAATGTGTCTTCTGGAGGAAGTTGACAGCCAGCCGCTTCTGGCACAGGAGCTTCAGGATGGCCTCCCATTTCACAGGATCTTGACAGCTGTTGATGTTAAAAGTACCAATGGTTGTAGCTGCCATGGGTGTGGGTATGGGAGAGGAAGAGAGAGATAAGGTGTAGATAGAAGAGTGAGCCCCCGAAAACAGAGAAAAAAGCAGAGACAGGTCAAAAAAGGCCTATCATGCCCTACCGTACTCCAGGGACCCTGCCAGCGCCCACTCGTCTCTCACCGGCTATGTGAGCTTCTCTAGACAATAAGTCATCTGCCGAGTGCCTAGATCTTGTTGCATAAATTTGGCTCTGGCAGCCTTGATAAAAACTTTAGGATCTGCACACCATTGGGTGATGCACCCCCCCTATGTTCTTCTGTCCCTTAGTCTGTTTCAAAAAGGTCAGGAGCCCCCCATAGTTGGGACTGACCCAGGAGGGGGGGTCTGCCAACATGAGCTGCAAATTTATGACAGATGCACAGTGAGGTTGCACCCTAGCTGGGAGCTCAGCATCTATACCCTCAATGTCTAAACCCATCAACCTCCTCTGATTGTCCAGGTAATGGTCCGGCTCTCAAAGAGCAATCCCCACCATCTTGTAGGGAGAGAGGCCATCCTGCTCCTGAGCTTGCTTGCAACTCTCAGAAAACTGAATCTCCATCTCACTAGCCTCCTCATCTAATTCAGTAGCCTGGGGTGTGACCAAGAGGTCAGCAGACTCCTCTGCTGTCCCCTGGGTCAGATCTCCAGAAGAGAGACATTGTGCATTGGTCTTACTGCCACCCGCCTCTGGAAACTGGGAGACAAGCAAAGGGTTAGTGACCCCTGCATTCTCCTCCCCCACCTCCAAGCTGCCAGCATACCCAGTCAACAGGATCATTGACATGACAGCCGGAGTGGGGCCAGGCTCTCCAGCAGGGGGCCCCACAGCACCAGCTGGGGAAGGTCTCAGTGGAGATGGGGAGTCCTGAGTGGTCCCCTTCACTTTCTTCTTTTTGTTTTTCTTCTTTGTGGCAGGTGGCCCACCCTTCATAGAGAATGAGCCATATTGCTTCTGGCTGGCCTTCCCAGGGCAATCTGCCTCTGACAAGGCCACGGTGGAGGGCAACTGGGAGGAGGCCTGAGCCCCATCATCCGACAGGCCCTTGGTGCCACAATCACTGACCACCCCAGCCACCTCAGTCAGGGCAGTCAGGGCAGGCAGGGGGGAAGTGGAGGCATCAGCCTCTCCACCTGGTGGTGTCTCTGTACTGGTGGGCACCGTAGGTGGAATGGGTTGGGGAGAGGGTTGGGGCCTAGCTCCAGCCCCTCCACTGGACGGCACTCTCACGCCAGAGACTCCAGCCCCCCCAGATGGAACAGGGGTAGAAGGAGGTTGGGAAAAGCTCCTGGCCTCACTGGGTGGGGCCTGCGTCCCAGAAGTGGATGCACCATCTGTTGGCACCGCTGTAGTTGCCGATGTTCTGGCCGATCTCCCCCGTGGGCACTGGGCTGCTAGGTGGGAAGAGCTACCACACTGAAAACACACTGTCTCCCCAAAAGAAAAATAGATGACAAGCCTCTGCCCATTGAACATGAGGCTCAAGGACTGAGGCAGAGACTGTGGGCCCTCCTTGAGAAGCATGAAAACCTGCCTTCAAAAAGCAGGATGTGCCTCAGTTTGGAGTTTTTACTCCCTATTGTTAATCAGTAAAAGGGACTCATAAGAACCCCATAGGGCTCGAGTTCCTTGGCCAGCTCCCCCTTGGTCACGTTTGGGGGGCACATTAGAAATCACCACCCTCACTGCTGGAGTGTCTAGGGGGCATGACAAAATAATGCAGACCCACAATGTCCAGGCCTTCTGCGCACACCCTGTTAACTAGGCTGGAATCACTCAAATAAATCATTGAGACCGTGTTGACATGACATATGTTACGCTGTCCCAGGAGACTAGAAAGGGCATCTATGCAGACCTCAAGCCCAGTGTAGGGAGGGGTGTGAACCCTCAACCCACAGATAATGGGTAGGTTCTGGGAGGCATCCTCATGCCAGCTGCTGGGTGTAGGAGCAGCCATTCCTGCTAGAACAGCATTAATTTCAAGCTATAACTAAGCAAAAGACAACAAAAAAAGTTTATACTAACTGAAAAGATAAATTTCTGGGAATGCAGCCATGAACTCTAAGTGGGAGATGGGAAAGGGGTGGAAGAAAAAAAGCAGTGGGGGGAGGGGGTTGAAACAATGAAAAAAAAGAAAACAAAGTGGGGAAAGAAGGGATAATTAAAAGCACCCCTTGGAAGGCAAGCTAATGGAAAAGATAACTCCCCGCAACAAGCAAACAGAAAAGAAAGAAAGAAAGAAAGGAAAAGAGACAGTAAGAAAGAAGGCTGTAAAGAAGCAACTCACAGACAAAAAACCCAGAAGTACAGGGGGAATGGAACAAAGAGGAGAGAAAAGGGAAAAACAATTATACAAAAAAAGCAAGAAAAGAATCAGAAAGTGAGATAAACAGAGGCTAGAGACCTTTAGAAAGGTGGGAGTCAGAAAAGAAAAGAAAAGAGATAGGAATCCGGGGAGACTTACGCTCAGGATCACCCCATGCAGCAAGAATTAATCTCATCTGTGTGTTATAATCTCAGTGACTTGATCACTTCTTTGAAACAGTACTGCACTCAACAGTTACTACAGCACACCACTGCACCAAGCCTCTTTTACTTTTTTCTGGTTGTTGCGTGCCTGCACAAGTGAACAGGATATGCTGTGATAAGTACTGTTAAACTAAGAATGAGAGAGAGGTGTTTGCTCAATTCAGATTTTTTTTTTAATAAACCCCTTCCTTTCATGAAAGGAAGCAAGTGAAATCCTTTCAGGCTTGGCTAGAATCAAAATTGCTTCTCACCATCTTTTTAATGCCTCAGCTCCTTCAGGAACATCTTCAGTTCATGAATATGTAATTTGTCTAATGCATATGCAGTATATTCATAATTGCTTTTGTTCTTGTGGCAGGAAATTCTCAGGGCATCTTGAAAGTTCAACTTTTAACTTTTTTTTTATTTTCCTCAGTCTGTTTTTTGAGATAGCCCTTTAAATCCATCAGAGTATAATAGGATTTGAAATTCTGTTTCAAATAAATCCAAACAACCATACTTTAATATAAACTCTTTAAGCTCCCAAAGTAGTCACTTAGAATACAGTTCTTCAGGAGAATTTTGAATCTTAAAGTGTCTTTAAAGAAATCATTGTCCTTCCTTTTGAAGAAACTTTGAAGTGGTAGTTATTTTGGCATCATTGGATAACCAATACCACAATTAACAGATATTCTATTCTCACATGTCTTCTGGAATGAATAACGAATTGTAGCACCAAATGGCCTCATTATATTATAGACTATCAGCTAACTAGTCACCCAGGCAGGGTATCTGTAAGTTATTATATAAAGACTTATAGTAAGGTAGATATATGTACATGCCAAAAATTTGGCATCTCAAACATCTCAAGCCTTTAAGGAACAACCCATATTTGCACCACTGGGAGGAAGCATGAATTAGAATTAGCCATTCCCTATGGCATTTTTCAATGATCATTTTCCTGTTTGTCTTAAATTTTGAAGGCTTATTGGGGAAAATCAAGATCTCGAACATGACATCTTGTATATTAAATGAGTGTCCAAAGCAATGGGGTTTTGGGTGGGACAAGAGACTCTGCCTCTCATTTCAAAACCATTTCCTAACCAGGTGTTTTTTGGGGGGGGGTTGTTTTGGTTTTTTTGAGGGGGAGGGACGTGGTTGTGAGGAAAAAATGCATTAGCATTTTGAGGAGCTTACATTTTATGCTGATGATTTAAGTACCTAAAATGCAGGTAGAAGGGTACTTTCCTGGTTATTACTTTTTTAAATATTTACTATAGATCTGATTTCACAGAAAGAAAGGAATCACTTAAAATAAATATTTTTAATACTTCTGAAGTATTGTCACTTTTTCTAGGAATTGGAATTTCATGTGGACAGTGTTGGACATACCAGTCAAAAAAAAAGAAGCTTTTGTATGTTGTGAGTATATATTTTTCTAAATATGGTATTTCACATTTAGAATGAGTGTGGATCGATCCTTTTTTCACTTTTAAGTATTTAACATTGTGTTATGGTGAACCACTCTATGGTGAACCACCATTTAAAGCATGCATTGTCTGGTTCCCACTGTTTCATAGCTTATGGAGTTATTTGTTTGCATATGAGCAAAGGGATTGTAAAATTATTTTAGTTTTGTTTGATATAATTTTACAGAAACTTTAAATATTGTATCTGCTAAACTAAAGCAGAAAATGAAAACTGTTTTTCACATGGCCCCTATGTGTGCTATCTCATAGCTCAGGAAAAGGCAAGGAGGCTTCTTTCTCTCCAAAGGCCTTTACTGTAACAGCAAACACACATATCAAAAATGGTTGACAACTTCTTGTTGACGTCACCATGTCAGTTCTCAGGAAGAGAGTGAACCGTCACTACTACATCCCCCTTTCTCAGGAGAAACTTGAAGGATTTCCGAAGAACTGCAAAAGCATCTTGGGAAGAGATGACACAAACACATCACTCTCTTGTGAGGCTTTACCACTCACTTTCCTACAAAAAGAGAACCATCAAAACAGAAACATCAATAAACCTTTTCACTTGAAGCGGACAGATTCACAAATCTAGTCTATTTGGTGGAACTGATGCGCATCCTGACCTAGTGTAATCGACAGGGGAAATGTAATGGAGATGCTCTCAGTTCCTAAGAAGAAGACCTCTAGATGTGTCCAGCAACAATGAATGAGGACTATTTGACGTAGCCTGGACAATGTCTTGTACTCCTGCATCTGGGATCCAAACTTCTTGCTTTGAGGAAAGAGGAGGGACATTTCTTGACACATGCCTGGTGTTACAATTCCCACTGCTGACACTGTGCTGTTGTGCCACATGTGTTGATGTCATCATGTCAGCCCTCAGAAAGGGAGTTAACTCTTACTACTAGAGTATGCAGTGTCTAAAGACTGAGGTTGAGTCCATAAAATACATTTCTGGCGGCAGATCGATATGAATAGATCATATTCTGCATCCAATGTAGCTATGCTGGCAAAATCCCCAGTATAAACTCAGCACTGCAAGCTGCTTCTCAGAGGCAGCCTTAGGGGTAGGTGACTTGAGTGACTGCCTAAAATGCTATAGTCAAGAGGTACTAAACACATGCACACATGCTCGCACATGAGAGCAGCAATTGCTCATAGCAGTGCTCTCCCCCCATAGCACCCTGCCCTGGTCAATCCCCACCTGAGGCAGGAAAAGTGGTGCCCAGCCCAACCCACCTCCAGCCATTGCTCAGGAGGTGCCAGGTCAGGCATATGAATGTGGGGTGGCAGCTGATCCTGCCTGCCCACCTGCCTGGCACACCCTGCCCATCTACCTCCCTGCTGGACTGCAGCTTATGCCCCTGCCCACCTGCTTCTGCCTGCAGCAGTGGCACTGATTTGGGGGAATGCCAAAATACAGGGAGGGTCACCAAAACAAAAGTTTGCCCAGGGTGCCATTTTCCCTAAGGCCATCTCTGCTGCTGCTACCATTCACTGAGCTAATGTAACTGTGGTAGCAGAAAACAAACTCTCCGTATCAGAGTACAAAACATCTACACTAGGGACCTCTGCTATAGTCGCTATGGCAGTGGCGGACACCTAATGTAGGTTAGCTCCAAAAAAATCTCCTCTAGCTTTCTCTTCTTCTCCTCCCCGCAATGGCTCCTTCCAAATCCACACAAGCTACTGCTATAAGTATATTCTGTTTCTCTATTGTTCACAATGAACTGATGATTGTTATATTTATGTTTTCCCTAAATAGCACATTCCAACTTTAGGGCCAATTATTAAATCTGAAGAAATGTAAATGAGGATATTAAAGGTTTGGAATTAGTGAGCTATGAGACCCTCAGGACCTTTTAAATGCATTCTTAAAAAGCTAATCCTATACAGTATTAAATTGCTCTAGTGTCCTTGAGGACATGTATACTTTGTATTTCAAGTAAGATAATTCATGACTATTGTCTAAGTGCACAGACCTGCTGCAGCAGACAATTTAATGTTCTCTGTCTTTTACCAAAAATAAAAGCAAAACTGACTTCATTCCAGATTTAGATCATCAATATCTACATTAAAAATATTAACAAGGTTTGTCATTATGCTCTTAGTGTGAATTAAATTTGCAATACCTATACCAGATGGGTTTTTTTTATTTCTTTTGGTTATGATATGGTGTTCTTCCAAGTATTTTTTGTTTATTGTAGTTTTGTTTTAAAGAGAAACATATGCAGTTTGGTCTTTTATTGTTTTTCACATGAACTAACTAAAAAAAATCAGTTATAAACAGAAAATCCTTTCTGACCATTATGATCAAAATATGGAATTTGATGTTGGTAAATCATTGATACATTTTCATTTTCTCTACAGTCAATAATAATATTCAACTATTTGAAAAGTTTCGATACGTTTTCTGAGGATCCCCCCAAAAGTCTGTCTCTAAGAACAGACAGACATACCGTAACAGTTTATGACCCACCACATTCTGTATATTCAGGAGTACATATGATATTGGCAAAGATTACTTTTGCTATAACTTTGTATTGTAGCAACTGGAAGCCACAATAGTTTAGCTTCATAGAATCAATGGTATTTTTTGTGAAGGTAAACACAATTATGTGATTGTCCAATATCATAATATAGGAGATTCATGATTAGGAAACTGGCCATGTGGCTCAGCATGCTCACCTTTATACAAGTATTAATACTGTTTGTAGTGTGGTAGTACCGAGCTCAGGGTCTGTTGGTGTGAGGTACTATAAAAAGTATAGAATAATAAATACTCTATATCCTGTTGGAGGGAAAGTGTTCCTGTTTGAATCTTAAACTCACATTCTCATGTTTTTATTATATCTGTCATTCTCTTTGTTGTTATTCTGTCATATTTCATAAAGTAATGAAGAGTGTAATGTCAAAACCATTACTAGTCCCATTGACTTCAATGGCTGTACTCACATAATTATTAAAAATAAGCAGGTGCTTATATGGTTCATTGAAAAGTGATTAAAATAATTCATGTGATTCTGTGCTTTGATGAACTGATGGTTAATTTCTTGTTATCAAAATCTCAAGATCCATATCACCTTGTTCTGTGATCTGGCCAGATCCCACAATCTATTTTGGATTGGTTAGGTCAAAGTGTATAAATGCTTGATTTGTCAGGTAAACACAACTGAAGAATTTTAAAAAAATGAAGCAAATTTAAACACATTTAATTTTTTTTCTCATCAAAACCAAAAAAACCCCAACACTCTTATTTGTGTGTTTCATAAAGCTTTGGGTGCAAAACGTAATCAGGACTACATGGACACAGTTGCTGCATGAAGAAGAGGTGGCAGCCCTTTTAGACAGCAGGTTAGTGTTTATGACTTTCGCCTAAGTTCTGAAAGGGCTCATCTACATATATGCTTTAATGCAAAGTAGCATGCTTTACTGCACATTAGAGCATCATGGTGAAAACCGTGATAGTATGCTAATGCACAGTAAAATTAGGCTACTGAGCATTAAGTTTGTGCTTTTGCTACTGTGCATTGGGGAAACCTAATGTGCATTTAGCTAGTAGCTCACATTACAGGTAATAAATGTATTGCTCAGTAGAAAAAGCATATTGATGAATATGTAGATGAACCCAAAGAGATGGGTAACTTTCACAACTTTGGTAAGTGTCATAAGCTGCTGTCTAAAAGGGCTGCCACACCTTTTTCATGAAGCAGATGTGTCAATCTACTCCTGATTTCTTTTTGCAGCCAAAGCTGTTTATAAAATTTAACTGCAACTCATAAACAGGTTTGGAATGACCAAAACTAATGTATTGATTAATTTTATATTTACTAAAAAAGCTCATTCAACCCTACATCCAACATGTAGCCATTGGATGCTCCTGATCAAAGCTGCTAAAGGAAGATTTTGAGTAAAACTTCCTCTGAATCTGTACGAAAGAGCCTTTTTACTCCGATAGTGCAGAATATCGTACTACAGAAAGTTCCATCTTTCTTGTTGTAAGAAAATATGGAACCTTACAGTACATGATTTTGTGTGATACGCTGATCATGAGATCAGTGTATCAAACCAATTACAGTCAGTAAACATCACATTGTCATTTTCTTCAAGATTAGATGTGCTCTTTGTAGTTTGGCCAAATTGAAATTTGAGTAAATCTTCTATTAATTCTTTCTTCTGTTTCAGGAAGATACAGGGCAGATCCAGAGTGGAGGCAGTGGCAGGACAGCACCCACATTTCTGACCAAATGGAAGGAACAGAAGTAGGGGACTTTTTAAAGTCTACAAAGAAGATAAGAATTCCACCAGCCCTTCCTCTGCATGCTTCAGCACGTGTCCTCCTCACCCCCGCTTCCCTATCCTCCCACTCTTTCCTCCCCTGTGTCCTGTTGCTATTGACCTTACTGGTCTTAGGGAAGGAGAGCTCTTGTCTTGCTCCAGCTGGGCTGTGTAGGGATTGGGTTCAGCCCAAGACAGTGGCAGTGGCAGTGGCATTGGGTAGGGTTGCCCCTCAGTGTCTGGTGCTCCAGGTGTTCCACAGTAGCCTGGAAGCAGATCCTGCTCCTGCTCCTGCTCCTGCTCCTGCTGCTGCTCCTGACAAGGTTGGAGAAAAGTGGAGTGGGGGAGACATATATCTGAGCTGGGGGTGGAATTCTTACCAGCTTTGGGGATTTAAATGTCATAACTGCTGTTCTCATGGTACTGTCTGTCCACCCCAGTGGGGGTGTGGGGAGGTTGGGCACAGGGGAACTTTGTAAAATTCTGGATCCACTTCTGGGTTGATATAGCATGTTTCTATTATATGCAGTGCTCCTAATACTTTTACACAAGAAAAACTGTATTTCATCCAAGAGCTGGTTAAATCTCAGTCACAGGTAGATCTCTGTCTGTATAAACACTTGAACTGCTTGGCATACTTTAAATATATAAGTTATTGTGACACACACAAAAGTTCTTCTAGTTACCTGGTGTTTCATAAGATTATAGGTAACGCGCTGTGTGTTTGCTATGGATATTTGCCAAGGCACATTTAAATTTAATTTTCTCTACAACATACAGAGAAATATATTTTGCTTTATTTATATCTAATCATACATAAATCTGCATGCTTCAGTGCAAAACTAGGACTATAAAAATGGCATTTTAATCTTAAACTATTTCTTTTCTCTAGCTAAATAATTGCAATGATGTTCCTTTGGCCTGATTGATTAACCAAAATCAAGGCTGTACCAGGCTGTTTCCATTAAGATAAGAAACTAAGGTATATTTTTTATGTAATCTTGTTTGTTTGCAAAAAAGTTGGTACAACATCCTGTTTCTCAAAAGATAATGGAATGCTTCCTTCCTTAGAAATCCCCAAGGCAATCTGTCAAGAGCGCTCTGCCACTAAAAAATTCAGAGCTAGATAATGAAAGGTACTGGAAAGGTACTTGAAAGGTACCTAGTTTTGAGCATCTAGAAGAATCCTCTGTCCAAGCATACACACCCAAGATTTCTATATAATGGGTTTGGGGATTTAAGAACATAAGGAAAGGACCTTCAACGAACATCTGAGCAGAGAGGTGCTTTAGCTAATCAGGATTAACTATCTGGGTGAAGGGTAGCCATCTGCCTCTGGTCAGGGAGCCACGTGTAAAATATGTGGGAAAGAAGCCGCTTGGTTTGGGGTAGTTCGGAAAGTAGCTTGGTTTTCATGAAGTCAACAGTGGGTGCGTCCTCATGAGTGGGAATGTGCATTTCCTCAGGGACAAAGAGTGTACGGCACTTTTCCCCGGGTGGGGTAGGGGAGGCTGAGCACCTGGGCTAGCCCCAAAAACCTTCCCTGGAGTCCTGAGGCCTCCAGGGGCTGCAGACACAGCAATCTGGCAGCACAGAGCTTGCCGGCAGCTGGAGTGTGGCTCCGGCTGGCCAGGCTCCAGTTTCTGGCAGAACATCCTGCCACCACATGCAGTGCCTCACTTTTTTAAGGCACGGGATTTTTTTGACACTGAGATCTCCTGGGTCATGCATCCTCTCTCCCATGCTACAAATTAGTGTGGGGATGGGGAACACCTGCATGTGCAGCATGTGTGACACCACAGATCATGCTGTGGCATCACATACTGCACATCTACACTCCTCTGGATGTGCTCAGTGAGTCCAAGCATTTCATACGCTGTCCAGAAGTTGTCAAGAGTGACCTGGAACTCTTCAATTGAGTGGGCACACGGCACAATCATCAGCTTGCTGAAGATCCGGAATAGAGGTGTTGATTATCTTGTATTTGGAAATTAACTGGGATGTTAAAGAGATTTCCATCCATGTGATACTGAATGCTGACTCTGTATGGAAATCTAACAGCAATGAAATGTGGATGAGCTACCATATAGATAGAAAACATTTTGGTGCAATCATGCATCCTTGATTGACTCCATTTTCTATCTCCTACACCCTCAAATAAAATAAATGGAATGACATAATTAAGGAAGCAGAATCTCTGTGTTTAGAAACTAGGATCCCTATACACTGCTTTGGGGAAAATAGGCATCTCAATATGGGATCTATATCAGCCAGAATTTTGAGCAGGGAGCTTCTTAAAGTGTACTTTCTTAATTCAGAAAGAAAACATTTCCTGGACACTGGCACAGCTCAGTAGGAGTGGTGGAGCATTCTACCACCTTCAAATTGCCTATACCTAGTTCGTAAGAGTCCTCTCCTAGACAGCAACAGATGTAAGTTTAATATTCTGGTATTAAACCCATGTTTGCCAAATATCAATCAAATGATTAAAGTATAACAGTCATGCTGCTAGAACTCTAAAAGATCCAATTTAAATGTCACTTTAATTATGCTTAGGGATCACTTTTATTTTATAAGCTACAGTACACATGCACAGACCTGGCCTCTAGAAAGTTATGTTCAGAAAAGATCTTGGACTAAAATAACAGATTTGTTACAGGTCAGGAGTGACTTCTTTTGGGTGAGAAGATTTCATTTCTTTCTGTAACTATCCCTGGCTCAGGCTAATGCTAAATTTTGTGTTCAGTAAAGGTAATACACATGCATGTTAAAAATCATAGAATCATGAAAATGAAGGGCTGGAAGGGACCTTGAAAGATCATCGAGTCCAACCCCCCTGCTCAGGAATACTGCTGAGAGCTTTTGATTATTTGATCTCAGCAGTATTCCTGCCCTAGAGTGGAGGGTTGGACTCGATGATCTTTCAAGGTCCCTTCCATTGCCAGCAATAGCGAGTTTGGGCTGTTTTTGTTTTGTTTTTTAATCTGATACTAGCTAAATTTGCTGCATGGCTACATTTTCTATGACTTCAGTAAAACTATGCATTTGGTAAGGCTAACACAACTGGCACCACGTTAAGTCAATAGTAAAAGCCCTGTTAATGAGGAATTGAGATACATGTAGTTAGCTATGGTAGTCTGAAGTCAAGCATAAAACAGGGTAGATTTACACATTATAGATTAACTAAATTAGAGATATAACATAAGCTTTTATGAACTGGAGCTCACTTCATCAGAACACATAGAAGCAAAGGAGTTACAAAAATTAATCTAGGTAATGGGGTAAGAATCTGTAATCCTTCTTAAAAGCACAGTTAATACAACATACCAAATATACAAAGAAGCTAAAAAGAATCAAGATTTCCTAATGGATCCTATTATACCTTACCTCAGTTTCTTAAGACAAGTTAAACCAAAAGGTAGGTGGGTCCTCCTCCTATCTGATTTTTATGATTTAGTCCTAAAGCTCATGGGATACCATGTTTAAAAACTAGGCATCTTAACATTTTTAGAGGCTTTGCCCTAAATCTGGTTCCTTACATTTTGATTTGCATCATTCACATTTTTCTTAGCTATTCATCATATTTCATTACTATGTAAACTGTTACATAAGTTTCTTTGGGTTTCCAAGAAGACGTTAGGAAAAAATTGTGTCAAACTTATTGGCTTTTTAATGTTTATTTTTACTGAAGTTCAATAAAATACAGAAAGAAGTAGGATATCTGAATGGCTAAGATTGGTTTGCTATACAGCACATGTGCTGCAAGCATATTGCAGTAATCAGACATCAATACACAGACATATAAAAATATATTCCTAGTGGAAAAATCAAAGAAGAAAATAAGGAATAAAATATCAAAACCATATTTGCACATTTTAAGTCCTAGCTTGAATCAAGTAAAAATGAACCTCTTCAGTATTAGTGAAGGTTTTATTTTAATTAGATTTTTTTATGGGTCTAAAATGAGTGTTTTTATCTGTAGCTTCCTTATAACCATCAACATCTTTTTTTTCTATCTACTGTAGGATAGTACTGCTTGACACAAGTACTATCCTATGGTGGATTTATTTAGTGTGCTGCAATGCCCATGTAGACAGTGACTGGAGCTGGCTGGATGATGAGGGTGCTAGACAGAGGGGTCTTCCTGCCAACTAACCCCTCACTGTAGCACACTTGCGCCCCATCCAGCCCCCCACAGCATGTTGAGTTAAGGCAGAGCAGCTCCAGCCTGGCAGGCTGACTCCCTGAATCCCCTTGCAGCCATGGCTGCACTGCTGCAGCTCAACATGCTTCAGACCTAAGGGCAGGCGTAAATGCTAAACCTGAGAGCAATAGACAGTGGTGCAAACTGTGCCAGAGTGTACTGCATCACATTAAATTAATGGCACATGTAGATGTGTCCACTGAATATTTCCCCTTTCATTCAGCCATCAACCTAAGTGATTAGATTGGTAAGAGAATTCAACATATTGCATGATGATAAAAGCAGGTAAAAATAATCTGCGCAAAATATGGAAAATGATGGGCTCTCTCCACAAAAAACCCTCAACAAAACAAAACAAAACCTTGTTAAAATTTTGAACACTGAAATGTACTGGTTTCCATTAAATTTGTTGCAGGTCTTAGTGGAAATTTTACTGAATTGCTCTGCAAAATTGATAGCAAATTTTTATCTGCAGCTGGCTTCCACGAAAATGTTGAGGATTACAAGAAAAACTTTGAGATTGTTAGAATTGATAGGATATGTTTAGAATTAAAAAAAAACAAAACCTGAGTGTTTTGGATGCTCACATAAGATATGGAGCACCTGTATTAAATTCCTAATCTGAGTCAGGCAAAGCAGAAACTTAAGCTGCTGCATCTCGCTTGCTGGATGAGTACCTTATTCACCCAGATACAGTTTTCACTTTCTCTCTTGTCACATATGTTGCAATGGGTTGTGGGCTCTTGAACAGGATCCTTAGTCATGAGCTTTTCGGATAGTCTGATTTTAGTAGTGTAAAATAGAATACCTCAAAATACAAATTAAAAGACTCACATTGTTTCAAAGACATGGGATCATACTTCGTGCATAGCTCACTTAGTGGTAAAACTTGTCTTCTGAATCCCACTTTGGTGATCATTAAATCTCCAAGTATATCTGTCCTTAAACATTCTTTGCTGAGTGACTCTCTCCTTCATTGTCCATGAAATCATGACTGGATAACAAGCTAAATTTGTTTGAAGAGCTCTTTCTGTCAACAGATTCATAAATGTTGATAATTATTGAGATGGATCCAAAAACCTTTGTAATCTATGCAAAAATCCTCATTTCTTTCTCTGTTATCTGCATCAGATAGTTATTGCCTTTTGGTTAGTTGAGCTGCTTAAATAACAGGGCAGTAAGTATAATGCTAAAGCTGAATAAATTAAATATTTGCTTCATTGTTTCTAAAAGGTTTTTTCCCTTAAAATATATTGTTTGAGCAGCTGTAAATAGGGGGTTAGTATTCAAATTCTTCTTATCCTCAGTGTTAGTGTAGAAAAACCCTCTAAAACCGGTTATTTTTTAGACTAATGTTTTGTGGACAAATTTCATTGTTCCCTGGGCAATCAAATTATTGTACAGCAATGTAGGCAGTGCACTTGATTGCACTTCGTCTATTTAATTTAGAATTTTGCCTTTTCCCTGATTTGATTAGTATCTGGAACTCTGAATTTCACTTTGAGCTCTAACAAACTCTGGCCTTGGGCAAGTCAATTAAGCATTCCTAGCTGCCTCTGTTTCCCCTTCTGTAAAATGGGGGTGCTAATGATACTTGCGTACCTCACAGGCTTAATTAGTGAATGTTTGCAATAACTTCTGAAGATGAAAAGAACTGTGGAAGTTATTTTTCTAATTAAAATTAAATGATGTTTAGAAAATAGGGTAGACTTTCTGTCACATATATTTATGTGTTTTCTTTGGTTTTTTGGATTTTGATTTTTTTTTATTGAATCATTAATTGTATTCAGTGGCTGATATACTTCCAGATGCTATTCTTTGACAGGCACTTGGCATTTTGAAAGATTTTAGGGATAAATTTTGAGAGCAGAGAATCAATTCCACATCTTTCATTAGCATAAATGTACAATTCAGTCTTACAAACAAACATGCTTTGTGTCCTATAACTTTATGCATCTTGAATTTTCAGTGCATTACTAGCTAAGAACCATTTAACACTTGCTTAATTCACTTAATTTGAATAGTTTTCAACAGTTGCAAGCCACTCCAGAAGGAAAAGTAAAATTAGAAAAAGAAAAACTTAATAGGACTGCAAATTCAGACAAGATAGAGAGCTAAACTCAGAGCTTCTGCATGGCTTCATGTGAAACAGTTTGCCTTGAGCAGTTCTCATAGTGGCTGAGCTCCAGACACAGTGGCAACAAAGCACTTTAACTCAGTGCTTTTTAACCAATGTGCTGTGGCACACCAGTGTGCCATGAAGAACTCCCTGGTGTGCCATGAGAATTTTGGAATAATGAGAAGAAATTTCTCCAGCCACATAGTGCTAATTAATAAGCCATGTCGAGGAGATAGTCACATAAGCTTCATGCATGTGTTGGCTGTGGGAGAAAAAGAGAACCAGCTGAGTAGGCAGAAATTCATCTATTGCACATGTGTTGGCCATGGGGGATGTGTAGTTCACAAGCCTCTGAACAGTTGTGAAGAAGAATTTTCTGCAGCAATGAACTGCTATGAGCTTATAAGTATGGGAATGAGGAATGCCTTAAGAAATGTGCTGCAGAAATTTTTTTATTAATGTAAGTGTTCCTTGGGCTAGAAAAGGTTGGGAAACTACTTTAACTCATAGCAAAGATTGGTGGAAAACTGTTGAATGTAATGTAGCACATAAGCTGAACCTAACAGATTGTGGCTGACCCTTGAATACCCATCACAAACACGACCTACCTTTGATTTACAGAGGAAAGGAATTCATAGGGTGATACATTTTCTTGAACCAGCTATGTAGTTGGGATACCATTAGACACTCTTTCAAATGCAAGACAGCAGCAGGCAGGCAATATAGGAAGGTTTTGGATAGTGTTGGAGACAACTTTCTGGTGTAAGTGTTGGAAAGACCAACTAGGGCCTATGTTCTTCTTGACCTCCTGCTCACAAATATGGAAGAATTGGTAGGGAAAGTATACATGGATGGCAATTTTAGCAACAGTGAACATGAGATGATTGAATTCAGGATCCTGACAAAAGGAAGAAAAAAAAAAAAAAGCAGCAGAGTATGGACCCCGGAGTTCAGAAACTCAGACTTTGATTCACTCAGGAAACTAAGGTGCAGGATTCCCTGGGAAGCCAGTCTAAGAGGGAAAGGAGTCCAGGAGGGCTGGTTGTACAGGCATACCTCGTTTTATTGTGCTTCGCTTTATTGCACTTCGCAGATATTGCATTTTTTACAAGGAGTAATTTCGATTTTCAAGTCTTATTATTTAAGAAATACATTTTGTAAGGCTATAGCTGCCATACATAGTGATTCCTCTGATGGATCTGGGCAAAGTAAATTGAAAACCTTCTGGAAAGAATTCACCATCCTAGATGCCATTAAGATCATTCGTGATTCATGGGAGGAGGTCAAAATATCAATATTAACAGGAGTTTGGAAGAAGTTGATTCCAACCCTCATGGATGACTTTGTGGGGTTCAAGACTTCAGTGGAGGAAGTAACTGCAGATGTGGTGGAAATAGCAAGAGAACTAGAATT
>NW_017728918.1:22229557-22252828 GCF_001723895.1 Crocodylus porosus | reverse complement strand
CTGGAACCGAACCTGCAATATCTCTGAGGTATGCCTGTATTTAAAAAAACCTTACTGTGAGGGTGCAGGAACAAACCATCCCAGTGTGCAGAAAGAACAGCAAATATGACAAGTGACCAGCTTGGCTTAGCAGAGGACTCTTTGGTGAGCTTAAACACAAAAACAAAGCTTACAAGAAGTGGGAGCTTGAACAAATGAATAGGGAGGAGTATAAGTATACTTCTTTGGCATGTAGAGATGAAATCAGGAAGGCCAATGCACAGTTGGAGTTGCAGCTGGCAAAGAATGTGAAGGGTAACAAGAAGTGTTTCTACAAGTATGTTAGCAACAAGAAGATGATCAGGGAAAGCGTGGGTCCCTTACTGAATGGGGAAGGCAACCTAGTAACAGATGACAAGGAAAAGGCTTAAGTACTCTTTTTTTTTTTCTTGTTTACCTCGGTCTGCACAGGCAAGGTCAGCTCCCAGACTACTGCACCAGGTAGCAGTTTTGGGAGAAGATGAGCAGCTTTGAGTGGTGAAAGAACGTTTTAGAGCGTATTTAGAAAAGCTGCATGTGTATAAATCCATGGGGCCAAACTAGATGTACCCAAGGGTGCTCAGGGAGTTGGCTGATGTGACAGTAGAGCCACTGGCCATTATTTTTTAAAACTTCTGACAATTGGGGCAGGTCCCAGACAATTGGAAAACGGCAAATATAGTGCCCATCTTTAAGAAAGGGAAGAAGGAGTGTCCAGGGAACTTCAGACAAATCAGCCTTACCTCAGTCCCTGGAAAAGTCATGCAGTAGGCCCTCAAGGAATCTATTTCTAAGCATTTGGAGGAGAAAAAAGTGATCAGAAACAGTAAGCATAGATTCATCAAGGGTAAGTCATGCCTGACCAACCTCATTACCTTTTATGATGAGATAACTAGTTCTATGGATGTAGGGAAAGCAGTGGACATAATATACCTTGACTTTAGCAAGGTTTTTGATATTGTCTCCTACAGCATTTGTGCAAGCAAGCTTAGGAAGCATGGGTTGGATGACTGGACTTTAAAGTGGATAGAAAGCTGGCTGGATCACCAAGCTCACTGGGTAGCAATTAATGGCTAAAGGCCTAGTTGGTAGCCTAGCCAGTATCAAGTGGCTCCAGGGGTCAGTTCTAGTTCTGGGGCCAGTTTTGTTCAATATTTTCATTAACGATCTGGAAGAAGGGATGGATTGCACTCAAATCAAGTTCATGGATGACAACAAGCTGGGGGATGCAGTAGACACACTGGAGGGTAGGGCTGAGATTCAGAATGACCTTCAACAAGTTGGAGGATTAGGCCAAAATAAATCTAATGAGGATCAGCAAGGACAAATGCAAAGTCCTGCACTCAGGATGGAACAATCCCATGTACCACTACAGGCCTGGGACCAACTGGCTAACCATATGCTCTGCAGAAATGGACCTGGGAGTTACAGTAGAAATTAAGCTGGATATAAGTCAGTAGTGTGCCCTTTTTGCCAAGAAGACTAACAGCATACGGAGCTGCATTGGTAAGAGTGTTGCCAGCAGATCAAGGGAAGAGATTATTCCCCTCTGTTTAACACTGGTGAGGCCACCCCTGGAGTACTGTGTCCACTGCTGCCTCCCCTCCCCCCGCAACTACAGAAAGGATATGGACAAATTGGAGAGTGTCCAGAGGAGGGCAAAGAAAAATATTAGGGAGCTGGGACATATGATTTCTGAGGAGAGGCTGAGGGAACTGTACTTTTTTAGTCTGTAGAAGAGAAGAGCAAGGGGGTATTTGAAAACAGCCTCCAACTACCTGAAGGGGGGTTCCAAAGAAGATGGCGCTGGACTGTTCTCAGTGGTGGCAGACAACAGAACAAGGAAAAATGGTCTCAAGTTGCAGCAAGGGAAATTTAGGTTGGATATTAGGGAAAAAACTAGGAGGGAGGTGAAGCACTGGAACAGGTTGCTAGAGAGATGATGGAATCTTCATCCTTGGAGGTTTTTAAGGCCCACCTTGACAAAGACCTGGCTGAAATGATCTAGCTGAAGATGATCCTGGACCAAATGACCTCCTGAGGTTCTCTGAACCCTAATTTTCTATGAGTCTATGATCCTTACCTTTCCTATATGAGAAGAATTCAGGAGTTGGGTAAAATATAATGTGCTATAAACAGGATATCAGTGTTTATTTCTTGGTTCTTAGTGTCTAGCCAGCTTACGGATTTTTGTTCCCAAATTCATATATGAGATTGAGCATATGGAAACAGTAGAAAAATATGAACGGTAGAAAAATATGGGCTATATAGACAAAACTCAATACAGTAAAAGTTCTGTTAGCCGGCATTTTACAAACTGGCATGCTTAATGTGATAAAAGGAGCCTTACATGTTGCACTGCCTGCCAGGTGCGTAGCCCTGCCCCTCAACTCTCCTGCCATGACTCGATGTTATTTTTATAAAGAGAGAGAGTTCAATGGAAATTTTCTTCCTGGGAGGACTTCCCCGAGAAATAGCAGTACTCACAATTTAGGTGCAAAGTTCAACAAGGCTCCGCCTCCCCTACACCTCATCCATTTGCCAGCTGGATGGGCGTCAGCACAATGGTGGTTCAGTCTTGCTGGCTTGATCACAGCTTGCCTCAAAGGGAATCTCATGTCCAAGTGGGCTCGGTTGATATTTGTCCCTCCTGCCTTGAAGTGTAGCCTTCCCTCCTTCCAGGCTGTCAGGCTATCTAGGTGTGTGGCCCCAGTGCACCTCATTTTAAGTCTAAGACAAGCTAAGGAGTTTGTAATGTCATAATGTAATCACAGACACCCATTAGAAGATTCAGCCTGTGTTACATGTACTAATCTATTTCCCTTGGTAATGTTAAATATTTTAACATCTAAGCACAATTAAATAGTCAGCAGGTTGACCTTGAGCTACTTATGTACTTATTGATGACCTGTCATGTGCTGCTCTTTCCTTACTTTCAATGTCTTTCTCCTCCTGCTACAAGCCCACTGCAGATCTTTTGTGGGGAAAAACTCGGTTCTGTGAGTTCCTCCACTTTTTTGCTTGAAGAGATTTGTTGTTCCTCTTATCTCATAAACTCATCTTTTCCTTAGGGGCAGCTACTCTTTGCTTTTTTCACATTTCTGTCCCTTTAGGTGACAGGAGCTTCTCTTTAGTTATTTTGGAATGCCCATCCTTGCTTCAAAGTTCACGTATGATCCCCATCTGGGGACCAGCTGTCCTTTCACTGTACAGTTATTCCACCAAATCTATGTATTTATACCCAAAAGGAAAAAAGTAGACTTTCTTTGATTTTTTTCTTTAAAAGGCTTGAACAGTTTAAAAGTGTGGGGGGGGAATATTATCCTTAGGTAGTCTGGTTTTAGTTCACATTATTTGTCTTCTGCAACAATGAATTAAATGAGAAAAAAAACAAAAACAAAAACAAAACAAAACATACAATAAAGCCAGGGAGAGGTCAGGGCATACACACACAAAGCAACAGCTTCATACGTAAAGTATAAACTGAGATTGAGATTGGATATCTTGTTAAAAAACATGCAAAAACAAGTTACTAGGCTCAATGGTATTCACCTTTGGACCAGGGAAAAATATTCCCACCAGTGCAAAAAGCACTTGTTTAAATTCCATGGCTTGTGCTATTCCACAGTTCAGCTACACAAGCATACTGGTCCTTTCTTATTTTAATATCTGGGCTCTATAAAGGGCATCAAGACAGCTAGTCCAAATGGTAAGGGGTGAAAGAACAGGGGGAAAAAAACCTGTAACAAAATAAATCCCCAAGCTGAAATATAGAACTCACCTTAAAACAAGAGATCCAAGTTATCTCAAACTACCATAGAGATTTCTAAATGTTAACCAATACAGTTTTCTCATTATATTCTAAACTAACAGCCCATGCTCATGAACAATGCAGTTAACAAATATATAAAAAAGAAGGAACATGCAGTGTCATTTAGATTTTAAATAACTGAATCAAGCTATTTTTGAGTCTTACTAATTTAATATAAATGGAGAAATCCTTCACGTTTCATCTGTACCAAGAATCCCAAGATAACTTCCTGATAATACACATCACAGCAACTCACTCTAATGCTATGATTTCTGAGATATCAAAAACTATCTCCATAGATTTTTTTAAAATTAGCTCAGTTAATAGGTTAAGTTACTAATTAACTTTGACAGATAAAAATGAAATATCTGAACACGTAGAACCCAAATCCAAATCCAATGTAGCCATCCACCTAAGCTTAGATATGTAAGCAGTGTACAGTGCCACTTTCACAGGTTTCTGATCCTACTTCCTTCTGCACAACTAGTTGCACTTCTGAGCATGCTTAAAAGGATCTGTTGCAGCCATTTACACTCTATTGTAACTCTACTGTCTGGTTAAGTGTCCGTTCCTAGAAGTTAAAAGAGTGAAAAACAGTGCAAGTGACTTTTTGATGGAGGAGGAAGAAGGCTATTGATTCAGGTAGGGACAAAATCTAAAATCTACATACTTGGCATTTGGTTTCACTTCTGTGTCTAATTTGAGAGAGTTAAATACTGTCTAAAAGGAGAACGTGGACTGAGGCCAGAGACATTTTAAGTTTGTTATTTTAGCAGGTGAAATAGGTTCTTGTTTCTATAAAACTGGTAGCTAAGGACTTCGAGACATAGAAAGCTTAACCATATTCAGAATTAGAATTCCAACAGCATTAACAAGACCATTGAACATACCATTCAGTCATAAAAGCTAGAGAACTACTTATTGTGTATTACTAATGAGGTTCTCCAGGTTAAACTAATCATATTTATGTACTGTATTACAATATCCAAAGTTCTCAAATTACCCACTAGTAATTTAATATACTTGAATCACATGTCTAAAAGCACTGCCAAAATCCATTTGTTAAATTTGCATTTTCTTCACTGAATATGGGATTATACCATGTGATATGATGGAAATACACTTTAAAATCAAATTTTCCTTTGGAATGCCAAGTAGATGCACACTAGGGGTAATGTACTGTCTGAGTGTTTCAAGTGAAAGATTAAAAAAATACTGTGGCCCAATATTCCCAAATACCATATTATAGATGGAATAACTACTATAAAAAGTTTACTGAAGCCTTGTAAGTAGTGACCTACAAGGAGGAGTATATCCTAATATAATGCACTAGCATAAAGATATTTCTCTTGGTATTAACAACTGGGGCCTGACAGATTAATAGGAGAGACTCCTGTTTACATCACTGCCTTTGGTCATCATAATCTATACAGAAAAATATTAAATATGCATTATCGTCTCTTTTTAGCCATGCACAACTGACCCCTCACACTAACTCCTTTACTTCTATAAAACTACTCTTAGATCCCTCCTACACAAATTATTCCTCCTTAAGTCCCATTCTACCTGAAATGCAACATCAATATCCCAGCTCTTGTGGTTATCTCAGTCCTTTGCACTATTGCTTACACAAATGTTTCACTAAATTGACCTGGAATTCTGCTATTCCCTTTTCGTCACAATCTTTCTTGAAGAACATTATGTGTACAAGAAGTTACCCAATTACTTCTAGCTAGGTGGTGAAACATGAGAATAGGTTAAATTCAAATAAATACATTGAGACTGACACTGTCATAAAATAATGTATTGGCACTGGATTTATGACCCAGATACCTTGTTCCAGACAGACCCAAACCCTCAGACTGACCATGACTTCTCCATTCAATAATAGGTCAATTTTATTAAAACATTGTGACAGCAGATAAGAATAATGCAGGCAAGTCCAACAAAATAATCCACCCCAATTCTATATCTACGTGTCCTAAGGCTGTTACAGAGGGAAGGCATGTCTGGCCAGTGCATGAGCTTCACCCTGTGGCTCCTTCCTGATGTCAGCAGGCTAGAGGTAGAGGACCAAGGGACACCTCTCCCAGTGAGGAGAGAGAGATGTGCTAGTGATATGCTTTCTGTCCATGGTGGCCTTGGGCTCCCCCCTTGGGGACCCTTTGCTGCTCTGAAATCCCTCCTTTTGTATTTTTTCTCCTCTCTGATGACTCTTCATTCCTGGATATTTTTGATTGGCTTCCTCATGGTCATCATACTGTCCATATTCTGGCCTGTCAGCATATTCCTTTGTTTCCCAAACCCATCACATACACACATATTTATTTGGTTATGTACCAGTCTCCTAATTTGATCTTTCCAAAGCCAGAAAACCACAAGGGCTCTCCAGTTGGGCACTGTGACCTAACACCACCTTATCTCATGTTATGGAACAGTGTGGTACATGTCTTCAGTTTCCCAGCCTATGAGTCTGCTGGCTTCAGACACAGTGGGCCTTGAAGGAAACCAATGGGGAAAAGTTGGCAGCACACACAGGATCATTCCCAGGGTTTCTTATCTTTTCTGTTTATTTAAAATTTATGATTATGAACCAAAGATGAAATCCTGGTTTCACTAAATGAGTCAGATATGCACACAGACATCTCATTGGTTTGTATGAAAAATCCCCATTAAAGAGATAATTGGACCCTTGAATTCTTCTATTTTTACAGAGTTAACAATTAGGATTTGAATCACTTCATATATTATCTACAACATATCACTATGAAAGGACTGGTGTCCTTATTCTTTATCATAAATTAATTATATTTGTAATTACTATTTTTGTATTTCTGAAAATAACAAAAACAGGGCCTGAAAGTGTTTATGTCTAAAGGCATGAAGAAAAAATAAAGACGGTCTGGTCATTGGCTTTGTTTTTATTTTATCAGGTCTTAAGTTACTTTTAACAAGTAAGGAAAAGCCTGAGGGAGTCAAAAATTCACTGCCTCTGTTGGAAAATATTCTGGAATATGCTATTATTGTTTAAAATATGTTATACGTATGCTATGACTTTGAATATTTTATGACTTTGCTTATGTTTTTGCTTATGAATGCTTATGCTAAGCAAGCCATTATTTATGATAAATAGCCATCTTAACTGTTTCAACCATTTTAAAAGCAGCAAGCAAGTCTGTGTAAGTCTGTGTGCTGTGAATGATTTGTGAGCAATGGTTGAATGGAGGTTGGTGCAAACCAGCTACAGTAAGTAACAAGAGAAGATACAGGGGTCTTAGGAGTGAGAAGATGGTACAAATTTGGACTGAAAAACAGACTGGAATGTGAAAGACAACATGTAACTGGTAAATCTGAAATAAACATATGTGAAAAGGTGAATGATGATTGGCAGAGAAGCCTCCAGAAGTTTCCAGCCTTTGGTCAAAGTCTGCCCAAAAAGAGATAAAAAGGCAGTGAAAAACCAGCCTGACAAGCACCCTGACTACCAACACCAATCTATCCACACATCGGTAGAGAGAGAGCTGGCGCCCCCTCTCAACTGAACATCGCCTTGAAGAAGCCTGTGATGGGCCATCACAGTGCGACTCCAAGAGCCATGAATAGATGACTTAGTGTGAACGGTGTGCATGACGAGTGTGAGATGTGAGTGTGTGGTGTGCTGCTAAATAGCTGACTCAGTTGCCCATTACTATGCAATAAACCCTAGTTTGCTGAACCCACATGTGTTTTATGTACAACATCTACAACCACTAAAATGAATGTCATAGAAAAGTTTCACTTAATAAATCCAGACTAGCAGAAATGTTAATTTCAAAATTTAGTTTAATCTGGTTATCTGAAAAGTCATAGTGTTTACAGGCCCAATTGGATTTTCTTGGGCTTTTTCTAAATGTATTTTATGTCGGCTTTGATATTATGAAAGTTTCTTATACAAAACATTGAATATGACTAAAAATTTCTGGAAATTTCCTTTTCTTTTAACAAGTGGAATATAAGATTCTTTTTTACTTTTGGCATGAATATTCTTTAAATTCTGAACCCCTTGGAGAAGGTGTTACCAAAGGTAAAGTATTTCTATTAAAGTCCTTTCTTTAATGAGTGATATTCTCATATTCCCAGTCTCTTCTAATTGAGCAAGTGAAGTGAAAAGCAAGTAGTGGACAGTTTTCAGGAGAGTGTGCAGTTCCTTTTTATATACAAAGGAATATTAAGGATAAATTGAAAACAGCTCTTGTGACTTGCTTTGCATGTGCTGTCTTCTTTTCTTCCAGGAAGCAGGAGAGTTTCCTGGGGCTTGAAGTATGGTTTTAAAACTGAAAATCATCTAAGAAAACAAAGATTTCTGTACAACCAGCATACCTATACATGTGATCTTAGGGTGAAGGGAGGGATGTTTTAATTAGAGCAGTTCCCAGAGAGCCACTCTAATTAAAACACCACAGCATCATGTTTATTAAGCGCTGTGCATTTAAAAATGGCTTCAGGATGCTTTAGCTAAAGATCATTCAATAAGCTTTAGTTAAAGTGCCCAAGAGACTATTTTTAAACCCACAGGGGTTAAATACACATGACTCTGAAGTGATGCTAGAACACTGTAATTAGAACAAATCAGAGCATGTGTATAGGCATCCCCAGTTCCAAAATTATTTCCACCAGAGGCAAAGTTTGGGTAATAAAAGAACTAGAAAGAGTAGAAATTAATGAATGAGGCTGTTGAAAGAAAGGGAAGAGAGCCTAGGTAGAAGTACTGAATATTTATCAGATAGCACATCAACTATTGAACAGATAGCTATAGCAGATAAAGCTGGTAAGTGCTTTGTGGCATGAAACTAGCAGCTACCAAAAAGCTTGCCTTCAGGCAACATTAGAAGGCAACCAATCACAATCAGATACTCCATATGAAAAAGAATGGGCTGAGAATCTGTCAGAAACACATGAACACAAAGACAGTACTCTATCTCTTGAGTGAAAATGCAATATGTAGAAGCAAGATTACAAAATACTGTAGATTCATATGGAAAGCCTCCATTGCACATTGAAACCAATGAATCAAATTGAACCACAGGAGCTGTAGTAGACTTCAGGGACTTTAAAGAGATGCTGAAGTACAGGCAACTCCAAGTGATCTTAAAGATACGTTTAGTCCCATTCAAAGCAGATGTGGTGTAAATAATATTAACTGATATGGCAAAGGGAAGAGGAAATTTCTCAATTGCTTCAATACCAGCAATAGGATTCTTGGTAACAAGCAGGAGGAACTGCAAATTCTTATTACTGATGTTATTTGACTACACCTGATGAGAATGACTCATGCAATGACAATGTTAGAACCTCGGGTTACAACTATAACTTTTTGAAAAATTGCCAATTTGTCAAAATGAAAATACCCATAGAATCATATGATTTGAACATAACTTTAACCAAAGCTAAACAGGAATCAAATAGAACTTTGTATGACGGGAGTGGCAGCTCACCTGGCCAGCCATTTGACATCCTACCTGGAAGCTAGGAACCTGAAAACACCATGAATCCTACTTCTTAAGCTTCCAGGTTTGTTGAAAGCAGCAACCCAAGCTACCAGGGCTTTGAGGCTCTGTAAGTCCAGGGCAATCTTCCATACAAACTATTTTGGACTTGGCAGGGTTCCAGCTAGAACCAGATAAAGAACAGTAATTTTGCAATTTTGGGATTTTAATCATAATTGGAAAAAGATTAAAAAGGTAAATATATGGCACAGGCAATTTACTACATGGTGACGGTCAAGCTTTTAATAATGATGCAAAAAAGGTAGATGTTTAAAAAAGGACCCTTCTGTTTTCCTGTGTTTGCAAAGGAGCAGTACAATCATCTCTGCTATGTTTCATGAGAATTATGAAGTATTTTCCAGTCTCTTAGTAGCTATATGAAACATGAATACTTTTCACCTAAAAGTCCTATAAATATTAGTTTGGGAGATTGTTATCCTGCTGATGTTCATTTTTAATGAATCTAGAAATATTCAGAAAATTCCAGAACACTGGAAGAGTGCTATTGTTGTGCCAGTATTCAAGAAGGGCAAATGAGCCAACACAGATAATTATAGACTAATTAGCCTGACACCAGTCCTGGGAAAATTAATAGAAACGCTGATACAGGATTCAACCAATTAAAGGAAAGGAATATAATTGATGTCAGTCAACTTGGTTTTATAGACTACAGGTCTTATCAAACAAAAACAATTCAATTTTTTGAGGTGAAATGTTTGTTTCAGCAAGGCAACTGTGTAATAAATATGTAATATACTTAGATGTTTGCAAGGTGTGTAAGTTAGTATTGCACAATATTTGGACCAGAAAAATAGCCATATTCAATATCTGTAATGCATAATGGATTATGAATTAAATAAATCTCCAAAAGTAATGGTCACTGGGGAAGCATTATCAAATGGTAGTGTTTCTAGCTGGGTCCCACAGGCATCCATTCTTAGTTCAAATATGTCTCATGAATAAATCAGCAATAAATATAAAATGCTCTGGTAAAACTTGTACATGACACAAACACTGGGGGAATAATAATAATGTCAGCCTTACAGACTGTTCGAGATTGGTGGTATGGTGGACCTATTCAAATAAAATGTATTTAATGCACTCAATGCCAGGTATAATGTCTATGAAAAAGAAATACAGACCATCCTATAGACAAATGCATTGTATTGACCCTGATCTAGGGGGCAATAATGCATTAGCAACTAACTATGAACTCGAGATGAAAAGGGCCAACGCAATCATTACAGGTATAAACAAATTGAATATGAGTATGGAAGAGATTTGTTCTTCTGTCTATGACATTGATGAGGTCAATATGAGAGTGTTGCATATGGCTCTGGCGTCCACAGGTGAACATGTTGGAAAATTGGACAGTGAAGAAAAAGCCACAACAATTAATAAAGTTTTCAAGAACATGCCTTAAAATAAAGGATTTGAAAGCTCAATCTGTTGATGGAAGCCTAAAGTTGAGAGCTAACTAGATTATAGTAGTTCAGTGTATTCATGGGGGGAAATGCCAGTTTCTTATGGACTCTTTAATCTAATAGAGAAAAGCATTGCAAGAACAAATGGATGAAACCTAAACCCCAATGTATTCTAACTGAAGATAAGGCATACATTAGGGTGCTGAAGAAACTAAGAAGGGAAGTGAAAGGTATGTCTTGTCTGTCTTCAAATCTAGTATTGTGTTGTGGTGCTCAATAAATTAATTAAATTCAGTGTCCTGTCATACACAGGAGGTCATACTACATCTTACGGGGTCTTTCCCCTTCAAAGTTTCTGAATGAGTTATCTCTAACTATTGTTAGTGTAGCTGCTTCTATGGGACAGTAAGGTGTGTAGCACCAGGGGAAACAGGGTAGTCTGCAGAGCTGTTAGATTACAACTCCCATAAACCCCCAAGGGCTGGAGAAAAAAACGAAAATAGAAGAGGAAGCCTGAGGCTGGAGTAAGAGGAAGAGAGAGCAGTATGTGCGTGGAACCTGGCTAGCCCTACACAGAGGAGTGCACAGGGGAGCTGGAGATCTCACTGGCTTGGTCATCTAGGACTGTGGACTCTGCCTTGGGGGCAGCTGCAGGGTGCTGTTTAAGCACATTAGGGAATAAAGGCTTGTTTGGGGACACCTCTGGAGGTTTTGTGGAGGGGAATTTAAGTCTGAGTGCATGTTACGACAATGTTGATTTTTCTTTACCTGTTCCCTCTCTTGGGCTTATTGGCTTGTGACCCTAACCCCTATTATATTTCTATATAAAAGTGGGAACTCTCCCTTGCTTCTTGTGCCAGTTTCTGGGGCTGCGGGGTTGGCACACATGTTTACCCACACATGGTTATTACATAAACCTCCATTTTATTCAGCCTTCTGAGAACTGTGTTGGGTTGTATGTTTCTGGCATTACTTCTCACAGAAGATTTTGTACATACTAAGGAAATGTTCCTACATTTTAATCTTGCTTCTCTCTCTGCCTGATATTGAGGTCAGACGTTGTAGGCATAGCCCTTACAAATTAAATCCCTGTAATTTGTAAGAGGAGGTATGAACAAACAAATTGTGGCATTTATCCCAGACCAGGAGATCAGTCAAAATCTTTGGAACAAGGACAAGTAATTTCCTTTGCCTACTCTAATGTAAAACCTTTTAAAACAACAAACACTCGCAGGAGGTCTATTCTTCTCCTCATATAGAGAATATTAGCACAGGTAGTTTCCATTAGTGCTAACAGGAATAAACATGTACACTTTCCATGCCTTGTATTTAAGGGATTATAGACCCCTTTGTGAATCATGAATTCAGAGGTAGTTTTCACGTTAGGAGTTCCACTTGCTAGTGCAGAAGGAAGGTTTTTGATGCAGCAGTTAAAAACTGAAGATCCATTCATCTCATTGTAACTAGAGCTGGTTGGGAATTTCCTGACAGATATTTTTCTTACTATCAAAAATGAATTTATTAAAACCATTTCTCACGGCTAGGATGGAATTTCAGGGTAGAAGAGGAGAAAACGAGAACTGCCCTAAACTAAAGAGTAACTATTGGTTTGGGCAAGTACCTGGGATGTAGGAGCTTCAGTTTCAAGTGTCCTTTTTGCCTGTTTTAGAGCAAGTTTTGGCCTCTCTTTTGGGACCTTTTCTATTTTGCATAGATAATTGAATATTTACTGGGCCATAGATTGATTCAGTGTATCCTAACTGTTAATGCACTTCCCTGGGATGTGTAAGACCTAGATCCAAACCAGGCAGGGGTGAGACTACTACCTTTCTCTTCTACCTTGCATTTGGACATACTGGCCACTGATGTATTGTGAGATGCCTCCCGTTCATGCAATATCAGTATAGAACCAAATTTCAAAACCTCAGTATTTTTCACAAAATATACCTTGACCTTCTGACCATCTCTGATTTTAATCACTATATTTTCTCCATTTAGCATGGCTTAAATGTCAGGCCTGTTGGCCACAATATAGGTAAGGATCAAACACTGAACAAAGAGATTTTCCATTTTATCTAATCCTTGTGTTAATGAACTAAGTACTTTTGGGCTGCTCTTTCATCCTGATCTATGAAGAGATGAAAAAGGCCTGTTGGATTAACCATTCCCTTACCAGGACAGAATAGCACACTCTGGGAAAGGATTTATGGATGTCAGCTATGGAACCAATGCCCTACTAGTATAATAAACAGCACTACACTAACAGCATTGTCACTAATCCTTATTTAGATGAATCATTGTTCACTGCTTAGTTTGATTTAACATCTGTTTGTCAATGGGAGTTTTGCAACTGAATTATCTGGTTTTTGGATGGAGTGATGCCGTACTCTCCCTTCAGCAGAACCCAGTTGTCAGTAACCTGCCTCCTCTGTTTCTAAAACACAGGTATTTGGGGATGCTAACACTTACTATCTTTGAAAAGGGTGGGAAGAGTTGAAACTAAGCAGGAATTGTGCTTCTATTTGTTCCCTTGTAATTTAAGAAATACTACCCTGATAATTACTATTTTTTTAAATAAGTCTATCTGAGCCCTTTAAAAGTGAAGGAGGTGAGAAAAACATCAAGAAATCCAATAGCTCACGTGCAGGAAACTTCAAAGAGGAGCTGCAAAGCAAACCTTAACTATATTGTAATACTAGACAGGGCTGTGCACAGTTGGTGAGATTTAAATTCTGAAAGGCATTGAATAATACAGGTTTTCTCTAGAGGATTTTCAATTCAAGTACCGCTTGTGATGAATTATTTTCATTATGAGAGCTCAGTGTTCAGTAGTTCCAGGCATGAGTCTGAACCCTTTCAAACTGTTCCTTAGGGACTTTTCCGACACAATGGCACCAAGCTGAAGAACAGAAGCCAGTATAGTTCCATTGTAGGTATCAGTGCTAGGCTAAGCTACTATTGTTCCACTTAATTTTGAATTGTTTCTGTGGCTATTCTCTAAGCACCAGGAAGCACAATTAAATCAGTACAACTTTCAGAAAAAATGTCCCATTTTATGTTCAGGCTCTGCGGGACACATCAAGACATGCCTATAGTTCAGCTTGAACTGTCAATCTAACTCTGCTTGGATTAAAAAACAGTGTTTGCATTATGGCTTTAGTGTATTGATGGGGTTATTGTCTTGGAGAGATCACACAGCCAAGTTTCAGGTGACATCCTTTTCTGACTGACTGTGCAAAGGTACAGTATCTCTAGAATTGTCTTTTAGGAAAGAATGGTAGAAATAATAAGCAGACCCAGGAATGCTTGTATTCCTGTTTATTCTTCAGTATTGGGGCCTTATGAATAGTTTCTACCTTTGCATTTGTTGGATGAAGTCCAGTGGCATCAAGTTAGAACCTCAAGAACTCCACACTGGTTACTCTGAAATTACATTTATCTTTCTTGAGTTTCAGGCCAGCAATGAGGATGCAATATAACACTTCCCATAGCTGGACAACTAATTTTGCCCTGGACCCTCAGGACATCATGACTCCCTTAAATCCTGCCATCTGTAACTTTTTGGAAACTCCAAAAGGTACAATGCTTACTCCAAATTGTAGTCATTTGGCTCAAAAGGCTTCCATAGTTGAATATCACCATTCGGACTCATGATGGGTACGCTTAGAGTGGCCCACTTTGGATTAAAATTTGCTTATTGGACACTTTGTTCCATAAGTTGATTAATCTATGGTCAGAGGTCTTATCTTTTATTAGACCAACTAAATAGTAGCAAAAAAAATCAATAATAGAAAAAAATAGCAAAGAAACATTGTTTTGGTTGCTACCATTTAGTTGATCTAATAAAAGATATCTCCTCTGACCCAAGAACATATATACAGATATTCAATATGCAACTGTGGTTATGATTGTATTGTCTCGCTTAGCTGATAGAATATTGAGTATGAAAATGTCAAGACTGTCATTTTTTAAAACAATATTCTGCCCTAATTTACAAGAATGTAAATGCATATCAACAGGGTCAAACAATCACTGCCAGGGTGTTGGCATGCCCACAGTGCTCTGGAAAAATAACAATTGGCAAGTTCTATGGAATACATACAGCAACAGCTTGTTCTAAGGAATCATGCAAAGTTAATGCTTATGTGTATATCCCACTGTTTTAGCATATCTGCCTCTGTTTCATGTAACAGAATGTTTGGATATGGAAGGAGAAACAATACTAAGTCTCTTGCTGTGGTGTGGATCTTTTGCTAAAGAGATAAACATGTTTATAATGTATTTTCACTTCTCTTCTGCTATTACAAGGAAATTCCCTACATTAAAATCTACACCCATCACAGCCACTCCAACAAAGATATTTGTCTACTATACTATATTACCATTTCAGTTAATACTGTCCTTTAAGAACTCTGAAAGTGTGCTTGATTTAGACTATTTAATTTTAAGTGTAATTAAATGAGATAGATGCAGCATGTGTTGACTGCCAATTAAGATTTTATAGCAATATTTTATGTTTTAGAAGAATACAGTTGTATTAAATATTCACTACAGTGGGCATTAATAATGAACATTCTTTCTGTTGAACTGTATTCAGAGCATAATATTCAGAAGCCAATTTTTTTTTTGTAAGAAGTGTGCAAGTTGGGAGCCAAATTATACCTTCTCCAATGCAGGTAGCTGTTGTGTGTGTGATGTGGGAAGGGGAAAAAAAAAGGAATGCTTTTAATTATCCACTGAAACCACAGGCAAAGAAAGTGCCCCTGGATGAGTGAAGAAGGGAGGATGCTCAGTTTCATGTTCCACAGGCCAGTTATAGGAACCATTCACTATATTAACAAGGAAATATTGTAAAGGTATATTGACTGTAGTCTTTACTACTTGGGCATTGTGTATCACTGTTCTCACTAGTTCTGTTTCTTCAGATCATTTATCTCCTATTGTGCTGCTGAATAGTAAGCGTGGCAGCCCTTCTATTCATAGCAATACAAAGGGGCCAGGAAAGGAAGACTTCTATTTTGAATCACAGTTTAAAATAATCTTCCTGTGAAACTGGCATCAAACATCAAGTTGAACACTATTGATAGACCGACACATCTACCAGGGAAGGGTTCACTAAGGAATGATAACAGGAAATTTTTCCAAAACCTATATACTAGAAATTGGAAAGCAGAAGGGAAACCGTGCTTAATCAGCAGCCATACTCCACCACAGTGGATATTAGCTTTGGATGGCTCTTTGATAATAGTGAGCCTTGCTATTTCCTCGCAGCAGAATATTTGTTGCTATTGCTGTACCTCACAATCAAGGCAGCTTAGTGATCAAAGGGAGCCATTTTTATTTCTGACAGACGGAAGAAATTTTTAATACTAATTATGCAACCAACTTGTTGCATCATTTTCTGTTCTCCTTTGTTCACTTCGAGCAGGAAGAAGAGGGATATTTATATCTAGCACAGCTTCTGGGTTTAGTCATCAGCATGTCTGCCATTACCAGCAGGCTTAAGCACTGGAAGAAACACAGTCATATATATAAACAAAAATGATTATGTTCCAAGTATCATATTTCCCTTCAAGGTCACATTGCTGGAAACACTGGAAACCAGCTGGAAAGAGCACTACATGGTTTGCTCTACAATGCCCTGTCAGATGCTTTCTTCATTGCAGGCATTGGTAGCAGCACACAGGTAAACCAGTCAGGGCTTCTTGGCTCATCACCCCACTGATTCACTTTTATCTTGCTTTCCTATTGTGCAGTTTTCTTGATAGTGAATACAAGATGGCAACCATGCTGAGTTGTGTTTGTTAGTTTAGCATTCCCTCTGACCACTCCATGAAGTATTGTAGCAGTAGTACACAAATCTAGCAAAGTTAAATTTTTATTGAAATAATTTACTCAGGATATGTAACTCAGATGGTTGGCAACAGGATTTGATTAAAGGTAAAAGGATGTTATTAAGGGGAAAAAAATAGTAAGCTATATGTCATGAAAATTATATTAAACTGGAGTATTAGACTGCAAAATTAACTCCCAGGTGATATCTTCAAGCACCATTGCATGGCCACCTTAGAGGAAATTATGCAAAGAACCTACTCCTATCCTGAAGGCTGACACAGAGCCAAGTGACCTGGCTTGGTAATGGTAGTGTACTGCCTCCCAGTCTGCTCTGCCATTACCCCCAATCTCTTTGCAGAACCCCTGATGACCTATCAGGGAGCCCCAGGGCTTCATGGAACATAGACTGAAAACTCATATAAATAAAACATTGCCTAAATTGTAGGGTGCAGTCCATCCGGTATATGGAAGAATCTTACGTGATAAAAAAGGAAATTCTACGTCCTAGATTTTCTTTGGGTCTTTGCCATGAGGGGACAGAACAAATAGAGGTTCCAGTGCTTTAAAAACACCAGAGGATCTCTCTCAATGCCCAAACAGTGAAGATTCAATGGATGTGGAAAAGAGCTCATACAGGGCAATGCAACCAAGGAACTAGTTAATTTTCATCATGGCTCACTCTGTAAACCCTAACTTAGAACTCGTTCTTTTGTGAGTTCATGTTTTATCCACTGTATCCAATGTAGTTCGACTATGCTTTCTGCTGACATTTTGCAAGCCTGTCTCTGGTACAGAGTATTTTAAGAAAAAGCTTTCCATTGAATATGTTTTCGAATGACTTTCAATGGCTAAGTAGTGAATGTGTCTAACACTGGGGTGATATGAATAAAAAAAGGACAAATTCTGCTTGCCAGGTTTTACAGGTGTCCTAGACATGTGAGGCTGTTAGGTCACCAAGCCCAGTCCTCTGCTATCACTGGTAGCACATCATACCATCCTTATCTAAACTCATATTTCCTTATGTAAACCAATGAGGCTTCATTTTAAAACTAGTTACACTTTTTCCCCTGAACACTGCCATTCAGAGCCTGTTCCACAACTTCACTGCTTTAATTGTTGGAAACCTTTGTCTGATTTCTCATCTAATTTTATTCATAGCTGATTTAGAACCATTAGTTCATGTATTAACATTGTTCTTTATATTAAAAAAGAGAAAAACCTTCCTTCTTTCTCACAGATATTTACTCTTTGATACATTTATAGAGAATAGTTATATTTTCCTCTCAACCATGGTTTGGTGAGGTTGAACAAGACAAACTGTTCTAGTCTCCTCTCATAAGAGAGGCTCTCCCAACTCCTAGTGATTTCTCTGCACCTGTTTCAGAATTGCACACGTTATTCAAGATCAGATCTCATCAGTGGGATCAGATCTTATTCTTGTCTCAACTAAAAATTCATCAAATACAAGTGGGTCTTGAATCTCACTTGCACATAGTGGACCAAAACAGATGTAACCAAGAAGCAGAATTGCACATCTATATTACAGAAGTGATCCATGCTAACTGGATACCTTCATAGACTGTGCACTACAGAAGCTAATTAAAGTGTATGAGGAACCTCAGCACCTGATGCATTTCATTAAAATCTATTTTGCTCTTTGAAGTTGATTTTAAGCCTTTCTCCTATACAACCTGGGCACTGAGCTGCAGATCCAGTATGGTAAGAATGGTTCATGCCTCCATTCTGAATACAGAAGAACAATCAGTTACTCAGCTACAAGTGGATGTTGAACAGGTTTACATTCCTAAAACTTAAACTTAATACAGTCAAATGTGACTTTTATACTTCAACCAATTGGAGATTTTAATCTTAGGGTGATTTCAATAAATCTTTTTTAGTATAATTAAAAACACACAGGTTTTATTATATTATGTTTCTGTGTATTTTTGTAAAATCTAGGAAAATCTCCGCAGCAGCATTGCAACAGTTAAAGAGAAACATCAGTTACAGTGATTCAGATGACTCAATTATTTTTTCAAGGAAGTATAAGGACAGGGATAAATAAAAAATAAATTATGCTGTCATTAATTTTAAAGAAAGAAGGTTATTTAAAAAAAATAAGGACATATCAAGAAGTTGTGTTCCTTATGTTTAATATAGCCTAAAGTGGACTAAAAACAGTGATCATGAAACTTGACTTTTAGTTCACTTACACGTCGTTTAGGAATTTTTAGGTTTGTAATGTTGGAAGTGGTTGTTGGCTCATTTAGTCCATCATTCTGGCATGGACAGTACCCAGTCCCAGGTGCATCATATGAAGGTGCAAGAAAGTCGTCAGTAATTTGCTATAGGAAATCTAACTTCCTCCTTAGGAGGTTAAAGGTTGGCATTCATGTCCTGAAAATATGGATTTTTCATAACAATTTATTTTTCTACTATTTACTCATTTACACATATATAGTCATGTAAGCTATGTAAAAGTGTCATCCTTTGAAAAATTCTGCTAAGTTCTTGCCCTCAGTAATAATCAGTGCAATCAGCTGTTGTATGAAAAATATTTGATTTTAATAATTATGAATTTACCACCTTTCAGATTTACTGAATATCCTCTGGTTCTTTTATGTTACAAGGAGGAGAACAGAAAACATTAATATACTTTCATGTTTCATGTTCTTCTCCTTAGGATAGTGCATCTTGGGGGGTGGGGTTCTGTATCTCTGCATGAGCACCATACTTCTGATTATTGTTGTCATCCATCACTGAAGGCCCTCAAATTCAGCTATCTTGTTTTCAAAATGAGTTGGCCAAAGCTGAATAGAATGTCTCTCATTAGAATGAACCACTGATTTCTATACTAGCAATGTAACACTTTCAGTATTGGTCTCTTCTCAATTCCTAAGGCATCCTGACATTTGGTTAAGAAGATGTCTTTAGTTATAGCATTCTTACACCTTTGATTTCAGCTGGGGATGAAGAGAATCAGGCTATGTTGTATGCCAATTAATGAAAACATCTGCAAAGCAGTCCTTGCTTCTTGGCCTTTGTATTAAAGAGCCATTGGGAAAAATATGAATAGTCCTGGGAGCAGGGATTGGAAGTGAATAGGAACTAAAACTGTCTTCCACACCATAAGGGACTGCAATGAACTGCAAGCCTTGAGCCTTCCTCCACCTTGTCTTGGGGCCTCCAGTGCACCACACCATATTATGCAAGGTCACAGGCCACTAGGCAGCTTTCTCCCACAGGCTACCTGGCTGCTGCACAGCCCCAGCTTGCCACACAGGCATATGGCTACATCATGAGGGGTCTCTCCAGGTGTCTCTGAGCCATGGACTCCCGCAGCACCATGGGCCCCACAGTGCTGCCCTGACCCAGAGATGGAGGCAGGCAGAAGAAGCTGAAGGAAAGGCAGGACTCTGGTAGCTGCAGCAAAAGAGCAAAGGGGGTAACAGCACCCAAGCCAGGAGCCTAGTAGCTGAAGTTTAACCCTCTGAGGGCTGCATGCAGCCTGTGGGCTACCAGCCCAAGTTTAGACTCTTACATACAAAGTAGGTACCATGACTACTGATGCCTCCTCTTCTGCCTGTGAATAAAAACGACTGTGACTGCATTGCTATAAATGTATAGTAAGCATTCATTAGCATGTTTATGAGACCAGATATTTCAGGTTTTACATGTGAGAAAGGTGCTAAAAAGGTCTGTTCTGACAAGATGGCAACACCTAGCACAGGTGCACTTCCATAGCTTTGGACCCATCAGTAATTCTGCAGACTTTCATGTGCCTATGCAATCAGGCAGGACTTTTGTGATTGCTCACGTGCACTTAGAAGCCTGAATTCTAAGTTGTTCTTTGGGTACCTAAGTGGTTTTTTGTACTTGGTCTGAAACACTGAGAGATCTTGACTGTCTGGAATCTTACTAACCTCAATATCTCAAGTTCTCAAAAATTTCAAGGTTTTGGTAGTGTCTGCAAATTCTTCTTTGTGCAGTTCCTTGTAACTGTATCTCCTCCTCTGCAGTTGTGTGGAGTCCTTTTCACAGCATTCACATAACTCATGACAAAACCTAGAAGGCTGGGAGAAAGAGGGTTGGGGCTATAGGAATAGAGAATACATCATAGATTTCCAGATCTGTAGAAATACCCTGGAAAAAGTTGTGGTTTTTAATTTTATTATAATGAAATGAAACTTAAAGGATTCCTGGAGCCAGAGAGTAAGGGCTGTTCATCCCTTCTTGGGACCAATATGGTACAGATAACAGAATGTTTTGTATCAATCCATGGGAACTGCTAAATTTGGTGATCAGATTTGCATACTTTTCCTTAATTTCACTACCCCCCACCCCTTAGTGAGATGTTGGGGAGACAAGAATAGGAAGTTGACCCTCTTCTCTTTGGGTTCAGCACCTGTTAAAATCTTTCACTTCTTCTTTGTAAGCATTTCCTTCATTTCTTAAAGAAAGGCCCAGTAATACTTCTCATGCAGGTGTGGGTTCTGCAACTACTGAAGTCAGCTAAGCTGAAGAAAGGTGAACAAGATGCTATCCTAAACTACTAAAAGCAAGCCGATTCTACAATATATTTGGAAGTATGTGGAGCAATGTTAAAAAGCGTTACAGTTATTCTGCTCTGTTTGATATGAGTCAGTCCTTGTTTAAGGTTCTGTATTCACCTTTAGGCTTCCTTTACAAAATAATTATAATAATAATTTGGGTAGAGCCAAGAACAATGGCATAAGAAATTATTAATATGTATGTGAGGGGGTCCCTCACCCAGCTTTTTTATTAAGACCAGTTCATTCTGTCTCCTTGGTATCTGGCAAGTTTATTTTTCATGAGACAGATGCAGCCTTACAGAAAAAAAAAATATCCAAAACAATGAAACAAGAATAAAAACAACAGGTAAACCAAAAAATTGTATTCTTTCCTGAGACTCGGAGGTTAGGGACAAACATTACACATAAATCAGTAAAAGTGATTGGGAACCAGTTAAATTCTGTAACATAACAGAAGATCAGTGCAAATAAGCCACTTTCAAAATGGCTGAAACTGGTTTAAGATAAACCTGGATGGATGTAGTATCAGATGTACCTGATTTAGGTTAAATAGGTTTATTGAATTTCTGTCCCAGATCCCCTCCAAATTCTAGTTAACTCACATTCCCCCCATATCCCAGAATGCTTTGAAGCTCCCCTGCAACTCCCCCTGCCTCCCTTGCAGGGTGGGTGGGCTAGCCTTGGGCCAAGCTGTCTGCTCCAGCTTAGCAGGATGGTATGCTCTAGTGTCCCCTGGCTTCTGGCCTGAGCCACTTCAGGCATATGGCTGCATTTCCAAAATCAAAAATACATGTCTGTTCACTTGCTTATTGGTTCAACCTACACAACTTAGACCAGTGGTCATCAACTAGCGGATCTCGATCCACCGGTAAATCTCGGAGCCTGTTGTGGTAGATCTCAGAGTCTCTTGGAGTCAATCTGAGGCTGGGGTGGGAGGGTTGAATGCCTGTGTGCATGCATACAGGCCCCAGCCCATCAGGTCAGTCTGTGGGGGAGGGAAGAGGAGGGGGCTAGATTGAGGCCTCTGTGGTTAGGGACAGTGCCACAGAGGCAGGGACAGAGGTATGCTGAGTGGGGCCCCAGCCAGGTGGAACTTACCCCCCCAATCGTTTTTTCTCCCTCTGCCTCAATCTGCCCCCCCCCCCGCTTCCCTCCCTACAGACTTACCAAAGGTTGGAGACCACTGGCTTAGATTAACCTGTGAAGATTGAATTGATTCAGCCTCAGACTTTTTGAGTGTCTGCACTTAGCCTGAGAAGGCAACCCACCCTCCTTCCTTCCCAACACCACAGCCTTCCCCCTTCTCCTGAAATGTGTAAGTTTCTTTGGCCCCCTCTACATGTTAGTTGTATTATGTAATTACCTGGTTAATTGCACAATTAATTTAAACCTGCTTCATATGCAGATTTACTATCATACCTTAAAAAGGTTCAACAAACTGTAAATTCAAAGCTGGAAAATGTGTAACAACTTTAGCTGCTTGAAGACATGAAAAAAAGAAAAGAAAAGTGCTTTACCAGTGGCAGTGTATTAGTTCAACACAGCTTCACAGTGTTCATGTAGCAGGCTTACCTTTCAGAGTTTGGGTTGAATCCCAGGCTTGAGATCCTGCTGTCTTGACTGGTGGAGCCCATCCACCAATCAGAAGGCAGCAAGAGAAATAACATCATGTCCCATTCCTCAGGGGATGGGGAGAAGAGCTCCCTTGGACCTGTTTGAAGACTATAAACTGTCAAGTCTGGAAGACTTCAGGGGCAGAGCCCTGAAGCATATAAAAGGAACTGCATGCCCAGCACAAGGGGCAGATGCATCGGGGACTGAGAAGAGAGAAGAGTGGGGCTTAAAATAGCTGAGGAGAGCCACTCAGCAGGGCAAAGCAGTAGCCCAGGAAGAGTCCCTGAAGACTTCTATCAGCAGGGAGTGGGGGACAGCTTCAGTGGTTAGGTCCTCGGTGCGCAGCACAGCACACGGTGTCCAGACTCTGGGACCTGCATGAGGCGACTCGGGTCTGCAACCTCTGGCATGCAGCCAGACACAGTGCACAGGATGGTATCAAAGTAGGATCTTTGGAGTGCTTGGGTGGCTCAGGTCTTCAACCCCTGGAA
>NW_017728918.1:22204780-22229238 GCF_001723895.1 Crocodylus porosus | reverse complement strand
GGTTTATTGTTTTGTAAACTTGTGCATATATATAGAATCTATGTCCTTATCCTTTAATAGTTTTGTTGTGGTAATGAATCTGTATATAGTTAAGTAATTGATTGACTGGACATGACTCTATAGGGGACTCAGCAGCCACTGGGCTGTTGTTTCCCTCCACAGCACACTGTCCTGCCAACACTTCCCTCAACTGGAGAGGGAAGTACAAACCTGTGTACACCCAAGCTACATTCATATAGATCAGACACTTCAGCGGGGCTTTTTGGAGTTTTTATCTAAAGCTGATTCTTTCAGCTATTAAATAAAAGCACCCAAAAAAATCCCCTCTAAAGCACCTGATCCACTTGTTTTATTGTTTTGACTATTTTCTCTGTGGGGCTTCCTCTACCTCATGAAAAATAAACTGGAAAGCCAGGCAGAGTGGATGGGAGCCAGCTGAGTGCTGGAGCTGCTGGAGGTAAGGGCAAGCTGGCTTGGCCTGGCAGGGCTATTCTGCTCCCCTCACCTCCAGCTGTGGAAACATCCTGTGTAGCAACACTTGGGGTGGGGGGAGCTTCATCCCCAGAGCTTCCACCCAGTGCATGGAGCTCTGGCTCCAGTTCTGGCAGCCTTCTATCCCCTGCACTCACCCAGCATGATGAGCAGCCTCTGCGGGCAGGCACAGCAGGTGGAAGGCAGCTGAAGCCAGAGATCCATGCCCTGGGCAGAAGCCTCCAGGTTGATGCTTCCAACACACCCACCTAGAGTGGCATAGTATGGCACAGCAGGGGCAGGGGCAGGGGCGGGGACAGCAGCAGCAGCTGTGGCAGCAGCACCTGCAGTTGAGGGGGGCAGAACAGCCTGCCCTGCCCCAGCTAGCATAAAGCTTGTGATGCAGCTGCAGCCACAGGGTGCTGCACAGGGCAGTGGGTACAGTGGCAGCTAGGATGGGTGGCTGCTGGGCTTGTAGCCCTCTGGTGCCTACGAACTGCACAGGCAGCCCATAACCCAGCCAGCCCCCAGCCATGCTGCCAAGCCAGGCTGTCACAGAGCCATAATCACCAGGAAGGACCCTTCCCAGCCAGCTGCCGCGACATGACAGCCCCACCTAGCCTGGGCTTGGGAGCCAAGAGCAATCTGGCTCTACAGCCCCCACAGCACCAGCTTGAGCCACAGCCTGCTGGGAAGGGTCCGGCATCCATGGCCCAGCCTGGTCTGGCTCCTCTGCATCCACTCAGCAGCACGCACAGACCGGCTCGGCTCAGCCCCACAGCCCCAGCCCTGCAGTTCTGAAGCCCCAGTCCCAGCCCCAGCTCTGGGCAGATAGCAGGACCATGCTTGCCAGCTCTGGCCAGGCTCTCTGCTGCCCAAGCAGGAGCAGGGGAGAAAGTGGCTGCTGCTGAGGAAAGGAGCGCTGCTCTAGCACCCCCAGGAAATGGGTCATGTGCTTGCATTTCCAAAATCAAAAGTGAATGTCTACTCATTTGCAAATTGGTTGAATCTTTGCAAGTTACAGCAATCTGCAAAAATTCAATCAGTTCAGGCTCCAGCTTTTTTAATGTCTGTCCCTAGCCTGAGAAGCTAAAACAGGCACAACCAGAGCATTAAGCCAGGCCTGAGTGGACATGGTGTTCTCCCTCAGCAGGGATATTGTAAACAACTGTTTCTGTACGTTGACAGGGAAATGGGTAAAGGCCAGTTTATAGGCATGTTCTGGGGAGGGGGAAAGCAGTGGAGGAGCGACTAATGCTGAAAAAAAAATGGTTTCTAACAACTTGGAGCTTATCCTATGCTCTCTAAGTGTATTTGCATTCCTTGCTCAGAAAATAAAAGCTGAAATGAAACAGAATTCCAATTTTACTTTATTGACCATTGCTTCATTTGATCTAGTTTAGCTATGCTAGTTTAACATCACGTACTATGTTCTGTTTTAATTTTGTTTAAATGGGTAGCATATATAATCTTAGTGTAGGTTTTTAGCAAAAATATAAAAAATAAACTATATTCATAAAAACTATATTTTAATGTTCATTTCATTGTATTAGCAAAATCTGTAAATAAACTACTACTTATACCCAGAAATAGAATAATTTTGTCCTCAGTGAGGAAAGAAATTGATGAATTGTTGAAATTGATATTGTGAAAGAGATAACAGAAAAAATAAATATCAGAAAAATCTTTAGCTTCCGTATGACTTTACCTGGAAGACAAAACTGTTGGAAGAGTATGTAGAATTATCATTACCAATATCCAAGACTAGATTTTGGAACCATCTATTAGAGATGGTTTAATTTATTAAACCAGTCCCCCTACATTCAAGAGGTTGGATTTGATCAGATGATCACAGCCCAAACGCTCTATAAAACAGTCACATGCCATGTAATCTACTGATCTACTGAAAAACAGATTCAGTTGTAACAAGGACATTCAGAAATAATGAAAAAGATATATAGGTATAGCTTGGAAGACCTCGGCATATCCCAATGAGCAGGCACATGTAGTTTGCAACACCTCAAAGCAGTCTGAGGTACTACAACCTGCATGCAGTGCATGTGTACCCTCTTGTCATGCTGCTAATTAGCAGGAGATCCTGGTGTCCAAAAAAAAAATGCCATTGAAAAAAGTGGTAGGGCTCACACAGCAGCAGTGGCCAGGCTCTGATTAACTGGATTGGCCCTGCTGCTGCCCCTGGAGGAACCAGGACTGGGGGAACCTTGGAGGAACCACAGGCACTGGCCCCGGTCTCTCCTACAAAACTCTGGTCGCTTTGCTACAAACTGAAGCATGTAGGCAGGGGCATGCCCAGGGACAAATAACGGTGGCACATTTGTGTAGCTCCTTTTTTCCCGTAGGAAATGCACACCCCTGGATGTGTGCATTGATTGGGACGTGCTTTCTGAGATGAAGTGGCCTTCATCCATTTGATAATGGAATCCTGAATAACATGCAAGTTCATTAGATGTTTAAAGTAATTAAAGTCTTTTCTGAATTTCCTTCTTCCTTTCTCCAGGCCATTATTCTCTCACTGATGATATCCCTCCACAAGGCACGTAAAAATTAGCTGGCTGAATGTTACTATGCCGCATAGTGGAAGCTAGTTTATGCAAAAGACATGAATCAAAAGTAAAAATGGAGCTTCCAGCAGATACAGCCTTCCATTATCCTGCTCCTTTTTTCTACTACGTTGTATCTCTCTTGCTCACTGTTTTCTTCTTTTTCTGTCCTTCAGTTCATATGCTCTGTGGGGCAATTATTTTCTCCTTTATGTTTAAAAAACTATCTAACATATTGTAGGCACAAGTAAAGTATATACAGTAAATAAATAACCAGTTTTTTTCCTTTACATGGCCCTTTTACAATTAAAAAAAAATATAGATTTCAGAGACATTAGGGCTGGAAGAGACTTCGGAAGATCAAGTCCAGCCCCCCGCCCAAAGGTCAAGAAGTCAGCTGGGGTCATAGGATCCCAGAAAGATAAGCATCCAATTTATTCTTGAAGATGTACAGTATAGGTGTTTGAACCACCTCCGATGGCAGGCTGTTCCAGACCTTGGGGGCTCGGACAGTAACAAAATTCTTCCTTATGTCCAGCCTGAAGTGGTCTAGCAGTAGTTTATAACAGTTCAACCTCATCATCCTCTGGGGCGCTCTGGTGAACAAACGTTCCCCCAGATACTGGTGGTCACCCCGATAAACTTATAGGTGGCCATCAGATCACCCCTGAGCCTACACTTTTCCAGGCTAAAAAGCCCCATGCCTCTCAGCCTGTCGTCATAAGGTCTGTTTTCCTGACCTCTGATCATACACGTGGCTCTTCTCTGGACTCTCTCAAGCTTCTCCATATCCTTTTTGAATTGTGGAGCCCAAAACTGGATGCAGTACTCCAGCTATGGCCTCACCAAGGCCAAGTACATGGGAAGAATGATGTCGGAAGATTTGCTTGAGAAGCATCTGTGGATGCAAGCCAGCATTTTGTTTGCTTTACTAGCCACAGCATCATATTGCAGGCTCATGTTGACCCCCAAGTCTCTTTCTTCCATAGTGCTAGCCAGTGTAGCACTGCCGAGCCTATAAGGATGCTGCAGATTTTTCCTCCCAAGGTGCAGAACCTTGCATTTTTCAGTGTTAAACACCATCAGGTTCTCGTCTGCCCATTTGCTGAGCTTGTCCAGGTCAGCCTGGATCACCCGCCTATCTTCTGGCGTGGATGCTTTGCCCCAAACTTTGGTGTCATCGGCAAACTTGGCCAGTCGGCTCCTGACTCCACTGCCCACATCATTAAAGAAGATGTTGAACAATATGGGTCCAAGGACAGAGCCTTGGGGGACCCCACTGGTCACAGGACACCATGACGATTGACTTCCATCAATTACAACCCTCTGGGTCCGAACACAGAGCCAATTTTCCAGCCAGCGGATCGTGGTAGACCCAAGGCCACACTTGGCCAGTTTTGCCAAGAGGTGATCATGGGATACTAGTTCAAATGCTTTTTTGAAGTCAACATATATGACATCACTCTCTTCTCCCTTGTCCAGGTGATAGGTCACCTGGTTGTAGAAGGTAATGAGATTGGTTTAGCAAGACCTACCCAGAACAAACCCATGCTGGCTATCCCTCAGGATGTTGGTGTCAGCCAGTTCATTAAGGATGGCCTCTTTAATAAACTTTTCTAAGATCTCCCCCAGGATAGAAGTCAGGCTGATGGACCTATAGTTAGCCAGATCCACTTTCCTCCCTTTCTTGAAGATAGGCACCACATTGACCTTCTTCCAGGCATTGGGCACTACACCAGAACGCCAGGAGTTTTCAAAGATCTGTGCCAGAGGCTGAGCTATGATGCTCGCCAGCTCCTTGAGTACCCTGGGGTGCAGATTGTCAGGGCTGGCTGACTTGACGGTATCCAGCCTCTCAAGTTGTTCCTTCACAAGGTCAGCATTAGTGGAGGGCAGGGGATCTCCCTCACCTCACCCAGACCTCTCCGTCCTGTAGCGGGCATGGGTGTCCCATGGGACTGACGAAAGACTGACGCAAGGTACCCATTTAATAGGTTGTCTTTTTCCTGGGCATCAGTTGTCTCATCTGGTTCAGCAGGGATCCAATGTTGCTCTTGCTTTTCCTCTAGCTCCCCACATATCTGAAAAAGGACTTTTTATTGTCCTTGATGCTCGAAGCTAGTTGGAGTTCAGTTGCAGCCTTGGCTTTCCTGGTTTGCTCCCTGCAGGACCAGACCAGTGCAGAATATTTTTCCTTGGAGGTGAATCCCATCCTCCAAATTATGTAGGCCTTTCTTTTTAGCCTCAGGAGGTCTGCTAGATCCCTGGAGAGCCAGGGGAGCAACTTTGCCCTCTTGCTGCCTGTCGCAGTGCACTCAGGTGCCCTGTGCCTGAGAGCGGAGACTGCTCTGGGGAGACCCCTAGTGGCAGAAAGGGGGAGGCTCACCTGCCAGTCACCAGGGCTGCACAGGTGCTGGTTGCCAGGGCAACTGGTAAAACCAGCTGACCAGGAAGGGGCAGGGCTTATCCCTTCTTAAGCCCAGGTAGGAGGCCAGGAGGGCAGTCCCTCTCCAGCAGCCATGGGAGTAGGGACTCAGCTTGGACAGACAGAGGGAAGGACTCTGGCAGTGAGAGCATCCCTAGGTCACTGCTTAGGTTGGACGGGCCCTCCTTCCCCACCCCCCTCACTTTCTAGTAAAGAGTAGATTTTTGTTTGACCAGATGGTTTAGTTTTTATGTTGTAGCCCAGGGGCTTTAGGTTTTATGTTTACTGTTTTGACCAGAGGACCGGGCGAGGCTATTAGGGGTGGAGGAGGCCTCATAGGAGTTCCACGGTAGCGTGGGTCTCCTGGTGCCGGAGAGGGTGCAGCTTTGTTTGGGGGCACATTGGCCCCAGCCCCGGAGTGAGGGGGCAGCGAGAAGCCCCGGAGCGAAGGGGGGCAGCGAGGAGCCCCTAGAGAGAAGGGGGCAGTGACGAGTCCCCAGAGAGGGGGCAGCAAGGAGCCCCAGAGCGAGCGAGAGAGCGGGCAGTGAGGAGCCCTGGGAGTAAAGAGGAGGGCCAGAACATAACAAGGCCCAGGTCAAACCACATCAACTCCATCTGCGAGGCTTGGGCTGCGGTGTAGGGAGGAAAAGGAGCCGCAGGTAGTGCCCCCTGTCACCAGGGCGCGGAAAAATGAGCAGCCTCCCGCTGATTACAACCATCTTCTAAGCAAGTAAGATCAAGGCGTGGCAGGAAAGTAAGCAGGCAGTTGGCCCATTACAAGAGGGTGGAGCCACTCCCAGAAAGGCTCCAATATTGATACTCCTGTCACACTGCCTTTCCTCCAAGTTGGAATAGAATTTGCTTGTGCATTGCGGACCACTCCCTTGAGAAGCAGCCACTCTTCCTGAACTCCCCTTCTCCTGGGGTTGTGATCCCTTAGGACCTCACTAACTAGCCTGCAGAGCTTGTCAAAGTCAGCTTTCCTGAAGTCAAGGACTTCAGTGTCACTGACTGACTTGCCAGCTTTATGGCGGATGGTGAAAGTGATCAGCTTGTGGTCACTGTCACCCAGTTTCCCATCACTAGGTCACTGATTAGGTCATCCCCAGTAGCCAGTACCAGGTCAAGCACTGCTTTACCTCCCATTGGCTCGTAGACTTCTTTAGTCAGGTAGAGATCATCCACATACGATAGGAAGCTTTGCAACCGCTCGGAGTGATCCTCCCATGAGATGTCCAGGTAATTGAAGTCACCTATGACAACCATGGTCCTGGAGTATGTGGCTTCATCCAGTTCCTAGGCAAACTCCTTTTCAAGCTCTTGACTTCGGGTGGGAGGTCTGTAGTAGACTCCCACCGTTGTGTCCCTGTGCCATGCTCCCCACGAATTTTAACACAGAGGGTCTCCAGTCATCCACCCTGGTCACCAACATCAGCTTGCAGAGATGCATATCTTTTCTTAACATATACCCTTGCCCCTTTTATCTACTTGATCCTTCCTGTACAGGGTATAGCTATCTATACCGGTGGTCCAGTCATGGGTGGAGTCCCACCAGGTCTCCGTTATCCCTATGACATTGTAATTATTTGTGTTAAGCAGAAGGATGAGTTCCTTCTGCTTATTCCCCAAGCTCCTGGCATTTGTGTGCAGGCAGGCAAGTGTCCGCTTAGAGGCTCTTGCCTTGCCCACAGATTGTACCAGGGCTGGGGCAGGGGTGGGCTCCCTTAAGTGCCTTGGCCTGCTGACTTTGCAAGGGTTGCTCAGTGGGCCAGCAGTGGTGGTAGTCCCCCTTCCCTGCAGCGGGCTTAGTTTAAAGTCTGGTGGAGCAGGTCAGCCAGTCTGGCTGAGAAGAGCCTCCTCCCCAGAGGAGAGAGGTGGAGGCCATCTCTTCCTAGTAGCTCACTGCATCTCTTGCGAAAGAGCAGGCTGTGGTCATGGAAGCCAAAGCCTTCCTGATGACACCAGTGCCACAGTTTTTGGTTAACTACCTGGATCCTCCTCTTCCTCCTTAGCTTATACCCCAAGACTGGGAGGATCAAAGATAAAAAATAAATCACATAATTTATTTCATACACTAATATATGAAGCCTTGGGGGCTGCAGAATATTGGTTTTATGTATGTGGTGAAAAGAGAAGTTGAATGAGTGTCCCCATATCACATAGCTAGCTCTTGAGGACTCAACAGGACTTTACATAATTAGGGGAGTCCAGCAGTATAAAATGACTTTCAAGATAAAAACTCTGCACTCTTGTCTCAGTATTAGAAAATATTCTCTAGGTAAGATTATTCTTTAACTGTGCAGTAATTCACCTTTAAAAATGGATGTAAAATGCAGTCTTTCAGATTTATACTTTATGTTTATTTTACATACCTGTAAATAACTGCACATGGCAAGCTCAATTTAGAAAACAATGACTGTCATAAGTGCTGAGAATTATTGCAAATGGACTTTGTATTTCAAATGTTACCGTACATGTATACATGACTATATTCTACTCTAGTAAAATCACAGAAGGTGTAAGTGCAAGATTTCATAGACATAGAGATTTGGGCTGGAAGGGACCCTGGAGGATCACTGAGTCCAGCCCCCTGCCCAAAGGGCAGGAAGCCAGCCGGGATCATAGGATCCCAGTAAGATAATCATGCTAATGTGTTTTGAAGGCATTCAGAGTGGGTGCTTGAACCGACTCTGGCAGCAGTCTATCCCAAAACTTGGGGGCTCGGATATTGAAGAAGTTCTTTTTTATGTCCAGCCTGAAACAGTCACAGCAGAGTTTGTGACCACTTGATCTTGTCATCCCTTGGAGCACTCTGGTGAACAGACATTCCCCCAGATCCTGATGAGCACCCCTGATAAATTTATAGGTGGAAATGATAAACTTATAGATATATCCTTCCCTTTCCAGAACTGAACTGTGTTTTAAAACAAATGTTCAGCTTTTAAACTCCTCAATTATTGGAATTTCCAGTGCTTTACCTTGGAGGTTGTTTCCCCTCTAGTAGACTTCCTGTACAGTAAGCTCAGAGTTAAAGCTTTGCTGTGCAGAGTTTGTTGCTTTAAGTGCACTTATTTGAACTCGAGCAACATTGTGAGCATTTCAAAATATGCAATTCAAGCATAATTGATTTTTTTTGTTAGACTTCGCTGTGCAAATACTTTATCAGCATTATAAAGGACAGTCAATTATATGCATAGCTTTAAAAGTAAACTGTCAAGTACTTTTCCTAATGTTATTGGTTTATTCCATATTGTTTGTAATACATTCTTAGAAGCTTGAAACTAAAATTAGTCTGCATACCAGTTCCTGGCAAATGTTGGATTATTTGCTGAATCTTAATAGTGAGGTCTTTTGTGTCTGCTTTTTGTTAAGTCTGCTGTAAGGCTCTCCATTGTGTCCATTACAGTCTTCCTCCATAAGTATAACACTGCTTTTATTTATATTGATACAGTTTATAAACTAGCATCTGTTGGGCTTGATGGAATATCAGTTCATAAGGATGGAATATTATCAAGGACAGGTGTAACTTGTTCAGGAAGGCCAGGCAGGAAACATGAAGTGAAACTGCTTTATATATTTAAACTACATAGACATTTTCTGAGATACAGTAGGAAGTGGCAGGTAGTCATGTTGAAAGTCTTGGGGTCCAAATGAAAGGAGAAAATAGCAAGGGTGATGTCATGGTGGGCGTCCATTGCAGATCACCAACTGACTCGCTTGTCCAAATCATGGGATTCTGAGAGAATTAAATTACCATGATAATTACAAGTATAGAACTACCATGGCACGTGTATAGGCAGTCAAGCAAATTTTTGGAGTGTGTTGAGGATAATGTTTCAATACAGATAATGGATAGACCAGCTTTGAAGAAGCTCTTTTTGATTTGTTCCTCAATAGGGAGGTACTAGTTGGGAATCTGAATGCAGAAGGCATCTAGGTGGCAGTGATCATGAAATGATGGAGATCAACATCCCAAAGAAAGGAAAGGAAGAAAGGAAGACAGCATAATAAAAATGTTGAATTTCAGAAAATCAGACTAAAAACTCAGGAAACTGGTGGGCAGAGTCCCATGAGAGAAAATACAAGGGAAAAAGGAGTCCAGGAAAGTTGGCTGCACCTTAACAAAAGAATACTGAGGACACAAGGACAGGCTGTAATGTGAAAGAAGGATAGGAAAAGCAGCAAGAGAGTGGCCTGATTAAACAGTGAATACTTCAATAACTTGAAAATTAACAGAGACTGTCACAAAAAGTGGAAATATGTCCATTTTACTATCAATGGGCATCCAGGAAGTAAGCCCAAGGTACAAACTGAGATATGGCTATCACAGGACATAAAAGGCATGAAAAATGTATTTTATACAGGTTACAAACCCATCTGTGGGGGACTCCTGGAGGCTCAAGTTACTCCTCACTCGGCTGCCACTTGCCCCAATGAAGAGACTGAGATAGCTCACTATCCAAGCACTTCAGTTCTTTTGTACTTACACTGGAATCCGCACCTTCAGGGATCTCTGCTGGCTACAAGTGGATCTGTGGCCCCCACTTTTGAGCTTGTAGAAGAAATGATAGATCCCTTTCTCCAAAGAGAGAATCAGCCAAGATTATAACTTGTCCTGAAATCACTTTTTCCACCAGCAGTAAGTAAGAAGTCAAACAGAAAAATGATGTATTACATACGGTGAAAGATTTAAATAAACAAAATGGACCATTGGGTTGGAGACAGAGCAGTAAACAAGATTCTTACCTTTTCATCTGGCTATGCCTCAGCTTCTAAGAATTCTTGTCAGAGTCTTTAGAAATCCTCTTACTTGGTGATTTTACTAGTCCTAGTAACTGGGGTCAGTGAACCCTTCAAAAGCCTTCCTCAGAAGCATTGGCTGTTGCCTGCAGTTAACATGAGGATGTTGACTGAGGTGTGGTGGTGCTCATGCTGGGACTGAAAACCACAGTTTCTTGGCTAAGCTAGTGGGCCTTGCTCCTTCACTCAGGGTCACACAAATCACCATATTTAGGACCAGGAAAGAATTTTACCCCATGGCCAGATTGGCATAGACCGTGTGAACTTTTTACCTTCAACTATAACAACTTTAGAGTCACAGTGCATTGGCTACTGTAGTCTCCCTACTTTACCTGTGATAGGTTAGGATGTCTTGTCGTTGTCAGGGTTGACCATGTAGTTTTGATAAGAGGTTAAACCATGGAATTGTATATGATTGTTTAGATAGGAATGACCTCTAGAGGTCCCTTCCAGCCCTGCTTTTCTATGAGTCTATGAATATCTTCATTAATGATTTGGAGGAGGAAATTGAGTGTACACTTTGAAGATGACACCAAGTAGGAAAGGTAGCATATCCTTTATATAATATGATTACTATTCAAAATAACCTTGACTATTTTGGAGAAATTATCAACAATTAATTATTTTAACTGGTGAAATTCAATGAGGGCATGTTCATTGTCCTGCATTTGGGATGGAATCAAATACAGAAAAACAAGTTGGGGAACAATTGCTTAGCTGTATCACTGCAGAAAAGGATTTAGGATTTATAGTAGCCCAGAAACTAGATATGAGTCAGCATTGTGCTTTAGTTGCAAAAATACTAACAACATACTGGCATGTATTAAAAAGAAAGGCCTGTGGAATTTCATAGATTTCATGGACATTAGGGCTGGAAGGGACCTCAGAAGATCATTGAGTCCAGCCCCCCGCCCAAAGGGCAGGAAGTCAGCTGGGGTCATACTCTAGAAGTCACACTCTAATTCTATTTAGCACTGGTACAGCCACAGCTGGAGTGCTGTATCTAGTTTTGAGCACTGCACATCCAAAAGACGTGTAAATTGAAAAGAAGAAACAGAGAACCACAAAAATAATTAATATTCTAAACACCATGACTTTTATAGAAGACCTGGAGAAGATAAGACCAAGAGGAAATTTGGTAACCATTTTCAGATCATAAAGAATCATTATAAAGAGGATGATTTTAGACCAATATGTGTCTACATGACACAGGAGGAGTAAAGGGATGCATAGTCTTAAACTGAAACCAAAGAAATTTAAATTGGGTATCAGAAGGAACATCCTATATATGAAGGCAGTTAACCACTAGAACACCTTAACTAAAGAAATTCTGAAATTGCCATGATAGAAAATTTCATAGAACCATAGAAAGTTAGGGTTGGAAGGGACCTCAGGAGGTCATCTAGCTCAAAGCAGGATCCCCACTTAGACCATCCCTACCAAAGCTTTGTCTAGTTGGGTTTTGAAAACCTCCAAGGATGGAGCTTCCACCACATCTCTAGGTAGCCTGTTCCAGTGTGTTAGTACCTTCCTACTGAGAAAATTCTTTCTAATATCTAACCTAAACTTCCCTTGCTGCAACTTAAGATCATTGCTCCTTGTTATGTCATCTGCCACCACTAAGAATAGTCTAGCTCCATCTTTTTTGAATCCCCCTTCAGGTAGTTGAAGGCTCCTATAAAATTCCCTCTCTAAACTAAATAAGCCCAGTTGCCTCAGCCTTCTCTCAGAAATCATGTGCTCCAGCCCCCTCACCATTTTGTGGCCCTTTGCTGGAGCCTGTCCAATTTGTGCATAGCCTTTCTGTAGTGGGGGGGGGGAAGCAAAACTGAACACAGGACTCCATATGTGGCCTCATCAGTGCTGAACAGAGGGGATGAATCACTTCCATTGACCTACTGGCAACATACCTACCAATGCAATGCAGTATACCATTAGACTTCTTGGCTTATATTCAGCTTACTGTCCACTGTACCCCCCAGGTCCTTTTCTTCAGGACTGCTACCTAGCCAGTCAACCCCCACCCTGGACTGGTGCATGGGACTGTTCCATCCTAAGTGCAGGACTTTGTACATGTCCTTGTTGAACCTCATGAGATTTCTTTTGACCCAATCCTCCAATTGGTTGAGGTCACTTTGAATCCTAGCCCTACCCTCCAGTGTATCTACTACTCCCCCCAGCTTGGTCTTATATGCAAACTTGCTGAGGGGACACTCTATGCCATCTTCCAGGTTGCTGATGAAGACATTGAACAAAACTGGCCCCAGGACCAACTCCTGGGGCACTCCACTTGATACCATCTGCCAACTAGACATCGAGCCATTGGTTACTAGTCTCTGAGCCCAATGCTCCAGCCAGTTTTCTATCTACCATACAATCCATTCATCTAGCCCATACTTCTTTAGCTGACCTGCGAGAATGCCGTGGGAGGTAGTATCAAAAGCCTTGGTAAAATCAAGGTACACTACATGCACCAGTCTCTCCACATCCACAAAGTCAGTCACCACATCACAGAAGTCAGTCAGGTTGGTGAGGGATGACTTTTCCCTGGTGAATCCATGCTGACTGTTCCTAATCACCCTTTTCTCCTTCAAACAAGCGTGATCTTGGACAGCATGATTTTCTGAGGCTCTTCCAGTCCTGTTTTTCCATAATACATTTGAAAAAAATTCACAGACAAATTCAAAGTTTTCATTAATTTTAGATATGCCCACATCTTAGGCATTCCTATGATACTTTTCACTGGTGTTTTATATTCTGAATAGTTATTAGGATTCACATGGCAATGTCTGAGTAGATTTCAAGTTTGCTCTTTGCTGTTTCCTATTTTAGCAACTTTTATTTATTGCTATTTATTTTGTTTGTTTGCTTTTGTGTTGGTTTGTAGGTTCTTTTTTCCCCTTCTCTTCTTGCCTTTTTACCCTACTTCCTATTATTTCCAGGAAAATATTTGCAAAAAGTTGAGCCTTACAACATTCTCTCATAACTAATTGGCACAGGATTAGTTTGATTTTATTTAATAGAAAACACATAGCCCAGAGCCCCAGGTGGTGTATCTCTGCATATATTGAGGCTCTGTCAGATGCATTTTCCCAGAAGAGCACAAGGCAAATTTATGCTTCTTTAATAGGATGCTGTAATAGGAGCTGTAAACTTGCAGGAATCTGTGGACCCTGCAGCCAGATCTGGAGCCTGTGGGTGCCTATTTTGAAATTGGCAAGGGATGTTTTTAGGGCCCATGAGGGAGAAGCTAGAACCCTAGAAGCTAGGACCCTAGAACTCCCTGAAGGCTCACCAAGAGTTTGAGGGCTCAGTGTCTTGAGAAGAGCCATCTTCTGTATGGAGCCAAGGGCCTGCTGAGACCCTTAAGTACACAAAGGGCTGGAGGGACCACTCCTTGATCCAGGGCCTGAACGCTGGCAGAAATTCTTTAACACAAAAATCCTGGGAAAAGTCATGTTGGTTGGAGGGGCTAAAGGATGTTTGAGGCTCTTAAGAACACAGGAACCCCCAAAATGGCTGGGGGGTTGTACTGGAGCTAATTGTCTGCCATATGGAGAGAGTGGACTGGGGCTCAGGGCCCACTGAACTGAGCTAGTGGACTGAGTCTGAAGGCCCAACTGGAAATTAATTGGCCATACCTGCAAGCCACAAAAGAGGCTATCAGGAGCAAATTAACACCCTTACAAAGTCAAGTGTTCCAATAACACCTCTCTGTGACTAAGTATCAGTCACAGAGCTCCCAGCCCTGCCCAAGCGCATGAGCTACTGGTCTGTGAAGAAAGGGGAAAACCCCCTTGATGTTCTATTAATACATAGTTCAAGTTGAAATTGTATTTGAGCTGCATGATGCAAATCAGTTAACACAGTTTAAAAGATGGTGAGCATGTGGCCTGTGTCTGAGATTAGTCCTGTTCCAGAAATGATTATGTCTAGCCTGTCTTGTGCAGCTCATGTTGCAGTCATGTTAGGCTGCTTTACAGGATCAGGGTGAGTTGCTTGCAGTCCTCCAGCATACCTGGAGGCACCACTCTCAACCATTCCCAGATGGACTCTCTTTCTTCCCCCATAATGATAGCTGGGGCAGTTGTGGGAGTCCTAAAGGGAACAATTCCATCCCCTCCTTCTCACTCTCATTCCCAGGTAACCCTCTCCTTGAGGCTTCCCCACTACCCTCTCTATCAGAACTCAACCCCTGTCCCCTCCACCCCCTGGCCTGGCCCTTACAGCGTAACTCTGCCCCACTCCATGTCCCCCTCTCCCCATTTTCCTGTGATGCTGGCACTGTCCTGGGGGAGGAGGCATGAAAGGAGATCCAACCTGCCTGCCACCATCTTTGCTGCTTTCTAGACCAGACTCAGTCCAGAGAGTGGTGGTGGCAGAAGTGGTGTTGTGGGAGTTCTCCTTCCCTGACTATTTCCCAGGACAGCATTGACAGCCACAGGTGAGCAGGGAGTTGCAGGGGAGTGGGGTGGGTAAGCAAGATGATCAGGGCCTGATCCAGGTTGATGTGGGCTGGTGGACATGAACCAGGATGGTGGGGGAGGGGTGAGACCTACATTGCCCTAGAGAACAGGTGAGCTGGGCAGACACAGAGCCATTTTGGCATCTCCTGCTCACCAGCCCTTTAAGGCATATCAGAGCACTGCAGGTTGCAGAGGGTATTAACCCTTAATGTGTGATTTCTCACAGAACATGGTAACTTTGACGCAGCCTAACATTCCTTAATGTTAGCATGTGCTAACTGTAACATGTATCTATACCTTTAAGACAGAACTACATTTTCACCCTACACAAAGAAAATGCATTGGTGGCTTGGGTTTGAAAGTAAAGGGGTGGTTTGGAGGTCCCATTAGTGCTCTAGAGACACATGATCACCTTGAGCCCTATAGGGACAATCAGAGCCTGGAGCAGGGCAGAGTGTGGGGCCAGGAAACCCAGAACAAGGTTGGGAGCTACAAGCCAGGTCCAGTGCGGTGAGCCTAGCCTATGGGGACCAGCCAAGAGGAAAAGAAGGGCTGAGGCTGTGAAGGCCAAATCCTGATAAACATATAAGTAGGAGGGGTGGCCCAGATTAGGCTTAAGTATTCTGAGAGACAGAATTAGCCTGTGAGGGCAGAGTATGAGACCAGGCTCGGAAAGCCCTGGAGCAGCTTTCCTTCCTTTGAAGTAACATAACATCAAGGCATGGCAGATGAACAAAGGGGAGAATTCCTCAATAGGACAGGCAAAGCAAGGGCAGAGAAGCCACCATGGGGGCATCACAGCCACCCCAAGGGACGAATGCCTTGCTATACCCTGCCACCACACATCTATCTGACTACTAGAAAAGACATACTGTTTGCTGTCAGATCACCCTGAAAACGTCAGGTCAGCATCCTCTCTCACTTATACAGATACAACTATACTCTTTAACATATTTATTAATGACTTGGATGAGGGGGTGGAAAACTCAATGATTAAGTTTGTGGATGAAACTTCCCCAAGCTGTGGGGAAATCCAGGTGCATCAGAGAATAGGGTAAAGATCCAAGATGACCTTGACCAAGTGGATTTATGGGCTGAATGGAATCAGATGATGTTTACCAGGGAGAAGTACAGGGTTCTTCATCTGAGTAGGAAGAACCTTCACCATAACTACACAATGGATGGTGGTCCATTGGCTGGCACATTATCTGAATGGGACGTGGGGGTCATGATAGACCAGAAGATGAACATGAGCCAACAGTGCAATGAGGTTGCCACAAGGGCAAATATAATTCTGTATCAGCTGATGTGTTGACAATAGATCCAAGGAGGTGCTCCTCCTTCTCTGTTCTGCATTGGTGAGACCACAGCTGGAGAACCGTGTCCAGTTCTGGGCACTGCACATCAAAAAGGATATGCATAAGCTGGAGAGGGTGCAAAGAAGGACCACCCATATTATTAGAGGCATGGAGGATAGGCCCTATGAGGAAGGACTCTGGAAACGGGGCCTGTTCAGTCTGAGAAAGAGAAGGCTGAGAGGTGATTTGCTAGCTGCCTGCAAGTATGTCAGGGGTAAATATCAAGATCTAGGGAAGCACCTCAAGGGAGAATGAGGAAAAATGGGCATAAGCTAAAAAAAGGTAAATACAGGCTGGACATAAGAAAAACATTTTTCTCTGAAAGGATCGCCAGAATCTGTAGACACTCCCAGAAGAGGCGGTGTAGTCACCATCCTTGGAGGTGTTCAAGATGAGACTGGACAAACACCTTGCTGAGCTCATCTAAACCCAATAACTTCCTGCCTGTGGCAGGGGACTGGACTTGAGGATCATGCAGGTCCCTTCCAGTCTTTTGATTCTATGATTCTGACTCTATTTGGTGGCTAAATCTGGACCTCTGTTAATAAGTGTAATTCAGAATACTAACACTAGTTATAATGGAAATACTCCAGATTTAGAACTGTGTACATAGGTAATGAACATGTGTTGGGCAAAATTAGGAGTAGGAGCCAGAAACCAGGGCTCCTGGCAGGTGCAGAGAAGTGCCTATGTCCCCAGGGTGTGTGACTGCTGCTCTGGAATAGAAATTGTTCTCAGTCAGTTCTAGGCTGGACTGTGCTCCTGTTGGGGCAGGACTGTCCTTACTGCTCCGTATCCATTTTACTCAATGTAAATACAATTTATACTGGGTGAACTTCAAAAGGAGAGCTGGAGAGGCCCCTAGATTATGCTTAAACATTGGTGTGCGTGGTGTCCTGAGAACATAAGTGCTATACTGGTTTAGACCAATGGTCCATTTAGCCCAGGTTCCTGTCTCTGGCAGTAGCAGGAGTAGATGTTTTAGAGGGAGAACATTGAATTGAATGTATCTAGATGGATCTGTCCCTTATTCATTACTTTCCCTGGCATCTACTGTCATTGGTTTAGAGATATGAAAGAAGACATCTCCAACCATTCTGATGAACAACTATTAATAAGTATCATCCATGAATTTGTGTAATTCCTTTTTGAATTCAGCTATGCTATCTACCTCCACCACCATCACCACGCGGTGATGAATTTAAAAAATTATTGTACTTACCTATATAAAACTTAAAATTTAGGATGGCCCTCATGTTAATATATATATATATACACACACACACACACACACACACAAATTAGTTGTACTTTTCTATGTATTATTAATTATTGGAGGTGCATCTTAAATTCATCCCCAGCAGCCACTGCAGTGGGGAAAGAAGAAGCAAGGAGCAGGCAGCTGACAAGGCCAAAGTGGCCTGACCCCTATTCCTTGGCCCTCCACCCTTTGTTCCCTACCCTGTCTCCCTGCCACTCCCTTCCTCACCGCTTGGCCCCCACCACTTACACGTAGTAGTAGCTACAGTTCCAGCCCCACTCCTACCAGATTGCAGTGGCGGCAGCACCAGCCCAGCCCTGCAACAAGGCACTGCCACTGCTGCCTAACTAAGTGGGTACTGAAGCCACAGTATTCCCTGTTCTCTAGACTGAAGCCAGAGCTGTGGGTAAGACAGGGGTGGGCAAAATACATCCTGTAGGCCAGATCTGGCACACGGAAGGACTTTGTCTGGCCTGCGGAGGCTCCCTCAGTCGCACCTGGCCCAGATACCGCCTGGCCCTTTGTGCATCCCACCATCCTTAATAAGCTGGCCAGGAAGCGGTGGCTCCTTTCAGCAGCCACTGACGCCGCTGCTTGCCCCAACCTCATGGTACTGGTGGGGACCCAAGTGCACAGATCTGATCCCAGCCCACCCCTTTCCTGCTCTGGACTCACCATAGTGGAGTGCACCAGCTCTGAATCTGTGTGCAGAGCCCCGACCTTGGCTCATCCTACACCTGCTCCAGACTAATTCACCCATACTGAGCAGCAGCGGCAGCGGCAGTGGCAGTAGATGGGCAGAAGCATGGGGCATAGGTGGTAGGGGGGAAGTGGGGAAAAGAGGGTGGAGGAGGCAATCTATAGGATGGGGGGCAGCATCTTAGGTTGGTGTGATCTTTATGCAGCTCCTCTGTCTTGCTAGGGATGAAAGTGAGATTCACTGGTCTGTAGTTTCCAGAGTCCTGTATAGGTGACAGTGGCTTATAACTCTGATATCTCATTCCATGGATAAGTGTCCTATCCCATTCCCTAGATGAGGAGATAAGAGCGCCACCAACAATCAAACACTTGCTGGGATACAATTTTGTACCATCCTGATCAGATGGCTTGATGGGGTTAGGCTGAGTAACTTTCCTCGTAGACTTCCCTTGATAGTCCTATCACAGTGAGTTGCAATCTATTACAGAAATAGTGAGTGATACTTTGGGACAGTTGGAAACCCAGGGAAAAATTCAGAGATGCAATGGATTGCAACTCCATTGATTATCAGCTCTGACTTTAATCACAGATATTTAACTGAATCATATCTAAATATCCTGAGTCTGGCATGGCAACCATTTTATTATTATTATAATAATAATTTCTTGTACTCTCCATCTGTCTGTCTGTATTCAACTCATGACTTTTGTGAATTATGTAGGTTGTAAATTCTCTGGAGTTCTGTGTTTCTACATGAGTTAGTATAATGGAGTCCATAACCACAGGTCTTGGGTAATCCTATACTCATCTTTTCCTTCTCTTGAGATTCATTCACCATCTTTCTTCCATTTTCCCTGAAGTAGTATGAGAATAGCTTTCTATACTCATTTTCTCTGCATGTGTTTTCTATAGAAACCTATAATCCAGTGGCTTAAAAGAAATAATAATTTTGCAGAACATATTCAGGCCGTCAGGCTTCTGTTTATCAGCAATACTTTGAGTTTTGGATGGATACCATATTTGGCTTCCTCCATGTGCTTTAATTTTGCCAAATTCTAGAAATTAGTATTTTTAGGGCAATACTGAAAAAAACATATCTGCCTAAATAAAATTTGGCTCCAGAAAATTTTAGCTAAGGAAGACCTACAGTAGCTCTGCGCTCAAAACCAACATGTTCATTTGTCTGAAGAAAGCTGGCAACATCAGAGATATTTTGTATAGTGTAAAAGTACTTGGCACTTACTGAAACACCTGATAGCTTATTATGACAAATCACAATCAAACACAGATGCTGACTCAATTTAGAGCTAATTTCATAGCTTTTTGGTTATGTTAATATAAAACAGTTACATTAAATAGCTGTCTGATTATGAGAAAATCTGCATAGCAGCGCAGTATTTCAGCCAACGCGCACACATACTGAAAATAATTAAGTCAAAATGAATTCCAAAATAATCAGATTTTTCACATTATCAGGGTTCAAATGTGATTGCAATCTTATAAATAAATAATGGAATAATTATTTTGTGTGTATGTGTGAAAAAACCATCTTATGGTTCAAACTTAAATACAATTCTGTTTTATTAAAAAATAGGGATCATATCAATTCCCAAGTGGGCTGTAAACAGGAAACAATATAAAATTCCAGGAAGAGAAAGACATGAGTGTCAAATTATTTTAATTTATGCTGCCCAATTTTACTAATAAATAGGATATGACTCAGAACTCACAGTCCCCAAACGCAGTCACTCAATTTAAAAAATATTGACCTTAGCCTAAACTTGGTGAATGGAGCCTGTAGCGGGGTGCTGTGGAGTGCTTGTCACTTAAAGAGGAGAAGTGGACTGAGAGGCAGCTTCCAAGGTGGTGTTGGGGCTGGTTGCAGGCTCATCTGTGGAAAGAAGCCAGGCTGGGGCTGGATAAGCCCAGTACCGGAGCCAGTCTGGAAGCCCAGCCCTCAGAGCTGGAGGAAGGGAGTTCTCTGCCGCAGGGCAGCAGGACTTCTGAAGGACCTAAGAAGGTAGGTGAAACAGAAAGACTCTGCAAGCCTGGGAGCTAGAGAATATTACCTGGGACAAAGAAGAAAGGGTTTATATAGGTAAGGGGCCTTTGTTTTATGTTGACAATATCAAGTGAGTTACAAGCCTTAAGCCCTGCTGGAGACAGGCTCAAGGCCTATTGAGCCCACCAGCCCAGAGAAGGGACTGAGTTTAGACAGAGGCAAGGGAATAATGCTTACCAGCCCACAGAAGAGAGATTAGCAGAGTGCAGGGGACTCTCCAGCCCAAAGGAGGGTTTGAAGAAGGGAGCAGGGCCCACCAGCCCAGGGAAGGGGCTGAGAGGGGCACAACACCTTCCCTAGCCAAAAGGGACAGCATGAAGGACTCGGGGGTCTGAGGACCCAGAGATAGAGAGGAACCCAGAGGGCCTGAAAATCCCGAGAGGGGCTCCAGGAAGCAAACAGCTGAAGTGATAACACCTGTGAGCAGAGGCAACTGGTAGGAGGTGCATGGGGGTTGTGGTTTGAACCTCTGTGGTTCAAACCTGCTTCAGAGACCATAATATTTCTGTGACTTTCTTGCACAGTACCTGTGATGGGGCATGTGATCCCCCCAATGCTTCTTTTGGTTTAAAAACAATGGTAGAGATTGTGCTTCATGGAACAAAAGTGACTGATCACAAGAAACAGTGATAGGCTGGCAGGTCAAAATTAGAATCCAACAACCTTGAGTATGATAGAGTACAGCAGAGCAAATCAAAAGTCTAAAGATGAAGACTGTCTAAAGAGCCATCTCTCTTGTTGTTTGGTGGAGTCCACAAATGCCTATTGTGTTAACAGCAGAGCAGGACACCTCTTCTCATAGTTATTGACAGCATTCAAATCGCATTGTACTGCTGAAGTAGGTCAGAAATGGTGATATTAGGTCAGAAACGGTCAGAAGGTAGGTAAAAAATGGTGGTGGTATTAACAGTGGGAAACACGCCCATGATTCTTCTCATCAGGTTATTCTGAGATCAAGTCAGTTACAAAACATTGCATTGGTAGAGCAATGAAAATAGTCTGAACAGATTATGCGTGCTTAATGACTTGTCTTTTACAGACATAGCTTCCTAGTTATCTGTGATAATTTCCTATTCTTAATATAGGGGATGTTGAAAATCTCTGATAGAGCTGAAAAGTGCACACCTTATGCAGCATGCTTATTTTGGATACGTATTGGCTGAATGTGGAACGATCTTGTGTTCTCTGGCTACTGAGGTTATGTTAATTTTGATGCTGATTTTTGTTCTGAATGCAGCTCTTGTTAAAGTCTTTCCTATCCTGGTCATTAAGAGGTCACTTTTCTATGTAGGAGCTGGCTGTTCTTACTTTACATCATCCGAGGAATCTTCCACACCTGAAGAAGAGTAGCAGATATTCTTTGTATTTTAAGAGTATTAGAGGTGCTAGACCCTGGCAGTGAATCTAGAATGCTGAAACATTTTGTCTTTTCATTATTAACATCTCCAGCTTCCTGCTGAAAACAGTGAGAACATTTTTTTTCAGGTCATCTCTTCCCCAGTTGAGTGGGAAAGATTTTTCTTTATTTATTTTTAAAGGACATGTAGAAATAAGACCAGCCATGTGTGAGTGAGCATATGTTCCAACTGCTGGTGAGGAGTCTTTGATGGGAATTGGGTCAGAACATCTGAGTATTAGACCTTCTAGAAGACCTTGTCGTCTCTAGAGCATTGCTGAGGTATTAATTCCTGTTGCATCTTCATGTTTTGAAATGCTGTACAGAGTGACAAAGAGAACTTCAGCTTCTCATTTTCCCATAGCTTGGAAATCAGTCCTGCTCTTCTGTTTAATTTTCACTAAACCATACCTTGGCTTATGTTTGCTGAAGCAAAAGGAGCATCATTATTAACAATTGTTAACAGGAAAAATAAATCTCCTTATATCTTCTGCCCTTATTCTTTTTCCTTTTCTTTCATTCTATCTCTGTCTCCCCTTCTCATTCTCTCCTCATCCCTTGTCAACACACCCATCTATGAGGAGCTTCTATTTCTCAATTAACAAGCTCATATGTTTTCTTTTTAATCTTATTTTTTATTTTATTCGTTTGTACAAAAAAAGTTAAACTAGCTTTCGAATCTTTGTGTAATTGCAAAAACCTACCTTGGCTACCACTAGAACATCAATCTAGAATATTTAGCAGAAGTTTCTGTTTTAAAGGAAGAAAAGACCTGTGGAGTAGGTAGAATCCTTCAGACTGATTGAACTTTTAAAGTGCCTCCACTGTATTACAGTAATGCAGTGAAAAATCCCTAACTAGGGAATACTGACAGTGCTGTGTTTTGTTATGTGCTGTATACTATAGAAACCAAATGATGTGCTCACAGAGAGATACAGCCAGAATAACCATCAGAATCCAAATGTGTCTCAACGTAATAATATTAAATACAAGTTCTCTTGTTTGTCTCAGAAAAATACAGCCACAAATCGTTTGAAGCTTTCTCTATACAATTATTTTGCTCCTTTGTTTTAGACCTCTGAGTGTTTGCCTCGAGGCAGGCTGTGGTCTGATTCAGCAATCTTTATTCATGCTAGTAATCCTTGCACACTTTCCTGTAAGGATTAAGGTCCCTGGTTTAAGCAGAATTAATTCAAGTGTGGATATTGACTATCTTAATATAGCTATCTAGGCTTTTCTACCTGTCTCAATATTTCAATGTCAACTGTTGGAAGAGTGGGGGAGAACCCCGCTCTCCCTATTGGAGTCCTAGCAAAAGGGCCTAGCTGAGGAAATACAGGGAAGAGACAATGACTTAACTAAGTGCTTTGCTGAAATCTTCCAAAGCAGCATTCCATTTTCATACAGATAAGAACAGGATTAAAGGAATTTGGAAATTAGAAGGATACACAGGGTGTGTCCAGACAAGCGAGCACATGTAGTATGGAGCTCCACAGACCCATCTCCAGCACCACACACATCACACATGCAGGCATTCTCAGTACTGCTAATTTGCAGTGTGTGTTGGGGGGGGGGGGGAGAGGGCGGGGTTTGACACCGGAAGATCCTGATGTAAAAAAACCCTTGTGCCTAAAAAAAGCAGTGCAGCACATGTGGCAGCAGTACATGCTGCACAAAACTAACGCCTGGCCAGCGAGAGCCACACTCTGGCTGCTGGCCAGGCTCCCTGCTGCCAGATCAGTGCAGCCGCAGCTCCTGGAGGCCCCTGGACCCCAGGTAGGCTTCTGGGGCCAACCCAGGTGCTGGTCCTAGCCTCCCCTACCTCACCTGGGGCAACATGCCACCAAGTGCATGCATGGGCATTCCCCAAGGACAAGTAGCTGCAGCACATATTGTGCCATTGCTGTTTGACGGCAAGGAAGTGCATGTTTCCACTCAAAAGGACTCACCCATAGAGGTGAGTTCTGCAGATATTACACATAAGAATTCTTCCATGGACAATTAAAAGAATTAATATAATATATTGCTGACTTAGTTGGCATCAGCAATAGGAAAGATATTTTAAATGTTAATCAGAGAGCAGGAAGGAACTACTTTAAAAAATAATGTTTTAGCCAATGAGTGATCATAAATAAGATAGTGGTTTTGCATAAGACAGGTCTTTGTCTTAGAATGAAAGGTATGCTATGCGTTACTCACTTACTTAGATGCGTCATTTCAGTGATCTTAAAGAATCAATCCATTGGTGTTAGAGAGGTCCCTTTGGGGGGTAGGGATGCTAAGAAGTGGGGAAGAAATCTTTCTGACAGAGGGAGTGTACAGGCATCCCAGCTTGCAGCTACTAGCAGGTACTCCACTTCTGGTCTGGGGGCAGGGAATGGAGAAGCAGGGAAAGGCTCTCCACACTTTCCCCAGACTGGAGTACCCTGATCTTGGGAATGCACAAGGAACAGTTGCTTCTTCTCCCATCCTGATCTACAAGAGGGGGGAGAGGAGTGGGATAGTTCATCCCAAGCATAGTTTCATAGTTTCCATGGTCAGAAGGGACCTGAGTAGATCATCTAGTTCGACCCCCTGCCATAGCTGGAAAGAGTACTGAGGTCAAACAACCCCAGCAAGGTGTACATCTAGCCTCCTCTTAAACACCCCCAGGGTAGGAGCCTGCACCACTTCTCTTGGAAGTAGGTTCCGAATCCTAGGCACCCTGACAAGTGAAGTAGCGCCTCCTGATATCTAGCCTAAATCTACCCTCTGCCACCTTGTGACCATTATTCCTGGTCACTCCTAGTGCACAGGGGAACATGGACTCCCCCAATGCCTGCTTGTCCCCTCTGACTAATTTGTCACAGGCCACTAGATCCCCTCTTAGCCTTCTCTTGTGGAGGCTGAACAGGTTCAGGTCCCGTAGCCTCTCCTCATAGGGCCTGCCCTGCTGCCCCCTGACCATGCGAGTGGCCCT
>NW_017728918.1:22198426-22204280 GCF_001723895.1 Crocodylus porosus | reverse complement strand
AGAACAGGGTGAGAGACAGTGTCAAAGGCCTTCCAAAAGTCCAGGAAGACTATGTCCACTGCTACCCCTGCATCTAAGGATTTGGTGAAGTAGTCATAGAAGGCCACCAGGTTGGTCTGACAAGACCTGCCACTAATGAACCCATTGTTGATTGCCCCTAAGCATAATCTCCCCTGCTGGCCCCTCATGGACATGCGCCAGAATAATTTTCTCAAAAAGCTTGCCCAGGATCGAGGTAAGACTAACTGGCCTATAGTTTCCCAGGTCCTCCTTCCTCCCCTTTTTGAAGCATGTCCCTGGTTTGGGGGTACACATCAGGAGTATTCACTGGCTTCTTCTCTCAGCCCCTCAGGATCAGTGGGGCAGTGATCCCTGCATGGGCCCCAGACTGGGATGTTGCTGCTCTCTAAGTCTTCCCCAGACTGGTCCCTGGTCTCAGGAAGTCTGCAGGGAAGAGAGGGGACAGCGGCAACTTAGCTCCTCTTTGACTGGGAAATGCCCCTCCCAACCTCCCCAAACCAGGATTCTCTCATTCTGGGGAAGGCTTAGGGGGAAGCTGCTGCTCAGTTCTTTTTTTATCACAGAGCCCCATATACAGGTGTTTGTTCTAGTGAGAGATGCTCTTATGGGGCATCTTGTGGGCCTAAATCAAACTTCCTGGATTAGTTTACCTGCTTTACCAGCATATCATCTCCTGGGAGTTATCTTCTGGCAGACATGCTTCACTTTTTCATATAGGCCAGATTTTTTTAAATGCAGTACTTAGACTGCATAGTATGTGGTGTAAGTTGGCCTATTTAGAGAATAGTGGTTCTATTCACCCAAAGATACCCTGGGACCCTAGGCAGTTTGAATTTAATGTTGAACTAACCCAGAATGAAACATGTAGCCATTTCTAAGTGGTTTATTGCTGTTGTTAGTGGTGGTTGGGGAAAATGTAAATATTTTGCTTTTTGTCCTAATTTTGATGCCCATATCCAAATGTGGTGACATTCACATTTTCCAAAGGAAATAGCATTTTTATTAGCTGTACTTATAATGAGAAGCTGCCACACAGTATGGCAATGCACTGTATAATTATGTCATGGAGTTGGATCCAGTCTTTATGGATGAATGAAGAAGTGAAAGTAATATAGTTTTGTTTTAAGACTTACCCCATTTTTTCACTTGTTTTTTCATTATTTGAATTTAGAAATGCACCAACATTTGATAGAAACAGAAACAGGGGTTGCAACTCCTTACAAAGCTTTTGAGAAAGAGAGTAGCTTGATTTTTTCAAAGCATAATGAAGAGACATATGCCACAATAGCATGAAGAAAATACTAGGTCGATTCAGTGTTTGAACTAGCCATAATGTGCACAATAAATGTGCTTTTGATTGAGTTAATTTCAGACATTGCCAAAGCTGAATTTCCACTGCCAGCATGTGGATTTTTTGCTATCTAAGAAGTGAATTTATTATTAAATTTCATATTTTGCTGTTGTATCATACAAAAACAGAGGTGTGTAACACCCCCACACACGCTAGTGGGTGGGTGGGTGTGTGCATTTTGATTTGAGCAAAATGGCCTCTGTTGTCCTGGCCATGACAAGCTGGGGCCTGTATCTAAAGGAAATATGTAAAACCCTCCATCTTCATTGGCCACAGGAAGCAGAGGATGCTTCAGGCAGATTGGTTGGAAGAAAGACTGAAATGTGTCCCTCCCGGATTGGACAAGGCTTGAGTGATGTCATACCAGGTATATAAGAACAATGCACTCAGGGTTTGGGGCTCTTATTCATCAGTCTGCTGAGAGCTGCACAGCTACATTAGGAGCCATGGAACCTGCTCCCCATGCGGGGGAGGTGTCTCTCCTCTTTGCTGGAGAGGCAAGAAAACACTATTTGAAGCAAAAGCCTCAGGTAGGGAAAGAGAAAGTCTGTTTTGGAGTTTAAGACTCCTATTTCCTCCCTCTTCTTTTTTTCTCTTAAATGGGTCAACACCATGAGAGTGTTAATCACTGGATCAAACTGCCCAGGACTAGGTCCTAGCAATTACTGGCTGAAAAAGGGTCTGGCTCCCTCTGTTTTGTAACTGTATCATCTCAGCATGGGGTATAGCTGAGACCAAGTGTCCAGGCCACAGTCATAAGCCTGCTGCTGCTGTTCCTACAGTTCTGGTGTTTCAGCCTAGCTGCATAGTTGAACCCCAGCTATGTATTCAGGCCTTAGTACAGTATAGGCCTGGCTGGCTTTTGCTGCCCAGTGAAGTAGGCCTGACCTCTCCTTCAAAGTTTCCTTTTCGTAGTTTCTGCACAGCATAGCTGGGAGTGGGACTAGGAATTTAGAGCTATAGCATGCTATGTGGAGCCACAGGAACCCCTCAAGGCCACCACATGGAGGTGGGGATTTCCCTACAGTATGGCATGGAGCAAAGAGGGGCCCCTTGCAACACAAAAGGACCCAGCTCTCTAGCATCTTCCTGTGGCCCAACAAACCCAAGGAGCAGCTCAAAGAACTCTCCATTAAAGCTGCTCCCTCCAGCCCATTGCTGAAGGGCAGGTATAAGCCCCTAGAACTTCCTTTTGGGTGAGCCCCAAGTCCCAGACTGCCTGGGCACGGGTGAAGCCTCCTCAAGACGGTGCAGTCTATGAGCTATGCCTTTTAGTTGGTAGTGTTTAAAATTGTATTTAGTGTTTTCTTTGTTTTCGTTGCTTTGTTTCTGTAATAAATTTATCCTCTGTGCTTTACATTGCTTATGAGGAGGGGGGTTGTTTATGCAGCATTCATTAGTCATTTATTTAGTGTTTCCCAGGTAGTCTGGGTGGGGACTCAAAGCATGGTAAAATATGTTTAAACCCCAAAATTGATCCTGGCCCTTGTTGTTGCAGACCAGTGCCCAGCAGGAGGGTTACATGTGTTTTATTGAACTGTTTTAATGTTTAATTCTTGTATCATTGCCACTAGACTTCTAAACTGACCTTCTTTACATCATCCTGAGAAAAAGTGCCATTTATAAGTATTTACCAGATTTCCCAGTTTAGGTTTGATGCCCATATGGTTCAGTTCTTGAAGTTTAGATTAGTATGCCAACTATGATGACAAATACAGCAATTGTATCATTTGTATAATTTCTTCTGTGTCTTTTTTTTCCAAGATAATTTTTCTTAGGTTGAAATTACATTTCAGAATTAGCAAGTACTAATTATAAGGATTTTTAGATGGTGTAAAGGTTAGCATGTTAGTAATCAGTGGCACGTTAAGGGTTAATAACCTCTCTAACATGCACTACTGTAGTGCCTGTCCCTAGAGAGTGGGCTAGCAGAGGCATGAGGAGAAGCTGCAAGGTCTGCTCCCTGCTGCCCTCCTGCTTGCCGGCTCTCTTAACTGTAGTATATACCAGGGAGAAGGAGCCTCTTGTGCCACTTGAATTGTCCCCTCCACTCCCAAATCTCCCTGCCACCTTCTGATTGCTCCCCCTAAATTCCCCCACCACCCTCAAATCTTCCCCTGCCCACTCCCCATTTAGCTCCTCTACTCATGGATCACCACACAGCCACCCTGATTAGCTCCCAAATGGTGGCAATGGCAGTAGTAGCAGCAGTGCTGTAAGTGGATGGGGAGTTTCCCTTCCCTGCCTGCTCCGGGCTCTCTGAAGCATGTACTGCCCCTCTGTGCCTGGATCACACTCCTACCAGTCCTTGTCACTGCCCAACAGTTCCTTTCCCTTCACTGCCTTTCTCTTGTTTCCCTCCCCCCCAACCACTTCTGGCTCCCCTGTCCCCCTTCATCCCTTTCTTTTCCCTCCCCACTTACCTGATACCTACCTGTTTCCAGCTGTCAGACAGAGGCTATAGATTCCTAGATGATAACTAATACACCTGGGAGGAGTGCCTCCTGGGACACAGTGGGACCCCAGATTGGTGGTTTTATCCCAAGTCAGCAGCCAAAAGTTAACTTAACTGAACTGGAGATAGGTAGCACAGCTCAAAGATAATCCTTGCTGGAAGGACACTTAGCACTGGTTAATTAGTTAATGTGCAACCTGTCAACTTTGAAGTGGTTTCAACATGGCCTAACTGCAACATGTAATCTCACTCTTGGAATTTCTAACATCTTCTTTTTATCTTATGTTTCATTCTTTGCTGCTCAATGACATAATTCCAGTGTATATAAATATTTATGAGATTCTGCTCTTCAATAGATTATGTTTTTGAAGATAAATCAATAGAATCATTTTCAGTGGTTTTTACCTTTTTCTTTGTAGAAAATGTAACATAAATATTCTGCCCTATAGAGCACATTGGTATAATATGCAAGTTTTCATTTACTCTCTAGGGAAATTCTAAATTAAATCTCACCCTGTATCCCACTATTTTATACTAAAGTACTGTGAGTAGATCCAATCACTGGTCACAAATGCTTTCAAGGAAATTCATTCTGGAAAGGATTTAATCCCCATCTCTTGCTCTGATGCTCTTCTTGGGGAAATGAAACTGCCCAAGACCCTGATGCCAATGTACAACCTCCTGAAATTTCCGCCTCAGTCATTCTTCAGGATTCCATCCAGGATGTGACCACTCTGGGTTTTCTAGTACAACCTTTTCAAGGACCATATGATAGAAGAGCAAGGTACAGGAAAGTTGGGAAAGGGATTTTTTAAGTTACCATTATATTTAAAGTAAAGTCCTTTAGAGTTTTGGAGCTTTGAAAAGAAATCCTGGGACAAGTATGCCCAGCCATTCTGTGAGCCCATCACTTGGTGGTACATCAGACTTTCTTATAGAACCATTGAGAAGTAGGGCTAGAAAGGACCTCCAGAGGTCATCGAGTCCTACTCCCTGCCTGAGGTAGGATCATCAATATCCAAACCATCCCATACAAATCCATGCCTAACTTCTTAGCAAAACTACGGTTATCCTCAATGCAAATACAAGACATAACATCTTAACCTACCACAGGTAAAGAATATGTCCATAGTAGCCAATGTACTGCTGCTTTGAAGGTTAAAATATGCTTGAGAGATGCAAGGAAGAGGGCCATCCCTTTCACCTTGCCCCAGCTACAGAGGAAAGCAAGGAAACAAACAAAACAATAGCAAAACAGTCTGTAGCAGTCTGACCATAGGGTAAAATTCCTTCCTGAACTCAAATATAGTGATTGGTTTAACCCTGAGCACAGAGCCAAGACCCTCTACCCAAGAACATCTGGGTTTAAGTCCCAGAAGAAGCAAAGGCACACCCCAATCAAAATCCCTAGCCAAAATCCAAGAAACACCCCACCCAGTACCTCTCACCAATTAAAAGAAAAAAACCTCACAACCAAAACCAGCCAAACAAAAACCCCCCACTTTCCTGACCCAAGTAGCAATGGGGGGGAGGAAAATTCCCTGACCTCCAACTCCATACAGCAACCAGTAAAGCACAGAAGTATGGGAAATACCCATAGAAGGCATAGGTAGACTTGGATAATCCCTGAGCAGTAGCTCTCCATCCTCTTCTTGAACATGTCCAGTGATGTGGATTCCACAGCCTCCCTGGGCAATGGGCAGCCTATTCTATTGTCTGATCTAACACTAAAGAAAGTTTCCTACCCCCCCAATCTAAACCTACTTTGCTGCAACTTCAAGCCATTGTCCTACCCTTGCCAGCAAGAGAGAAGAGGTGTTTTCCCTCTTCTTTATGGCAGCCCTTCAAGTATTTGAAGCCTGCTACCATATCCTTTCCTAAGGACCTTTTCTGTAAGCTGAACACGCCTTGCTCCTTCAGCCTCTCCTTGCTCTCCATGTTCTTTACAATTTTTGTCACCTGCTTCTGGACACTCTCGAACTTCTCCACATTCTTTAAAAAATGTGGAGCCCAAAACTTCACACAGT
>NW_017728918.1:22190139-22197196 GCF_001723895.1 Crocodylus porosus | reverse complement strand
TTTCTTGGGCTGGGACCTCAACCCCCACACGCTGAGCGCCTCTCCGGTGCTCGCCTGCCGTACCCACTGTGGCACCTAACGCTGTTTCACCCTGGCACCACTCTGTGCCCTTGCTGGGCACTGGGAACCCCCAAACTACTGGGGAGCCCCGTGAGGCCTCCTCACTCTCCTACAGCCTCACCCAGTCCTCCGGTATAACAATAACAAAACCATGAGCCAAGCAGCTGCAACACAAACAAGAAGCCTACCAGCTTATAACACAAAGCTTGCACTCACTCGGCTCTTTAGTCATGGTCTCTTACAGCGTTACAGTTGCCTGCATCACTGCAGCTGCTCAGGGTGGTCAGGCTGTGACCATCGACTCAGGCTGCTCAGCTTCCCCGCAGAGCTCCTGCTCCTGTGGTGGCCAGAAGGGAACTGCTTTCTGGGCTCCGGCCTGGGCTGTTTATAAAGGGGCCGGCCCTGCCCCCTTCCAGTCACATGGCCCGCCCGGTTGCCGCAGCAACCGGCACCTGAGCTTCCCCTGGAGATTGGCAGCTCCACTTCTCCACTTCTTAGGAACAGGGCACCTCAGTGCTCCTGTGACACTGACTATTATTCAAAAGGTGTTCCCTTTCACTTGTCAGTATTGAACTTAATCCTGTTAGCTTCAGCATATAGTGCCATTTTTAATTATCCTTTGCTTATCATTATTGCCTATTGAACCAATTGTCTATCTACTTTATACAGGAGACCCTTGCCTTTCATGGGGGATATGTTCTAGAGATCCCTGTGAATATTGTACTGCATTCATGAACATTGTCTGCGTTCATGAACAGTGTGTGCCCTGGCGGCTAGGGGGGTGCACAGCTGCACTGGAGGAAGCAGGAGCCCAGCAGTGGTGGCAGGAGCCATGGTGGCAAGCACGGAGCTCCCTCAGACATTGCCGGTGCTGTAACAAAGTGTCATCATGCTGCATCGCAAATATTCAAAACCATTAATGCCAAATCCACGAATAGGTTTTCCTGTAGTAGTTTTTTCCAGCCCACACTTCTTCAATTTGTTTATGAGAAGGTCATCTAGGACCTTGTCAAAAAGCTTGTTGAAGATCAGAAACACTATATCCACAGAACTCCCTTCATCCATCCAAGTAGTTACTCTGTCAATGAAGAAGCTCTAGTTAGTCTGACATGATTTGTTCTTAGTAAATCTATGCTCAGTATTTGTTATCAGCCTTTCCTTCTCCAGATGCTTACACATGGTCTTTCCTAGGATATACTTCAGTAAAATCCTGGGTACTGAGGTAAGACTAACTGTTCTGTAGTTCCCTAAATCCTCCTTTTTGTTTTTTTTTTAAGCAGGGGCACTGTGTTGGCCCTATCCTGCCCTCTGGTACTTCACCTTCCTTTCAATTCATTCAGACCCATCAAACACTCTCTTACCATCTTTTTTATTTCATCCCTCAGTTTGTCCTGTTTCTTAACCATATAATCTTTATTTGGTGTCTGGCACCTCTGATTTTTTTTTTTTTTCTTTTTTGTGGACACTAGGGCTAACCTCCATAGTAACAATAATGTACATAATATGGTGTGATGTACAGGACCATGCATAAATGATAAATCCCTCTACTGGCCACTATATATATTGATATTCTGCCAAGAATATCTACTTCCCTGTTAGAGGGTACAGTGATATGCATCACATCAGATACTGTACTAGCACCATTTTCAAATGCTAGTTGTACAGTATCTTAACTGCAGTTTCCCAGCAGATCACTTTTTAAAAGATTCCCCATTCTAGTTCTCATCCATATATATGTCCTTGTAGAGTTGGTTATTAGCTCTTACTTTCTTCTTGAAACACTGCTGTTGGAGGTCTGCTATAGAAACTGAATGTATTCCTAGTGAATGTAAAGTTAGAGTGGAAATTGGTTAAGTAAAGTAACAAAAATAGGTGTAAAAGCTCTAGAAACTTGCAAATGCTGAACGTTCAGCCAGCTTCTTTAAACATTAAGTAGAAATCCATTCAGAAAGTAGGAGGAATTGGGGAGCTGAATTACAGAGAATGGAATAGAATTCAGGATTTATATAGGATGCAATAACACTGCCTCTTCCTCAAAGAAATGAATAATCCCTACTTGGGGTTTTCTTTTTTTACATTTGGGTTAACCCCTCAGGAAACAACTCCAGGATGTAGAACCTAAGAGGAAGAAAGGCGTGGGATTTAATACATACCTACATCCTTAACATGTCCCTATTGGCTCTTTGAGTTGACTTCATGGTCAGTGTGCAGAATTTTTTGGATGCCATTTTGGGATGCATCTCCACAAGTATTTTAAATAAGACCTAGGCACCTAAGGGGTTGGTCCTGGGCCTGGTATTGTTCAACATGTTTATTAATGATTTGGATGCTGGCATAGAAATCTTCTTGAGCAAGTTTGCAGATGAGACAAAACTGGGAAGGACTATGAACACAGAGGATGGAAGTGTAATTCAAAAGGATGCTGACATATTTGGAAGCTGGGCTGAAGCTAACAAGATGAAGTTTAATGCTGACAAATGGAAGGTGGTATACCTCAGGAAAAATAATAAAAAAGCCCACAAATACAAAATGGGTGACACCTGGCATAGTAATAAAAAAAATTGAGGAATATTGTATATCAAAACAAATGAAACTTTGAAATGGTATAATTTCCATATGAGACAGCAGAAAGAAGGTGACACAATAAAGGAGTTTGTCAAGAGACTGCTGAGCCAGACATGCAACTTTGTAGACCTAAAAAAGTCTGTGATCAGAGATAAAGTACTATTTATTTCTGATACAAGCCTCAAGAAAAGATTTCTAGAGGTTCTTGAGCTGTAATTTGGAAAAGGCAGTTAGAATATGCCAAGCAGCTGAGGTAACAAATGCCAGGCTGTAGATCCTGGAGGAAAGAAGAGAACAAGCTGAACTTGATGAGATTACAAGACTTCAAAAACCTAAGGCAACACACAAACAATACAGAAAGGAAGACTTCACTATGAAGAAGGCAAGTGGAGGCTAAAGAGAATTGCTTGAAGAAACAATGGTCAACTGCAGAAGTTGTGGGAATCACCACAAACTGCAATGTCCTTCATTTGGTAAGCACTGCAACAATACAAATAGTGAAAACATTGTTGGAAAAAAGCTCTAGATTGGAATAACAGAGTTTTGGTGGGAAAACTCGCATGACTGGAGCACTGTCATGCCTGAGTACAAACTGTTCTGGAAGGACAGGGAGGAGAGAAGAGGCAAAGGAGTTGCATTTGATGTAAATGAGCTGTATAACTGCTCAGCGCTCCATTATGATACTGGAGATAGGCCTGTTGAAAGTCTCTAGGTTAAGGTTAGAGGTGAGAGCAACAAAGGTGATGTTGTAATGGATGTCTGCTATAGACCATTAAAACTAGAAGGATGAGGTAGATGAGGCTTTCTTCATACAACTGGTGGAACTTTCCATATCACAGGCCCTAGTTCTCATGGGGCACTTCAATCACCCTGACATCTCCTGGGAGGGCAATACAGCAGTGTACAGGGAATCTAGGAAGTTTTTGGACAGGGTTGAGGACAAATTCCTGGAGCAAGTGCTGAAATGGCTAACTAAGAGCCATGCTCTTGTTGACCTGCTGCTCACAAATGGAGGAAAATTTGTGGGGAATTTAGTAGTGGATGGAAACTTGGGCAGCAGTGACCATGAGATGATTGAGTTCAGGATCCTGAAGAAAGGAAGGATGGAGATTAGCACAGTAAGGACCCTGGATGTCAAAAAAGCAGACTGACTCGGGGAACTCATGGGCATGCTACCGTGAGAAGTCAGCCTGAGTGAGGAGAGGAGTCCAGGAGAGCTGTCTGTACTTTAAAGAAATCTTACTGAGAGTGCAGAAACAAACCTCCTCAATGCACAGGAAGACTAGCAAGTATGGCAGAAGACCAATTTGGCTTAGAGAACTCTTCAGCAAACTAAATCACAAAAAAAAGCTTATAAGGAGCATATAAAAGCATTGCTCAAGAATGCAGGGATAAAGTCAGAAAGGCCAAAGTGCAATTGGAGTTGCAGCTAGCAAGGGATATGAAGGGTTTCTACAAGTATGTCAGTAGCAAGAGGAGGATCAGGGAAAGTGTGGGTCCCTTACTGAAAGGGGGAAGCAACCTTGTGACAGAGAATGCAGAAGAATCTGAAGTGCTCCATGCCTCTTTTTTACTTTAGTCTTCACATGCAAGGTCAGCTCCCAGACCACTGTATCATGCTACAGTTTGGGGAGGAGGTGAGCAACAACAGTGGCAAAAGAACAGGATAGGGACTGTTTAGAAAAGTTGGATGTATAAAGGTCCATGATGCCAGATGTGATGCACCCAAGGGTGCTGAGAGAGTTGGTTGATGAGAGTTGGTTGATGAAAACTCATGGCAATTGGGAGAGGCCCTGGATGATTGGAAAAGGGCAAACATAGTGCCCATATTTAATAAAGGGAAAAGGAGGATCCAGGGAACTACAGACCAGCCAGCCTCATTTCCAGCCTCGGAAAAATTGTGGAGCAGATCCTCAAGGAATCCATTTCTAAACACTTGGAGGAGGAGATGATTAGGAACAGTCAGCATGGATTCACCAAGGACAAGTCATGCCTGATCAACCTGCTTGCCCTCTATGATGAGATGGCTGGCTCTGTGGGCACAAGGAGACTACTGGGTGTGGTATACCTTGATTATTTTTTTTTAGCAAGACTTTTTTAATTAGGTCTCCCACAATATTCTCTCACATAAACAAACTAAGGAAGTATGGGCTTGATGAATGGACTATAAGCTGGATAGAAACCTGGCTGAAGCATCAGGCTCAGAGGGTAAAGATCAATGGCTCAATGTCTACTTGGGAGTCGGTATCAAGTGCAGTGCCCCAGGGATCAGTCCTGGGGCCAGCTTTGTTTAATGTCTTCATCAGTGACCTGGAAGATGGCATAAAGTGCACCCTCAGCAAGTCTGCAGATGACCAAACCGGGGAGAGTAGTAGATATGCTGGAGTGTAGGGTTAGGATTCAAAATAACCTAGAAAATTGGAGGTTTGGACCGAAAGAAATTTCGTGAGTTCAAAATTAGAACGGAACAATCCCATGCACCAGTGCAGGTTGGGGGCAGACGAGCTGGGCAGCAGCTCTGCAGAAACGGACCCGGGAGTTAAAGTGGACAATAAGCTGAATATGAATCAACAGTGTGCCTTTGTTGCAAAGAAAGGTAATGTCATAGTGGACTGCATTAGTAGAAGTGTTGCCAGCAGATCAAGGGAAGTGATTATTTTTAGAACTGGTGTGGCTACATCTGGAGTATTGTGTTAAGTTTTGGGCCCCCACTGCTAGAAGGACAAACTGGAGAGAGTCCAGCAGAGGGCAGCAAACGTGGTGAGGGGGCTGGGATACATGACTTCTAAGGAGAGGCTGAGGGAACTGGGCTTTTTCATTCTAGACTTGAAAACTTAAAAAAAAAAATTGACAAACTCAGACAAATATGGTACTATGACAGGGGTTCCAGGTAGTTACCACAGTTGAACAACAAGGATATTTTGCTTATTTCAGATGAATGAATGTGGAAACAAAGTGTCATTGTGCACATTACACCTTTCCTGTTTCCACTTACGTGTTTCCTGTGTCCACGTGCCAAAAATCGCCATTAAGCTAGCAAAACTATGTTTGCGTATCCACATTATCAGCTGATTTTATCTTCTTTTTTTTCCTGTGGTAATTTAGAACACCTCCAACATGTTTTATTTTTAGCTCCTGAATTTCTTCCATGAGGGCTATTTTTATCATTTCAAATTTGTAATGTGGATCTGACCTATGCCTTGAAAATGTGATTTCATTCCCCTGCCCTGCTTTGCAAGTATTGCACCACCAGGTACTGCTTGTGTTAATGTATAAATCCATGGAAATCCATGAAAGTTCATCTAATTTCTTTTGCACTGATTCAGCAAGATGCCAGGTGCTAATCTTGCAAATTTTTACTGATTATTTTATTTCTTAGTTTAGATTTAATGAAAAATGAGATTTCCAAAAAAACCTTTCATCTTTTTGCATGCACCTTGCTTCTGGCTGTCCTTTTTCCTGCTGTGCTACTACTGCTTTTCAGAGGCAGCCAGACTCGGCCACCTTCTACCCAGAACCAAAACTTTTTTTCCCTGCTCCTGCCCAGAGTTGGAGGCACGCACACTCCTGTGTTTCCCCCCACAACAATGCAGCTACCCCCACCCCTGCTGTGCTGCCACTTATCATAGTGAGCCGGCTGGCCAGCCAGACTCAGCCTCTTTTCACCTGGACCCCGAACTTTTTTTCTCCAAACCCCTGCTGGCTGGCCAGCCTCAGCCACTGCTATTTAATTCTGCCCCCCACCCCCAACTATTTTTCTCCTCTTCAACTCTTCTTTGCATTTTTTTCAGTTCCAGCAACCACACAGAAGGCGTATTGTATTAAATATTAATATTTTAAAGTTAACTTATGTTATTATATTTTTAACATATAATTTTTCTTTTAAGACAGAAAGAAGAATTTTATTCTACCTCCCTCAACATGCTCCTCTGCCAGATTTCACTCCTGCCAAAAAAAAAAAAAACCAAAATGAAATTTGTATAATGTATAGTGTCTCTTGTTGCTAAATAGGATAATCCAGGTACTTGAACTTTCTTATTACAGGCCATAACTGTATTTTAACAATTCTTTCCATTACATATATATGTACCTAAGTAATGAATCTGTATCCCCATTAATACCAGTCCTCCTCTGTCTGTGTTGCTGCATCTTTGCTGTCAGGCCTTTGAAGAGCTGTCAGGGGACATGACATTGAGCAGTTACCCCATTCCAAAAATTCAACTCCAAGTCACCCCACCATCCACCAATGTCACTGTCCTGAACTCTCCTTTGTCCCCCAAAGCACAGATGTCTGCAGCATTCCCACTGGTCCCGTGCTTGGAAGGTGGTTGTGCCTCAACATATAGTTTCACAGCTAGTAGGGTCGGAAGGGACCTGAGCAGACCATAGAGTCCGACCCCCTGCCAGGGCAGGAAAGAGTACGGGGGTCAAA
>NW_017728918.1:22186359-22189242 GCF_001723895.1 Crocodylus porosus | reverse complement strand
TCTAGCGTGCCCGCATCCCTCCACATCTTAGTGTCATCAGCAAATTTGAACAGGGTACTACTTACCTCCTCGTCCAAGTCACTGATGAAGATGTTGAACAGTGCAGGCCTGCAGACTGGGCCCCGCGGAACCCCACTGCCCACATTCCTCCAGATCGAAAATGACCCGTCCGCCACCACTCTCCATGTACGGCCTTCCAGCTGGTTGGTGACCCATTTGGCTGTGTGGGTGCCGACACCACAGTCCCCCAGTTTCTTAATGAGAACGGGGTGAGAGACAGTGTTGAAGGCCTTCCGGAAGTCCAGGAAGACTATGTCCACTGCTTCCCTTGCATCTAAGGATCTGGTGATCTGGTCATAGAAGGCCACCAGCTTGGTTTGACAGGACCTGCCTCTAATGAACCCATTGTTGGTTGCCCTTAAGCATAATCTCCCCTGCTGGCCCCTCGTGGACATGTGCCAGAATAATTCTCTCAAAAAGCTTGCCCAGGATTGAGGTAAAACTAACTGGCCTATAGTTTCTCGCATCCTCCTTCTTCCTCTTTTTGAAGTTGGGAACCACATTGGCCCTCTTCCAGTCCTCTGGCACCACACCAGATAACCACGAGTGCTCATAAAGCCATACCAGGGGTCCTGCAATGACCTCAGCTAATTCCCTCACCACTCTAGGGTGGAGATCATTCAGACCACCTGATCTGAATACATTCAGTCCCTCCAGAAGTTCCGTAACTAGTTCCTCACTAACCCTTGGCCTAGGTGTACCTTCCCTGCGGTTTAAGGGGGGCCAAAGTGGGGGTGGCTGTTCTGGTTCCTGCTTAGGAAAATGGAGGCAAAGAAGTTGTTAAATAGGTTAACTTTGTCATCTGGTATGATGAACAAATTTCCTAGCATGTCTTGCAGGGGTCCCATGTTACCCGATACTTTCTTTTTGCCTCCTATGTATTTAAAAAAGGACTTCTTGTTGTCCTTGATCTGGGAAGCTAGTCCCAGTTCCATCTCTGCCTTGGCGTTCTTGACTGCCCACCTGCATCCCCGAGCAACCGCAGTATAATCCTCCCTGGTGATGGCCCCTCCCTTCCATTGGGTGTGCGCCTCCCTTTTAGCTAGGAGACATTCCTGGATGCTTTTGGTGAGCCATGGGGGCTTTTGTGCTGTCCTGCTCCCTTTGATCCATGTTGGGATTACCTCCCTTTGGGCTTGGAGGATCGTCTCCTTAAGAAGCTACCACTCTTCTTGGACACCTGGCTCCCCTCCCTTCCGGGACCTCAGTGCTTCCCCAACTATTCTCCTTAGCTCATTGAAGTCTGCCCTCCTGAAATCTAGGGCTGCTGTCTTGCTCTGGGCCTTTGCCACCTTGCGCTGGATGTTTCTCCTAGTGCTTTTTTAAAGGGCTAATGAACTACTAGATAAGTGCCCTCAGCCACAAGACACTAGCCTTGGTCATGCTGGTCCCAAGCTAGCTGTCACCAGTTTTGGGATTCATATTATCTGGTGCTTCCCTGCATTATTGTACCCAGCATCACAAAAGATTTTTACCCAGACTCTTGTATGGAAAATAAAAATGCAGAACACTTTTCAAAGTCCTTTTGCAATACTTTATTTGAGATTTTGAAAAAAAAGTCCTAAAGTAGGTATAAAGAAAAGAGAGAGATTGTGAATCTAACCTGGTTTACCCAGCCTGCACCCAGACCCCAGTAGACTGAAGTGCAGTCTGCTTTGTGGGAGGGAGGGAGAAGCACACCAATTCCGGAGGGGTCATAGAAAACTCTTGTCATGAGAACCTGCTTCCCCATGAGATGCCCCCCTCCTGTACCCTCCCTGGGTCAGCATCCTCCTCATCATCATCTCTGATGCACCTCAGGGCTCTCCTCTTGCAGTTACAGGAGGCATAGCTTTCCTTTGCAAGAGATTGGAGAGATTCTTTGGGGGGTGGGCTACTCTCAATGTTGCTCCCAGTACCTCAGAATTCATGGAACTTTGTTAAAAACTCCTGTCTGAACCTTTGATCCCCCCTCAAAATGAGGTCAACCTTTTGATTGAATTCCTTAAAACATTGTACCATGTCATTACTAGTGCATTTCATAACCTTGAAATTGGCTTGCTCACTATGCTTTAACACATTGAACATATCTTTCAATTCGGATGTCGTTTCTGCACTGGACATAGGCTTTCAGATGCATCTGTCAGTAGATGAAGAATACTTTCCTTAGCTTCGTGTTGATTTTTTTTCCAATAATTACATTGACATTAAACATTAGCAGCTGCTTTTGAAGACAAAGATGAGAGCTTTCTTTTTGTCTGTTGACAGGAATTCCTTCATCAGTTCTTTGGGTAATATTGAACATTTGTAAAGAACAGTGAGTCATTCTTAAATTATTCTAACAGGGCTGCACTTCAAGAATTACCACTGACATCATACTCTCTCGTCCAACCAATATTTGTCCCAGCACCACAGCATGCACCCCGCTTCCCAGGGTGCACATTGAAGCAAGATCCACGCCTCTCGCCACCACACGCCTGTCCCACACCAAAAATAAGCAACATCTGCAGGTGGCTGTGGCAGCCAGCCCCTGCTGCGGTGGCCCTGCTGGGGGTGAGAGCCTGGATCTCTGCTCCCCCTGAAAGTGGCTACAGCCCTGTGGGCATGTGCAGAGTGCCTGGGTGCAGCGCCCACCATAGGGAGCAGCACCATGTTCTCCTTCCACCCCTCCACCCCAAATTTATGAGTGCAAATCTGTAAAACCAAAAATCCAGAACACTACTAATACCAGAACCATTACTTACAAGTCACCCTTCATGAGATTTCATAGATTTCATAGACATTAGGGCTGGAAGGGACCTCGGGAGATCATCGAGTCCAGCCCCCTGCCCAAAGGGCAGGAAG
>NW_017728918.1:22181353-22183317 GCF_001723895.1 Crocodylus porosus | reverse complement strand
CTAGCCGCAGCATCGCATTGCAGGCTCATGTTCATCTTGTGGTCAATGATGACCCCCAAGTCTTTTTCTTCTGTAGTGCTAACCAACGTAGCACGGCCGAGCCTATAAGGTTGCTGCAGGATAGCAGGGTCTCCATCACAGGACTCTGCTGTTGCCTCTGATACAGTACTCCCTTTCAAACCTGATGAGTCCTGTGACACAAGGATGGTTGAATCAGAGTCCTCTCCCTCATCATGAACAGGAGAGCTATTTCTTTCATGCATCTGTTGAGCCTTGTGAGTGTCTGGTACCAAAACACATGGGTTCACTAGAATAGAGGGGGAGCTCATTTCTGGCTGCGTGCTAAAGAGGTCTCTTGAGTCCACATCCCTAAGTGAGGTCATTGATCTCTGACTGCTTCTGTTCTTGAGGAGAAGTATGATTGCATGAAACTTGCAAAGTAGCTGTGGCTTGACAAGTGCTTTGGCGCCAGGAAGTTTCTGGTTCCTCATGTTGTGTACCTCTTGTCCCAAATGCAGCCACTCAAGCCTCTGAAACATCTCTTTTAAGGATCATAGCTTGTCATAAAATGGAATCATTCTGCGCGAGGCACCAAACTGAGCATTATTATCCTTTACGCGATAGAAGGCACACCTTCATCTTACTATGACAATTCCCAGTTGTGTTTGATGCCAAGTTGCTCTAATTGTTCAGAAATAAGGATGTAAACAGGTTTATTCCTGTGGCTTCCCAGTTGTCATTATGTTCCCGTCACTCCAAATGTCAATCAGTGCCTCAACTTCTGCATAAGTCCAGTTTGGTCCCTGTCCTTGTGAAGGAACTATTCAAAATGTGACTTTTCTTGCTCCCCTCCATGGGCAACAAAACATAGAGCAGATGATGCACAGTACAACCTGTGCCTGCTGTTAGGACCTGTTCCGGGACATGTGAACCTTGTATCAAGACAAGCACACTCACACAACTACTGTGCTGGAAATTTTTGAAAATGTTGGGTGTTCACTTCAGGCGAGAAACCATGAAACTTTGCATGGTTCAATGGCACTTATTTCTTCTAGATATGTGGATTAAAACAAATCCTTTCTGAGCATTTTCCACAAGGCTGATCACAGCTCACTCTTACGATGGGGAATGGGGGTAGTGGTCCAGAAGTTCTCTCTCATATATGGGACATGTATGGTTTGGTCAAGAATGTTCAAGCACACAGGCTATCATTTTGATATGTGGTAACATCTCAGCTCTTTTCAAGAAATACAGGCAACCTTCAGTTGCAGGGGGAACATGGTTTCAGTAGCTATTGACATGTAAGTGACAGGAGTGGTTTAATGAAAATCTAGGCGAGTGACTTGTTGCAGACATTTGAGACAGAAGTCACTCCACAGGTGAAAAGCTTGCTAACGACAATGTCTTCCTCAAATCCTGATGTGTTACACAAATTGCCAATTGCTCAAATCACGAGCGAGAACTTATAAGGGAGGATAAGGCAAAATGCCACATTTATTGATTAAATGCTTAACACACATGCCACATTCGTACTGCAATTTCTGTTCTGTGCTGGTATACATTACCAGTCTCAGCAGTACTTGGATCAACTTAATGGGAACTGATGCTCCAGCATGACATGCAGCATAAGACCCCCAAATGGGTCTCATCCCATCTTTTATAGCATTGTCAATTCACTCAGTCCTCTGGGCTTTTGCTTTGGTATCTCTGTGTTCTTCCTTGAAGGTCAATTGTCGTTGTTCCTTTGCTGTTCTGGGGCAGATTCGTCTTGTTTTGGTCTTTTATCTATCTGCATTATTCAGCCAGCCACCAGCTGATGTTTTTCTTTTTCACATACACAGTCTCACCCATTCTTTCATACATATAACATACAAAGGTCGAACACTTATGTCAAGCTACAGAGCAGTACAAAATGGAGTTTCTTAAGGCAATGCAAAACTCAAAAAAATACATAAGATTAAAAG
>NW_017728918.1:22178839-22181342 GCF_001723895.1 Crocodylus porosus | reverse complement strand
CTATAGCCTGCGCCTGCTGTTAGGACCTGTTCTAGAACCTGTACTGGGACGTGTGAACCTTTTATCAAGAGAGGCATAAAAGAAGTGTGATTTGTCAAATCTCCAGACATTTGAGGCAATTTTTCACTTTTCATAGTTTAGCCCATGTTATTCAGAAGCATACTCACAACCACTATTGTGCTGAAAATTCTTGAAAATGTTGGGTGATCACTTCAGGTGAGAAACCATGAAGCTCTTCAAATGGCTCAATGACACTCATTTCCTTTACATATGTGGACCAAGACAAATCCTTTTCTACAAGGGTGATTAGGGTTTGCTCTTACAGAGTGTGTGGTGGGGGCAGGGAATGGTAGGGAGGTGGGTGGTCCAAAAGAGCTCTCTCATGCATGGGACATGTATAGTTTGTTCAAGAGTGTTCAAGCACACAGGCTGCTGTCACGGGGCGGGGTCCTAGGAGTGGCCGTGATCTCTCCTAGCACCCCCTACTGTGCCAAGTTGGTGTCAATGCACCCTCGTTCTCACCCACCACATCTTTGATGTTAAGAGTATTAAGGGAGGCTGCCTTTTGTCCTCCTTGACATGGTACCCCTGACGTACTCCAGTCTGTGCCCCATCTAAGGTGCCTCTGTGCACTCACGCCTTTAGGGCAACGCATGGCTCCTACCACCTCTGATACCATGCCCCAAGCCTCGCAGATGTACCGGACGTTGTCTAGTCAAATCCTGTCTGTGCCCTCGTGGCCACCCCTGACTCCTCATGGGTTCCCTGGGCTTGTCTTCCCCTGGCCCAAGCCCTCACAAGCTCTCTGGCCTCTTTCTCAAATGGCCTGCATCCTCACAGACGCTCTCTGGCCTCTCCTTCCTTGCAGTCGCCTGCGCTCCCCGTGGACGCTCCCTGGCCGCTCTCACGCCAAGCCCGCACCGGGCCTTCTCTCGCTACATCAGCTACAACTCAAAGCTAAGCCTCCTGGCTAAAACATAAACTCTACGCCATCAGGCAATTTATCATCCCAAATCCCTACCAGGGCTTCCTCCACCTAGTCCCCTCACACGGAAGCTGTTTAGGCCTTCAGACTTCTCTACTCTACTTGTTCCGACAGAGCTCCTTCTTCCTCAGCTGCAAGAGGGAAACTGCTTCTGTCCTCAGCCTGGCTTGTTTATATAGGCCAGGCCCTGCCACGTTCTGATCAGCTGACCAAACTGCGGTTGCCCCAGCAACCGGCACCTGTCCTTCTTTCTAGGAGCAGGGCACTTCAGTGTCCTGCAACACAGCACCTCCCCCTTTAAGTTCGAGTGTTACTAGGAGCAGGGCACAGAAGTGCTCTGCGACAGCTACCATTTTTGGTATGTGGTAACATCTCAGCTCTTTTCAAGAAATACAGGCAACCTTCAGTTGCAGGGAACACATGATTTCAGTAGCCATTGACCTTTAAATGACAGGAGCGATTTCATGCTAATCTAGGACTTTTTGCAGACATTTAAGACAGAGGTTATGCCACAGGCCAAAATCTTGCTAAAGACAATGTCTTCCTTGAATCCTAAGGGACTAAGGAGAAAGCAGAGGTTAATCTTGAAAGCTGTTGAGCATTCACATTGCAGGCATATGGTTCTACTGATGGGATTCAGCAATTTGATGTACCTCTGGTCTAGTATTTTAAAAACTCATGAAGAGCCAACTCTGAAGGTTTGCTGCGAGGAGGATGCTGTTATTTGAAGCGGGAAAGCTGTTCTTGCATTGCAACAAACAGCAAGTGTGGTTGCCGAAGGCTATAGCTGCTTCCTGGCCATACATTCAGGGCAAGCCTCGTAAGATATGGGCACAGTGAAACAGCTCACACTGGTGGGAAAGAATAGTCATGTCAATGTGGAATGATGACCAGTGGCTGGAAACATGCAGAATGAACAAAGAGACCTTCTTCCACATTGTTAGCTTGCTGAACCCACACATCCAGCGTCAGAGGACTGTCAGGCAGAAGCCCATAAGCCCAGAGAAGCATGTTGACATGGCCATCATGAAACTGGCCACTCCAACAAGTCCTCGCCACATTGTGAATCAGTTTGGTGTGGCTACCTGCACTGCTGGGAGGGCCATCAATGAGGTTTGCCAACTGTTACAGGACCTGGCAGCAAACAAATTCATATGCCTAACTAACACCAGCAAGGTGCTGGAAGGATACCACAAAATGGGCTTTCCTAACTGCATGGGAGCACTTGACAGCACACACATTCCCATCCTAAACCGGTTCCAGGACAACTGTTCATTCATAAACAGAAAGGGGTTTCCTCCTGTGATTCTGCAAGCCATCATGGACCACAGAGGCAGATTTCATAGTTTCATAGTTTCTAGGATCAGAAGGGACCTAAGCAGATCATCTAGTCCGACCCCCTGCCATGGCAGGAAAGAGTACTGGGGTCAAACGACCCCAGCAAGATGCTCATTTAACCTCCTCTTAAAACCCCCCAGAGTAGGAGCTTGCACCACTTCTCTTGGAAGTTGGTTCCAG
>NW_017728918.1:22164821-22178828 GCF_001723895.1 Crocodylus porosus | reverse complement strand
GAGAAACCATGAAACTTTGCATGGTTCAATGGCACTTATTTCTTCTAGATATGTGGATTAAAACAAATCCTTTCTGAGCATTTTCCACAAGGCTGATCACAGCTCACTCTTACGATGGGGAATGGGGGTAGTGGTCCAGAAGTTCTCTCTCATATATGGGACATGTATGGTTTGGTCAAGAATGTTCAAGCACACAGGCTATCATTTTGATATGTGGTAACATCTCAGCTCTTTTCAAGAAATACAGGCAACCTTCAGTTGCAGGGGGAACATGGTTTCAGTAGCTATTGACATGTAAGTGACAGGAGTGGTTTAATGAAAATCTAGGCGAGTGACTTGTTGCAGACATTTGAGACAGAAGTCACTCCACAGGTGAAAAGCTTGCTAACGACAATGTCTTCCTCAAATCCTGATGTGTTACACAAATTGCCAATTGCTCAAATCACGAGCGAGAACTTATAAGGGAGGATAAGGCAAAATGCCACATTTATTGATTAAATGCTTAACACACATGCCACATTCGTACTGCAATTTCTGTTCTGTGCTGGTATACATTACCAGTCTCAGCAGTACTTGGATCAACTTAATGGGAACTGATGCTCCAGCATGACATGCAGCATAAGACCCCCAAATGGGTCTCATCCCATCTTTTATAGCATTGTCAATTCACTCAGTCCTCTGGGCTTTTGCTTTGGTATCTCTGTGTTCTTCCTTGAAGGTCAATTGTCGTTGTTCCTTTGCTGTTCTGGGGCAGATTCGTCTTGTTTTGGTCTTTTATCTGTCTGCATTATTCAGCCAGCCACCAGCTGATGTTTTTCTTTTTCACATACACAGTCTCACCCATTCTTTCATACATATAACATACAAAGGTCGAACACTTATGTCAAGCTACAGAGCAGTACAAAATGGAGTTTCTTAAGGCAATGCAAAACTCAAAAAAATACATAAGATTAAAAGTAATAGGAAAAAAGTCTATTTGTATAACAGAGGGACTAAAGAGAAAATGGTTGCAAAATATTCATTTTTAAATTATGAAGGGATTATTTAATAGGATTAATTATGCAAGGGATTAATTATGCAAGCTTAGTTGCTCATGTATTCACACAATATGAGGACTTGTCTACAGCAAGACAGACAGAGACTAATGGTGAATTCCCATAGGCTTTTTTTTGGAGTCTAGAAGGATATTAAGAGTATTGAATAGGCACCTGGCAGTGACATTGCCATCATTTTTTCTGGAGATGGAAGTGGCATCAGGTGACTTTCTCAGGCTTCTGTTCTTCACTTCTTCCTGTTGTACCCCGACGGTAATAGCATAATATAAAGCATAGCATTCAGGAACTAAAAATAGGAGGGAGAAGTTAAAAGCATAAGAATTTGTATTGTAAAACCACCATGCAGTCACCCCATGACATGGGGGTAGCCCTCCTGTACATAAAGGCCGGGGGGGGGATGGGAGAAGTGGAGAAAGGCAGCTGAGGGGCAAGGAAGGGTAGAGAGGAGGTTCCCCTTCCCCTCACACCTCAAAACTTGCCCTGCTATTACAGGATACTGCCGGATGCCTAGCAACTTCATTCACAGTAATTAAACCCCATTTACATGAAAGAAAAAGTAACCAATTCAAGCTGCCCTCCCTCAGGGCATGTGTTTGTTCTTGCTTACCTATGCGTAAATGCCCCATTTGATTGTGGAACAGGCTGAGGGGGCATCTTTCAAGTATCACAAAAAGCAGCCTCATCCTGCATTGAAAGGCAATACTGCACCCGACATGAGCAGCAAGCAGCAGGCTACACTCTTATGGAAAAGGTGCTGTGCCACCCAGAAGCAAGCATCCCGCAGGGCTGAATCCTTGTGCCTCTGGTGTGTTGTAATCTCTCATCCACCTCGAAAGTCTACAGTGTATGCACCCCAGTCAGTCACTGCTCCATGAAGGAGCATTTATAGGCACTCAAGGGGCCAGACATGCTTCCCCACCCCTCACCTGCCTCCTTCTGGTGTAAAAAAACAAAACCAGACAGACAGTCTAGGACCAGCCTGGTAAACACTTTCAGGGCTTTGCATGGAAAGGTTTGGTACCAAAAGCGCCTGAGTGCCGCGTGCAACTTGCAACCAGGGGAAATGAGGAGCACCAAGTTAGGGGAGGGAGTTGTTAGAAATATTATTAAAATAGAAATATTATTAGAAATGCATAATGAATAGAGTGTTGTTAAAGCTACACAGTATGTATCTTGTACCTGTTAAGCAGAAACACCACCAAGGACATCTCGCTAATTTACTACCTCTTTGTAATACTAAATCACACATACCTTCAAACTCCTCTGCCTCTACTCTTGTCAACTACAAAGGCTATGATTTAATTGGCTATGTCCTTGAGACAGAAAGAGGGTTTGAACTTTTGGTAACCTGAAGAGCTTTCTAAGCATGCGTGATCAGCTAATGCATATAAGCCTATCCGCCCCGCATACTTAAGTAGTTAATTATAATGCACATGGGACGTATGAAGTGATGTATTTACATATATGTTTGTATGAACCGGAAATGAGTTGTAAGAGTTCCTGCTTCTGCACACGTGCTCAGGAGAGAGAGGATAAAAGCCAGCTGAGAGTTGTCCTCAGCGGGCGGAGTGGTCCTTTGTTTCCACTCCAACCCTATTTGCAAATATACCTTTTGTGTTGCTAATAGAGTGTGTCTGAGAGTTCTTCTACTCCCGAGAAACAAACCGCAGCAATTTCTGCAACAGAGTGATGCCTTTTGGGATCCTGGAGCCAGGGGTGAGGCAATGCTTTGAGCAAACTTGGGGGTAGCCCAAAGGTTTCCCTGCACCCGGCGCTGCATGGAAGCAGCGTGCTGCCCAAAGGGTGCCCCCCACCTTCACCCAGCCTTGGGAGATGCTTGTGTATACTTGGGGAGCCCTGCAGGGCTTTTACATGGGAAGGTTTGGCACCAAAAGCACTTGAGCAACCCATTCAACTTGCAACCCAGCTAAGGGCATCAGGCTAAGGCACACTTGTGGGTAGCTTTGCATGGAAAGGTTTAGTACGCCGCCCCCCCACCCCCTGAGCAACCTGTGCAACTTGCACCCAGGAAAAAGTGGCAAAAGTGCTGAGGCTGGGCTTTTCTTGTCCTAAAGTGCTGCCTAGCAGTAAGGTAGGGCTGAAAGTTCATAAAGGCGGGGCATGAAGGCAAAATTGTTCTGACGTGCCCACTAACACTTTTTAGTAGTCATAGCATAATAAGCCCTTTTATGGTAAATCATGTCCATGTTATTTATTTAGCGGTCCTAAACTAAGAAAGAAAAATTAAATCAGGGACAATTTTAGTGGATAAAAGCCAATTACATGGACAAGTGCCCAAAAAGCACTAGTATCCCACTGAGTAATTTCCAGATCATATTGAGTAGTTACACCAGAAGAACAGGTGTTAAGAAGGAACGGGTGTTACTTGCGGCTCATAAAAAGGGGAGAAAAGAAGTAGTATCATGGGATTCACCACAGGAAATAGAGCTCTCAGAGCTAAAAGAAGTGACAGAGGAGACTGAAAATGACAGAATTAGAGGCATCTGAACAAGGAAACCAAACACGAATTGAAATAATAAGGATTGAAAATGCAGAGAAACCAAGATCACTTAGAGCTAAAAAGCCAGCACAGAGACTAATAAAGGCCTATTAAAATGTGCTGTAACTGGGGGTTGAACTAAACTTCCAGTGTTAGCATTATATGGGGGTATGTTACATGTAAAGAGGGAAGATGTATGGATACCTTTAACAGTGCTAGGTATAAGTTGTTACATTTGCCCTGGATTGCAGGAGGGAACAGCAAAACTGTAGGCAAGGTACTGCTCTCTGAATAAATTGGCTTTATCATTCTGTAAGCTGAACTCTTCGGTCTCTTGGGAACTACACAGATGGTAGCACTACAGAAAGGACCTGGGACTCTTGCTAGACTCAATGTGAGCCTGCAGCATGATACAGCTACATAAAAGGCAAATGCAGCTTTAGAATGCATTAGTAGAAGAGTTAGGTGCAAGATACAGAAAATGATAGCGCCTTTCTATTTGGCAATGCTTAGGCCTCATCTACACCATATGTAGTTTTGTGCTCTACATTTAAAAAAAAATGGTAGAAAGGGACCAGAAGTAGGAGACAAAGATGATAAGGGGCTTGGCAAGCAAGTCATATGAGGAGAGGTTGAAGGAGCTAGGCATGTTCTGTTTACAGAAAAAGCACTTAGTGGGACATAATAGCAGTCTTCAAATGCTTGAAGAACTGCCATAAAGAAGAGGGAAAACACCTTTTCTTTCTTGCTGCAGAGAGAAGAACACAGACCAATATTTTGAAGCTGCAGCAAAGTAGGTTTAGATTGGATATTAGGAAAAAAACTTCTTCAGTGTTTGAACAGTGAGGCAGTGGAATAGGCTGCCTAGGAAGTTGTGGTCTGCCCTTCACTGTGGATGTTCAAGAAGAGGCTGGACAGTGCCGTGTTGAGGATGATGTAAGTGTAGCTATGCCTATGTTCTCTTATTGGTATGTCCCACACCGCTGCTTTGTTGGTTGCCACATGGGGCAGGGAGGGAATTCCCTGTCTTCACCAGATTTCTGCTACATGTGTCCGGGTTTTTTTCTGTTTGTTTGGTTTCATAGTTGTTAGGGTCAGAAGGGACTTCAGTAGATCATTGAGTATGATCCCCTGCTCTTAGCAGAAAAGAGTACTGGTGTCATATGACCCCAGCCAGGTGCTTATCCAGTCTCCTCTTAAAAACGCCCAAGGTAGGGGAGAGCACCACCTCCCTTGGAAGCCCGTTCCAGATTCTGGCAACCCTTATAGTAAAGAAGTTACTCCTGATGTCCAGCCTAAATCTGCTCTCTGTCACTTTGTGGCCGTTGCTCCTGATTATTCCAAGGGATGCCCTAGTAAACAGAGCATCTCCTATTTCTTGTCATGCCCCCCTCCCCCCATGATGAATTTGTAAATGGCCACAAGATCCCCTCTTAGCCATCTCTTGTGGAGGTTAAAGAGATACAGGTCCCTCAGTCTCTCCTCATAGGGCCTTACCTGCAAGCCCCCAACCATATGAGTGCCCCTCCTTTGGACCCTTTCAAGGTTATCCACATCCCTCTTAAAGTACAGTGCCCAGAACTGAACACAGTACTCCAACTGCAGTCTGACCAATGCCACAGAGGGGAAATATCACCTCCCTGGACCTGTTTGTGATGCACCTGCTAATGCATGATAGAATGTGGTTAGCTTTACTGATTACTTTGTCACACTGATGGCTCATATACATCTTGGAGTCAGGTATGACACCCAGATCCCTTCTGCCACTGTGCTGCTAAGAAGGTCATCCCCTAGCCTATAGGTATGTTGGCAATTTCTTCTCCCTAGGTGCAGTACTTTACACTTGCCTTTGTTGAACTGCATCCTATTCTTTTCTGCCCACTTTTCTAACCTGTCCAGGTATACCTGGATTCAGTTCCTTCCCATTAGTGTCTTAACTTTACCCCATAATTTTGTGTCATCTGCAAATTTGGATGGAGTGCTCTCCACACCCTCATCCAAGCTGCTGCTGAAGTCATTGAAGAGCACAGGTCCAAAGACTAAGCCTTGGCAGACCCCACTGCCCAGATCTTTCCAGTTTGATACTGATTTGTCCTCCACCACTCTCTGGGTGCAACCTTTAAGCCAATTTCCCACCCACCTGACCATATAGTCATCTATGTCATAGCTGCTGTCAGCTTATGAGAATAGGATGAAATAATGTATCAAAGGCCTTCTTAAAATCCAAGTAGGTGATTCCTTCATCTAAGCATTTTGTGACCTGGTCATAAAAAGAAACAAGGTTAGTCAGGAAGGATCTATCTGCTGTGAACCCATGCTGGTTGCCCTTTAGCATTATTTTTCCAGCTGGGCTCCCACAAATGTGATCCTTGATATTTTTTTCAAAGATTTTCCCAAGGATAGAGGTGAGACTAACCAGCCTATAATTACCTGGATCCTCCTTCCTCCCCGTTTCAAAAATAAGGACCACATTGGCCCTTTTCCAGTCCTCTGGGATCTGACCTGAGCACCAAGAGTGCTCAAACAGCCATGCCAGCCAGGCAGCCAGGCTCTGCTATGACACTAGCCAATTCCTGCAGCACCCTTGGAGGAAGATTAGCTGGGCCTGCTGATTTAAACAAGTTCAGCCCCTCCAAGTTTCCCTTTACTAGGTTGATGCTGACCATTGGTGGGCTGGTGTTCCTCCTCTGCCTATCTATAATGCAAATGGGAGATTTGTCTTGATCTGTGTTCAGGAGTACAAAGGCAAAAAACTCATTGAAGAGTTCAGCCTTGTCCCTCCTATCTGTTACCATTTGCCCTAGCCTGTCTTGTAGGGGGTCCCATGTTACCCTGTGCCTTCTTTTTGCTCCCTGTATACCTGAAAACGGACTTTTTGTTGTCTTTAATTTTTGTCACCAGCCTGAGTTTCATTGCTGCTTTGGCCTTTCTGACTGACTCCCTGCAAGTGTGAGCCAATGAGGTATACTCCTCTTTGGTAGCTACCCCTGCTTCCACAGCCTGTATACCTCTTCCTTTGCCCCTAGACTTTCCTAGATTTTCCTGTTCAGCCAAGAGGGTTTCTTGGCCCTTCCCCCCCGCCTTTGTATGCAATGGGAATTGTCTCCTTCTGCACCCGAAGGATTGCTTCCTTGAGGAAGACTACTTTTCCTGGACTCTCATTTCCAAACCCACACATTTTGTTTTTAAGCCTTCCTCAGAGGCACTGGGTTTGACTGCAGCCAAGTCTGGAAATTTTGACTGGAGTGTGCCAGTGCTCCTGGTAGGATTTAGAGCTAGAGAGTCCTGGCTAGCAGTTCTTGCCCCTCCAGTGAGGGTCAGGCCAATCACCATAGTTGGGGTCAGGAAGGAATTTTGCCCCATGGTGAGATTAGTATGGACTGTTGGGGTTTTTGCTTTCCTCTGTAGCACGGGGCATAAACCTCTGCCTGAGATCTCTTGAACATATATTAATGATCTTTCACAGAAGCAAGGTGTTGACTGCTGTGGTTCCTCTTTTACCTGTGGCAGGTTAGGGTATTATGCCTTGTGTTGTGTCAGGGTTGGTGGTAGGTAGAAATTAGATTATGGATTTGTATGGGATGGTTTGGATAGGCATGATCCTGCTCCAGGCCGAGAGTTGGACTAGATAGCCTATGGAGGCCATTTCCAGTCCTACTTCTCTATTATTTCTACAATAACTCATTGGTGTGAAATTCAGGTTTGCAGTACCTAAGTCTTTCTGTTTACCTGGGCTTTATGTTACTACTGTACCATGCTGTGCAAGTTTTGCCACTCTCTGCTCAGTGTATCTTTCTATCTATATCCAATGGCATCAGCAGCCTGCCCCTTGTGTGAGGAGGAAGTGCAGGAAAAGCTTTTCCCTACTTGCCTTGACTGTCTCCAGCTGTGGCTGCTCTTTGGTGCCCTCAATGCTCTCTTTGGTACAGTGCCCTTGGACTTCTCTGATACGGTGTACATTTTCTTTATCTAGTATTAAGCAGCCCATTGAAGCAGGATTGGCCTGTCCAGTTTCCTGCTGATCCAGGCTAAGTTGGCAAACTTGAAAAGCTGCAGGAAACAGCTCTTTGACCCCGATGGCATGCACCAACTGTACCACAGCATATACATATCTTGTTCAGTATATCTACTGTATCCAGTGATATCCGATATCATCAGGATGTGCCATTATGAGTTAGAGCATTGACTGGTTTAGTTGATGTCTTGGTACTGAAACTGAAAAGAATTCCATCCGAAGTTGGGAATTATTATTCTAAATAAAATGCAGGAAGTTTAATACTAACCTTAATATTATGTATGATCATTAGGGTGATGTCTGAAGCTGACAGAAAAAAAACCAAAACCCCTTTTTTGGCCTTTTAGAGGTAAGAGAGAAACACAGACTAACTTTGATAGAATAGCAAGGCTCTGCAAGGCTTGTCAAGTATATTTCTGGGAGGATTAAGGAAAATTGCTATTAGAGATAACTGGAGAAAGGTAATGGGATTCTACATCTCAAAAATATTTATTTAATATTATTGTCAATACAAACAGCCCCTCTGAAATGAGATAACTTCCTAAAGATAGATTTATACCAGGGATTAAAATAACTAAGCTGTTACTTTCTCTCCTCTATAGGTAATTAGTACCTTGACCTAAATTTTACAAAGCAATTTTGTTTCACAGTAGGACTTTTTAAAGAGATAAAATTAATTTTATTTAGTAACACTGCCTTTCTGCTATGTGTTTTACACACTAAGTGACCTGGAGAATGGTTCATTGATTATAGTGAAGGGTATTTTTCATTTTCTGACTGTTGCTGTATTACCTGTGTGATTGACATCACTCTTAGTCATACTGGGAATGTAAAATTGATTTTCATGTTTTTTTTTCAATCTCAGTTTTGTAAATCTGACAAACCTAAAACATTAACCTACTTGTGTAGATTATGACCTGACCTGCATCACATGCAACATCAGGGAATAAAGCCAGATAGAGTTCAGCCAAGTATATTCACCTATGGTATGGCTATTATAGAATAAATGAACAGCAAATTATAGGTAGGGATAGTAGCATTGACTATTATGATTAATAGATAGCAACTGATGACAGGCTTATTAGAGGAACTTATAAATTCACAACATTTTATATATATAGATTGAAATATTTAATCCTAGGGCTCTACTTCTGTCTGCATTTTGAATTACTCATTGGATAGAATGGATAAGTAGTACTAAGAGCATGAGCCATGACTGAGAACAGCCTTTCAAAGCAGCACCTCGTTCTTTGAGCAAGGGTCCCTTTGGTTTGCTCTCCTGCCACTGCATATATACATTTCTTGGCTGCCTTCAGTAGAAGGGTATAGTCTGCCCTGCCTAGTCTGTAGAGTGGAAGGCCAGCGCTTTTCCTGGAAATGGGAGGTGTTGAAGTAGCACTGTCTGGCTGAGAAGGGCTTAGAATCAAGGCCATCTACATCTTAAGCAAGAGCCCCTAATAGCTAAGCTATCTGGCTGAACAAAGCAATAGCCAAGGACAAGTCTTTTGTTCAGGTAATAGTCGGCATGTCTACATGTGCCCCCTACTGCACAATTATTACTGTGCAATCGTTTAGTACTTGCTTTAGCAACTACTAAATGACTGCTCAGTAACTTCCATTACTGCATACTCCCAGCAGTGCACAAGTCATTTCCAAATCTTCTGCATAGTACAAACAAGCTACTGCACAGTAGCTCGTTGCTACTGCACAATAGTGTTGTCATCATGGTTCAGGTCTTCCCGTGCTATGTAGATGTAGCACTGAGCTATATTACCATAGTTTAAATATGGCAACATAGCATCACATGTAGATGTGCCCAGTAGGATCTATAATCCACGTAAATTTTGATTTCAAGATGAGCAGTTTTCCTGCCCCATTTAACATGGAAAAAAAAGCTTTTCATCTTGGCATTGAGTACAAAATAGTTGGGAGACATGCAGCTGCTCTGGCTCCAGTGCCAGCCAGGACCCGAGGTTTGGACTGAAGCTACAGCTCCTGCCTCCCTACCCCTCCCATGACTCTGGCCCTACTACTTTTCCTCACTGTTGCCTAGGGTCACTGTTTCCCTCTTCCCCCTCTTCCCTCTTCCCCCTGTCTAAATGCCCCACAACCTTTGTCCCCTGAGCCTTTCCCCCTTCCTTCCCCTCTCCACCAAGTTATCCTGCAGCACTGGAACAGGCGTCTGTCCAGTCTGAGATATGGAACATGTGCTTACCCCAGGCTCAACTTTGCTGATAGCAGCAGTGGTAGCATAGCACCTCTGGCCTCATCTCTGGGGCCTGGATAGAGCTGCCACCACTACTGCTGCTACTGGGCTGGGGCCACCACTGTTACTGCTACAGGTGGGGGAGACAGTGGGCTTGAGGCTGTGGGCAAGGTAGGCACAAGGGGGAACAAATGGTCCCTTTGCTTTGCTCAGGTGGTAGAGGGCAGGTATAGGGGGTAAGGGGCAAGCTCTTTGACCTCCCCTACCATCTGCCCCCCCAATCTGCCCCTACTATCTGCCTCCCTACCAGCTACCTCTACTACCACCTGCCCCCCACTGCCTATCTCCCCAAACCCTCTCCAACACCAGCTGCCCCCCTGCCACTGTTTCCCTGCTGCAGTAGTTGGCACTGGATTTATGTCCCAAATACTTGTTCTGGGGAGACCCTAACCCTCAGACTAGCCACAACTTATTTCATTCAATAATATGTGAATTTTATTGATACACAGTGATAGCAGATAAGAATTATGCAGGCAAGGCAAACAAATACCCCCCTCCATGATTCTATATCTGCCAGTCCTAAGGCTGTCATAAGGGGAAGATACATTCAGCCAGAACACGAGTTGCACCTTGCATTTCTTTCTTGAATGTCAGCAGTCTTGGAGGTTAAGTGCTGAGGCCCACCCCTTCCACAGTGATATGGGCTGGTGGGGTGTCCTCTGTCCATGATGGCCTTGAGTTCACCTATCATGGGCCTTTTTCTGCTTTGAACTCCCTCCTTTTGTATTCTTTTTTCTCCTCTGATGATTCTTCATCTATAGGTGCCATTGATTAGTTTCCCCATGGCCATCATACTATCCACATTTTGTTATGTCAGCGTATTCCTTCATTTCCCAAACCCATCACATGCATTGGTCATTTACTGATACCTTAATTTGGGCATGTCCTGGCCTTCTAATTTGGTCCGTCTATCAAAACCGGAAATACCAAGTGCTTTGCAGTTGGGCATTATGAACTGGCCACTGCAGCAGAGTCCTTTATCTCTGTTATGGGTACACTGTTCAAATTTCCCAGTCTATTTATACCCACTTGTCCATTGGCCTCAGACACAGTATCTGCCTTGAAACAGAAACTTTGTTACAGACAGGCTCTTATAAACTAACTAATCCTTGCTGTTCCCCTGGACCACGACCATTGTTCCAGTACAATATCTACTTTACCTATAAGCCAGTTCCTAAAAGTAAATTTCTAAATATAAAACTTTTTAGCCATTGCTTATCTCCTCACAGCCTGCCCTCACACCAGCTGCCTCCCTGCCACTGTTTCCCTGCTACAGCAGTTGGGGGGGGGGTGTTAAATTTAAGATCAGCCCCCAATAATTTGACTTAATGTGGAAAATTATAATAAATTCATAAAAATTCCATGCATAAAGTCTAATTATTGGGGGAGTCATCTTAAATTCAGGGTAATCTTGGATTCAGCTAAATACAGTAAATATAGCTTAGGCAGCTAAGTAGCCTAGTTAAAGGTGGTCTAAAATCCACTTCTCTCACTTTCTGGGCTATGGACAAAATATGGGTACCAGACCTCACCCACCATTTTGGATAGTAATGGATTTTAAGGAAGAGAGAGGCACCTAGTTTGTCGATGTGGCGTGCTGCACATGGTCAGAACCAACTACAACTAGATATCTAGGAAACTTTTTAGGCCAAAATGGACATATCTAAGCATCCAAGCAACTTTACCAACTACTGGACCAGGATGAATCTGGATTTTTCTTTTTTTTAAACTTAAGGTCCCAAATCCATTCAAATACCATTAAGGATCCTGCCAGGTTCATTTGGATCTGGCCCTGAATCATAATTCATATTTATAAGATAGCAAAATGAGATTGTACCTTAATTCTGGAATTTCCTTTTTTTTTTTTTTTTTTTTTAGTGCTTCAATGTGCAATCATAATATAACTTTACAGTTATATTTGTTTTCTATTACATATGTGCATGCATATACCTCTATGTGCGTGTGTGTACATTATATATATATATGTTATACATACATAGCTACTCTACATGCATCTGCTAGTCTGGGATGAACTGTATGGAAAGCCTCCCAACCTTTTAATCTTTTTTTCCCTATAGTTTAAAAAGAAACAAGTTTTTTTTTTTCTATTATTCATAGAATTCATGCCACTGAAAAAAATATACTGCAGCCCAGGAAACTCAGACATGCTATAATCTAGGTTGTTATGAGTAGCAGAATGAACCCTCAGAACTTATGACTTTGCCAGCTGATAGGGGGAAAAAAAATAAATAAAAATCCATTCCCAGTTGTATCCTCAGCTTGCAAGCATATTTTCTTTCCTCATAAGCCTGTCAATATAAGTTATTTGGTGGAACAATTTATCTGAACTGAAAACAGACTTACCTGCCAGCAGAAAACAACATTTCTTTTCCAATCTATTTATCCAAATTAAACTTTGAATCTGTGACTGTCATGGTAAGCTGATAACTGTAAGCTGACGTACACTGTGCAGTTTTAAATAAATGTTTTTCTCTGTTCAGTGTGTGCTTCTGGGAGATGTAACAGTATTTCTGTTTACTCTTCAGTTAATTAATTTCAGATTTTGCAATATCTTTTCCTTTATTCAGACTTTAGTTTATTCTTTATGGGGAACTTTGAAGAGCATACTGCATTGCCTTAACTAAGATATAAGAGGTGAATATCAGGCTGCAATAGACCTTATATGGCTCTGTGTTGGGGTGTAAGTATGTAGATGTCTGCTGCTGTATAGGGGTCAAGCAGAGAACTCTCTAAAAGCATCCACGTCCCTTTTTATGGCTTGTACAAGAGCCTGTAGAACGTTTTCTGCTCAGATACCACTTTCCCGGTGCATCTTCAGAGTGGTCTGAGCGTCTAAAAACAGGCAGGGAAGAAGAGGTGGGTCCATAAACTACTTTTGTCAACCACTGAAATAACTGTAGATTTGTCAACTCCAGATACTCAAATACATGAGTCAGACCTGCAGGCAATGAGGAGATTTTCTCAAATATCAAGATTTGAAAAGCAGTACATTTCAGGTCTTATCTTTTGCCTTCTGGTGTTTGAGACTTTGAGATTTAGGTTTCCACGCTTACCTCTGTAACCATGAGTTCTAGAAAATTCCTTTCATGAGAATAACTATGGAGTATTCTTTGTTGCATAATCATAGCATGCTAGGGTGGGCTTCATGACAAATCCTAAGTATCATGAATACGATAAAATCAAGAGTTGATAACACTGCAGTCAGCCCAGCAACAAAGGAACTAGCCAAACAAATAGTGCAGGCTAGGCATCAAACTAATCCGAAAGCAGCTGGCAATGCCATAAGGGTTTATTCTGCTACCCATTGCAATCTAAATTATATTATGTCTGAGTTTTCTGGGCTGCAGTATATTTTTCAGTGGCATGAAATGTATGAATAATAGAAAAGATCTTGTTTTTCTTAAATTACATTAAAAAAGATTAAAAGGTTGGGAAGCGTTTCATACAATTCATTACAGAATCTTTACAACATACTTCCGAAACTCTGAATGGAGTGGTGCAACTCTCCACTTCTTTCTTTTTCAACCAAAGCCAAAACATCAGTTTGATTCTTACTCATTGATCCAGTAGGCTAAATCCTAAACTGTGCTCCAGCAGTCCCAGATTTAAAAGAATCATAGGGACCTGTGGCCAGGGAGTTATCATTTAGAACAGATCATATGTTACCTAAATGTGTATCAGGGATGGTAGACAGCTGACAACAACTGTAAAGATCTGCAGCCAGCTACTTCAAAGCTTCCCCTCTAGACCGATTTTTGAACTGTTGAGCTTCAATTACTAGTACTTCATATTTTCACTCAAATTAGCATAATATCTTCTCTCAGATTTACTCCATTAAATAATTTGTTTTTTTTCTTAGGGTAGGGAGTAGAGATATTTCTATCAATAAGGAAACTCAGAGAATATTTTTGGGTGGAAAATATAATTATCTACAACATTAAGAAAATGACTGTGATTGCTTACTTCTTATTTAAAGGAAGCACTGTCTATATTATTTAAATATGCTAATAAGGACTCAGCTGCAATCTTTTTAGAGAGGATAAAATGAACACGAAGCCTGTGAACAGCTATTAGTGTTCAGCTTTTTTTCTCTCCATACAAAATAGTATTAAAATTGTGACTGCATTGATTTTTTTTTATAGTAAAATTT
>NW_017728918.1:22156285-22164810 GCF_001723895.1 Crocodylus porosus | reverse complement strand
TGCAGCCCAGGAAACTCAGACATGCTATAATCTAGGTTGTTATGAGTAGCAGAATGAACCCTCAGAACTTATGACTTTGCCAGCTGATAGGGGGAAAAAAAATAAATAAAAATCCATTCCCAGTTGTATCCTCAGCTTGCAAGCATATTTTCTTTCCTCATAAGCCTGTCAATATAAGTTATTTGGTGGAACAATTTATCTGAACTGAAAACAGACTTACCTGCCAGCAGAAAACAACATTTCTTTTCCAATCTATTTATCCAAATTAAACTTTGAATCTGTGACTGTCATGGTAAGCTGATAACTGTAAGCTGACGTACACTGTGCAGTTTTAAATAAATGTTTTTCTCTGTTCAGTGTGTGCTTCTGGGAGATGTAACAGTATTTCTGTTTACTCTTCAGTTAATTAATTTCAGATTTTGCAATATCTTTTCCTTTATTCAGACTTTAGTTTATTCTTTATGGGGAACTTTGAAGAGCATACTGCATTGCCTTAACTAAGATATAAGAGGTGAATATCAGGCTGCAATAGACCTTATATGGCTCTGTGTTGGGGTGTAAGTATGTAGATGTCTGCTGCTGTATAGGGGTCAAGCAGAGAACTCTCTAAAAGCATCCACGTCCCTTTTTATGGCTTGTACAAGAGCCTGTAGAACGTTTTCTGCTCAGATACCACTTTCCCGGTGCATCTTCAGAGTGGTCTGAGCGTCTAAAAACAGGCAGGGAAGAAGAGGTGGGTCCATAAACTACTTTTGTCAACCACTGAAATAACTGTAGATTTGTCAACTCCAGATACTCAAATACATGAGTCAGACCTGCAGGCAATGAGGAGATTTTCTCAAATATCAAGATTTGAAAAGCAGTACATTTCAGGTCTTATCTTTTGCCTTCTGGTGTTTGAGACTTTGAGATTTAGGTTTCCACGCTTACCTCTGTAACCATGAGTTCTAGAAAATTCCTTTCATGAGAATAACTATGGAGTATTCTTTGTTGCATAATCATAGCATGCTAGGGTGGGCTTCATGACAAATCCTAAGTATCATGAATACGATAAAATCAAGAGTTGATAACACTGCAGTCAGCCCAGCAACAAAGGAACTAGCCAAACAAATAGTGCAGGCTAGGCATCAAACTAATCCGAAAGCAGCTGGCAATGCCATAAGGGTTTATTCTGCTACCCATTGCAATCTAAATTATATTATGTCTGAGTTTTCTGGGCTGCAGTATATTTTTCAGTGGCATGAAATGTATGAATAATAGAAAAGATCTTGTTTTTCTTAAATTACATTAAAAAAGATTAAAAGGTTGGGAAGCGTTTCATACAATTCATTACAGAATCTTTACAACATACTTCCTAAACTCTGAATGGAGTGGTGCAACTCTCCACTTCTTTCTTTTTCAACCAAAGCCAAAACATCAGTTTGATTCTTACTCATTGATCCAGTAGGCTAAATCCTAAACTGTGCTCCAGCAGTCCCAGATTTAAAAGAATCATAGGGACCTGTGGCCAGGGAGTTATCATTTAGAACAGATCATATGTTACCTAAATGTGTATCAGGGATGGTAGACAGCTGACAACAACTGTAAAGATCTGCAGCCAGCTACTTCAAAGCTTCCCCTCTAGACCGATTTTTGAACTGTTGAGCTTCAATTACTAGTACTTCATATTTTCACTCAAATTAGCATAATATCTTCTCTCAGATTTACTCCATTAAATAATTTGTTTTTTTTCTTAGGGTAGGGAGTAGAGATATTTCTATCAATAAGGAAACTCAGAGAATATTTTTGGGTGGAAAATATAATTATCTACAACATTAAGAAAATGACTGTGATTGCTTACTTCTTATTTAAAGGAAGCACTGTCTATATTATTTAAATATGCTAATAAGGACTCAGCTGCAATCTTTTTAGAGAGGATAAAATGAACACGAAGCCTGTGAACAGCTATTAGTGTTCAGCTTTTTTTCTCTCCATACAAAATAGTATTAAAATTGTGACTGCATTGATTTTTTTTTATAGTAAAATTTTAAAAAAAAGCCCAAAGTGCCTATATTAGTAAATGAGTTATATGGTTAGAACTGACAGCAGGGGAAGCATAGCTCTAGTATATCAAGGTTTCATTATAAGAGTACATACTCTATCATAAGCCCCAGGTGTACAATACTTCAGTATATTGCCTAAATTCAAATTTGCAAAAAAAATTATTCTACCTTTCTACAACTGTTTGTGACTAAGCTATTAGCAGTTGGGCTATGCAAATGTAATACGAAGCCCCTTCTTACCTCCCCCACCCCCCATTCTGTGCATTTTTTCTCTTTTTGAGTTTTGGCAGAAAACTAGCATACTCATTGCATGGGTGTGGCAAGGCTCAAAGCAAGCCAGAAACCTGAAGCAGCTTTCTGTAGGAGAAGCCTAGAAACTACATCTACACACTGATTGAGCTCAGTGTCACTAAAGAAAACAAAAGAACTAAAATATCCACTTCAAAGACTGTAATAATATCCTGGTGCTAACCTAACTCACTTACTGTCCCCAGTAGCCTTTGATCCTCACTACCTCACATTGCATTTTTTATATATTTCTCACAGTGCATTTTTATATTTCATTTGTCTCATCTTTACCATGGCATTTATATTTTATACCTTTAAACCCTAAAGGGATGTACTCTCTATAGAATGAAGTTACACCTTGGACCATTGTTAAAACTGCATTGAAATTGTAATTGTAAAGTGATAAAATCTTCAATATTGGGCTGGTCCCTTGAGTGAATCTGAGTATGTATGAGTCAGTAGGACAAAGGAAGAGCCTCTGGTTGTTTATTGACAATAACTTAGCCAGAAAAAACAAACAAACAACTTACCATTACAAAACGCTACAAGCCATTTTAAGCTAATCAAGCCAAAGAACTGATTCCTGGAACTTGCAAGACACAGCTGCTGAATCAGTCAAGTCTAGGGTGGACTCTCAAACACTGCACCATGGGACAAAACCCCCAGTGACTGTGACTTACAACTGCCATGCACTACTCAAGACCGTGTGGAACAGCGACCTCCAGATTAGGCAGCCTAGATGATGCTGTGGAATCACAAAAGTCTGCCAGAAAGGGATAATAGGCAATGAAGCATAACCCTCAGTGGCACCCTCCCATACAGTACCTAACCTACTGAGACAGAAGGGCAAGCAGGCCACCCCTTCTGCAAAAAACATCACCTTGAAGGAAGCTGACCATTGACAGCAGACTCTAGGGCCTTGGATAGGTAAATATACTGATACCAGTACTCTCACAATCACCACAGCAGCTACTATACACTATATTGCATGCGTGCCAGTACCCCTCATAACTCAAAGTTTGCATTTATGATTTTCTTGATAACTTCACAGCCCATACAATAAATTAGAATTTATTATGATCCTTTGTAATCAACACAAAGATTGTTAAAACATGGTCACAAGATTAAAGGAAGATGTCCATGCCCTATACCATAGGGTAAAGCAAAAAAAGCCCCAAACACACAGCCCATGCTGGTTTGACCATGGAGTAAAATTATTTCCTAACCTGAAATAGACAAGCAGTCTGATTTTGAGTAGAGGGAAAAGACTCTCCAGTCAAGAACCTCCAGTTTTATGTCCCAGCATCACCATGGGCACTCCCCATGACAATTCCCTGCCGTGGCTATACCCAACAGTCAAAGCTTCTGAGGAATGAAAACAAAAAGCAAAAAAAACCCCACCCTCACGCATTGTGGCTGTAGGAGGGAAAATTTTACTTCCTAACCTCATGTGCAGCAAGCGAAGTCCAGGAGCATGGGAAATCACCATATGCAAACACAGACACAACTACTCCCAGATCATACCAGACCAATCCTTATCCAGCCCCTTCTTGAACACCTCCAATGATAGAGATTCCACAACTTTGTTAGGCTGTCTATTCCAGTATCACTCTAACAGTGAGGGAAGTCTTCCTTGTATCTAGTCCAAAACTAGATTGCTGCAACGTGAAGCCAGTAGACCACATCCTGTTCTCTAAAGCAAAGGAGAAAAAGTGTTTTCCCTCTTCTTTAGAACAATGCTTCAGATATTTAAAACTTGCTATCATGACACTTAAGAGGGGACTTTCCCATCAGTTAAACATGCATTTTTTTCCTTTGATGTTGCCTTGTATGACTTACTTTCCAAGCCCATTATCATTTTCTCCTCCTCTGGACCCTCTCTAACTTCTCCATGTCCTTTATTAACATGTGGATTCCAAAACTCTACAATATACTCTAGATGGCTGGGGATAGAAGTTAAACATAAACAGGTTTAATTAATCAGAAATTGGTTTAAACCTGTAACAGCAGAGATGTTCAGTGCACATAAACTAGTTTCAAAATGGCTGAAACTGGTTTAAGATAAATCTGACTGAATGTAGCATCAGACTTAACTGATTTGGGTCAAACCAGTTTATGAAACTTCTGTCTCAGACTCCTTCCTGGTTCAAGTTAAATTATGGTCTCCTAGCATCCTAGCATGCTTTCTAGCCCTAGGCTGGGCTGGGCTGTTTGCTCGAGCCCAACCCAGGTGGGGGGGGTGGGTGAAGAAGGCAGGGACTGCTCCCCCCTCCCGCTAGGCAAACCGCAGCTGGGATCCAGGGCCAGGGAGGTGAGGTTAAACAACCCTCCCATGAGTAGCCCTACCCTGCTAAACTTACTGCTGGGGGAGAATGTGAACTAAAAATCCCAGAGGCACCTGGAAGCAGGAAGAGGAAGTGATGAACAACCCTCAAGTGTCCTGCTTCTGCAATTCTGGACTGAAAATCTTACAGACCTCTGGGGCAGCAGCAGGGTAGTATGTGTAAATATAAGTACTACCCTGCTATGGAGTTTTTTACTCTGAAGTACTACACATGTAAATGCTGACCACTTGGGGGGTGCAAATTGGGGCAACCATCCTGGTCCCTGCACTTGGGGGCAGGGGGCTGTGGAACTTGGTGGAGCAGCTGCGGTGGTACTGTCACTGCTGCTAGCATCACATCTGGCCACTCACTACCCCCCCACTCTCCACTGCCATTGGTGCTGCAGATGGCAGTGGCAGGTTTTTGGCATCTGGGGCATGTGGAATTGAGGCGGGACCAGACATGGGCGGATTTGCCCTGGGCCCCACACCCTACTCGGGTTGGCTCCATGTTCCAAATACTTAGAAGAAATTGATTTCAATCGACTTTTCCCACCCTTTCCTTTCCAGATGTTCCTTTCCATAGCTTAGATTCCCTGCCCACTCTAGTACTGAAATTACAAAGAAGAAATATCTTATCTTTTTCTCAAAAATGTGTAGCCACCACTATCTCTGTGAGCTGCCCCTTTCCTCCATGTTGTGCCAAAATGTAGCAATCCCATATGAATTAATGCAAGTTCTGGCCATAAATGCTGTCCTTCACTCTGGGCAGTGAATGTTAGGGTCAGCCAGAGTGTGGACATTCTAGATGCCAAAACTGATTTCTTGATTTGAAACATAGTGTGATCCCACTGCCTCCATCACTACTAGTCCATTGCTGTTGGACTTGCTATGCAGGAGGACATAAATTAGGGGGTGCCATTGCACATAAACACACAATACTTTGGGGGAAGAAAAACATAATCTGATGGCAAATAAAACCTATAAGACCAGAGGTTTCTGTTCTGCTGCAGTCTTCATCTGCCTTTGTATTCATAGTGAAGTATTCTTTATTCATCCTTTTGTTCTACCATTGAGAATTTTTATTTTTATTTTTGAATTAAAACACTTAACTTAGGCACCATGGGCAATGCTATCAGCAGCATCACTTTTGAGATCATTGGTAGCATACAACTTGACCAAGGTTTCAATTCTAGGGCTGTAATGCTTCATAGTTTCATAGTTAGTAGGGTCAGAAAGAACTTGAGCAGATAACCAAGTCCTACCCCCTGCCATGGCAGGAAAGAGTACTGGGGTCAAACAACCCCAAGAAGGCAATTGTCTAGCCTTGTCTTAAAGACCCCCAGGGTAGGAGCCAGCACCACTTCTCTTGGAAGTTGGTTCCAGATCCTAGCCATCCTGACAGTGAAGTAGCACCTCCTGATATCTAGGCTAAATCTACCCTCTGCCAGCTTGTGACCATTATTCCTAGTCACTCCTGACAGTGCACGGGGGGAACTGGGACTTCCCCAGTGCCTGCTGGTCCCCTCTGACTAGTTTGTAACAGGCGACTAGATCCCCCCTCAGCCTTCTCTTGTGGAGGCTGAACAGGTTCAGTTCCCATAGCCTCTCCTCATAGGGCTCCTTGTTCTGTCATCTGTCACCACTGAGAACAGTCCAGTTCCATCCTCTCTGGAATCCCCCTTCAGGTAGTTGAAAGCTTTATTAAATCCTGTTTCAGCCTCCTCTTCACTACGCTGAAATCCAGTTCTGTGAGATTCTCCTCATAAGTCATGTGTCCCAACCACCTAACCATTCCTGTTGCCCACTGGACTCTCTGCAATTTGTCCACATCCAATTTGACCACATCCTTTCTGTAGTGAAGGGCACAAAACTGGACACAATACTCCAGATGTGGCCTCACTGGTGCTGAATAAAAGAGAATAATCACTTCCCTTCTGCTGCTGGAAACACTTCTACCAATACAGCTCAGCTCAGTATGACATTAGCCTTCTTGACAAGGACACACTATAGTCTCATGTTTCACTTACTGTCCACTGTAACCCCCAGTTCCTTTTCTTCAGAGCTGCTGCCTAGCCAGTCAATCCTCAACCTGTACCAGTGAATGGGATTGTTTTGTCCTAAGTGCAGGACTTTACACTTGTTGAATCACATTACATTTCTTTTGGTCCAATCCTCCAATTTGTCTCTCTGAATCCTAACTCTGCCATTCAGTGTATCTATTACTCCTTCCAGGTTGGTGTCTTCTGCAAACTTGCTGAGGGTGCACTCTAAGTTATCTTCTAGCTCATTGATGAAAATACTGAAAAAACCGGCCCCAGGACCAACCCTTTGAGCACTCCACTTGATACTGGCTTCTAACTAGACCTGAAGCCATTGACTACTACCCTCTGAGCCTGTGATCCAACCAGTTTTCTATACATCTTACATTCCATTCATCCAGTCCACACTTCCTTAGCTTGCCTGTAAGAATGTTGTGGGAGAATATCAAAACCCTTGCTAAATCAAGGTATATCACATCCACTGGTCTCCCTGCATCCACAGAGCCAGTTATCTCATCATAGAAGGCAGTCAGGTATGTCTTGCCCTTGATGAATCCATGCCAACTGTTCTTAATCACTTTCTTCTCCAACTACTTAGAAATGGATTCCTTGAAGATCTGGTCCATGACTTTTCTAGGGACTAAGGTGATGCTGACAGGTTGAAGTGATTGAGGTGACTTGCCTAGATACCAATGTTCCTATTTTGACCTAGCTGGTTGATCCCAAAAGAGAGTCAAAGGCCAGTACATTTGGAGCCAGCTTGGATGCAGGAGCTGCTGGTACAAAGAAAATCTTCAGTTCATCTGCCTTTCAAGGCTCCACTCCTAGACTGGTTGCCAACCAAAGCTGGAGAGTTAAGGCCACCCTGTCATGGCATCCACCTTTTGGTGGCATTTCCTTCACCAGGGGCAAGAACTAGCATCCCACTGTAGATTGCACCTCTGCCTGAAGCCATTGGCACCATAGAGGTTGATAGGCTATTTCCCACCACCCACCTGCAGATAGTACCATCTACTGTAATAACAGCATTAGACATGGCCTGGTCTGAGCTGACTTGACCAACCAGTAGCAATAGATAATTACTAGGTTTTTGTTGTCATGAAAATATTTCCAAAATCCTAAAATCTTCATGTCTCTAACCACAGATTGGTTTGAAAAACAAAAATAAAATCCCAACAGAAAACAAACAAACAAACAAGCAAACGAAACTGAAGCAAAATTAAAAACCCTTTAGGTTAAATTTCTGATTCCCAGTAGCAAATACAAAAGGAAAAACATAAAGGACAGATCTGAGGTTGCTGTGAAAATGGGGGAAATTTAAGTTTCATAGTTCCTAGGGTCAGAAGGGACCTAAGCAGATCATCAAGTCCAACCCCCTGCCATGGGTAGAAAAGAGTACTGGGGTCAAATGACTCCAGCAAGTGTACATCTAGCATCCTCTTAAAGACCCCCAGGGTAGGAGCCTGCACCACTTCTCTTGGAAGTTGGTTCCAGATCCTAGCCACCCTGACCGCGAAGTAGCGCCTGTTGATATCTAGCCTAAATCTACCCTCTGCCAGCTTGTGACCGTTATTCCTGGTCACTCCTGGTAGTGCTCGGGGGAACAGGGACTTCCCCAATGCCTGCTGATCCCCCCTGACTAGTTTGTAACAGACAATTAGATGCCCCTCAGCCTTCTCTTGTGGAGGCTGAACAGGTTCAGGTCCTGTAGCCTCTCCTCATAAGGCCTGCCCTACTGACCCCTGATCATGCAAGTGGCCCGCCTCTGGACCCCCTTCATGTTGTCCACATCCCTCTTGAAGTGCGGCGCCCAGAACTGGATGCAGTACT
>NW_017728918.1:22148609-22155721 GCF_001723895.1 Crocodylus porosus | reverse complement strand
GCCAGTTGGCGACCCATTTGACTGTGTGGGTGTTGACACCACAGCCCCCCAGTTTCTTAATGAGAACAGGGTGAGAGACAGTGTTGAAGGCCTTCCGAAAGTCCAGGAAGACTATGTCCACTGCTACCCCTGCATCTAAGGATTTGGTGAAGTGGTCGTAGAAGGCACCAGGTTGGTCTGACAGGACCTGCCACTGATGAACCCGTCTTGATTGCCCTTAAGCATAAACTTCCCTGCTGGCCCCTCATGGATATGTGCCAGAATAATTTTCTCAAAAAGCTTGCCCAGGATCGAGGTAAGACAAACTGGCCTATAGTTTGTTTGAACTCTGTTTATATTTAATGTCCTATCCTACAGGAGTTACTTATTCTTGTCTGAGGGAGAATAGAGTGAGTCAGTGGAAAGAGTGGTTATCATGTCTTTCTGAAATGTCAACAAAAGAGAAAATTATGTTTTATTTTTACAAAACAGGTTAGAGTTTCCCCTAATGCCACTTCTAAATTGATGTCTTTCTCCTGATTTCAATGGAAGTACTTTTATTTTTACAGGTACAAGAATAGACTATAGTTCAGGGATAGACATTCACCAGCACAGGTGCCAGAGCATGGCACACAAAGACATTTTGCTTGGTGCATATGCCTCAGGGCAGATGACAGGGAAGGCATGCAAACATCTTACAAAGTCAAGTTGTGGGTATTTTTGGCATTTTGCCCAAAAATGTTACGTACCCCTGCTCTAGCTCATTATCTCCTGCTGTGCTTTTGGGTTAGGAGTAGCTCATGTTTTGATAGACTACATTTTGTCATCTTTATGTCTTTACAAAATATAGTTTTAACTTGACATATCTCTTGTGGCATAAGCAATGTATAAAATAATTACATTTTGAACAGTGAGTTATGTTTATATATTTTTCTGACATCTTGAAAAAGGACCAACTGCGTACAAGTAAGGCCCTTTTTTACTTGCAGCTGAGTAAGTTACAACATCTAATTCTGAATATAATACAGTTATGAAATACAACAAAGAAAACTCAGAATGCTAGGACACAACTCATTATTTTTCTTGTAAAGAACATGTTAGAGGCTTTGGCATTGGTGGCTCCATCATGTACCTATCCTCCATTATATAAACATAGGAACTGTAAACCCTGGGTAACCTTACATGAAGATAGGCTTGCAAAGCCAGATTCCATGTTTTTGCTGATCTAAACAGGAAAGCACTAAGCATATGACCATAATAACACAAACATACTGCATTTAGGTCCCAATCTTAAGCCTCTAACCTTAAGGCTCAGAGACCAAGCACCAGTGTAGGTGTTCACCAGTGCCACAACTGGCCCACAAAGGTGGAGCAACAGGGTAGAAGCTCTACTTTGAGAAGATCTCTCACTGCTAGCCCCTGATTGGCCAGCAATCCTGGCTATGAATTGGCTCCTCCTACTTATATAAGGCTTGCACATGCAAAAGGAAGGTGCCTGATCAATAAAGCTTCTGCTATCTTTAAACTGCTTGCTATCTCTGTCTCTACCTATTGACCTCAAATCTGAAGTTCTGTTGCCAGCCTTGTCCAGACTGACTGCTGCCCTGTCTCATGATTTGGCTTCAGTTGGAACTCTAATCTCCAGGTGGTTGGCCTGGCTTTCTCCCTGACCCTGTTCTGCCTGTCAGTTTGGCCATCTCTGAATCTGACACACTGGCTATGACTTGGTTTTCACTCTGACCAGTGATTTTGAGTTCACGCTTGCCACTAGGCAGACTGCCCATGCCCTGGTTTGTGACACCTGCCTTGAGCAGGGGACTAGACCAGATGACCTCATAAGGTTCCTTCCACTTCTCTAGGACTCCTATGATTCCCAATGTAACTGAAACCCATTACCATAAGGGATAGCATTTGTTGGCAAGGAGTGCCTGTATGCATCATAGGGTTTAATCCACATTAAATTAAATAAGTTTATAAACTGTAAACATGTTTATTTTACAGCATTGCATCAGTGTTTGCTTGCAGTAGGTTCTCAGATGAATTAAGCCCAGTCCCCGGCTCACGCTGTAGAAGGGTGAGAAGTCCCACGCTGTCCTCTGGCCTGGGGCCCCCCACCCCATGCTCTGCCACATAGCTGTGGGAACAGGGAGCTGGTACATGGCACAAGGAAAAAAAAAGTGGCAGCAATTCAAAGGGGTGAACTACAAAAAAGTTGCAGTATCACCTGGTGGACAAAGAGATTCATTACACATCTTTCCGTGCCTTTGTGTTTGCACACAATGGATACAATGCTTTAATTCTTGGTGAGTTTTAGTTTAATGCACTAGAAAGACTTTTAAAGTGTCCAGAAATCCCACTGATGCAAACAGTCATGTCATTGCAGTGCAAGAAAGGGCAAACCAAGTGGCATGTACAAACACCCAAGAGTTAAAACTTAACCTATAACCTCTGAAAGGCCAGCCTACTTGCAATAAATCGCAGTTGCGGGGTGGATAGGGGGGCATTCGTCATGCTCATTCCCTTTTCATTATCATATATTGAATCAAATATGTACATTAATGATCATATATCTCTGACTGCAAATCTGTGAAGTAGGAGGGGAGTAATGAACCTGAGTTGGAAGGGGAAAAATGGACTCCACAGAATGGCTGAATTTTGAGTTCCTTCATGGAAAAGTTAAGAAGATGAAGACACAACAGCTCACGGCTCATTTCTAGGAGTTGCTGAATATTTTCAGCTCCCCTCGTTCTTGATGGGGAATGTTGGTAGCACAGGCAATCACATTGTATTCAGTACAGAACAAAAATGGATGTAGATGACAGAAGTAAAAAAGTAAATTGAAACAGAACAGGCAAAAAAAGATTATTTTATGCATGCCCCATGTTCTCAGAAGATGAATTTGTGCTGATATCGTATTTAGCACTGCATCTCTGTGTGCCCCATAGTCTTTCATTCTACTAGGACCTGCATGGAAAAAGGCAAGGCTGGCTTTCATTCCTTCTAATGAAATTATCCTGATGTGAAACCTTAATGTTTTTACAACATAACTGAAGACTGAAAAAATACATTTCTGCTACATTTGCATTCTTTACCTATTGATTCCAAGAAAGATAAGCATATGCCCAATCAAAGTGTTGCTATGTGGGAAAAGCAACCGTTGTAACAAATGATGTTTGTTTTAACTTAGGAGACTATATGAGCATAAATGTTGCAGATAATGTTTATCTGACTCTGAAGGACATTTTTCAGAAATGCTGTCTTGGATGAATGCTGCACTGTGTACCCATTTTTAGTAGTAAATGAAAAAAGTAAAAAACACACTGAGCACTGATGAATGTCGTATCTGTCAGGAAATTATTTTTTTGGCCAAATCATACGGCACTAGGTCTCAAATCAATAAGTCCAGCTATCACCCTTCTGCCTAAAACTGACAGCAGAGTAGATTTACCAGTTTGCTAAAGATACAGCCCTCAAAATAGTATCCTTGTCTAGAATCCAGATCTAGGCTTAACAATAATCAGGACCAAATGGCCACATTTGGGGGGTGGGGGGGATGAAAAAAAAATGGACTGCTCCTGCTGTTGTGGGGTGATCCCCACTGCCCCCCACTCCCCCACACCACATGGGGGACTTTGCATAAGCTCCTCACAAAGCCCCAAGGCTGCACCAGGAGTAGTGAGTCCGTGGTTTTTTTGTTGGATTTTTTCTTGCAGGCCCAGAACTGGCCTGGGTGGGGCACCTGTGGGGGGGCTTGGAGAGTGATAGGGGGGCTGGGGACCTTGTGGCAGAGCCCCCATGCAGTGTGGGGCACTGGGGATCGCCCCCCAGCCCAGCAGCACCCATGAGCACTGGGGCTTTTTTTTAAAGTACTGAGCTAAGGCAAGTGGGGCAGCCATGCGGGGGCTGAGGGAGTGAAGGGGTTGGGGCAGCTGGCAGGGATCCCCCCCATGGTCCCCTCCTCCTATTCCCAGCCCCCACCCCACCTCCAGTACTTACCAACCTGGAGTCAGCTGCAGCTCGGTGCTGTAGCCACTGGGGACTGCCCGAATCATCAAAGAACTCGGAATCGTTTCTGAAGATTTGGAGAGCTCTGAATCTATTTGGACCTTTAATTTGGTCCCTTGATTCAATTCAGATTCGAAGATTTGGCCACAGAATCGGGCCAGATCTCCTCTGAATCAAATCACCACCAAAAGCTTCTCACAGCCCTAGTAAAAAGGTAGTGACATTTCTGCCCACAGACAGTGTTATTCAAGCAGGATATCATTAGTTCTGATTCTTAAAGCAAGTCTAGACCATCAACAGATTGCATTCAGGGGTAGCACACCGCAGTATGCCATTGAAACTGATGTAATGCCCCTCAGATGTAATGCGTGAATGGGATGCAGGGTACTCCAGAGAACTTATTGGCAGGCAACTAAGACCCCTCTAAGGTTGATACATAATACCCATTTTGAGGTTTAGCAGGCATGGCATGCTTCACTGCAGCACTGCCTACTGCAGTCCTTCCATGAGTGTAAACATGCTTCAGCATCCAGTAACAACACATATTTACATCAATGACTCTTATTCATACAAGCAGTCCCATTACAGTGGTATTCATTGCATAAGTTAATACTCAGAAAGACTTCTATGGTATGGCTTTCAAAGGAATGAAACCTGGTTCCACTGAACACAGTGGTAAGAATGAAATAGGAGCAGGCTTATACCTACCAGTTGGACAAATCATTTATTGTTCAGAAACTTGCTTAATTCAGTAAGTCTTCTAACCAGGCATCTGACTGAAATAGCCATATAGTTATTGTAACTGTCATGCTGTTATGCATGGTGCATCAAAACTTTTGCTTATGAGCAGCTAATTTCCCTATTCTAATATTTATAATATTTTTGTTCAGATATCGAATGTCAAGAGAAAAAAAGCCACCAGCAGTCTTCAACTAGACAATTAAGGAGTCATTAAGAAGTATAACTGATTGAACAATTTTCAAAGGAAACTCATCCAACCCATTTAATACCTTTGGCCAAGATCCAGAGATGCACCTTAGTCCCAAGTTTGAAAAGGAATTGATGGGCATGTACTCAATAGTGTAATTCAGCATCACCTTGGCTAAACAGTTAGGCAAATGTGAAGCTCTGTAAATCCTAGTGCTCAGGCAAGAATATACCTAGATATTGAAAAACATATTCCTTAAGTTAGATATTAGAAAACTATTGCTTAAACTCAGTCCCAACACAATTTTAATTGACATCAATATACAAGTAAGCATAGGCAGCCTACTTAATGGCTATTTGGGATTTACTGAGGAATCTGATCTCAAAGGAAAAACCCACCCTTTCCCCATAATCTAATAATAATAGCTTTAATTCAGGTAGTAGAAAGTCCTCTTCAGCTGTCGAGGTCCTCCTTAGCATTTTGGGGTTTAAATTGACGCATTTCACTTCCCAAGTAGGCTAGGCTAAAGGCATTCTCAGCTCTGAGCATAGGTTGGATTTAGGCACTTTATATTAAATGGTTTGTGAATTTAAAAAAATGAAATCCAGGACTGACTTTTCCAATGCTGAGTGGCCTTATCACTTGGCTCAAAGGTTGATCTGAAAAGCATATTTCCTGTGATTAGTCCAGATGAGCCCAATGTTATTGCCTTTGTTTTGTGAAAGAAAAAACGAGTACTTCCTGAAAAAAAAATCATATATAAACCTTCAACACGTGTTGTTAAACCAAGAGACAATGTGTAGAGGGAGGACAACATTTCATCCCTTTCCAAAAACAGTAAAAGTTCTTCCCCTCTTCTCAACTAGCACAATGAAAACTCTTCACATTTAAGCTTACACTATCCAGTGGTGAGGGGTACATGCACCTAAAATTTGGGCTGTTTCTACTCATTTTATTATTAAAGCAGATCTATTTCCTGGCTTTTTGCCTACTCACTAGGTTTTTGTTGTTTATAATATCTCTGCCACCAGCAAACTTCTCCATTTCTCCGCCGCAGTTGTCTGCTAACTGATGGTAACCCATAAGGTCCTATTTCAAATTGTTTTAGATGTGGTATTAATGGCATGAAGAAAGTGTGACTGAAGTGGGAACATCACCAGGAAATAGGCAGACTGGATGGAGCTTGGCATTTGATCATAACACAGCTATTCATTTTTAAAGGCATGCCAAAAATGGGGCTGAAGGAGTATTATTGCTGAGTTATTCATTTTTGCAAAACAGAAATTTACATTTTTTTGGTTAAAATCCAGGTTTAGAAATATTTTTAATTTTTTAAAATATTTTTTGCTTCTACTTCTGTAGTCTGGGTAAAAACTTTGCTCATTTTTTTCTGAAACATTCTTTTAAGACATCACACAGACTTTTTTTAAAGTGGTGATGTGAAAAATGATAATTTATGTCTATAATAAATACATTTTCTCACTGTATTCTCACTGTCTTTGCTGATATAACTGCAACAATTATTATTTTTATCTAAGCAACAGAAAGAAAAGAAAATCATCCTTAAAAGAAATGTAGAAATGTTTACAAGTGTCATTGATTTTATATAATAACCATTTAGAAAAACTTGCTGAGATAACTGTATTGCTAGTAACACTTTACCATGCCTATTATGTAACTATATATCAAGGAGCAATTTAAAAAAAGTTTAAAAAAATCTTATAAGAAGCATTTATGATTGGTGTAACTTACTTCATTTTATTTTGTGCTCTTTTCTTCAACTTGGTTACAGTTTAGATAAAGTTGAAAAGGGGAAAAGGGAATGGACACTTCTCTCCTAACTTAAAGCTAAAAGGAATTTTCCATTAATTTGCTGAAGAAACACTCAGTTGGCATGTCTACACATTCATTAAGGCACCATAATTATGGAACATTAAGTTAGTACCTGTAAGTTAGTACTGGTACTAATCTTAATGCTCTGTAATCAGCACTGCTGCACAGTATCACCAGCACATATTTTTTAGGTGATGCTAATGCCCAGTAGACTAATTCTACTGCTCATTAACAAATTAGCATGGCTTTCACCATGACATGATAATGTACAGTAGAATTAGGCTACTGTCCTTCTGGCATCTCATGTAGACATGCCCAGTGTTTATGAAGCAATCTTTCTAATTGGGCTTATACTAAGGAAAAAGAA
>NW_017728918.1:22143562-22148424 GCF_001723895.1 Crocodylus porosus | reverse complement strand
CAGTAGCATCATTTAAAAGGCATTCACTGGTGCTACTGCACAATTACTCTAATTATTGTGCATTTATTTAGTACTTGATTATAAAAGTGCTAAATAAATATGCAGTAACCACTGCACAGAAGCATCTCATGTAGATGCTCCCATAAATGAGTGTACGTGATTGGAAACCAGTTTAAAGCTGTAACAGAATAAAAATTCAGTGCACGTAGACAGGTTTCAAAGGCTAAGTACAGGTGTTTAAGAAGTCCAAAGCAGAAGCACTCTGATGTTTGAGCTTTGTTCTGAGCACCCAAGGTTAGGTTAGGAGCAAACAGAACACGTTAGCCCTTGTGGGGTCGGGGGAGTACAGGAGCCTGCCTGCATGAGTCAGGCCCAGCAGGTTGGGGAGGGTGGGGGCTCTTGCACACCCCACACTGTGCCCCATAGGATCCCAGAGCTGCTGAAGACTCCTAAGCAGAGCTGAAAGGTGTCCCGGGGGGATGAACCAAGCCCAAGGTGAAATTTATTTAACTTATGCTTAGATGCTTAGGAAACGATGTCTTCAGTTACAGTAACAACGAATGTAACAGAGGGGTCTGTTGGCCCACGAGGTTCACAGTGAGCCCTTGCTTTCTACCCGCAGGGGATAGGTGCGGCTGCCCACTGTTAGTCCCAGGGCTGGTCAACAGCTCATGAATTGGGAAACAAACAAACGTGTAGGACGATGTGACGTGACGCCAGTCCCAGATGATGGACAATCGGGTAGTCGGAGAATAATGCCAAGGTCAGGATGCCAAGATGACGAGGTGAAGTCATAGTGGGATGGTCCAAATCATAGTTGGTAATTGGTGATGATCAGTTTGAAACCAGGAAATCAAAACCGCAATCAATCTAGTAGCACAAAGTGCCAATCGGGGAAGGAGATCAATAGGCCCTAAAGCCTGACTGCGAGACAGTCCCTGAAGCACCAGCCTCTGTCTCCAGTTAGCGCGATCTCCCCCCAGAAGGAGGGGTTCATTAGCCTTAAATATGAATTTATTAGCCAATCAAATCAATCCTCAAACAGAATGTTCTAGCCAGATTACCTCATGTTACAGAAAGACTGAGCATGCGTCAGATCAGGGTTTGGTTGTTACTGCACATGAGCAATACAGAAAACTGGGTCATGGTTGATTGACAAGCCCAAAGGTCATAGAAAGGGCAGTTCTGACCCTGTATGGAGCTTTCCACTCTCAGTCAAACTAAGTTCAGGCATTGCCAGCACCTATATTCAGAATTTTGCTTCAACAAAAGGCTGAGCCAACCCTGATCGGTTAGCAGGGACATCATGGCCATCCACATGGACCTGATGCAGCAGCAGCTCACCAGGTGTATGTGTGTGTATGTGTCCCAGACACCTATATTTTCTGTGTGTGTGTGCATGTGTCCCTGATGCCTGGATTCCCATGCCCACCTCCCCCCTGCAATGCTGGTGCCACACAGCGGGAAGCTGACCAGATCTGTGAAGCCCTCTCCCACTAGCTTCTTACTTATGTGGACTGGTAGCCATCTGCAGGGCTTTGAGTACCCCCACTTTGGTATCAGGTCACGGGACTTCAACCCTGAGCTCCTATGGTGACCCAGGCTGGACCCTGGTCCTCCTTCCCCTGTTCCTCCCCCATCTTCACCAGGGCATGTACCAGGATCCAGGGGAATGCAGCCCAAGGAAAAGACTTTCCTCATTTTAATCCAATGTTGAATCTGCCAAAATGTTAATGCATTTATTAAGCAAAAACTGTGGAATGTTGCCTGCCTTTGAACCTTTTTCTCAGTTAACATTGAAAGAATGGAGAAAGACCCTGGTTGCTCTGCAGGGTCTAATAACCTGGGTGGTTATTAGGCAAATATTCAATTTGGATTCAGAGGTAGAGTGATTTAATTTGATGATTCAAGTCACTGTCCAGATTCGATTAGGCCTAATGAAATTCTAAGATTCGGTGCTGATTCAGAGATTCGGCCATAGATTATAATGGGAAATCACTACAATACTTATAACTTTGTCATTTTTATGCCAATTTGGATAAAAACAGAAGGGGTGGTAGCTGCTTCTGAGAGCATGATGTTTGCCAAGTTTCAAGGAGATAGGTGCAGGGGATTCTGGGAATGTTCCTCTCAAACTGTTGAAATCAAAACACATATTACTTGTGTGTGTTAAAGGGTGTAGGTTGTAGCCGTGTTGGTCAAAGGACATAGGTAGGAAAGGTTCTTTGGGTCAATCTGATATCTTTTATTAGACCAACTGAATAGTTGGAGAAATATATCTTACCAAGCTTGCAGGTTTAAAAACACTTTGTCAGGCTGAGAAAGCATTTGCAGTTCCCGTGTGTGCTCTTCCTGGATGGAATGAATAGTAAAAAAGCCAGAGTCTGGGCTTATATGCAAGAAATTCAGGAAGTAAAAATGTAAATCGAGGTGTCAGGAGCTGAGAGACAGGTGGAGGGTAGGGAAAGGGGTGTGGCAGGATGTAGCTGGTAAAAGTGAAGAGGTACTTGGAGAGTCAGATGTCAGGCAGGTTACAGTGTGTCCTGAAATCCAATGTCTATATTGAATCCATGAGGTTTTGTATCTAGGAGGTTGTTGAGGTAAATTTCATAGGCCCATCTGTGAAAAGTGTTTCACATAGTTCCAGCCCCTACCTCCAAGTTCATCCTGGCATGGGAGCTCAGAAGGGACATATTCTTCCCCTGCTGGCTAGTGATAAATTAAACTACCTCCTCCAACTCTGAGAGCATTAAATGGTTCAGAAAGCAACTAAAAAAGGAAATAGGTGTGGAGCTTGGGGAATCCCAGCAGTGGAAGGTTCAACTTCAGGAACACCAGCTGCTCCACCAGACTAGGATCCAAGGAGGTACGGTGGGGTGTCACAACATCCCCAGCAATACTGAACATCCTCTTGCTTGGAACACTGTTGGTGAATAGGACTGGTGTTCCCAGGCAACCATGGCCAGATTCTGCCACACCTGGCTGAGGGTTGACCATTAGGCCAAGGCGTCGTAATGCAGCAGCTCCATGTCCTCAATGAGATAGGTAGCCACTGAGGCCTCTGTGCTACCTGCCTGAAGGTAGGGTTTGGTGCCCCTGGACCCCAACATTGAAGCTATGCCCTTGGTCCACAGTGGCAGTGGCTGTGGTGGAGGAGATTGGATGCTGCTTGGAGTGCTGGGATGGGAAAGTGGATCCCCCTCTTCCATGTCTCCCTGCCTCTGCAATTCTGCCTCCCTGACTATGTTCACCAACACCTCTGTCCAGTGATTGAGGCTTTTGTGGCTGCAGACACTCCTCTTCATCCTCAGGTTGCACATGCCCGCCAGCATGTGGACTGTACTGGACCACAATGGATCTAGCTGTTTCTTGATGCCCTCCTTTAGCTGCCTCACCAGTGCCTGCAACTCTAGGGAAAGTGACTTGCCACAGCCAGGAACATTGATCCCCTGGACCGTCTCCATTTGATTCTCAAGTCCCTTCTCTATGGGGATCACCTGGCTAAGGAGGGCATCACCAGCTGTTGGGGGGGTTGCAGAACCCAGAGCCAGTGAGGGTACAGATGTTGCGGGGGGAGGGTTGCAGACCCCAGTGCCAGTGAGGGTACAGCTGTTGGGTGGGGTGTGCAGACCCTGGCACCAGTGAGGATGCATCTGTTGGGGGGGGGGTGCAGACCCCAGTGCCAGTGAGGGTGCAGCTGTTGTGGGGTGCAGACCCCGGCACTAGAATTATGAGCTTAAAAAGGCCAGAGATACCTGTTGTGGGGGTGTGCAAGGATATATATATATCCAGCTTGCATATATGGGGGGGGTTGTGCTGGTGGGTTGCCCCTGGTTTTGAACCAGTGGTCCCTTTGCTGGGGGGGGGGTCAGTGCCCATGCCCCTGGGCCAGGGGGCCCTTGCTCCAGAAGGGAACAGAAAAGGGGGCCACAAGCCTCCAGGCACTTGAAGGAAAAGCTAGAACCTCAGGGTCAAACCCTTTGTGGTGGGTTTGGACGAGGAGGCCTAGCTAAAATAAAAAGGGTCAGGCCATTCTAGGAGAGACCCCAACATACCCAATAGAATAGGCAGTCTCCCACCCTCATAATAAATTCCAACAAGACGTGGCACGTGCAATTGGAGTGGGACAGAAGGATTCCAAGGGCACCCCATGTAAGGTGTGGATGACTAGGAAGATGACACCGGGGAGGGAGACCTGTTACAGTCCCAAAGCAACAAGGCCCCCCTTGATGCTCCAGTGGAAGTAGCCTGCCACCTTCCTGCATTTTGAAATGAGCTGGCTGGTAGTGGTAGTGACAGCACCCTTACCAGGAGCCCTGTTCCCCTCCAAGGCATCCCTGACTATGTGGTGGAACTTGTGTGCCACACAGTTGATCCAACAAAGTTGGCATCATGCACCTCCTTGACCACATCTGGCCCCATTGTCAATGACCATGAACCCATGGGTGAGCTCACCCTGCCCAACGAGCCACTACCGCACCATGCAGCTTATGGTCACCATAATCTCTGTTTCCGTGTAGGACTCATCCATCACCTCTGCTTAAAGAAGAGCCCACCAAAACCTGCGCAGGACAGATAAGCATGATCTCCCCCCGGCTGCTCCAGATGTCCAAGGTGAAGTGCAAAGCTACCTGCGGCCCTGCCTTCCACAGCTTCTCCCTCAAGCTTCCCTTCTCCTGGGGAAGCTCTTTGAGAAAATTCTCTAGGTGTACATCTGCAAGGGGCAAGCAGGGGAGTGTATGCTTAAGGGCAACTAACATGGGTTCATTAGAGGCAGGTCCTGTCAGACCAACCTGGTGGCCTTCTATGACCAGGTCACAAAATCCTTGGATGCAGGTGTTGTGGTGGACATAGTCTTTCTG
>NW_017728918.1:22098365-22143462 GCF_001723895.1 Crocodylus porosus | reverse complement strand
CAGGGCTTGGTCCTTGGGCCTGCACTGTTCAGCAACTTCATCAGCAACTTGAATGAGGGGGTGAAAAGCACCTTGTTCAAATTTGCAGATGATACTCAGATCTGGGGAGAAGTGGGCAGGCTAAAAGGGAGGGACAGGCTACAAGTGGATCTGGACAGGTTACGGGGGGGGGCAGATGTCAGTATTGAATCCCATCCTATTCTCAAGTGCAGGGTACTGCACCTAGGGAGAAAGAACCAGCAGCACACCTACAGTATGGGGAATGGCATGCATACACCAGGGTCAGTATCCTCTACTGCATCATGAGCAGGTCCAAGGGGGTGATCCTCCCCCTCTATATGACATTGGTCAGGTTGCAGTTGGAGTACTGCATCCAGTTCTGGGTGCTGTATTTCAGGAGGGATGTGGACAACATAGAGTGGGTTCAGAGGAGGGCCACTTGCATGATCAGGGGGCAGCAGGGCAAGCCTTATGAGGAGAGTCTATGAGACCTGAACCTGTTCAGCCTCCACAAGAGAAGGCTGAGAGGGGATCTGGTGGCCATCTATAAACTGGCCAAGGGAGACCAGCAGGCAATGGGAGAGCCCCTTTTCCCCCAAGCACTACTGGGAGTAACAAGGAATAATGACCATAAGTTGACGGGGAGTAGATTCAGGCTAGATATCAGAAGGCACTACTTCACAGTCGAGGCAGCTAGGATCTGGAACCAGCTTCCAACAGAAGTGGTGCTTGCTCCACTGGGGGTCTTTAAAAGGAGGCTAAAACCTTGCTGAGGTTGTTTGACCCTAGCATTCTTTCCTGCCCATGGCAGGGGGTTGGACTGATCTGCTCGGGTCCCTTCTGACCCTACCAACTATGAAACTATGAAGTGCAACCTGCATGCCTCAGACAGGGAGGGTACCACTGTCCTGCTAAAGGTGGTGCATGCAGGCATTTGGTAGGATGGGGCCATGAGCACCATGAGTCACCTGAACCCTGAATGCTCAACAAAGGAGAAGGGCTGGCCATCCAGCACAAGCATTTCACCAATGCTCTGGGTGACCTCACTTACCTTAGGAATTCATCCCCCTTTGTCTCCACCTTTCCCCCACTGATCCAGGGTGGCCTGCCTCTGCTCCTTGGGGACAGGGGCTTTGGAACAAGAGGGGGACTTCTTTTGGGGCATGCTTCCATTGGTGCCCAGGTAAGGAGGAACAAGGGCAAGAGGGTGTTGCCTCCTGAAATGCAGCAGCATTGCTGTGATAGTGAAGTGTTTCTTGTCCTTGCCCCAGCTGATCTGCTTTCAGCAGTGCTGGGAGGTAGCATACCTGGGATCATCTGCCACATCAAAATGATGCCACACTACACTACTCACCCACTTCTGGGTTGCGGGTGAGGATCCTGCCTTATCTCCCTCCTTACCAGAGGCACAAAAGCAGGAGGAGCTGAGTCACCTGCCCTCATAACCTCCTCTGAAGTGCCTTCCAGAAGAGACCTGGCTCTAGGGGAATGTTGAGGGGTGTGGAGCACAAACTCAGATCCCCTCTCCTTCCACAGAATTTCCTATGCTATGGCACTTGCCTCTGATTCCAGATCTAGCTCCTCTTCTGGGACTGGAAGGCTCACACTGAGAACTGAAATCAGAGTGCAGACTGTCATGCTCGTGCTGGTGGTTATTGCTGGTGCTGGTGAAGGTGGTGCAGGTGCAGACACTGCTCCCACTTCTTTGCTCTCAGTAGCAGCAGAAGAGTCATCACTGTCAGGAAAGGGGAGGCTCTCTCTCTCTCTGCCCCCTTTCTTTCCCCTGCCAGAAGACCTGGCACCTGCCTTTCCACCATGCTTCATAATGCTTAGTGTGCTGCAAAATGTGTACGTGTCTGTGATATATGTTGTGTTTTTCCTGCAGTGCACAGTGATGACAAACTGTCAGGGCAAATGTAGAAGAAGAGAGACTAGCTGGCTAGTAGCTACCAAGAGATTAGATAGCAAACCAAAGTCTTTAAGATGCTGCTGGTCTGAGAGAGAGAGAGCTGACTAAAGGTGAAGATTACTTCAGACACAGCCTTATATGCTGTTTCTATATCCCTCCCCCAGAGCACTGTGATTGGAAGGAAATTCGGGGAACTATCGCAGTCACTGGCCAGCTACAGATGTCAATATCAGAGCAGTCTCTCCCTGCTCCTTCCCCTCCCTCTTAGTTTCTGTTTTCTGCATGTCTGCCTTCCAAATCTCTGAATCTTTCCAAATCTTTTCTGAATCGATTTGGAGGCTTCCAAATCAGTTAAGTTCTTTTAATAGGTCTCCCATTTTGATTTGGATTCGGGGATTCAGTTGCCAAATCTCCTCCGAATCTAATCAGCTGCCAAAGCTTTGCACAGCCCTGGTGGTTATGATGTTGAGGTGACGAAGGGGGTGGGAAGCCATGAGTGCTCTGGTTAACTAACACAAAAACTTGGGGCACAGGGGGACTGCCACATGCAAAACTGATGGCCCTTGGTTTAATTAATGTTGTAGCTGCCAAAAGTTTTGTGTGCAAGATAAAGAAACTGGAATGTTGCCTGATCTGGAACTTGGACCCGAGTCCAGGGGGCTGCCTAGCCTCACAGAGACTGTACCACTCCTGTACAGCAGACCCTGGACCCTGAGCTACCTGACTGGGCAGGCTGTTGGGTCTTGCCTTCCCCATTCTGTGTGGTTCTGCACCCTTCTAGGACTGGCCTGGAACCTCTTTGGGGCCTGGTAATGAGTTGGCCCTGAATCACTGGGGGCTCTGGTATTGGGAGTTAGGTAGCCTGGTCCCCCTCCCTCCCCCCACTGTTGCCCCTCAAAGTGGGCCCCATCAAACGCCTTCCTGGTTCCTTGGACTGTGAGTCAGTGGCTCCCACAGATTATATCTCCTGTTCTTCCTCCCCCCACGCCTTGCCCTGCCAAGCATCTCCCAATCAATGCAGTATGGAGTGCTTCCCCTAAACTGCCATCCAGCTGTCCCCCTCCCACTCCCCCATGGCACTCTTGGGCAGAAAGGGTTCCTGGAGCACTCCATGCTGGAGTGTTTGGGGAGAAGAGGTAGGGGGAGGCTGGATGGCAATGGTCTCCCTTCGAGGGATGGTGCTGATGCCGCTCAGGGTTGTCATAACAGGATCCCAAGCATTCTTTGACCCTATGTATAAACTCCTTATCATGACACTGTAACTCTCTGCTCTGTCATGGCACTATTGGTCTCCCTCAGGCAACAGGTGATCATCTGTAGACCTCATTCTTGGACCTTTGCAATGCATTCCTGGGCCTGGACAGCTCATTCAAGTGCTACAGCAGCACAAGTGCAAGCAGTTGCCAACCTGGCCATTCCAACCTGTCACATTGAGGGTCCCTTTTGGTCCTCATTTTGTTGGCACCATCTATGCACATGTCTCCAGTACTCTGCAAGCCTCTGGCTGACCATCCTGGATCCATCCTGGATCTCAGGCTCCATGAGTGAGCCTCCTGTGCAGAAATTTGGAGTCTGCATACAAGGGACCTATGCTGAGTCTATTGAGACCCCTTCCCTCACCTGGGGCCAGGAGTCATGCAGCTGCTCACAACCTGGTACTGACCATACCTGTGTTCTGCCTCCCAGCACAGAAAACTGAGATACCTAGGTTCCATCACCCTGCTGGGAGGGCTGGGAACCCAAGCATTTGGGCCTGGAGGGATGAGCCTTCTCCAGTTCTCTGGGTGGAGAAGCAAGGAGGGAATGGGGGGTGAGGGTTTGCTACTTGGAATTTTTCCTGTTGTAGCTGTGCCTTACCTGCAACAGTGTTCATACATAGGTTCTGTGCTAAATAGTGCTTGGAGGTATGCCAGTAAAACCTGAAGTTGACTGTTAGTTACACCTCAGCTATGGGGCTCAAAAAAACCCCATTTCAGTGTCTTTCAGGGTGTGTTTGGGTGCCAGGTTGCGTTGGGTGGATCTGCATCAAAAGCTGGCCTCTCTCAGGAAAGCAATGAGACCTTAAGGGGTGGGGCAGTCAGTTGTCAGTTAACCAGATTTATGGTCCAACTCAATGTAACACAGATTGAAAGCCCACAACAACAGTAGAGGATACCGAACCTGGTGCCTTGGTTCCCCCCTGCCCCACCCCAGCCTGTCCTCAGCCCCTGACACCTCCATTTCCATTTTCACTGACTGGCCTTCTTGCCTATATTGCATGCCAGCCTCTGGCTTCTTTACTATTTCTTCCATCCAGGAGGAGTGCACACACACCAACTGCAGGTGCTTCCTTAGCCTGACAAAGGGTTTTTCAACCTGAAAGCTTACTAAAATATTTCTCCAGCTATTCAGTTGGTCTACTAGAAGATATCAGGTTGACCCAAAGATTGAACCTTGTCTGCCAGTGCCGTGTCCTTAAACTAATACAGCTACAACCTACACCCCTAGCACCTGTCCCTGGTCATCTTATTGGAAGGAGGCAGGGCTCTGGGCACATCTAGGCTGGGGCTGGTAGGGAGAGTTATCTGACAGCTCCCGAAGGAAAGGAAAGAAAGGCTCTGGGACAGTATGGCTGCCTAAGATGCTGCTGGTTCTAATGCGCTGCTTACTTACCCGTTGTTATTTAAAGTGGTGGTCTGGTTTGAGGCTATAGGGGTGGAGGAGGTGTCATTGGGGGACACTACCATGTCACGTAGAGGCCCCAGTGCCAGTGAGGGTGTGCCTTAACACAAACACAAAGTCACACATCAAGAGTTTTGCTTGTCAGCAGCTTGAGGTTCAGTTTCCCAGAAAACCCTGCACCTATCTCCTTGAAACTTGGCAGGCTTGGTGACCTAGAAATAATGGTTACAAGTTGGCAGAGGGTAAATTCAGATTAGACATCAGGAGGCACTACTTCACTGTCAGGGCAGGTAGGATCTGGAACCAACTTCCAAGAGAAGTGGTGCTTGCCCCAACCCTGGGGCTCTTTAAGACAAGGCTAGACAATCACCTTGCTGGGGTTGTTTGACCCCAGTACTCTTTCCTGCCATGGCAGGGGGTTGGACTTGATGATCTGCTCAGATCCTGTCCGGCCCTACTAACTATGAAACTATAAACTATGAAACCTCAGCAGGGGCTATCCTCTCTACTATTTTCATTTGAATCAGAAAAGAAATTACAAAGCTATGGGCATTTTCATGATTCCCCATGATGGCCTATGCGTGAAATGTCAAAATGCCTTGAAACAGCATCAAAACAGCCAACCAGTTTCAAGGAACTGAAGCAGAACAGTGCTACAAAACACTGTTCCTTTGAAACAGCAACACATAAGTCAAAATGGAATGGTGCTGTTTTGCACAGCCCTAATGTCAGCAGAATGCAACCTACTGAGAGTCACAGTAGGATCTGGTACTCTAACCTACAGTGCTGGAGTCTGATACCATATCAAACCAAGGTTATCTTAGACAGGGACCCACCATTTTCATAGCACTCTATGTGCCCTGACTGTCTCTTCAGTTACAGCTATAGAGAGCTTTCTGCATGCTAAATGTGCATGCAGTGTGCAATAAAGTAAAAAAACCTGATTTACTATACAGCTGTATGACTGTAGCATCAGATTTAACTGATTTAGGTTAAACCAGTCTATCTAACTTGCATCCCAGATCCACTCATGAATCAGGTTACCATACTGTCCTCCAGCATCCCAGCATGCCTTGTGCTTCTCTGCAAACTCCTCACAGGGTTGCCTGCTGGAACATATTCACACTGCACTGCTCCAGACCACTGCTTATCTGATTCTGCCTCTGGCCTGTCACAGAGCTTAGGCAGCAAAGTCTCTGTCTTTGCTGTCCAGCCTGAATCCTACCTACACCTGTCAGCCCTGTGGGGAAGTGTGGGAACAGCTCCACAATCCCAGACCTGGCTGCTGAGCCCTCATCTGCCCTGCCATGGGAGCTGAGGGCAATCCTTACTCCCCACCACGTAGCCTGGGGGCTGCTTGGCTCCACCTCCACTGCAGGTGGGAGCAGGGGAACATTCTTCCAAGCCAGGTGCCTACCAGTGCAGCCAGATGTGGGGGTATGGGGAGAGCCCTGCACATCTGGAGGCTCTCCCCAGACCAGTCTGGGATCTCCCAGCCCAGGGCTGCTCTGTCCCACCCTGGGGAGCCAGGGGGAATCCCCTCATCCCCCTCTCTCATGGAGCCAGGCAGCTGCTAGGCTCCAGTACTGCTACAGGTGGGACGGGGGAACACATTCTCCCGAGTTGGTAGAAGCCCTATGCCCTGATGCATGGGCAGGCACCCAGCCCCAGGCAATGTCCCCCCACTCCATCCTGAGGCAGTGGCAGAGCCAAGTAGCCACCCAGCCACAAGAGGGAGGAGAAGTGAATGTTATTCTCTGCACAGGGCTCCCATGGCAGGCAGCTGTGGGCTGGAGTAAGCCCAGTTTGAGCCCAGTTTTTTCTCCTGGCCAGGCAGGGGGTCGGATTTGAAGATCTACAAGGTCCCTTCCGACCCTACTTGTATGATTCTATGAAGCCTCTTGGGGCATGGGGCTCCCCTCCATGGCCAGCGGTCTGGCTCAGGGGGGCCAGCAGTCAGCATCTTGACAGGGCCTCCTGCTTCCTCCTGCGGCGGGACAGCAAGGGCTTTGGGGCATGTGCTGAGCAGCCAATCAGGGGTGGGCCGCAGTTAGCTAAGTTGCGCTCCACAATTGCTGGCAGACTGGGGGGTATGCTTGAACATCCACCCACCTTCTGGCCTGGACCAATACAGGCTTCTGCTTGCATTTCCCAAATGGAAAATTGAATGTGGGTTCAGTTTGTTTTCAGTTCAATCTACACAGTTTAAAGAAAACTGAAAAGATTTGATCTATTCTACCTTGGGCTTTTTGACTGTCTGTACTTAGCCTCAAAGGGTGGCCAAGAAAGAAACAACATGGAGCCAGAAGGAGAAGAAGCAAGTTACAAGCTAATAAGAACTTCTGTGGTCTAGGGAGGGACTCCTTCCTTCTAGCCCAAAGACATGATTCTGTGGTGGTGGGCACATAATTAGAGGTACCTTAGGTGAAGTGTGATTTCAGGAGAGATTTGTCTATAGATGCACTACTCTGAGTTAGGGCGGGCTACTGACAGAGGGAAGGAGAATGTATTGTACTTGGGTGGAACTTTATTCTTGTAAAAAGAGAATCAGAGGCTTGTATTTATAGTATGGACTTCGGTTCCAGCCCCACCCAAGCTTCAGACAGGAGAAAGGTGCTCTCAGTATTGGGTAGGGCAGCATAAGTGCTTTTCTGTGATAGGAGGGTTCAAGTGCCCTCAGAATTAGATCTGGAATCTTTTATGCTCGATGTCCTGGACAAAAGTCAGAACCATTATGCTGTAATCAGTGTCAAAAAGTTGCTAGAACCGGCTTTTGACTAACATTTTAGGTGTTTTGCATGACATTTTTGGATCTCCACTGAAAACTGATTTGTAATAGAGCATAAATGGTTTTGGATGTCCTGGTAGTTTTGCTGCACTGATTCTAAGTATGCACAGCAGGTTGTACTTAATCGCATAGGGCAAAAAGGTAGATAAATAAGAACTTTAGACAACTTAGCACTATTCAGGCTATTTCACAGGGCAATGTAGAATGTCATTTCATTACTTAAATGTCTAAAATGTGCATAAGTACCACTAAAATGCCTTGGCAGTGAAGTAGAATTTTGCCTTATATCTGGAAAGTGGAAAATATCATTTCGTCTACAACAGGAACAGATTTCTGAAGAGACTGAAGGGGAACAGGATCACACTGACAGTATAATTAGTGGCTAAATTCCTGTTATATTACGTGAAGTCAAGTAATTCTTTCGACACTGAAGAGGATGCCTGAAAAATATAAAATACTAGGACGGGGTCTATTAACACCCCCTCCCCTCCCCTGTTTCTTGCACTTTCTCTCTTTCTTTGCCTTGTATTCAGGTATGAGCTTTATTATGCAACATTTTCGTAACATAACTAGTAACCCATTACTGTCACCTCTAGCAGATGCAAGTGATAGGATTAGGGATAGTATAGATTTTATAGACATTTGGGCTGGAAGGGACCCTGAAGGATCATCAAGTCCAGCCCCCTGCCCCAGGGGGCAGGAAGTCAGCAGGGATCATACGATCCCAGCAAGATAAGCATCCAAATGTGTTTTGATGTGTTTTGAAGGAGTTCAAAGTGGGTGCTTGAACTGCCTCCAGTGGTAATCTGTTTCAAACTTTGGGGGCTCGGACAGTGAAGAAGTTCTTTCTTATGTCCAGCCTGAATCGATCACAGTGGAGTTTGTGACCGTTCGATCTTGTCATCCCTTGGGGGGCTCTGGTGAACAGTTGTTCCCTCAGATCCTGATGAGCACCTCTGGTAAATTTATAGGTGACCAAGAGATCACCCCTGAGCCTGCACTTTTCCAGGCTGAATAGCCCCATTGCTTATATTGGCAATCTTATTCTCACTCAAGTTACCATAACCAGTTGTATAATTTATTATAGGATTGTAGTGTACCTATGATAATACAGCTTCAGGCTCTTTGGCCCCTAGCTACTGCTTACTATAATATATAAATATTATGGTAAGGAACTAAACTTGAAAAACAAAATGCTACCCTATAGGATGCAAAAGCTTCTGGATCCATATTTTCACTCTAGCATCACCAAATCACGAAAAAAATAAATAAAAATAAAATAGGCTCACAGGGATTTCAGGTCATCTAGTACCTGAGGTACATAGATACTGCAGTGATAGACAAGATTCTCTAACATTATAGGGTATTTCACTTACTGCACAAGCCATGTCAATGTAGTTTTGGGCACTTTCACACAATTTGTAATATAATTCTGGGTTCCATGTAAACGTAAGCTCCCACATGGCCAGTCAGCATCTTCAGTAGGGCTGTGCTGTTTAGGCGGGTAGACAGCACTGTATTTTTGCCCTGTATGCATATAAGGGAAAAGAATCCCTGAAATTATAGTTAAGCAAAGCCACATAAGTAGCAGGTGTTAGAGGGCAAAGTGCACTCCCATATTTTAGCTCAATAGCCTAATATTAAGGGAACTGCCCCAGGGGGCAGGGCACCAGGATTTCAGGCCTCTTCATTGTTAGAACTCACTTATCTTACTTGCAAGCCAACTGCTCTAACCACCAGACTACAGGTTAGAATGATACTTAGTCTCTCCCCTGCCTCTGCCTGGAGGGTGGCCTACTGGGCAGCGAAGAGAAGGAAATATGGCACCAGGAGGACGTCAACAAACCATGGAGCATGTAGTTTAGTTAGATGGCTGCTGCTATGAAAGGGAGAGCTCTGGAACGATGCCTGTATTGTAGGCTGGTAGTTAGACCACCATGCTCCGCAGCAGGTAATATAGCCCAGATTCCAGATCTACTTAAACGTGCGTGATCCTTCCTTCTCCATCATTTTGTTCTTTCTAACAAGTGTATGTGCAGGCTCATTCTATTTTTTCCTGAAATGGCACTTACACAGCTGGATGACTGTCATTTAGGCACGTAAAATGAAATAGAATTCTACTCCGCGAGTCTTACTCTGGATCCAATAATCTTGCATAGTTATGATGTATAAAATATCTGTAACTAGGTTTATTTTAAATTAACAGTGAGCTATCATTATGTAGCATATGTTGAATGCTTATCAAAACTGTTTTACTGCACAAAATGAATATAAATTAGTTTTAAGAAACACTGAGACTATGAGTTCAATCCATATGTTGTCTACAGCTTCAGCTCTCTTTCAACTTTAACAGTTCCACCCTGTCCTGGAACCCAGATCTTTTGTTTTGTTTTGTTTAATCTTTTCAAATAGATTTATGATTTATGCACCCTGGGCTGGCACCATGCACCACCTGCACTACAAGGCCCAGAGTAGGGCTGGTGCAGGCTACAAAGGTGCTTGGGATGACCCAGCCATGTGTTGCCCACAGCTGCATGTGGCACCCTGCCAGACTTGTCTTGCATGCCTCCTCTGGCACAGTCTGTTTCAGACCAGCATCGCTCTGGGGCTGGCCTGGCAGTATGCCACATTCAACACACATCCTGTGTCAGCCCCCCTGGGCTGCATGCAGCACCCGTAGCACTAGTTCCAGCCTGTGCACCGCAGCAGCTTGGTCTGTGAACTACAGGTTGGATAGTATGGCTCCATGGGCTGGATCTGCCCAGTGTGCCATATGTTTGACATCCCTGGATTACAGTATTAATAGATTTGCAATGCAGGTCTCCAAAAAACTAGCAAATAATCTTTCCATGTTGTTAGGTAAATCTAGGATCCTGAAAGCTGCAGAATGGGTTGCCTCTTTCTAGTTCTAAGTCCACAAATGTTCCAATCAGTAAACAATACTATTACTTTTCAGGATTAATAAATAGTTCCTTTGGTTAGTTCAGCTATATTGCAAGAATTTCCTTTCCCCTTAAACTGGTATAAATTGAGAATAACTACATCAGATATGTAAGTTAGAGGCGTAGCAGGGCCATTCACACCGGGGATAGTCACAAGTTATGACTCATGGTGTAGTACTGACTGCCAAGAGTTTAATGGTGATGGTACAGTGAACCAGTGCTATGGAACCAACTATTTTTGTGACTCAATCCCAAAAAGGTGATGCTGACAGCTTCTGCACTTGTCCCTCTCTTTGTTATGCTACTGGTAATACTATGCTCTTTTTTTTTTTAATATATGAAAAGAAAAAGAAAATGATTCTCACTTGACTCCAGATTATCACAGAAAAGTAAAGAAACAAATGAAGCTGTAATTTAAAAGTTCAGTGATTTGCTTGATTAGGGCCAAAGTGAGCAGCACCTGGATCAAGCCTGTGAGGACACAAACCGGCCCCAAGTTTTTTTGTTTATTTGTTTTTTAATGAGACAATTTTCTTTAATTATTTTTTTCATGGGCAATAGTTTAATATTTACTTTTGATCCAACATGGGTAATCCTCCCTCAATGGATACTAGTAAACAAGTGAGTCACTAATCAACTAATCAGGCAGCATATATAAATCATTGTCATACCTTGCACACCCTTCTGAATGCTTTTCATGTGCATTCTTCCTATCAAAAATAAATGCTGCCATACTTCCATTGAAGACTGGCATGCATGGGATATCTGCCTTTAAAGTAACAATTACTTGTGTGCCACCTCTCATACCTTTATATGGTTAATTCTTGCCTTAAAATACTTGTTTAATTACTGCTAATTTACTGCTAAAATATGTAGTCATTACATCTTATTAAAATGGATCATAAATCTTTCAAGAGTAATGGAAATTTAGAAATTATGTTTCAGAAATTCTACAAACACTTAGAAAAGGTACACTTTGTTGTACTAATATATCTGGTAGGAAAATAATTAGATTCTTTTTTACTCTTTAATTAGACCTTTCTTGTAGGATTAATTGGCATTCATCTTTATAGGCTTTTCCAATGGGGGGAAAAAAAGAAAGAAATGCTGGGTTTACTGCTGTAGCCTTGCTGCCTCCTGATCACATGTGTGGTCCTCCTCTGGACCCTCTTCATGTTGCCTACATCCCTCCTGAAGTGCGGCGCCCAGAACTGGACGCAGTACTCCAACTGCGGCCTGACCAGTGCCACATAGAGGGGGAGGATCACCTCCTTGGACTTGCTTGAGCTGCATCTGTGGATGCATGATGAGGTATGGTTGGCCTTCCTGACCGTGTCCACACACTGTCGGCCCATGTTCATTTTAGCATCAATAATGAATCCAAGATCCTTTTCTGCCTCTGCACTGACGAGAAGGGAGTTCCCCAGCCTGTAGGTATGCTGCTGGTTGTTCCTCCCCAGGTGCATCACCTTGTACTTGTCTGTGTTGAAACTCATCCTGTTCTCATCCACCCACCACTGTAACCTCTCTAGGTCTGATTGCAGCCTATTCCTCCCTTATAGGATCTACACCATTTAGTAAAATGGACTCAGATGTTATGTATATGAAGCAGATATACTACTGTACATATTTTGGTGAATGGTAGAAAGATGAGTCTAAAAGATGTAGAGAAATTTTCACAACTCTTGAAGCTCTTCAATAGCCAGTCTTAAGAAATTGTATTTTCTTACAGGATTGGAATGCAAAATCTCTTTTGAAGCACCATTCATGAATTTCACTATATCTCTGTACTTCGGGTTAAAATTAGAGATAGAGACATTATTTCCACTATTTCATCATGGAAGTTGTACACTTCCTCTGAACTTTTTTAAAGTTAAGTGGTTTGAAAATATGTATTGATATTAATGAGAGGTACCTGTTTCAGAGAATGAAACTGTAGGGACATGGTTTTTCACTCCCAGCATTTAATACCACAGACCATAAGATGGAAACACATTTGGTGTACATTTTTATATTGATTTCATATGAAAATATACATTTTAAAGCATATATATTAAACAAATATATAGAGAGATAAACTATATGAGCCATTTGGTTCATAATTTATAAAACTGTCTGTATAAAATAGATTGAATATAACAGACTGTAATAGCAATATATAAGTGTTCGTCTAAGTTCATAAATTAAGACATTAACCATTTATTTCTGGGGCTTGATGTGAATTTTAAATATCTAGTCACTAAGTATTCCCATGCATCATGGGGAGCTCCCCATATGGTAGTTCTACACACAGGGCCTCATCCTGGCATGTAGGACTGAGCAAAGGTGGCACAGGGCCACTGCAGCCTGATCTCTACATGCAGGACTGGGTGGAGGAGGCATGGTCTAATCATGGTGTACAGGGTCTAATTCAGCCTGTGGACCAGCCCCACACCCCTCAACTCACCCACTGGGCCAAAAGGTTGAGCAGCTCTAGCCTACTTCATAGGCTCCAGGGAAGAATACAATTCAGCATCTCAAGTATACATGTAATTGCATGTAAGTCCAAAAATGCTGGTCCTGGAAGACTCCTGGGGTGGGGAGTTCATCTACTCTTTGCCCAATGGTAATTGGGGTACTTATCCAGACAGCAGATGTAGACTCTGCATTTTTTTCACCCCAAGAAATTTGAATCTGAATTTTCTCTTCCTAGCAAACTGCTGTAACCACCAGGTCATGAACTACATGTTGTCCAAGAGCACTTTCAGGTCCTCCTCTTGAAGCTGACCCAGTGGACAGGCAGGTTGGAAAGACGTATGTTGCTAGGAGTAGAAAAACAAGCTTGACAAAGGATGTCTCACGGGCAAGACAAGATGTATGTTGGGAGTAGAATCTAAAATCCATGCAAGGGGCCTGAAATGCAACTTGCATGACTAAATTTAGGTGTGTAAGTTCTACTCATTTTCCAAAAGGGAAGTTAGATTTGAGAATTTTTCTATATTTTTGTTTCAGAGCCTATAAACTTATCTGTAGGATGAAGAAAGTGTAATCTACATTACTATATTTTCCTCCTTATTTTTTATAATTCCACACAGGGAAATAGCATTTAATAAAGACACGTGATAATAGGAAGTCAGGGACCCTGAAGTGATCATTTTTAGACTTTTTTTTTCCCTGGGTGAAGTTGTACGATTTTCTTTAAAAAAATATAAAAAACCTTTTATTTGAAAAAAAGTTACCCACATATTACTGAAATACTGTGTCAAGCCTAAACAGTGCCAGAAATGTTTAATCTTTATTGTGGCCATGTTAGAGTGAGGTACTTTCTGTACTTTCCTGTACTTGCTGGTGATGTAAATTTCTGGTGTTGGAGAAGAGACTTTTGCATTCCTAGGGCCAGATTGCTACTTTATATGTTCTACGGCCAAAAAGGCTTCTATAAATCAGGATTCCACTGAGTGTTTATAACCTTATTCTGTAAACCAATTATTGAATAATTATATTTAGTGTTACCATCTAGATAAATAATTGCACTTTTTAAGTCCATTACATGTGATAAGGATGCTGCATGATGAAGATGGTGACAAAAGACTGTGTCACAAGTTTAGAATATATAAATTAAAGCCACTGTATTTGAAGTTAGTTTAGATTAAATTTCCATAATTTGCTTTCTTTTTTCCAATTAATAAAATCTGTGTAATTTGATTTTGAGCATACATTTCACAGGCTTCCATTCCCCTTTGAAAGATGTGCTTCCTCATCTTCAGACAACTGGAAATGTCACTGAGCTGTATGTGATTTCATGGATGGCAGAATATTGATTTCACAGCACTGGCAGAGACATAGTTCTAAATCACTTTAAAAATTCAAATAACAGTGAAAGTGTATGGTGCTTAAGTGGCATAGTTATATTTCTAATTGCCATACTATTAAATTGTTGTTTTAGAACACTAATACTTATTAAGAGTTGCATTTATGATATGTTAGCAACCACATCTGATTAATTAGGGTACCCTAGTATTCTTTAGTGATCCCTCACAGTTGAGGATGATTGGCTTCCATGATTGTCTTATTTGTTGTATAGGTCCACTTTGGACCTGTTTCTTGGCTTGTTGGAGATTCAGTTTCTTTTGCTTGGGTCTGCTGTCATTTTACCAAGCACAAAGGGCCTTGCACGTGCAATTAATCAACTCTTGGATCCCCTGGCCATTTTCATCAAGCCAGTCTTGATGTTTCCTGGTAAAGAATTCAATTGTTTCTTCACAAGTGCTGATAGTGGTGGCCTTGAGGGCACCCCACATGCTGATGACATTCTCCCATTGTTTTTTTACTGGAATTCACCTTTTTCTTTTTTTTTTTGGAGGCACTAGTAGAAGAGGTCTCGCTTGCTTGGGTCTTTCAGTCCTCTAACACTGATCTTCCATCGGCGTTCTTTCTGCTGCCACCACCATTTTTGAGTTAGTTCGAGTCACATAACCAAGAGGATGAATCAGTGATCAATCCTAAAATCAGTTCCGAGCATAGCTTGAGTGATGTAGACATCTTTGAGATCCTGAGGACAGATGATGACATAGTCAATGAGGTGCCAATGCTTAAATCATGGGTTTTGCCATGATGTCTTGTGCTTTTTTTCCAGTGGAACAGGGTGTTGATGAGCCCATATTTCACATGTTTGGTCAAGGGGAGGAGGCCATTGGTGCTGACCTTTCCTACTCCTTCCTTGCTAATGGTTTCATTCTAGAGGTTAGAGTCCCTTCTGACTCTGGCATTGAAATCACTGAGAAGAATAAATCTGTGTCCCTCCAGAACATCAGAAAGGGCTTGGCCAGGGTTGATGTAGAATTCCTCCTTGGTTTCATTGGCAGCATCAAGAGTTGGGGCATACACACTGATGACAGTGGCATATTGGCTTCCCATCAGTTTATGATGGAGAGCCATACAGTATTCATACATTCCAATAGGAAATTAATTGAGTTATAAGTTAATTCTTAATAATGGCAAAACCAACTCCATGAAGTTAGAGTTCTCCTTCCTGTTTATCCTTCCAGAAGAAGGTATAGCTGCCTCCGTGTTTTTTGAGCTGCACATCTCCTGCTTACCAAGTCTCATTCACTGCAGCTGCATTGATGTTGTGTCACCTGAGTTCTTGGGCCACGATTGCAGTGCAGTGCTCTAAGTGTTCACTATTTGATTTGTTCACGAGGGTCCTGGTGTTCCAAGTCCCAAAAATAATAGTTTCATAGTTCATAGTTGGTAGGGTCGGAAGAGACCTAAGCAGATCATCAACTCCGACCCCCTGCCATGAGCAGGAAAGAAAGCTGGGGTCAAATGACCCCAGACAGCTGATTATCTAGCCTACTTCTGAAAACCCCCAGGGTAGAAGTGAGCACCACTTCCCTTGGAAGTTGGTTCCAGCTTCTAGCTGCCCTGACTGTGAAGCAGTGCCTCCTGATGTCTAGTCTGAATCTACTTTCTGCTGTTATTCCTTGTTATTTCCAGTAGTGCTTGGGGGGAACAGGGACTCTCCCATTGCCTGCTGGTCCCTCTAATGAGAAGGTGATCCCACTGAATGCAGTTATCCAGTCAGGAAGCAATACAAAATACTGTATTAGACAGGCTATGTTTAGGGCACCTTTTCTAGCCCCCTCCCCATGTAGGGTGAGCAGAGAGGATCCTGAAGAGGGCTGCTCAGTCATAGTTGCAGCTGCCAGATCACACTCTTGTCTCATCCAAGTATGAGATGACCTTCTTGTAACTGCCACCTTCATGCCAGTCCATGACTAGGAGTTTCCAGACCTCACAATGCTGCTTTTGTTGCCATTAGCTCGTTGCCAAAGGGCTGAAGAAATGTGCTGGGAAAGCTGTTTTTATGGAAGATGCCTGTGCATGGTTTCTTTTACCACGGAGAATCTGCTGCACATCAGCTTCCACACAGCTCTTGACAGAACTTGTACCCATATCCAATGGCAAGGAGACGAAGAAAACTGGGGGTCTTGCTCCGCTGCAGCCTTCATTTGCCTTCACAGCTGCTGAGATTCTAACATCTTCTATCTGTTGTGCCTTTGAGGACTTGCCTCCCAGTCATGGGTCTACGGGCAGGCTTTATATAGCGGCAACCTGTACTCACCAGTTGCAGCACTGTCAAAGGCTATATGATGCTTTTCAGGGGGGAAAGCTTTGCCATCTGCTATCCTCGCCACATCCTGGTGGCACTGCTGCTTGGTCCACAACTACTTATTCATACACAGCTAACCTTCCCTGAAGGTCATTCCACTATCCATCATCTGTGGATATGCTGGGTAGTAGTACAGCTCTGCCCCAGATCCTAGAATTAATGGTACTGACCTTGTTTGACAATCTTTTCCAGCCAAGTTGGATTTTCAAAGGTCTTGATCCAAAGCCCATTGACAACTACAAAGATTCACACTGACTAAAAGGGGCTTTGATCCAGCCCTATGTCTGCCATAAAAATATATATTTAGTTTCTGTAGGGAGAGAAAACCTAAAAGACTATTGCATAGGAAATGTCAAATTCACTTGTCCAGATTTAACTGCAAAAGCAAAAGAGATAAATAGAATTCAGATTCTCTTATCAGTTTATTCCCAATCCCCCTGTTGTTGTATAATCGTTAGTCTGTAGTAGTTTTTTATACAGTACAAATGGACAATTGTAAAGAAAGAAGCTGTTCTTGGTCAAAATGGCACACACATTTACCTCTGCATATGTAATAAGATAGAATTTGTTCATTCTTTCTTATAGTATTTACCTTAGGTCAAGTTCTCACTTGCATTGAATGATAATTAAGAATCCCTCTGAATTCACTGTAGCTGCTGGAGGAGTAAAGCAGCGTGTGTTCAGTAATCACTCAGATCAAAGGAACCAGACAGAATTCTGCTTCATTCAGTAACTGAGTTCTCACTGCTTGGCATTGTGTAACATGAGCCTCCGCACAACACAAAGAATGGTTCAAATAATGCAGACCATACTATAATGCCTCTTAAAGGCAAAGTTCTGTACGTTTTTGTTTTCTAGCCAAATGTAACAATACTTTCAATTAACACACAACGTTAATAGAACACAGTGTTTCAACTACTTCTCAATGTTATATTCATCTAAACTAGCTCATAATATTAAATTAATATCTGAAGGACTGACAGATCATGGAACTGTCAATCTCTCCTAAAAGTACAGCACCACTGAGCTTGCCCTTCTCAAACTGCTGTGGTGGTAGCCCGTGTGAGACTTTCTTGGACAAAACGGTTGACTCAATGCTTCTTATCTGCCTTCCTTCTACGATTTGGTGAAGACATCATTATGTCTCTGTATTGTGTCTATCTCAGGAATTTCAAGACAATACAACCTTAAGGTTACCCCTTGAAATGCCATTTCTGTTTCTGGCAATCATTTCCCATTTTACATTTGTGCAGCACTGTTTCCACAAATTATTGTCAGCTCCTGACACACCAAACCAAACTGAGGCACTTTTTGGCTTTTGTAGTTTTGACTTTGTTAGTTTATATTGCTGCAAGTCTCCAGTGACTCTGACTCCATTTTTAAAAGTGCGAACATTCTTCCTTTATGTTTTCTGTTGAATAAAATGCCAACATGTGACAAACTGTGGCTTACTGCTGCTATTATTTAATTTAAAAAGGCTAAACACAGGTTAGAGTATGATTCTGCAGCTCTTTTGTGCTAGGAACTTTATCATTCTGATGCCATTTTCTACCAAACTGAAGGATTGGGAAGAAGGAGGGGTATACGTTGCTGACCAAACCTGCATTTTAGCAGCAAAGTACTGAAATCCATTGTGATGCATTATGATGGCAGGCATATCATCTCTAGTTCAGTAATCACTTTAGGAATCATTATCGTTATCCCCTTAGAAATGCCAGTTAGCATTAAAATATCCTCCTCAAATTGATATTGAGGTTTGGAAATATGCTCTTCTGGATACCTTGTGCAAATAGTCTTAATTATTTTCTGAAAATTCTCGTTTTCAAAAGTTGTTTTGGTAATCACAGTCCACAAGTAATTCATGATACAGTATCACAACAACATGAAACAAGCTAATTTTCTTCTGGTGGACTGACATGTATATTATCTAGCTCTGGACTTTACTCTGCTGAACTTTTGCAAATCATCCACAGTGTTTATGTAACTTTAAGATCAATCATAGGCTGACATATAATTTGCAAATAATACATCTGTAGCCTAAAAACTAATCTCTGAGTTCTCAGGACTGCTTGCTAATCCCGTTTTAGGAATAGCAGTTAGTGGTCTGTACTGAAGACGTGGCACCAAACACAAGAATGATCTTTTTTACCCTCTACAGTAAGTAGTATATACTACCATTTTTTTTTGTTCTACCCCCTGCATGATCCAAAATCAGTAAGTCTGTCTCGTTTTCCTTTGGCCTTTGCCCTAGGGTGAAGGTAACCTACTTAGAATCATAAATTGTGGGATGGTTGGGCACTCTCTGCTTTATCATTTATTCCACAAAGAGGGTCCTTATGCCTTAGAAGGTCAACAATGTGTCAGAGGTCTTCCTGCACCAAAGTAGTTGCTGCCTTTAACTACCCACCTAAACTACTGGGTTTCTATTTACAACCACGCCAGCATGACGCAGCCTTAAGCACAAGTCTAGAACAAGGCTTAGACCTACACAGCTAGATTTGCAGGAAAACTTAGGTATGTGATCTGCCATTTCTGCCTTGGAACACATCATCAGGATATTTATCAATTAACTTGAACCTTACAAATGTTTTATAAACAACAATGGTATTTTTACTATTCAAAATTGTGTCTTTTCAAATTCATTATTTATCCATGCATTCAATTCACATACTCCTTTAGGGGTGATAAACTTATCACTGTAAGTCCTGAATTTTATACATTTATATATTTCTGCCTGTGGCTTTTCTTCAGAGCTAATACCATTGTTTATGGTACTGCATTGGCTTGTACACCTGTGTCTAATTTACAATTAAAAAACGTTACATTTGCTTTCAAGTTCATAGTTCATTAAGTTCCCGCTGCAACATTGCCAGTTTCTCTTTACAAGAATTTCTAAAAGCTAAGCATGATGTTGTCATCCTCTTTGTCCTTGATACGCCTGTTCTCCCGATACTTGCAGACTCTTACAAAATAAGGTAATCCATTGAAGTCTGTGGTTCTTTCTCCAAATGACAGACCTTGTTCTGCCTTGTGTTGCTTCCTACAGCACATGCAGCTTTGTTTTCTGTGTCTTGTAAACTCTGATTTTGGGTTTCATCTGCCTTTTGGCCTAATGTCTCTTTTTTGTAGTACTTTGAACCATCTCTAAATGTGCTCAGCATCACAAACCTTTACTTGCAGCAAAACCGTACCTAGTGCTTAACACCAGAAGAGGAAGGCAGTACCCCTACTCTCTACCCTATTAGTATGGTTAAAATTCAGGTATCTGGATCTTCAAACCAGACTTGGTGACTCTTACATGTTTTGAAAAATTCTAATAGTTTAGACAGGTAATCATCTGTCTTCCAGTAGTTTATCTCCGAGTTCCTTGAGTACCCCCCGCTCCTTTCCCACTCACGCAAACACAGACTATCATCGTGTTCTGGTCTCTTAGAACTCTGTTAGTCCCTCAGAATTGCAAGACTGGCTTTTCAGCCTTAGACCTTTTATAAACTCTTTTATATTTTTACCTTGACTTTCACTCTCTAAAATACGTACCTTGTTTTCATGTTTCATTCTTACATGGAGTGCAGTATTTCTTAACTATGTAATGCAGTTTCGTAATGAGCTTTGCTTCCTGACTTAACTAAAAACTTTTAAAACATCAATGTTTCAGAAACAGCTATTATCAGAAATAAGACTACCTTCTAACTGCATTCCTTTTGCTGACACTCACTGCTTATAGGTACAAAGCACTGATCAAAGCTTTTCACATTTCTCAAGACATGGGCCTTTTGACTATTCATTTCTTCTTCTCAGAGTATTTTCCTTGTTCTTTTTGCTTCTAGTAATTCATGTAGTTCAGAAAGCAGTCAAAGCCACAGAATATGACAAAGGTCTCCTTCATTCAGTGTATGAGTTCTAACTGATTAGCACTATGCAATCCCTTTCCTCAACATTTCCTATTGGCTTGCAAAGGTAGTTGCTTTTGTAAATCCCATTTTCCAATGTCAAACTTCCCCCATTAATTTTACAGGGAGTCTGAGCACTGAAACTCAGAGCTGTGCATTCTGTTAAAGATTAGGGCATCTAACAATTAACCATTTCTATTCTGAACCTAAGGAAGTTTTGTGGCTCTATGTCTTAACTGTTAAGTCCTTCACCTTTCTTTCACCATTTTTATGCATAGACAGACAGGTCTTCCAGAAGCCTGTGGCACTACCTTTCCTTCTGCGCAATGGACTTGAGTAGTGTAGGCAGTGTGCTGTGCATATATGCGGGGACCATGAAGTAAGAATAGCACTTTGTGTACCAGCCTATCCATTCCTCATGGGTTTTGGTTTTGGTTTGCTTTAAAATATTGTCTAAAACTTGCCTTTCAAAGGACAAGAAGAACAAAATCCCCTTTCAGTCTTATGCATCTAAGTTATATTTGCATGACTCTGTAAGGACAATTTTAGGCACGTGTTCAGCTTGGATTATATTTGTACCTGTCAAAGGATAGGATGGGCCAGCTGCATGCATACCTGCTGGAAGTGAAGTTCAAGAGAGCAGATCTCTCACTCTCTATCCCTGTGATTAGGATACTTGCACAGGGAACCAGCCTGTCTCACCAGGTGTAGGGGGCAAAACTGCAGCTCCCACGTTCCAGAAAAATGCTCTAACCAGCAGGCTATGGGAAAGGCAGAGTGGTCTTCATCCTTGTTCTTGAAGCTAGCCCACTGAGCAGCCCAAAGTATCACTTCTTTTTCAAGGCAGTATCAGTCTTACTGAGTAGATTTCATAGACATCAGGGCTGGAAGGGACCTCGGGAGATCATCGAGTCCAGCCCCCTGCCCAAAGGGCAGGAAGTCAGCTGGGGTCATAGGATCCCAGCAAGATAAGCATCCAATTTGTTCTTGAAGGTGTTCAATGTAGGTGCTTGAACCACCTCCGATGGCAGGTTGTTCCAGACCTTGGGGGCTCGGACAGTAAAGAAATTTTTCCTTATGTCCAGCCTGAAATGTTCTTGCAGGAGTTTGTGACCGTTTGACCTAGTCATCCCTTGGGGCGCTCTGGTGAACAAATGTTCCCCCAGATCCTGGTGGTCACCCCTGATAAACTTATAGGTGGCCTTCAGATCAGCCCTGAGCCTGCGCTTTTCCAGGCTAAAGAGCCCCATGGCTCTCAGCCTGTCATCGTAAGGTCTGCTTTCCTGACCTCTGATCATGAGCATGGCTCTTCTGGACTCTCTCAAGCTTCTCCACATCCTTTTTGAATTGTGGAGCCCAAAACTAGACTCAGTACTCCAGCTGCGGCCTCACCAAGGCCGAGTACAAGGGGAGAATGACGTCCTGGGTTTTACTTGAGAAGCATCTATGGATGCAGGCCAGTGTTTTGGTCGCTGTTTGTTCCACTTCTGCTGGCCCCATATACTCTATTCTTCTGGCTTTCTAGAGGCCTAGTACTTAGAGGACTTTAATGAAGCAGGAGATGCATTTTCAAACCTACTGTGGCTAAGAGTGGTCTAGAACCTGCTCCCTGGTTAAGTGCCCTAATCACTAGGCTGATAACCTAAAGGGAGAAAGCGTTGTCTAGCTCCTTTGGTATTAAACAGATACTCCTCATGGTTTTCCTGCAATTAAGCATTCCCTTTCCAAACCTTATCATTCATAGTGCAGGATACTGAGCATGCCTAGAAGGAAAAAACAGGTCAGGCACTATGCAAAGGCATATCGAATCAATATACATGTAAGTGCCAAAATTGCAGTTATGATACTACACAAATGCCACTCAGAATTAAGTCTGACTTTGTATTTAAAAAACTAAGAGTCAGAAGACAATACATATGGCTATGGGTAAACCATTCTAGTCTCAATAGTGGAGGTGAAATTGGTATTGATTTTATGCAGCCAGAGACATAGCAGTCAGGCTGACTATTAGCAAAGGGTCTATGTCCAGGATGGAGAATACTTCTGAAAAGTGAATCAGTCCTCTGGGCACATGTGCAACTTTAAGTGGTTTTTGGTCATTGTAGTACCTGGGTCAAAGTAAGCAAATTCTGACTGATGATAATTTTTCATTTTGCTGTTAGAATGTCCATTTTTCCATAGAAAATGATGAAATTACCTTTAGGTTGAACTGATCCATTCATCCTTTCATTTGTTTTACTGTCTAACAGTACAAGGCTGCAAACCTCCTTCTTTTAGCATCTTCATACAGTGTATAATTCATTAATCCCTACAGATCTCAGACAAACACTGAAGCCCCATTGTATCACATGCATTTACTGATAGAGAGACAGGAGGAGAAAGGATGAAGAAAAAGCAAAAAGACAGGCCTTGCTCTAACCAGGAGCTTTTTCCATCTTAAATATAGTAGAAGTATCCAGCTGAATGCAAGATAAATACTCTATTTGTGTGTGTGTGTACACACACACACATACACACCCACCACTCACTAAAAAATGCAAGTCCTCCTGTAGAAGCTTGCCACAGTGGTACATATTTTGTCAATAAGTTTTTTCATAAACCCCAATGGGATTCTAACTATAGTTTAATGAGGTAATTGATTTGAAGATCAGAAAATTTCCATTTATCTGAAAGCTGCTTTAGATTCAGCAGTTGTCCTCTGTGAATAGCAAGCAGTTGAGTTGTAAGAACAATTAAGGTTTTTTATTTTTCCCCCACACACATTTCAAAAAGTGGGGAAAATTAGGATGAAAAATGACAGGCTCTGCTTTTCTTTCTGAGGTTATATTGTTATGTTACCCTGCCTGTATCATGTGCTATTTGTTAGGCAACAATACAGTTTTAAATACAATAGGGCCATGTCAAACAAAGTGCTATCAAAAAGTAATTCTATACCTTAGAGAAAATGCCCATGATTGGATTTATCCTGCTTATGCAAAAATTGGCATTTACCTTAGGGGGATTCTTTACTTATGCTAAGAATACCACATAAAAACCTTATTAATAATATAATTTATGCACATAATAAGCCATCCTAAATCAAAGTTGCCATTGATTTATATGGGATTTAGCTATTGGAATGATTCCAGGATTACTGCCCTATGTTGAAGGGATGTTTGCCACATAGGACAAAAACGCAAAGCAGTAAAACACAGAACAAATAAAGTTCTATTAATTGAAGCTCCAGAAACATTTTTGCTATAAAGCTTGCAGCTCTTCCCTTCTTTAAACTCTAAATAAAATAGATCTATGTGTTTGGACAGGACAACTCTCATCTCTCTTACCACTTACACTTATTTGCCACTTTTTGCATTATAATAATATCCCTAAATAACCCTAAATATGTGCTGTCTTGCATGCTGTCTTATTTTCTGTCACTCTTTCTAGAGGGTGCAGACAGAAATGACCATTTTCCTTTGATCTGGCCCCAGAAAGCAGTCTACAGCTGCAGACCACTTTAAAAGGGCCTGATCCCATGAAAATCTGAACCCTCATTGCATGAGGATTCAGATGAACATGCTACAAAACAGAACATTTTCTATAATTTGTGTTTGAGGAGCTCCCAATCCGTTGCTATTTTCAGAATGGGAAGGGGGAAAAGAAGTCAAAGGAGTCTTTCCTGCCCAGAGAAGAGGGTTGAACCCTATGATCTCACAAGTTCCCTTCCAGCTGTAAACTTCTATGAGTTTGGTTTGGGTTTTTTCAGATGGCGCTGGTTGGTAAGGTGGGTGGATTGGAGCCCTCCCAAATTTGGTGGGGGGGGGTACCAATCCACTCACCACACCCTTCAGCACTGGCTGGAGAGCCCCAAGAATGAGCTCCCTCTGCTTCCTTTGCCCCCTCCAATTCTAAAAACAGCACCTTGTCTTGGAGGGGGGGCGGCATTGCTAAAGACCAGCCTGCAGGCTCCCAGGAAGCAGCTGGAATCCCCAGCTCCTGGAACCAACAGCAAAATTCTGTTGGGTCCAGGGAATCATTTCAACTCATATTGCTTCCTGCAAAGTGCTCTGAGTTGCAATGAGGAGTTACTGTACTACCTGTGCACTCTCTCTCTCTCTCTCTCTCTCTCACACACACACACACACACACACACACACAGAGTCATATTTACACTTATAATGGCAATCAAGAAAGGCACTTCTGGGATACCATCACCATTTTCTTTTTTTTGTGCTAAGTTTGCACTCATGAGATGTAGCAACATTTTGTAAAAGATTTTAGAAAATGACTGTTACAAACTCACACAAAATAGAATTGATTTGAGGTTCTGTGGGGTCTCAGGTGTAGTGGGAGTTTTTTTGTTTGTTTTTGTCATCCCCTGCCCAGATTGGATGTTCCATGTAGTATTACCTCTCTCTTTGTATGTACTGCTCAGCGTCAATCAGTTCTGCCATCTTTGTATTTGCATGAACCATGGTATTTAATATTAACATATGTTTGTATTTTGTAATAATGTATTTTGTAATGTGACATGTGAGTTGAGGTATGGGCAAGGTTCCCTCTAAGGTGCGCACGTGTATGACCATGCAAAACTGAAAGCCTGGCCATGTGTAGCCTTTTCAAGTCTGTGCAATGGGGAGAGGAGCTGAAGGTAAGCTCCGAGGCGGGGGCAGAAGCCAGGAGCAGGCTCTGCCAGCTCTGGGGAACTGCTCCCCTCCCCTGCATCAACTTGGGGAGCGAGGAGGCATGTGGCATCAGGGCTGGGAGTGGAACAGTTCCCTAGAGCTGGTGGAGCCTCACTCAGGGCAGGCAGTGGCTTCTCCCCAAGGTGAGACAAGGAGGAGATGGAGGCTGGGGCTGGGGGCTGGCATGGGTTCCGCTGACTCCAGGGAACTGCTCTGTGGGCTCCGCCGGCTCGGGGGAAGTGATCTACTCCCCGGCCCTGATGCCACGTGCCTCCTCACTCCCCGAGGTGATGCGAGGGAGCAGAGTAGTTCCTCAGAGCCAGCAGAACCTGCACCAGCCCCCAGCTCTAGCCCTCAGCCCCAGCCTCCAGCCCCCAGCCCCAGCATCCAGCCCCTGGCTCCAGCCCCCAGCCTCCAGTTTCTGGTGTCTGGCCCCCAGCCTCCAGGACCCAAGCCCCCTTTGGAAAGTGTCCCCCAGCCCGAGGCAGTGTGCTCATAGACCAAAGTAGCGCGCTCACGGATTGCTGGTCCTTAAAGGGAATATTGGGTATTGGTGGGTGAGATTAAATTAAACATCCAGGCACAATTATTCACACTTCAGAGAAACCCCTGACTGGCTGAACAGAAGTTAATCACTGGAAGTTTTGTATAGAGTTTCTATGTATATTGAGCAGCCAAGGAGGTATCAAGATGGAGGTGAGCCTCCCCAAAGAGTTGTAGTTTACATTTCAAAGAGGGGAAGCCTTTGGCTGGAAGGAATCTCATGCAGAGACTGATATTTTCTACTTCTTGAATAGAAAAAATATGATCCCAAGAAAATATTGTTAGAAGTCTGGGAAGAAATGTATATTAGGCCTGCGCAAAGAGGCAAGTATTAGCTTTGGATTTGGCCAATTTGAAGGACAATGATTTGATTTGGAGATTCAGATCACTGTCTCAATTCAATTTGGCTGAATCAGATTTGGAGATTCAGTACCAATTCAGAGATTTATCCATAGACTATAATGAGAAATTGCTAAAATACCTATAACTTTATTTTTTTTCCAGATTTGAATGGAAACAGCAGGGATGGTAGCCCCTTCTGAGGGAATGAAGCCCTTCCACCCAGAGTGAGCCATGCCTGTATCACACCCCCTTTCTGCACTGCATCAGGGCACAGTCCCCACTCCCAGTGTTGCCACACCTACATCAGCACTGGGAGCAGGGGCTCTGTCCTGCTGCTGCTTTCCAGCTGGGATGGGATGGCAGGCGCTGCCACCACTTGCCAGCCGGGGCAGGGGGGCACAGGATGTAGGTGTATCAGTGCTGGGAGTGGGGACTCTGCCCTGCTGCTGATTGCCGACCAGGGTGGGGGGCAGGTGTTGCTGCTGCTTGTAAACTGGGGTGGGGGGAAGATGCTGTCACTGCTTGCCGGCCAGGGAAGAGGGGCACGGGATGCAGGTGCATCAGCGCTTGAAGCAGGGTCTCTGCTCTGCCAGAACTTGCCAGCTGGGGCGGGGGGTAGGTGCTGCTACCGCTTGCAAGCTGGGGCAGCTGCCTATTTAGTCTATGGCCAAATCTCTGAATCAGCTGAATCTTTTCCAAAGCTATTCCAAATCAATTCAGAGGCTTCAAATCGATTCAGAGCTTTTAACTGGTCTCCCAATTCAATTTGGATTTGGAGATTTGATCCCTGAACTGAGGTGAATCTCCTCCTAATTGAATTGATTACCAAAGCTTCACACAGCCCTAATGTATATCTTTGACTTTTCTGGCTACAGTACTGGATCAGGAATAACACTGAGCCTGTCAGACAGAGGCATATATGGGAGAAGGCACATCTTCTTAACATAAATTTCTTCCTGAAATTTCAATAGAAGAATATACATGAATGGATATGGTATTCTTACTTAAGGGGTCCTTGGAGGAAGGTTCTTTGTTTGAAGATCCTTAGGTTTTGGGTGATTTAGGTCTCTGTCTAGAAGAAGCTGGGATAACCAGTATTACAAGGAGAAGGTCCTTACAGGAAACTAACACTGGTTAGAGAAAGGAGTTGCATTTTAATAAAAATTCAGGGTGAGAGCTAACTTTATTTTTTGTATTTTTATTTTCCATGTAGTCTCTCTCAACCTATAGTTACTGGTTTGTGATTTTTCTTGCTTGTGTAATATGCATCTTTCTTCTATTTATTATTCCAAACTGATTATATGTGGTAATATCACAGCAAATGATAACACTGTGCTTGCCTCTTCTCTGAAAGTTGGGACTTAAAATTTTATAAAAAACAGAAATGGCATATGATGTATGATCTGGTCATACTTCTTCTGCAAAGGTCTAAGTTCTGGGCTATGACAGGTGGAAATAAGGTTTGAGAGGAGAGCCCAAAACCAAATGTTAGTTTATTCTCAATAGACAAGGAGGAAAATAGTGGTGAGAGAAGTTTGGGGGCTGAAGGACATCCTGAGTGAAACATCATCCCAGTTTGTCACAGTAACTTCTGCACATGAATAACTCTGCTTATGTCACTCACCTGGAAATTTTCAATAGGCTGGAATTTCAGCAACATGAAGAGTACCCACCTGTTTGCTGGAGCTCACATGTATGACCCCCTAAAAATGGCAAACTTTTTTGTATTTTTTATGAAAAATAGGAATATAGCAGTAGAAGGGATTTTCTGGGTCACCAAGTCTCCTGCTGTTATGGGTAACCATGTCATATAATACCGTTCATAAACTAATCAAGTTCTGTTGTAAAACTAGTTAGGTTCATATTCTCCTCTACTTTGACAGGAAGTGTACTCCAAAACTTCATGTCTCCAGTCTACAAATCTATCTCGGATTTTCTTTTCTGGCTAAAGGGAAGAAAAAAACTGGCTGGACTAAAAGGAAAGCCTGAAGGATGTAACTAGTTGAGTTTCTCACTGATCAGCTCTAGGACCCATTCTACTAAACACTTTCATTTGTCCCCTGGACTGGAAAAAGTAGAAGTGAGACAGAGAAATGTATTGTTACTGCAAAGGTGAATAGGAGTTATCAGTACAGAACAGTATCAATCTGTCATATGGGAAGAACAGAATGACCTGGAGAACTGGATTAATTTAAAAGGAGTGAAATTCACAGGGGAAAAGGTCATGCATTTGGGAATTAATATAAAAAAATTCTGCATAAGCTGAGAGTTTATCAGTTCAAAATGACATAAGATGAGAAAGACCTGAGGCTATTTGTCAATAATAGAATATTTACAAGCCACTAATGTGGTGATGCTGTGAGAAAAAGGGCAAATGTGATATTAGGCTGTATCAGGCTAAGCATTTTGAGTAGGGATAGGGAGACAGAATGTTATTGTACAAGAACTGGGCACTGTAGACATTGGATGTATACAAACTTTATATTTCTACTGGTAAAATTACAGTCCCCCTCATGGGAATCCTAGGTGTGCAAATGTTCACATATTTTCTACTAGACCAAGAATGGTGGGTGTGATAGAAAAATAGATGAACTCCAGTGAGGTAGAAGTGTCCCCCAGTAGAGTTTTGACCAATGGAATGAACACTTGTATAATTATCTCACTCATAGAAACTGCAACAATACCTTCCATCGTCCTAGCATACATTGGTCTCCCCCTGCTTTCCCCTGCCCATCTCCCCCAATGTTCTGTGACTCAGTTATGTTGTCTAGGTTGGATTTTTATTTAGACAGAAGGGATTTTAATACAGGCAAATGCAAGATCCTCAATCTAGAGACAGAGATTTTTAATCATATTAGTCAAGGCAGGCAGAAGGTAGAACGGGGCGGCACCTTAGAGACAAAGTGGTTCAGAAAGTCATGAGGTTTCATAGGCAACAGCCTACTTCATCAGATGTTAGGAGTAGATTGCTAGGAATCAAAACTGTAGGCCACACTTAAAAGATAAGGGACCATATATTGTAATGCACTGACACTGAAAAGGGCTTACAGGCATGGCAGATAACCACTGGAACATAAGCTTGCAACGTTTTTGTTCAAACTATGACCAACGGATGCATAAGCATAAGGTGTATGACATATGGAAGAGGGATGGCATTGCCTCTATACAGAACACTAACAAAATAATCTCAGTGAAATAGTGTTTTTAGGTCTGCCATTTACAGTTAAAAAGGCTATTGGAAAAAAAAAAAGGCTCATCAACAATGAATCAAAAGGTAAAACATGTGCCTTAGAGTCAGCAACTTAAGAAGCTCAATGCACTTGACTCACGAGAAGAACATGAGGTAAATTTAACAAGCATGTATATAGAGCGGGGGTGGGAAAAATATGGCCCATGGGCTGAATTTGGCCCACCAATCCATTTTATCCACCCCACAAGACCCTTCTAATTATCAGCCCACAGCTGCCCCTCTGAAAGCCAGCAGAAAGGGGGCTTTCAGAGGTCACGTGCCATCAGACTGGGTGGGCTCTGTGCCTCCACCTCTGTGGGGCTCTCAGCACTCCATCTGGGAGCCCCATGTGGAGGCACTGAGCATGACAGCATGTGACTAGATTGCTGGTGAGTGGAGGGAGGAGATCATGTCTGCAAGAGGGGAAGATAGGTGTTGGATGTGTGAGTGGGTGTAGGTTCCCCCAACACCTTCCCCTCATGGCACACAGCCCCTGCCACTGGCAGCAGCAGCAGCAGCAGCAGCAGCAGGCACTCATGGCCCACATCAGGCAGATCCCTCTGGCAGCACACAGTTCCAACTGAGGCCAAGGACCTGCATGTGGTGGTGCAGAGCCAGCCTGGTCCACTGGCGTGTGCCTAGAAACCAGACTGGGTTGGCTCTGTGCCAGTATGTGGGGATTCTGATACTGCAGGCAAGAGCTATGTGTTATCAGCTAAGGACATCCCAGCTCCATGCCCCCACATGGGGCTTCCAGCACTCTAGTGGGGAGCCACAAATGTTGTCAAGGACCCAGCCTAGCCCAATGGAGCATAACTGCCCACAGAGCCTGGTCTGCATGCCATTGGGCCAGGCAGGACCTGTGCCACCTTCTCCTTCCTGGAGCTGTACACCATCAGGCTGGCCAGGCTGGCTCTGTGCCAACCCTTGGGTCTCCCAGCACCACAGCTGGGAGTGTATGCTGTCAGGCTGAGCCAGGCTGGGCTGGGTTGGTACCTTCACATGAGGCTCCCTGCTGGAGTGCTTCCTGCTGAGCTGGACCAGTGCAGTGGTGTGCAGTTCCTGCCTGCAGTGCCAAAAGCCCCATGTGCTGGCATGGAGCCAGCTCAGCATGGCTCAAAAGCATGTGAAGTGGGCTGGGTCAGGCTTGCTCCATGCCTCCACATACAGCTCTCAGAACCCCACCAGAGCCATAGATCACTGGGAGACCACCTGCTGCAGACCATGAGCACCCCAAGGGCCTGCTGACTGCTGCTGCTGCCGCCGGTGGCAGGGGCTGTGTGACATGGAGGGGGAGGCATTGGTGGTGGAGCACACACCCACCCACAAACACCACATCCACCAACATCCTCCCCACAAATCCCACATACCCCACACATTCCCCCATACCTGCACTCCCCACAGATTTCCTCACAAACCCACATATCCACACCCATTCACAACCTCCACACACACACACACACACACACACACACACACACATCCTTCCCACACACCCCATATCCCAAACTACCCCCACATACAATAGAAAAGAGTGAGACTATTTTGACCTATTGTGCAGTTGTCTGTATATACACTATACACATACATGTAAATCAGGACAAAAATATTTTTAAAAATAAAATTAAAATAAGTTATATTAGAAGCTTGATTTTTTTAGTATTTTTTTTTTCTGGTTCCAAGATGGAAATTCCCCTCTCCCCCCTTATCTCCCCCCCTCCCCCAGGAGTACTTTCAGGGACAAGGGGAAAGACTTCCAGTGACAAAAGTTAGAGGCTTCAAGTCCCAAGATGGCAGGAGTACCTTTGCTCCCCTCAGCAGCTGGAAGTCATTAAGCATCCCTCCAGCTGAAATAATCCCCCCTCTCCCCGGGTATAGAAGGCCTTCAAATCTTCACATAGAGGAGGGATTTGTGAGTGAATAGCTCTTTAACCCAGCAGAATGAAGCAGAACAATTAAGGGGATATGGACATGAAATAAAATACCTATTATTAAGTACAAGGGTAATTAAGCATTCAAACACCTCACCTAGGGAGTTGCCAGTCTCCTTTACTTGAAGTCTTTAAATCTAAAGGGAAGATATTTTTCTAAAAGGTATACTATAGATCAAACAGAAGTTTCAAGGTTGTTTCAGAAATTACTCTATGACATTCCAAGGTTTGCATTACACAGGATAAGATGATTGTAACAGATCTTTTTGGCCTTAAAATCTATGCATGTCAGTTTTGATTCAAAACCAATAATTGTATGTCTGTCAGAACATCTTACCTGCCATAACATTTGGGAGTTGAACCAAACTTACAGAAGTCAAAGAGAAGGCATACATTGACTTCAATTCTGAAAAAAAAGATGGTCTGGCACACACAATTCCTAAAAGAGTAAAATAAAGATTAGGGGATCTGAAAAAGTAAAGGTTTTAACTAAATCTGTCTAATGATGTTACTGGTCGAGAGCATCAGACTTCAATCAGTGTTAAAATACTTTCACAATTAACTCTACATTTCTAAAGAGAAATAACCTTTCTGGTTTTTTTTTTTAAGTAGTCTGCATCACCAAAATAGCAGACATGTATTATTCCTATTAGCAGCCTTTGTATGAATATTATGCCAGAAAATTATTCAGGCACAGATCCTGAAATCCAGGAGAAATTTTAACATTGACCTATATAAAGATAAAATTAATCACAAACTGTAGTGCAGAATATAAATCATTTCTAACTGCAAACCTTTCAGAATTGCCTTAAATATCCTTAAATGATCATCACACCTTATCAGGGAGCCAAAGCTATTGTTCACTTTGTTAGACTGTATGTGCTTTCCCCCTCATCATGCTTCAGTGCATTCAGATACAAGGAATGAAACTAGGTAAGTCTACACATGAAATTAGCATGGCTGAATACACTCCAGCATAGTTTGCACTAGAGTTTATTACTCCAGGGCACTACATTTACATACAGCACATTGAGCTTGGGTGGAGCAGCCCAGGCAGTCAGGGAATCCCATGCGTAGCATCATGCTCAGGGTTGTGTATATTTTTTTTTAATTAAGTGATCATACTGTTCAAATACTTGTGCATTATGCCAGGGTAGGAAGGGATGCTGGGTTTTTGGTTATAGCCATATTGGTCTAAGAACATAGGCGGGCAAGGTTCTTTGGGTAAATGTGATATTTTGTATTAGACCAACCGAGTGGTTGGGAAAAGGGTTCTTTGGAAGCTTTCAGGTGCAGTGACCCTTTTTCAGGCACAGGGAGTCTGCTCTTCTGAGACTCCAAGGGATGAACAAAGCTAAAAGTGTGACAGGCTGTTAGTGAGAATGTAAATAGGTGGAAATTAGGAAAACAAAAGGTAGGGAAGGGAGGGGGTGAAAATCAGGGGGGCAAAACCCCAAAGGTGAGTAAGGGATGCTCTACAGTAGTATTAATTCAAGGTAGACAGGGGGCTGACTATGAAAAAGTGAATAGCTGGAAATTAGGAAGACAAAGGGCAGAAAAGGAGGGGAAGGGAGGGGGAGGGGGGGCAAGAAAAGTGTAAGAGGTCAGGTCTGGCAGGTATCTGGTGAATCAGATGTCAGGCAGGTTGTAATGTGTTATAAATCCAATATTGTCTATATTGAGTCCATGATTTTTTGTATTCAGTAGGTTTACGAAGTTCATAGGCTCATCTATGAAAGGTGTTTTGTAAGTTCCCTTTGAGGATTAAAGCTAAGACATTGGAGAGGGAGTGACTGTCTTGTGAGAAGTGTGGCTGGGTATTCTTGGGAAGGAATGGATGGCATACAATGGAAAAAGACTGTTTTTAAAAAAATGGTTATGACCCATCTGCAATCCTAGCTGTCAGTGTTCCCACTCCCACATTTGTGTTTATGTAATACTAATATGACAGGGACAGTTTTCAAAATGTTTACTTATGGTTTTGTCCAATAGCTTCTGGTAGAACTGTACTTCAAATTTGCAAAGTGATGATTTAAATAAAGATCTTCTATGAAGAACATACCACTTGTGCTTCATGCTCTTGACAACCTAAATGACATGTATTTACATTTATGTCCTTTGTCATCCAATAAAATTATTTTACATTGCCAATGTGGTGATGGGACCAAATCCTGTTATCACTTGCATGAGTGCACACATACAAATAAATGCACACGCACACACATTTACTGAGGCATGCTGTCCTATTTTTGGAGATTAAAGATGCAAAGAGAGTCCCTCCTCATTGTGGAGTACAGGTAGCACATGCACATAGTTCCCTGACACTGGGCATGTCTACATGAGATGCTGCATTGCTTTAGTGATAAGCTATGTTGCCACACATAGCTCATCACTACAGCAACGTAGTGTCTATAAATAATGGTACACCACCATGACTGCTGGCAAGTACTGCACAGTCATTTAGTACTTGCAATAACTAAATGCCTGCAGTACCAAATGCACAGTCAAGAGCCAGTGGTGACATGTAGGGGGTGTACAGGGGTGCACATGTACCCCCTGAAAATGCCGGTCCACCCCCTGACTAGCCGTGCTCATCATTTAGGCAACAGGCGGGGCGGGGGCCAGGCCTGAGTCTCCCCCTTCCCCCCCGGCCACTGACTGGTCACTGGGAAGGCACGTGTCCCCCTGACTAAGGTGGGACCAGTTGCCCATGTCATGGGCACCTGTAGACATTCCCACAGTTTCCAAAATGTACAACTTCACCAGTCTACATGGATACTAGTTTTGTAGTACCGTTTTATTTTGGGCAGGCTTTGCTATATAATCATCTTCCATAGGGTGCTAAAACACAGAGGGAACTTCTGCAACTCATCAACTTCAATGGAGTAAATAAATTATTTTATCCATATAAACAAGAAGAGAATTTGCCCCCAAAATAGTAATTCAAAAGCTTCATTGATAGCTGCAGTGTTATTCATTCTGTTATCTCAAGAAAAATAATTTTCCTTGTTAGATCTTCTGTCTTCCAGTCACAGCATGTTTTTCACTTGAATAGATGAAGGGGACAATAGCACAGTCTGTGAGGAATGATAAAACTGGTGCCTATTTTCCCACAATCAAAATATGTAAATCATATTGCATGCCCAAGAAGTAGTTAAAATTAGAACATATGGAAAATAAAAGTCATATATTTAATCTCATTTTTCAAAACATCATTTATCAATAGTTTATTATGGATTCCTAGGGCAATTTTGTTATGAAGATGCAGCTGTAAGCTGACATTCATTTTTTTTTATGAAAAAGGTTACCAAAACTTTTTACAGTGCCATAAAGTTAAAACTGTTCTTCTTGTGAGATGATACCATTCATTTGAATGAAGAATTACAGACTTATCTAAGTTTAATAAAAAAGGTATGTTGTACAAAGATTAGGTATGATGTTATCTTTGTAGTGTTGTATTGATTTTAGCTTATAGAGATAAGCTATAATATTATTTATTAAAGATTTAATAAAGTACTGGCTATCAATGAGCTTATGTATCTACAGCAGATAATACATTAACCTATTGCTGAGATCTAGTAAATAATGAAAACAAGTAAATAATGAAAGCTACCCTTTCAAAAAAAAAAAAGTTTTTTTATATATTACCCTAAGAAATTTTTTGAGAGAATTTTAAACTTTTCTATGACTGGCTGGGAAATGTATAGAAGAATGGTAGCCAATTAGTCTGGTCCCATGAGCCAGATAAGCAGTTCAGGGTTGCTCCATGGGATGGATTTGGAAGGTTGGTTCAGCCCATTGGACTCTCACCTGGCCCATGGGTCCAGAAATTTGCTGGTGGGATAAGTGGTGGCAGTATTACCATGGCTCTGGGAACTTTGGTGTTTTATGCTGGCCCTGCTTCCCATCCTACAAATTTATGAAACTGTGAGGAACCCCAGGGGCTGGAGGGCATGGTTCCATAAGCCAGATCTGGCCCCTGAGCCATTTCTTAGCCATCCCTAGTATATAATATGCTTATAATAAAATATGGACAAGGTGTGGGATATTGCTGCTTTATTTACATTTTACTATCATCAGAATTAAAACCTGGAGCCATAAACACAGTGAGTGTGTCTATACATGCATTTATTCAGGCTTAAATTTACTGTGCAGTAAATTATTGTGCAGTGAGTGGGAATAGGCAGGTGTCTACACATGCAGGTGACCTGAAACTAAATGTAGACCCAAGCTAAAACAAGAGCTGCCTGCCAGCACTTGAGACTAACTTTTGTCCCAAACTGAAGCCAGAAGAGGTGGCAAGCCAGGAGCCCTGGGGTTGGGTGAGCTGCCCCCCTAGTGGCTGGGCAGACCCAGCAGGGAGACCCCTTTGGGTTACTGCAAAGTAACACATCTACATGTGTATTACTGCACAGTAAATATTTACCTCTTTAAGTTACCAACACATGGTACCAGGAGTGGGGTGCAAAGAAAGAAAAAAAATGGATCATGTCAAAATTCCAGAGTTAAAGCTGATCACCATATGGACCAGCTAGAATTACCAAGAAGGAAGATTCATTCAAGGCAGCTATTTTGTTAAATATAGCAAGCCCAGAAGCTCACTGTCTTTATAATAGCATACAACTGACAGAAGCAAAAAAACTATGGCACAGTATTAAATTTTTGGAGGAATATTGTATACGCAAACAAAATGAAACTTTGAACGGTATAATTTCCACATGAGACAACAGAAAGAAGGCAAGACAGTTGAGGAGTTTGTCAAAGACCTGAGCCAGATATTCAACTTTGGAGACCTAAAAGAATCCATGATCAGAGTTCAGATGGTATTGGCTATAAGGGATACAAGCCTCAGGAAAAGACTGGATCCTGAGATTAATTTGAAAAAGGCAGTTAAAATGCACCAAGTGGCTGAGGTAACAAATGCCAGGCTGCAAAGCTAGAGAGGAAAAAAAAGCAAGCTGAATTAGGATTACAAGATGACAAAAACCTAGGGCAACACACAAACAATAGAGAAAGAAAGACCTCACTATGAAGAAGGAAGCGCAGGCCAGAGAGAATTGGTTGAAGAAACAATGGTCAGCTGCAGATGCTGTGGGAGTTACCACAAACCCATGTAATGCCCTGTATTTGGTAGGTGCTGCAATAAATGCAAAAGATTCAATCACTTTGCAAGCATTTTTAAAAAGGAGTGGGATGCATCACACAAGAAACAGCAGGTGCATGCTCTCTGCAACAAGGAAGAGAAAGAATTCATCATTGTCACAGTGCAAGATGAAGTTCATTCCTCTGAGGACTGGATACCCTGGACACCAATAGATTAATGGTAACTTTTAAATTAGATACAGCGTCATAGGTGAATGTAATACCAGAATATGTTATTCAAAAAAAGAAAACTAAACCTTTGTGCTATGAGAATAAGAAAGTGAAACTTAGAGCATATCATGGGAATATGATTGCAACCAAGGGTGTTTGTGCACTGCATATTAGCCATGAATAATATAGTAAAAATTCAGTTTGTAACAGTCCCAGGAAAGCTATCACCAATTATTGGGTTGTGAACACATGATATTCTAGGCTTGATTAAGAGAAAGGATGCCATCAAGGGTCTAGAAAGCAAGAACATAGAAAAATGGTGTTATGGTGTGTTTCAAGGCATAGGGAAACTGTCAACTGAGTAAAAGTTAGAGGTAAGAGAACCAAATACTCCATTAGGGTAATGGAGGAGCCCATAGCTCTGTGGTATTAAGCTCCATTGACTTATTTATGAGCTCAGGAAACAATTATGTATTAGTGCTGGATTATTTTTCTCACTATCCTGAAATTACGTCGCTTGAACAAGAGTAAACTATGTCATAACTCACATCAAAATGGTTGTTGCTAGACATGGGATTCCACAAATTGAGAAAGCAGACAACAGAACTCAATTCAACTGTCTTGATTTTAAAGAATTTGCAAACAAATATGGATTCCATCACAACACTTCAAGTCCTAAGTACCCACAACCCAGTGGTCTGGTGGATAATGGAGTACAAATAGTGAAGAAATTGTTGGAAAAAAGCTACAGATTCACACACTGATATTTACTCGTCACTCTTAAATTACAGGGCAACACCCATGAAACATGGATAGCTCTCAGCAAAAATGCTTTTTAAAAGGAAACTCAAAACCAGGCTTCCAAATCTTGTGCATGATGCTCATCAGAATGAAAAACAAGACATGAAAACACTTTAAAAAAATTGACATATTCAGAAACAATGGTGTTATGACAGGGGTTCCAGGGAGTTACCAAAACTGCAAAACAAAGATATGGTGCTTATTTCAGAAGAACAAATGTAGAAATAAAAAGCAGTAGTTTCCCCATCAAGTAGTTCCCAAATCCTATAAAGTAGTCATACCAGAAGGGCAGGTGTTAAGAAGGAACAGATAACACTTGCAGTTCATAAAGAGGAGAAAAAAAGCAGATTCACAAGTTTCACCTAAGGAAACAGAGGTAACATCAAAGCAACAAGAAATGATGGAGAAGATTGGAAACGATACAGAAATACAGACATCTTGACAAGGAAACCAAACACATAATGATAAGGATTGAGAATGCAGAGAAACTGAGATCATTTAGAGTCAACACAAAGATGTTGAACTGTGCTTTAACTATGGGTTGAACTAAATTTCCAGTGTTAGTATGATATGGTAGGCCTGTGCAAAGTGGAAAGTATTCGCTTTGGATTTGGTGATTCAGAGGGACAGTAATTTGATTTGGTGATTCAAATCCCTGTCCCAATTAAATTCAGCTGAATCCAAATCTGAAGACATTTGGCACTGAATGTTAGTCAGCCATAGACTATACAGGTAGGCAGTTCTGTCAGGGGCAGCTGGAGGAGCAGCTGGATGTGCCCCGGCTTGAGCCGGCAGCCCCAGGAGAAGCCATGGCTTGTCCAGCTTCCCCCTAACTGCCCCCCTGCTGGGGCAAGGCAGGTAGTGCTGGCAGCCCTGGGAGAAGCCGCGAGGGCTGGGGAGAATTGTCAGGAAGCGGGAGGAATGATTGGGAGCAGGGGGGAATGATCAGGGAGCTGGGGGGAAGCCCCTGTTTGTTCCCCTAGCCCCAGATCATTCCCCCCCAGCTCCCCAATTATTTTCCCCCAGCTACCACAGCTTCTCCCGGGGTTACCAGCTCAAGCTGCAGATCATCTGGCTGCTCCCTCAGCTGCCCTGCCACTGGGGTGAGGCAGGCAGTGTTGGCAGCCCTGATAGAAGCTGCAGGGTTTGTGGGGGAATGAACAGAGGTTTCCGTGTAGCCAGGGTCACCAATATACAGCCATTGGGATCCCACCTTGCCACTCTGTGATTAAGTTTATTTGGTTAACCAAGTGCTAATTCAATGCACAGTAACTTGTGCTACTGCGCAGTAGCACTGGCACACATTTTTGGGCTTTTTAATGCTTACTGTGCAGTAGACTAATAACACTGCACAATAGTATGTTAGCATGGTTTTTTACTAGCATGCTACTGTGTAGTGTTATTAGGCTACTGTGGAGTAAGCATCTTGTGTAGATATGCCCACTGTGTACAGAAAACCAGCTATGACTTTGGGCAAGACATCATGACCCTCATTGGCTAGAATGAGAACACAGTACAAGCAATAGAGACCCCAAACAGAAGAATTAAAAGAGACTTGACTGCTCCAGTGGCCACTGTCATTCAGATGGTGGATCACTTGTGTAAAAAAATAAATAAATAAATAAAAACGCACCAGCAGAGATTAAAGGAGGCCAGTTACATAACTGATGCATCACACAGGAAAAGAATACCAACTCAATAACATTACTGGCAATGCTTTATACCCACACATATGAAAAATAGTGAACACTTACCCAAAATGAGACACTGGGCAGGTTCGTAGAATGGCAAGAGCCGAGAGGTTGCAAATCTGGAGACTCTAAAGGAGTTCATACTATCTGAGAATTTGTTGGGTCCCATGGTATTTCACTGAGGGTGTAACCAGTTGCCAAATTCAGGAATCAGAGGTTTACCTAGAGGCCTAGAGAAGGTAGGAGGTAACAACAGTACCCTATCCTTCAGGGGATCCTCATGACCAGTAGCATAACAATGGAAGGGAAACTGAGACACCAGGCTTGGGGTGGCGGGGAGAGAATAGAAGTGGCTTCACTGCTTGACCAGCCACTGCTATGCTGCCATCAGAGCAGAGAGTGATGCTGCCTGATCAAGTGTTGCTGCATCTGGGCACTCAGAAATCATACTAGTTCCTCTGCTCATGAGCAACAGTACCAGGAAGTCATTTTAATGTTCCTGGGCAGATATTTTGGCCAGTAAGTTACTGGGGAACCTCCTTCTTCCACCCCTGGCAACAAGAACCCACTAGTTTTCAGCACTTGTAGTCACAATTTGCCAAGCTCTAAGAGAAAATATTGAGAGGTGAGAATGTATGCATAGATACTGTAAGTAGGCTATGTTAAAATTGGTTTTGGTTAAAATCATGATGCACTAAAGATATTACTTTTCAAGAGATCACTTTACAAACAGAACACATATTCGCCCTGAGGTGGGAGGCACAAACCTTACATTAAGTTCCACCATTTTTAAACTTGGTGAATGTAGACACTAGAAATATTCAGAAATAAAGGTGGAGAAAGAACTTTAAAAATAACATTTCAGTTTCTCAGGGTTTGGAATATATTTATTTTATATTGGGTGCATCTATACATGTATTTACTAAAGCCTAGATCTACTGTGCAGTAAGATACTGCACATAAGGGTATCAGGGCAGGGGCTACACATATGAGGATTAGGGAGCAGATATACTCTCACTTCCATGCAGCCCTTGCAATGTGCCCCTGGTACCACCAGATGGCACTCCAGCCCCCCACTCCCATTAGCCCAAAGTCTGGCAGGCAGCACCAGGCCAGGAGAAAGCTCTCCCCTGGCCCCAGGGAGATGTCTGCTGCTGGGGTGGGGACAATGTCCCCCTGTCTTGGCAGCAGGTAACTCCTTACCCTGGATCCCCAATCAGGGGCACAGGGCTTAGAAAGAGCTGCAGAGGAGGGGCAGATCCCAACCCCCTACTCTGATCCACCGGTAGAACAGAGGTTAGGACCTGCCTCTCCCCTGCAGCTCTTTCTAAGCCCCATGCCTTGATCACCTAAGCAGAGCATGGGACTGGGACCTGCCCATGATTGTGACAATTCCTGGCCAGCTCCAGGCTGCATGGGGAAATCTGCATGTGCAACCTGGAGCTGTCTGGAGACTGCCCAAAACAGTACAGTCTGCAACCACCTCCCTAGTGCACATGCTTTCCTGCACAGCCTGGGCCTGGCTGGGAACTGTCCCAGTCACGGGCAGGTCCCAGCCAACTCCAGGCTGAGCAGGGAACTGTCCCTATACAAGGAGCTCCCAGCTCCTGCTCTGTAATCACAATTGTGATCATGGAGTGGGGACTAGGGAGCTTGTTCCTTGCCCAGCTCCATGAGTGCAGAACTTTGTCCAGCTCCGTGCTTATAGATTTGGGTGGGGAAGCAGCTTCCCAGGCCCTGCCAGCAGGAAGCTCCCAGCACCAGCTGTGTGACTGTGGAGCCACTGCTGGGAGATTCATAGTTTCATAGTTGTTAGGGGCTGGAAGGACTTTACAGATCATCAGGTCCAACCCCACTGCACCTGGGCAGGAAAGACTGCTGGGATCAGATAACCCCAGCAAGATGGGCATCAAGATACTTTTTGAAGATCGCCAGGATGGATTACTGTACTACCTCTGGGGAGAGCCTGTTCCAAACCTTGGGCACTCAACTTATAAAGTTTTTTCTTATGTCAACCATTAAGTGATCCTCAATAAACTTGTGCCCATTATTTCTTGTCCTCCCCTGGGGGGTGCTGGTGAACAGATACTCCTTCAGGCCCTGATGTATGCCCTTGATATACTTATAGGCTTCCACTAAGTCTCCCCTGAGTCTTCTCTGCTCCAGAACAATCTCAAGTCTTTCAGCCTCTCCTCAAATGACCTGGTCTCTAGGCCTCTATTCATGCATGTGGCCCTCTGTTGGATTCTCTTGAGCTTCTTCACATTCTTCCTGAAGTGCAGCACCCAGAACTGAATGCAGAACTCCAGCTGCTGTCTCACAAAGGTCCAGTACAGAGGGAGGATGACATCCTTAACATTGAGATGTCTGGGTAGATGCATGGCATTATCTCTGCCAGCTACAGCATCTCATTTGTGGCTCATGTTCATTTTGTCTGTCATGACACCCAGGTCTCATTCAGATGTGGTGTTATAAAAGTAGCACTGCTGAGCCTGTAAGTGTATTGTGCACTATTTCTCCCCAGATGGAGTCCTTTATATTTCTTCACATTAAACAATATCTGGTTGAGGTCTTCCCACTTACGAGCTTGTCCAGGGTGGCCTTTATTGCCGGCCTGTCTTTGAGCATGACTACGCTCCCCCATAGTTTGTACAGGAGGTCATCAGCATACTTTGCTAGGTTGCTTTTTATACTCACATCTAAATAATTGAACATGTTGAAAAGCACTGGTCTAAGTACTGAACCCTGAGGGATGCCGCTGGTCACCCTCTGCCATGATGACTCAGTTCCATCGATTAATACTCTCTGGGTCCTACCATAAAGCCATTTACCTAGCCACTGGACCATAATGTAGTTGAGGCCACATTTTCCCAATTTTTTTTCATTAGGACTTCATGGGAGGCCAAGTCAAACGCCTTTTTAAAGTCCAGGTATATGACACCAACCTCATTTTCCCCATCCAGATGGTGAGTAACCTGATCATAGAAGGAAATGGCTAGCTTCTCTGTAATGGATTCTTTGATAATTTTCTCCGGGATTTTATGAGGGATTGAGGTTAAACTGATTGGCCTGTAATTTCTTGGGTCCTCCTTTCTCCCTTTCTTAAAGATAGGCACCACATTGGCCTTCTTTCAATCTTCTGGGAACTCTCCAAAGCACCACAAGCCTTCAAATAACTTTGCCATTGGTCACACAATGACATCAGCCAGTTCTTTTAAGGACCCTCGGGTGTAGTTCATCTGGTCCTGTTAACTAGTAGATATTTAGCCTTTGTAGGTGCTCCTCCACAAAATAGATGCCAACTATGGTGGGTGGTCAACCTCACCATGGTCATCCTATATTCTGTCAAGCAGGCTAACACCCTTGGACTGGTGGAATGCTGACAGGAAGTATTCATTCAGGAGTTTGGTTTGGTCCAGAATGTCAGTTATCAGCTGTCCCATTTCATTCATCAGGGGCCCTATGCTTCCCTTATTTTTTCTCTGACTTCCTACATACAGGCTTCTACCCTGGGGGTGTTTAAGAGGAGGTTAGATGCACATCTTGCTGGGGTCGTTTGACCCGAGTATTCTTTCCTGCCGTGGCAGGGGGTCGGACTAGATGATCCGCTCAGGTCCCTTCCGACCCTAGAAACTATGAAACTATGAAACTATGAAACTATACCAAAGACTGCAGCACTAGTCAGCCAAAGACTGTGGCATTAGCCAACCAAAGACTGAGGCGCTGGTGTCATCGGAAAGACTTTGGCTTCCATGAGCACAGCCCACTCTTTGGTGAGAGAGGCAGTGAGCTGCTGGGAAGAGATAGCCTCCACCTCTCTCCTCTGGGGAGGAGGCTCTTCTCAGCCAGACTGGCTTACCTGCTCTACCAGGCTATAAACTAAGCCCACTGGGGGATGGCGGGATTACCACCTCTGCTGGCCAGCTGAGCAACCCTTGCAAAGCCAGCAGGCAAAGGTACTTAAGGGAGCCCACCCTTGCCCCATCCCTGGTACAATCTGTGGGCAAGGGAAGAGCCCCCAAGGGGACACTTGTCTGCCTGTACAGAAATGCCAGGAGCTTGGGGAACAAGTAGGAGGAGCTCATCCTTCTGCTCAATGCAAAGAATTATGATGTCACTGGGATAACAGAGACCTGGTGGGACTCCACCCATGACTGGACCACGGGTATAGACGGCTATACCCTGTACAGGAGGAATAGTGTAGATAAAAGGGGCGGGGGTGTAGAGCTCTATGTTAAGGAAAGCTACATGTCCTGCAAGCTGATATTGGTGACCAGGGTGGACAGCTAGAAACCCTCTGGGTTAAAATTCATGGGGAACATGGCACAGGGGACACAATGGTGGGAGTCTACTACAGACCTCCCACCCAAAGTCCTGAGCTTGACCAGGAGTTCGCCCAGGAGCTGGCTGAGGCCACATGCTCCAGGACCATGGTTGTCATAGGTGACTTCAATTACCCGGACATCTCATGGGAGGAACACTCAGCAAAATCTGAGCAGTCGCAAAGCTTCCTCTCATGCGTGGATGACCTCTACCTGATTCAAGAAGTCTATGGGCCAATGAGAGGCAAAGCGCTGCTCAACCTGGTACTGGCTACTGACGATGACCTAATCAGCAACCTAGTGATCAATGGGAAGCTGGGTGACAGCGACCATGAGCTGATCATCTTCACCATCTGCCATAAAGCTGGCAAGTCAGTCAGCAACACAGAAGTCCTTTTCTTCATAAAAGCTCACTTTGACAAGCTCATGAGGCTTGTCAGTCAGGCCCTAAGGGACCATGACCCCAGGGAGAGGGGAGTTCAAGAAGAGTGGTTGCTCCTCAAGGGAGTGATCCTCAATGGACAAGCTAAATCTATTCCATCTCGAAGGAAAGGCAGGAAGAGGGCACAGCAGCCACCATGGTTCTCCAGGGATCTAGCAGACCTTCTGAGGCTAAAAAGAAAATCCTACAAAGGATGGAGGACGGGATTAATCTCCAAGGAGGATTATTCTGCACTGGTCCAGTCCTGCAGGGAGTATGCCAGGAAAACCAAAGCTGCAACTGGACTCCAACTAGCTTCAAGCATCAAGGACAAAAAAAAAGTCCTTTTTCAGATACGTGGGGAGCCGGAGGAAAAGCAAGGGCAACATTGGACCCCTGCTGAACCAGTTGGGGCAACTGATGCCCAGGAAAAAGCCAACCTATTAAATGGGTACTTTGCATCAGTGTTTCATCAGTCCCATGGGATGCCTATGCCCACTATGGGACAGGGAGGTCCAGGCGGGGGAGATTTGCTGCCCTCCATAAATGCTGACCTTGTGAAGAAACACCTTGAGGAGCTGGATACCTTCAAGTCAGCCAACCCTGACAATCCAGGGTACTCAAGGAGCTGGTAAGCGTCATAGCTCAGCCCCTGGCAAGGATCTTTAAAAAATTCCTGGTGCTCTGGTGTAGTGCCCGAAGACTGGAAGAAGGCCAACGTTGTGCCTATCTTCAAGAAAGGGAGGAAAGTGGATCTGGCTAACTATAGGCCCATTAGCCTGACTTCTATCCTGGGGAAGATCTTCGAAAAGTTGATTAAAGAGGCCATCCTTAATGGACTGACTGAGGCCAATATCCTAAGGGATAGCCAGCATAGGTTTGTTGTGGGTAGGTCTTGCTTGACCAATCTCATTTCCTTGTATGACCAGGTGACCTATCACCTGGACAAGGAAGATGAGATTGATGTCATATATCTTGACCTCAAAAAAGCCTTTGATCTGGTATCTCATGATCACCTCTTGGCAAAACTAGCCGACTGTGGTCTTGGGTCCACCATGATCCGCTGGCTGGGAAATTGCCTCCGTGGTCAGACCCAGAGGGTTGTAATTGATGGCAGTCACTCATCATGGTGTCCTGTGACCAGTGGGGTCCCCCAAGGCTGTGTCTTTGGACCCATATTGTTCAACATCTTTATTAATTATGTGGACATTGGAATCAGAAGCGGACTGGCCAAGTTTGCTGATGACACCAAACTTTGGGGCAAAGCATCCATGCCAGATGAAAGGTGAGTGATCCAGGCTGACCTGGACAGGCTCAGCAGATGGGTGGATCAGAACTTAATGGTGTTTTACACCGAAAAATGCAAGGTTCTCCACCTTGGGAAGAAAAACCTGCAGCATCCTTGTAGGCTCGGCAGTGCTACACTGGCTAGCACTACAGAAGAAAGAGACTTGGGGGTCATCATTGACCACAAGATGAACATGAGCCTGCAATGC
>NW_017728918.1:22085321-22097850 GCF_001723895.1 Crocodylus porosus | reverse complement strand
AGAGCATATTAGATTCTTACCTTGCTGGGATCCTATGACCCCAGCTGACTTCCTGCCCTTTGGGTGGGGGGCTGGACTCGATGATCTTCCAAGGTCCCTTCCAGCCCTAATGTCTATGAAATCTATGAAATCTATAAAATCTATACCTAAAGATGAACATTTTGCTGTTCTTGTTTCTGGTTGCCAATCTGTACTTGGTTTGTGCATTTGCTGCCCTGATCTACTCCTTGCAGACACAGAGAACAGCCAAGTCTGCAGGCAGCTGGGAACTCAGCCTGGTCTGGCCCTGTATGGAACAGTGCACAACAGGTAAATGGAGTGCACAACAGGTAGTGCACAACAGGTAGTTGATGGGAAGGGGCATGCGTAGACGGAAAAGGCATGGGGGGGCAGATCAAGGTCTCTGTCGGGGGAAGGGGGGGTGGAATAGGGCCCTGGGGTGGGTTGTGGGATGCTTGGAGCCCAGAAAGGTTGTCCAGGAGTGCAAGGGGTCTCCCACCACTGCACACCCCCCCAGGGTCGGCACAGTGGTCACGTGTAACCCAGATCTGTGTGCAGGGAAGTAAGCATGTGCGCATGTAGATGTATGTGCTTACTTAAACTACGCTAATTAACTGGCAGGTATCTCATGTAGATGTACCCATCTTTTATTAAATATTTTAAAGTAACTGAAACCCACAAAATCATTTGTGATTAAATTTTTACTACAAAAGTATTTCTTTAAATACAGGACTTTTAGTTATCCTTTGACTGAATAAGGGATTTTTAGTTATACTTTCACTGAATACTGTAACAGCTGCGTCACACAGCCCCTGAGCTGTGGGTGACCCTTGTGCTTCCCTCTGTGCCAGTTTCACCCCCTGAGCAGCACCCACCCACTGGCACCCCTCCTGGACAGTCACAGAGGGCACTGCCACTGTGGAGAAAAGCCCCCACAGCTCAGGGCCCACTGGCAGTTTGCTTCCCAGCTGCAGGAGAAATTGGGAGGCTCCAAGGGAAAAAAAAAAGGATTGGGCCTCTTACCGCTTCCCTCCCCTCCCCCTTTCAGCAGAGCCTGCCCACTTTATGGTGGGGGACCTCGGTGTTTCATTCTAGCTCTGACTTGCCTACATGTCTGTTTAAAATATCTCAGGAATTATAATAATAGCATGCTTATTCTGTCTGTCCAGAGCACTCTGATTGGTTGTTTTGATATCCAATCATGATGCTTACTGATACAGCCAATGAGAGTGCTCCAGACAGACAGAATAAGCCTATTATTATTATAGATTATTTTATTTTGAGAATATTTGTTAAATGGTTCTCAAGAGCAAGCACTTAATAATACATGGGTAGGGGTAAAAAAAATTCTAACCATTTAAATAATGTTTCTAAACCAAAGCTTTTGGAAAACAAATCCAACATATTTATTAAAAATATCACGACTATCTTGAAAAAAAACTCAACTTTTTCATAAATTTTTATAGAAATGTCACTTTCCTATTAAAAAATAAATTTTCCTTCCCCTGCCAACAGACAGTTAACAATATCAATGTAATCATAAAAAGGAAAGTGTGCAGATTAGTAGAGGGAGCACACTGGTCTTTTGAAAACATTCAAATCATCAGCATGTGTCAAATTTTATTACAGGGCACATCTACACAAAATGCTACATTGCTGTAGCAATGAGCACTACATCACTATAGCTTGTCCCTATCGTGACATAGTGTCTAATAATAACCATGCGCCATGAGGACTGGCAGGTACTGGATAGTCATTTAGTACTTGCTAAAGCTTGTTAAAGTACTTGTTAGTACGTTAACAAATACTTGTTAGTACTTTAACAAATACGCGCTGAAGCAAGTACTAAAAGTCGATACAGTACCATATGTGCAGTCAGGGGCACACAAAGTCATGTCCACAGGGTTCTAAAGTAATGTTGGAGCCACTAACAATATAATTTGCAAATACATGGATAATTAACAAAGTCCTAGTGATATGGTGCCCATCTTCAGAAAGGGGAAAAGGATAAAGGAAGACCCTGGAAAATATACACTCATCGGCATCATATCAATACCTGAGAATTTACTAGGGCAATCGTAAAACAGCAAATGATCAGGCATTTGTAGAAGGAAGGGATGATAAGTACTGTAATCAAATAGATTTGCTAAGAACAAATAATGCAAACTTGCTTCATTTCTTCCTCTGACAGGTAATTTGTTTTGGTGGATGAAGGGAATGAAGTATTTGGTAAGACTTTTGATACAGTCCAACATTACAGTCTTGTAATTAAACTTAAGAAATATGGACTAGATAGAATTGTACACATAACTGGTTGAATAAGTGCACACATGAAATAACTGCAAGTGGATCAGTGTCAGAATTCCAGGAGGTTTCAAGTGTGCTTGCATAGGTGTCTAGTTTAAGTTTGCAGGAAAAGAGAATATACTGAATAAAATTGAAGATGACCCAAAACTCATGGGTGGGCAGGAACGGGGTCAACCATTTTGGAGGTTAAGAATAGAATTCAAAACAATCTAGACAAATTAGAGAATTGGATTATAGACAATAGGATGGTGTCTGGAAAAAAAATGTTTCTTTCCTGTTACTGTATGGGTTTATTTTCCATTAAATGTAAATTTTCTCAGAAGCAATAAGTATCGGCCACAGCAAAAGCTAGGGGCTTTGACTGTGGTGTGCTAATGCTTCTGCTGAGACTTAGAAATCTAGCATTTCCTGGCTAGAAGGTCTCCTCCTCTGCTTATGGTCAGCCCAATTGTTACACTTAAAGTAAGGAAGGAATTTTACCCTACCACCAGTTTGGCACAGATTGCGGGGGGCATAATCTTCCTTTGTAGTTGGGGTATGGTCCTTCTCCACAGCCATCTAGAATGTATTTCAGCAAACTACTTACTGTCCTTGCAGTGGTAGGGCATTGACAGTGCTCTCATCCTGCTTTACCTGCAGCAATAAAGGATGTGTTTGATGTTTGGGCATTGTGCCTAGTAACTGTGCATGAGAGTTGCTTCTGAATTTTTTAAGAATAGGTTAATAAACCATTGCCCAGGAGTGCTTAGATTGTGCTATTAGTTTTATTTGGTGGTGGCTAGGCTGCAGCATTGTGTACAATTCTAGGGACTGCATTTCAAGGAGGAGATAGAGAAACTGAAGAGGATCCAAAGGAGAGTGCAAGCATGATGAAGATGTTGGGATGCAAGCTACATGAAGAAAAGTAGAAAAAAAACCTATGATTCTGTTAAACAAAAACTTTCAACCTATTTTTATGAAAGTTGTAGTTATTATGAAAATAAATACTGTTGAGATAAGTTAAATGTGACCCAAACAGTGTCTAACTTGTCAGTAAAATGGGCACACTGAAAAATCTAACCTGTAACATAAGAATATTCAAAAAATAGCAAAGTGCATCTAAAACTTGATCAAAATAACCATATCAAACTGAGAAAAAATTTATATAACCCCACCCACCTTCAAATGATTAACTCCTCCCCTTTATGGTTATGACCAGGGAACCTGATAAAAAAAAATCCCAATTTTTGGATATAAAAAAGTAACCTCAAATCCACATTTTTCCATGACTGAAATGAAACACTACTAATATATATACTAACCTATAGTTAGATTACTTTTTTATATCCAAAAATTTGGGATTTTTTGTCAGAGAAAACCAGGATTCCTGGTCATGACCTACAGCCATTAGAAGTTAATGGAATGTCATTTATTTATCATGAAGGCCTTTGGATCATTCACAAATTGAAGACAACCTTCTCCCAAATTCTGTGATAAGAAATTAAATGATTTTTTTAAAGTTTTCAAATCAAGCCTACGCTGTCTGAAACATTTCAACTTTTAGCAGTGTAAATAAAAACAAACATAAACTATTCTTTTAAGCAAATACAGTTGGAAAGTCTCTCTCTGGCTTTCAAAGTCAGCACAGACTTATAAACTTAAATAAATCCTTTGTATCTTCTCAGGTACAGTAATTTCTTGAAAGAGCTATAACTAGATGACATTCTTCCACATCCTGTCAAAGTTCTCAAATAAAAGCTTTGGCACTCAAAGTTCTATTCATGTGCAATGAAACTTCTTTTATCCAACTTAAATAACTAAAGAAAAAGTAATTTTCTTGCTGAAAAAATGAGAGATTATAAAACCAAACATGCTTATACTTGAAGAGTTACAGTTCTCTTGAAGATTGTTTTAACTTTTGTGTACATTATTGGTTCAGAAGCATCAATAGAATAGTCTACCTGGTTCTTCATGGGTAAGCTTAAAGGATGAGGATGGAGGTATTTTGATCAAACTGCATATATCACTCTTTTTTTTTTTGCAATCATTGAATTGCTAATAATTTCTTTTTTAAACAGAGAAATCTTTAGGGCAGAGATTGTGTCTTCGATTGCAACTGGAAGACAAGTAATAAATTGTATCTTCAAACGAAATTTTCCAAACTAAGCACCTATATCATTATAGAATCTGCATTAGCCTTGTGGGGTTAATGATGTCATTTAGCTCATTTATCTATCTACTATCCATTGCCCTGTATGAGAGGGAGATGAATGAACCATTTTTTTTATTTAACTTCATACCTTCAATTTTGTCTTTTGAAAATAATTTTGTTGATTGCCTGATAAGATATATCATTCCATTTACTTTCATTGCAAATGCCTGATATTGTCTCTATTACTTATCAGTAGAAAACCCTATATTGAACTATATATGGTAGCTGTAAACCATCTTGTAGTTCATCAGTTAAATTTACCATTAGAACTCATTTCCTTTTTCTCTGTGGTAGTACTATTTATTTATTTTTTTAATGACTATGGCATATATTATACTTACTGGGGAGCAAAACTAATAATTTCACAAAAAAAAAATAATGTCATTTTGCCGCTCTGTTCACTTCTCAGACACTGAACATTAGCTTACTCATTGTTTTCTATCATTATCTGTATAAATACACACAGATGTTCCAGCTTTTCTTTGTTCTTACCGCAGATTAGACAGTGACATTCCACTTGTAGAAATTACAGTTTTTCAGACTTCTGACTATTATTTGTCAGTCCTCAGAAGAACTACTATATGTGAAGAGTACAATGATCTACATATGTATTCCGAATGCTAAATTGTTCACATAGTTTCATTAACCTTTACTCTCTGTTAAAAAATGAAACATATATATTCAGACCCTATAAAAATGCCAGATTCTGATCCATCTATTTCTTATTTCCTAGGTTGAAAGAGGAGATTAGAATTATTCATATTTCCACTAGGAAGTGGATCACACCTTGCACGGAACATGAGAGTGGTTTATAATGTCAATGACGGGGCAGACTGAATAATAAATGTGTCCATTTTCCATTTTGTGTCCATTGTGACATTTTAAAATTCATTTCAAGAATTTCCTGTGGGCATAATCAGATTTGAATATAGACTTATGAAATTCAGTCCCTCAGAACTGCCTCCCCACCTTTTCCCTATTTCTTTCTGATTGTTTAATATTGAGTTTGATCTCTACCTCTTCATGTCTTCATATTAATTTACCACGAGACATTATCCTTTCAGAATGCAAACACATGTTCTCCTAGCAAGTATTTAAGTCCACTCTAAGTGTTTTGCGATTAGATCTACTTCCTGATTGGTGAAGTCAGCTCTTTGGTCATGTTTATGTAGGAATCTGAGTACTTCTGGCTAATAAACATCATAAGTGACATTGTGGTCTTCATGACAATCAGTGGGTGCATATACATGTGTGCATTTACTGCTCAGCAACTGAAATTACTGCACAGTATGGTCACACATTTACATGTGCACACCCATGTAACACAGTACATATGGAAACTTATGCTGATTTGAGCGTAAATGTGATACCTGCATCATGCAGGTATCAAATTTACACAAGATTAGTTACTGCACAGTAACATGTGTAGACATCTTACTGTACAGTAACACTGTGTGTGTGGACTGACTTGAGACTAACTTTAGTCCCAAGTGAGTCCACACACATAGTATTAATGTGCTTTAACACCTGCATGTGTATATGCTGGCCTATTCCCATTTACTGTGCACTAACGTACTTTGCAGTAAATTTAAGCTGGCATAAATGTATGTGTAGACATGCCCACTATGTCCTGTTTACCCATGTTTGGTTGATCTTATTCTACACTTAAGTGATGTAGATAATAAGCTCTTCAAAACCAGTGGGTTGAAGGTTTCAGTGACTGTGTCCTCAAACTTTTGTCTATTGCTTTCATAAAACTCAAATTTTTTTTGGTGTGTAAAGAAATAAACCATGGGATGATGTAGCCTGGGAATGAACAGAAACTTGTGACAGGTGTCAAAATGTCTCCACTGAAAATGGAGCTGCTGCACATTTGTTTTTGCTAGCTCTGTGACTGTAGAACATTTTTACTCTATAAAGGAGTCTTGTCTTATTAATTCAACTTACTCAAGGGAGTGGCAACTCCATACCTCACTGAAAGGAAAGAGTCTCATTAGATTTACTTTTACAAAGAGTTGCCTTCCTTGAAATATTTTATCTCATGGTTAATTTATGGGCATCCCTTCCTAAAGCCTTCACCTATCAAGAAGCCGTTCAGATCAAAACATGCATGCCCCTCCCTTCCCACCTATCTACACTTCTACTTAATGCTTATCTGATCTCACAGATGGCATTCAAAGAGTGAGATGGGGAAATAATAAAACATAAAAGATTCAATATGTTTGCAATCTAGTGCTCATGAGAAGTGACAGTGTGGCAGGTCAAAAATATTTGGGACATTTTAACAGAGAGGCAGAAGTGAGAGGCAGTGTTGCAGTTTGCAACACATATTGCATTGATACTAGCACATCAGCTGAACCTTGGATGATAAAAATAGGGGTACACAGAAAATGCAATTCCTAATGTATTTTCCCCCAAAGAATTATATCAAGTGTGAAATGATATTTTACACACTGGTGATCTAAAATATGATTTACAATGGAAGTTTTCTATAAGTGTATGAGTCTCTTCTGCCCCTACCATGTATCAGCAGGTTCCCCTGATAACAGCCCTCTTAATTATGTCACTTAGTTGGAGAGGCCTTAGTCAAAAGTAAGGCTGGCACAGTTCAGAGGAAAATTAGTGATCACAAAGTTTTGATTACTATGGGCCATGGACTTTTGATTAGTTGCTATGACCCATGTTTCTTATACTCCAGAAATAGACTATACAATGTCTTCTCTAGTGGTCTATAGCTTCTATTCATCTCACTATGAGTATGTAATGCCTGCAGTCTACAATACTGTGTGGTCTATATAGCTTGTCTTTTGGCTCCTGTATAGAGTTTAATGCAGTGGTTTTGAGTAGGGGTGCACCGATAGAGATTTTGGGGGCTGATACCAATAACTGATTTTTAAAGAAGCATATTGGCTGATACTGATCTGATTTCCGATATAGTTGTATGTGATAAAGCTGTTGTGATGGAAAGGGAGGGGTGAGGGGGAAGGGGCATGGGGAGGCAGTTCAATGCCCCCATGATGAGGCAGGGAGTGGGGCAGAGGCAGGGGTAGACTTTGTTGAGCTGGGAGGGAGCAGGACATGAGACAAAGCCACAGTTTATCCAGGGACTCCTGCTGCTGTGTGCATCCTAGGAGGGCACGGGAGTGGGGCATGTGCCCCCAGATCTGCATGGGGCAGGGTGAATGGGCTGGAGCTGGGGATGTGCTGGGCTCTTCTCAGTAGGGGCTGGGCTTGGGGCAGGTGGTGGAAGTGCTGGGAGGGGGCTACAGGGGAGGCTGCAGCCACCCCAAATTTTACTGTGACACCCCAATAACCCCCTCACCTGGTACTGCTGTCACCCACTGAAAATACAGCCCCCGCTGAGAAGAGCCCGATGCAGTCCCAGCTCCAGCCTGCAGCTGCAGCTTACCCGCCTCACCCCACTCAGATCTGGGAGCACATGCCCTCCTCATGCCCTCCAAGAATATAAGCAGTGGTGGGAGCCACCCCCCATAAACCTCCCAAATGACCTGCAGCTCAATCCCATGCCCCACCCATCTCTGGCTGGGCAGTGCCTGCTCCTGCTCCTCCCCCACCTCAATCCCACTGCCTTCCACCCCCTTCACTTTCCATCACAACAGATTTACCATCAGCACACAGTTCTTCAAGCTTCTGAGCTGTGGTCTTAGCTGCCTGTGTGCTGTACTATAACTGTGCACATGCACAGGCATTTATTAGCCAAATTATCAGCTGCATTGGGCCAAATTCTGATACAGCCAGTTTTCTTTATATTGGTGTTGATCCAATACTGGAATGATGTATCAGGGCACCTATAGCTTTGAGTAAACACTAAATGGATTGGGATCAGATTTTGTGAGAAACTGTCTCACAGCTCATTGAAAACGGATGTAATTTCAGCTGGAAGAAGAGTCTCAAGTAGAAGTACTGTTATCTGTAAGGAAAGGAGTTGCTGACAAGGCATTCACCGGAAGGACTTTTAGATTTTTCATAGCTTCCAAATATTTAGAATGTGTTGAATTTAAGAGTATATACCCAACTTTTTAACTCAGGGTTTGGTGGATGAACCAGTAGGTGAGAAGATTTTGAATGTTTGGTATGATGTGTAAAAATTTAGAATTGCAGCTGTTTTGCACTTTTACTATTATATTTTTATATTTTAAAATATGTGGTAGTGTGCCACTTGGGATTGGCTTCTTTGATAATGAATACATTCAAATTAATTAATAAAATAATAAATAATGCACCTGCAGCAGTTTTATACTACATTTGTACCTCTGCCTATTCCTTTCGTTCTGAGACTTGACAAGTCTTGAAGCTGTGTCTCCTGTCATTCAGTCAGAGGAAGTAGTGTGTTTGAAAGAACCAGTCTGCACAGTTTTCAGGCCATGACAAGTGGTAGGAAAGGAAGAATTAGAAGGAAGATAGAAATCACGAAATGTAAATTACCTTCACAGATAACCTATTGTTTGCAATTCCTAAGTTCTAAGTTAGCAGTCCAAGAGGGCAGTTAATAGTGAGATGTCTTGATTCCTCAAAGGACTCCAAAACAGCTACAACTCCAAGTCAAAGCATAGTTGCCCTTACTCTGTGCTGAAATACAAGTATGCATACCCCCATATCAATATATCAATTTTTCTCCTAAGAGGCTAGGGAAAGAAATTACACATAAACTGGTATAAATTTTCTGAAACTGGTTCAAATCTGTAACACACAACAGTTCAGTGCATATAAACTGTTTTCAAAATGGCTGAAACTGGTTTAAGGTAAATCTGAATGGATGTAGTATTAGACTTAACTGATTTAGGTTAAATCAGTTTATTGGACTTCTCTTCCAGATCCCGTCCAGATTCAGGTTAACTCACAGTCCCTCCCATGATGCTTTGCACATCCCCTGAAAACCCACTTTGCAGGTGGGTGGGCAAGTCTTGGTCCAAGCTGCCTGCTCCAGTGCATCAGGGAGACATGCTCTAGCATCCCCCAGTTTCTGACCTGAGCCACTACAGTCATGTGACTGGCTGCATTTCTGGAATCAAAAGTGAATGTCTGCTCACTTGCTCATTGGATCAGTCCAATGAGTCCAACAGTTTAGACTAACCTGCAAAGACTGGATGAATTCAGCCTTAGGCTCTTGACTCTCTGTACTTGGCCTTGGTGGCTGCTTGGATGAAAGTTTGTTTGGATTGTATGAATCCTTGCCTTTGTTAGGACCTAAGGAAAAAAGCATCAAAGTCACATTTTTAAGCTCCATCTTCTGATATTGGGGGTGGGGTTGGGGGGGGGGAACACAAAACCTTGAACTGGGGTCTCAGTTACTAAATAAAGAAGGGACTACTATTCAGCTGTGCAGGTATATCCCATATGGATGAGGAGGAAGAAAAGGAGGAGGAGGAGGGCACATCTCTGCGCAATAAGGCTCTCCCAGCCTTCACTCCCCAATCATGATCTCAGAGTGAGGGGCTTGGAGCCCCCTGCTGCTGGGGCAGGGGAACATAGTCCCTGCATGGACTTCAGTGGCAAAGCCTGCCCTGGCAGCAGGCAGCTCCTGGTGGATGGATGGCCAGGAGCAGATTTGCTCCCAGTCAGGCATATACACAAGCACTACTACACCCTTAATAACTGCAAGCAAATTTGCTACTTGCATCTGGGACAGCTTTGCTGAATACCCCACTGTGTGTAAGTACCAAGACTTCCAATTGAATGGCTGTACAAGTGACACTTAAGCACATGGAGGCGAAATAGAATCGAGAAGTAAATGCTTTTTTTTTTCAGCTTTGAAATCTATGTCCTTGTTCTATGGATACAGGATTGTATGCAGCTAATTCCTTTATATATTTTATAAAACATTTTAGTTAATCATTAAAGAAGGGAGGGACTATTCAAGAAAGGAATGCTGCTATTGTGAATCCCTCACTAAAGACAACTTGAATAGGTCAAACCAATCTTAAGCAGCCTCTTTTAAGTCATTCTAAAATTACAAGAACAATTGTGTTTGCCCTTTTTGTTTAACACTAACCTTTATAGTGCATCTGGTTCTTTGAAACTGCCTTTAACATATTTTATGGTATTAACATTGAATAATTATGAACTATTACAACTATTTTCACACATCTCATCAGGCATGAGGATAGATCCAACAGTTTTCACTATTCCAGTCTCCTCCATTTTCTTCTTTCTGAAACAATAGTAGTGATTTATTAATGTATTTATTATTATATTTGATACATAGTAGTGCTTCAAGTTCTCAAGCAAGATTCAGATCTCTCCTTTGAGTGAACACTGTACATAATATGGCTAGAGGCTGTCCTTGCTTTTCAGAGTTCATAGTCTAAACAGAGTCAGAAAAAGAGAAGGAGGAAGGAAATCTTAATCCTCACTATTCATGTATTTACTAGGGCTGTGCAAAGCTTTGGTCACTGATTCAATTTGATGGAGATTTGGCCCGATTCAGCAGCCAAATCTCCAAATTTGAATCAATTCAGGAGACCCTATAATCATTCCAAATGACATTAGAATCCTCCAAATTGATTAGGAGAGATTTGATGATTCAGATATAGACACAGCTTTGTTTTTTCCTACATACCTCAAGGTACCAGATGGCTCATGAATGCTGAGGTGGTGGGGCACCCCACAGAAACATGGGGGGGGGGGTCCCAGTGTGCTTGGTGGTAGACCCAAAAGTGGACCAGAAGAACTTCTGATCCACTTCTAGGTCTGCCACTGAGCACATGTGGGACACTCCCCATGGCCCCCGGCTTGATGACTGGTGCCTCTTGGGTCTGGAGGGGCACCTGAGTCCCCCCATGGCTGATTGCTGAGGGGGAAGTGTGGAGGGGGTCCACTGCCAAGCATGTGGGGGGGGGGGGCTCCGTGTTCCTGTGGGTCTCCATCCACCCCACCAGCTCAGTGTTCATAAGCTGCATCTGTACCTCAAGGTATGTAGAAAAAACTTTTAAAGCTGTGTCTGGCCAAATTGCTGATTCTCCAAATCAACATCAAATCTTCAGAGTCAAATTCAGCCAAAGCAAATCAGGACAGTGATATGAATCAACAAATTGAATCACTGTCCCCTGAATCAGGCTGAATCTGAATTCAAATCTGAATTGAATACAACCCACTTTGCACACCCCCAGTATTTATTACAGGCAATTATAATGTTATTCATCAGCATAGCTTTGAGCACTCCACCAGCGTGAAAGAATGAATTCTACAACCCCCCCAATTCAGCAGCATATGATAGCCTCATTTCACAGATACAAAACATTGGTATGTAGGAGTAAAAATGAAGAATCAACTTTTAGAGATGGATTTTGATATTGAGTATGTCAGTTTTGGGGTGCTCAGTTTAGGATATTCAAAATGTGAGGGACCCATTATTTAGGGATTTTGCTTAATATGTGAGACATTTGTGGCAGAGTTGAAAATAGAAATAAATCTTTTCACACAGGCCATTGCTGCTTTTTGGTATATTTTATGCATATATATTAAGCAACAAATAAAATCACAAATGTTGAAAGTGTGCTAAGTCATTTTTCTTCTTTCTTCTAAATAAAACTACATTGTCCCTTTCTGTGACTTCCTAAACAAGTTAAGAAAGTCTGAATTATTATAATTATGTGCTAAGACAGTAGCATGTGTGTATAGTCACCTAGCATAGAATAAACATATTGAACGCATCCACACTAATGCTCACGTGCTTCTTGCCCCGCCTCAAACCACTTTGAGGAAGGGCAAAGACATGTGCAGGAACAAAAAAATGTTCCCTGTGCTGCAAACTTGCAGCACGGAGAGAACATTAGACCCCTGGATATCCAGGGTTCTAAAAAAAGAGAAGTATAAAAAAAGGGACCATGCCCTGAGGCAACTGGAGGCTGGGTCCACTATAGAGATGCTCTGCCTGCCAGAACGTCTCTATGGCTGGCCCCTCACCCTAGTACTGAAACACACGGCTGGCCAGGCCACGTGTTTCAGCACCAGGGCTCTGGTGCCAGTGAATAAGGGATCAGGGGGGCTGGAGGATGTAGGGGGGACGTC
>NW_017728918.1:22075087-22085190 GCF_001723895.1 Crocodylus porosus | reverse complement strand
CCGGCAGTTGGAGCTGCCGTCTGGCTGCCTGGGGCCCCGCCTGCACACTGCTGGGCAGGGTGACAGACTCAGTGGCCCCAGTCCAGGCCCTCCTGCCCCTCTACTGTCCTGAGCTGCCTGGGGGGCTCTGCCAGGAGCTTTGTTTTCCCTTTTTTTCCTGCTTTTTTCTGTTTTTTTTTTTTAAGTGATGGTGCCTGGGGTTGTGGGGGTAGCCATGAGGACCTGGGGGTGCAAGGTGAGGGGTGGGGCTGGGTGGGGCACCCATCAGGGGGTCTGGGGCAGCAGGGATTGGGGCTAGGTGGGGCAGCCATTGGGGAGCTGCAGCAGCTGGTGGGGGATGTAGCCAGTTGGGGCAGCAATAGAGGGGCTGGTATGGGGCATGTGGGCCTTGCAGGGGGGTGGTAGCCCCTGAGGGGTCCATTTGGCCCCAGTTGGGGGGCCATACCCCTTGTATGGGGGATAAGCCCCTCATTGGGGAAGCAAACCCTTTGCATGAGGGACGAACCCCCTGTTGGGGGGCTGAACCCTTTTGGGGGGGCTGAACCCCCTTTTGGGGGGCCGAACCCTTTGTGTGGGGGACAAACCCCCTGTTGGGGGCCTGAATCCCCTGCTGGGGGGTATAGCCCTTGTGTGGGTGCTGAACCCTCTGTTGGTGGCTGAACCCCTTGTGTGGGGACCAACTCCTTGTGTGGGATTCATCATCCTGTGGGAGGGCAGCAAAATATCTATTTATGAATTTATGAAACCTGTATTTAGAGTTCACTTTATTATTATGATAAGAGATTTGCTTTAACACTGTAGATATATCAATAAAACATTGCCCAACTGATCGCTGTCTTTGTTTCACTCTCTCTCTCTCTTTTTAGTGGTCTTTTGTTTCACTTGTGGAGGAATATGGATTTGGGGGTATTTTAGAAAGTGACTTTGGGATTTTTTTTGTCAGGGATTTTTCAGTTTTCCAATGGGGAACACCAGAATTCCTGCTAGGGAGGCCAGTGGCAGGACCCTGCCTGCTCAGAGCTGGCACCTTAGACCCATCTGGTTTTGGCTGACCTCCTGACCAAATGGGGCCAGGAGGACATGCTTTGACAGTTCAAAGCAGGCCACCACACCCAGAACATCTTCTGGGTGTTAGTTGCCCAGGTGGCTGGGCAGGGTAACAAATGGCAGTAATGCCACACAAAGGCCAACCCTGCAACCTCAGTCCACTGGCAGCTGGCCCAGAGGGGCAGATGCCTCTATTGGCTCTGCAGTCCCCATCCGAGTCTGACAGGTGCACAACAGGTGACAGCCAGGCACCAGCCCCCACTGCCAGACTGCTGCAGTGGGTAAAGGGTGCAGGAAACTCTCAGGGCTGCTTCAGCAATCCAGCTGGCACAAGGGGCAGTGTCCCCAGGTACCATTTGGCTGGGCTCCAGAAGCTCCTGAGAGCTAGTAGCCCTGAGCTACTTGCCAGGGCATTTTTTTATACTGCTGGGGACAGCACAGGTGCTGGCTCCAGGCTCTAGCTCCCCTTGGCTAAAGATCCAGGAGGTTATTTTGCCCCAAGTGGCACAGTTTCCTCCACAACAAAGTGCATGTCCAAGCATGTGCACTGAGGCAAAAAGCCCTGGCTCAAATTTGCGCTGCTTCTACTTGAGGTGCTGCAAGCACACATGCTTGCATGTGCAGATGCACCCATTATAATTATGTTAATCAGTATGGTATTCACTTCTCTTTATCTTCTGAAATGTGTTTTCACATTTAGCATGCACCTAAGCAGTACTTAATAGAGATGGATAAGTTGTCCTTTATGATATTCGATAAGTGCTTCACTTGCTCAAACACCACTGTGAACGTAACATGAAACGTTTTTTGGTATTTAATTTTGCTCTCCCTAGTAACTGTTCACTCCCCTTCTCTTGCTTCCCCCTTTTCACTTTTTTAATAATTCTTTATGCTCCTGGAATAGTCACTGTGAATTTTGACTACATGCAGGCAACCTGAAAAGACTCTGGGAGGATGACTGAGAGCTCAAGCCAACACCCAACACTGGGTCCTTAACAATTTACAAAGGAGGTCAAATTTCATTGAGGTTAGTGGGAACTGAGAGTGCTCAGCATCCAGTGGGAGTTCTCAGCTTCTTACAGATGGAGCCCTTTGTGCTTGTATACTGATTCCTGGAGAAGTATGTAAGCATTGTTCTCCTTTAGTTCACCTACTCCCAGTTTGAGACATCGCTTTAAAAATAATTTCCATAGCTTTTATTCTAGGGGGATAAAATTACAGTAAGACATGTTATCAATCACAGTGTCGTATCCCCAAAGGACAAAGACTAGATTTCTAGAGGAGCAGAAAACAAATTCTTGTCTGTCTTGACATTTTGTTTATAACCCTGTTACAGTGCTAAATTGTCTCCTGCCTCATAGTGAAACAGTGAGAGTGTGTGGGGGAAAAGATTAAAGTTGGAAAAAAATCCTTGGATTTTCCTTTCCTATCTTTACAATGTAAAATCACTACCTTCACATCTATCGGTGCATGTCTGCTAATACATCTGTGTGAAATGTACTGAAAGAGACCAATCATGAGTGACTTACATCATGGTCAACTTAATTTTTGTAATTCAGTTTCACTGAGCCAATGCGAATTTTGATTGGGCTGAAAGACTGAAAAATTTTGCTGATAGAAAATTGTGCCTTTAACTGGTGTAGCAAGCTGTAAAATGTTCTATTTGGGAGTGATGAAGGACAGTGTTTTCAGTACCCACTGATTCTGGCTTCCTCAGTGTTTGACTGCTCACCTTGAAATTGCTTGAGATACAGGCAGCCGATACATTTTCCTATCATGAGTAAAGGTCTGTTTTTTTTTTTGTCAGAGAAAAAATGGCAAACAAATCATTTGAAAAGCATACAGGCTCTGAAAGTTTGGATATTGATATCAATGGGTACATGATCAGCCCACATATCTATTTTAGATTATTCTAAACACCAGAAAATGAGTAGAGAGTTCTGAAAACTGAAAACATCTCTGACATAATTTGTGTGAGAAATCAGCCGAAACATTAATACATTTTAAATATCAATTATTCCTCAACTAAGATAACATGTTCCTGTACCTATATTGATACAGCTATACTTCAGGCAAGGAATCCCAACCATGTATTTAATAATTCAGATTATGTTGAATGAAAAGGTGATATAATTATCAAAAAAAGAAAAGGGTTATTTGTGAATCAGATTCATAAGCAAAGATAAATCATTTGAATTCCTAATCTCCACGCCAATTTGTATATATGTAGGGGATATAAACTAAACCATTCCCTTAAGACTCTTGAAATAGTTCTGGAACATAAGTGTATCAGAACCAAATTGTTCTCCTAGGTTACAAACAGATGGTTCATTTGTTGCAGAACTAGTTGTGATGCAACCTGTCCCAGAATGGAGAAGTTTCAGGATTTGCGTGTCTACTTGTCACCTTTTGGCCATAATTAAAGAATAGCTCAATGCACCACTGTTTTTCCATCAGCAGGTATCGAGAGAAAGCATACTACCCAGAATGCCTGGTGCTGGTTAAGTGTACATAGGTTCCCCTTAGTTTGGAAGGACTGAGCAAAGTGTCCATTGGTTGTTCAAACTATGGATGGCAAGGTTTTTGTGGGAGGGATCTTGATTGGGATCCAGCTGGTCCCAATCATGATATCAAAGCATGTCATCCCAAGGACAAGAGCCACCTGCAGCAAGCTTAAAGCAGCACCCTAGTCCTAGGTGTGCTGAGTGAGGCAATCAGGACAGCCAATCCCCTGAAGTCACAGGCAGCAAGCCCCACTCACTCCAGCCTTTAAAAACCAGGCCCAGCCTGCAGTCTCCTTGTCTGGGCAAAGCCAAAATTTCTCCTTTCTGACCATCTGTGCACTTTCTTAATTCCAGTTCCCTGCTTGTGATTTTGGTTTGACCTTTGGTTCTGGCTTTTGGCCTCTGATCCTAGTTAGCCCTCAGCTTACCTTGGCTCTGTCTTCGGCATCTGACCTCAGTTAATCCTGACTTTGGCTACAGCTTCCAAATTCAGTTCTGACACCAGACCTGGCTAGTGAAGTTAGTTACATGCTGCCTAGATGCCTGGAAGGAATTATATATGTACAAGCTCAGCAGCTGCAAAATGGCTGTGGAGTGTGCATTTGGGCATCTCAAGGCTTGGTGGATGTGCTTGAGGACATGCATGGACAGCATAAGTGGCCCAGGTTTATGGTCTCTATATGCATACTCCAGAACATCTGTAAGACCAAGGGAGAACCTCTGCTCAAGCCCCTACCTGTCAAGACAGAGCAGCCTCTGGATAAGTATGGGTCCCATGCCTGTAAATTCTCAAATGGAGGCTGGCTACCTGATAGTGCATGTGCTAGATGTACTGGCTGACCACTTTGCCCACTCCAGGCATAAAGTCAGAATAGTGAATTGCAGGATGATGTCCATAACTGGTTAAGCACTGTCCACTGAACTTGTGCTCTAATGTGGTCATCTTCATTGCAGGCAGGGGAAATCAAGAAAGGAGTGTGGAAGATAGGTATGTTAGGTTGGGGAAATATTCAGCCAGGTGCTGAGTCATGCTTCTGGGGAGCGGAAGGTTAGGAGTGAAGGAAGGTGATGAGGCTCTGTGTGACTCTGAGCTCTTCACTGGTTCCAAGGAGGAGCCACATGCTGACCTGCGTTTTCTGACATGTGTAAGTGGGGAATATAGGGAAAAGAGGAAAGCTCAGAAGCCTACTTCTAAGCAATATTACAAAGATAGTGATTTTGACCGTGGATAAAGCAATTTTGCATAGGTCCCTAGTGACCAAAACTTGCAAGTGTAATTAGTAAAAAATCCAGAAATTGTTACTGCAGACTAAAGTGATTTTCAAAAAAATAAAAATAAAAAAAAGTACAAATGCGTGTTCACTATATTAGTGAGGACATAACACTTTAATTATAGATGTAATTATATCATCTTATATAATATGGTGCAAAGGTTATAGTTAACTGTTTTTATACAGTGGCTTTTAGCCTCATAATTAATGGCAAGCAGTGTTAGATTTTGCAAAGTCCTATAACACTGTGATTTAGCTAGCACAGATTAAAAATAGAGTTGTTGCCTGGTATTGGTAAATTGCTTGAGGAAACATTTGACTAGTTTAAGGTTCCACCTAACAATATCTAAAGGATTTTTTTAAAGGTTTGTCTGGTGAATTTATGCTTTCTATAGTTGGCAATATGGAGCCTAGCTGCCCAGTGACTTTTTCTGGCCGAAGTGATTGTGCAGCTATAGGAGCCTAAAGCAGTTTTGCAGTCATTCCAGCAAGGATGATCAGGACCATATTTTGTGACTTAGGTGCCTCAAATCTTCCTGAATCCCTTAGGGGTACCTAGGTGACCAATTAAGATCTGGCCCATTGTCATTATTTTTGTGAAATGCTGCTGATAAGATCTACCTGTAATGATGTGTGATCCAGATATAAGATGATTGCCTCATGGCAAGTGAAATCATCTGGTGATATAAAGCTATCTCCAAAATCATTCTCCTCTCATTACCTGAGGATTTGGATGGAAGAAACAGAATACAGGCAGGACACTTCTACTATGTTAATCCCTGGCTGTCATTTTGACCCTTTCTACATTTAAATTTGCTTTCCCTGATTTACCACAGCTGCCAGAGGAAATACAGTACAGTCACAGAACAAGTCAGTTAAGCTTTTAAATACATATCACTTCTGTTTAAAACAATATTATTAGAACTTTTTAGTTCTGCAGAAGCTTAGATAGGTTTAGAAACAAGTGCTGAATTTTCTCCAGTTATATACATTCTTCATATATATTGGGGTTGTGGGAGGGTGTTGGGGTGTGTGTGAGTGTGTATGGTTGTGGGGGGTTGGCACATGCCTACCCCTCCCATGGTGCATAGCCCCTGCTACTGGCAGAAGCAGCAGCAGCAGCCAGCAGTGGGCCCTCAGGGCACTCATGCCCCACTGCAATCAGAGCTTTCCAGTGGCATGTAACTCTGCCTGAGTCCTGAGGGCTACACATGGTGAACAGAGCCAGACTGGCCCGCTGGTGTGCACCTTTGGGTGAGACTGGATTGGTTCTGTTCCACCATGTGGGGCTCCCAACACTGCAGGCAGGAGCCATGCACCATTGGGCCAAGCCAGCTCCTGCCTCCATGTGCAAGTTCCCTCAGGTGTGCCAAGAACCCACCTGGAGGCAGGAGCTGGCCCTTCCCAATAACACATGGCTCCTGCCTGCAATGCCAGGAACTGTATGTGGCAGCATGGAGTCAGCCTGGTCCTGCCCAAAGGCTCACACCAGTGGGCTGGGCCAGCTCCATGCATCATGCATAGCCCCTAGGACTCAGGCAAAGCCACACACCACTGGGAGGCTCTGCCCACAACATGCCATAAGCACCCCAAGGGCCCACTGCTGGCTGCTGCTGCTACTACCATTGGCAGGTGCTGTGCATCATAAGGGGGGGAAGGGAGGGGCCACCCACCTACAAACTCCCCCCATACTTGCTCCTCCTCAGTCCTCCCCTCAACATTCCCCCTCTCACATTCTACACACACACACACACACACACACACACACACACACACACACATATACACATACACATCATTGTTCTAGGCAAGCTCTATGGCTTCCCCTAGCTTATGGTTTCCTGTCCATTTGCAAGTAGCTCTTGCAGGCTGGAACTCTTCCAGCCTCCTGAGAGCTGTTCGCAAACCCCTGGTTTCCCCTTTAAAAGGGAAAATCCACACTTTTTCTCAGGAAACAGAAAACCCCTATCCCTGCTTACCAGTTTCACCGATGGCCCCTGCTGCAGCCTCTGGGTCCTCCTGACTGCTGCTCTGTAGCTGAAACCTGAATGCCTTAACCCCCTGGACACATGCATGGCTGCAAGGCAGCCTGCATGATCCTGCTGCTGTGCCTGGGCCCAGGGCAGACTCTGTGTGCCAGACAAGCTCTAGAACAACCCAGGACAGAGACTGGGTCTCATACAGCTCTGGACTCACTGCTGCCAGCCATGCTTAATTTTTATGTTCTCCAGTATGCTGAGTCAGCATGCTGGAGCAGCAGGGGGATGCAGCAGCCATACTGACTGGCCAAGTGTTACAGCATCTCCTGGAGAACCCAGCCTCCAGTTGCTTCTGGGCATGCTGCAAGAGTGCACCCCACACCACTTTTTTCCTTCACATTTTTTTAATACCAGGATTCCCCAGTATCAAATTTAGAGTCCATGCTGCAAATATGCAGCACAGATAACATTTTCTAGTTCATGAGGTGCCTTCTGTGATATCTCAAACTGCTCTAAGACATCACAATGGACATCTGCAAGCTCATGTGGACGTGGCCATGTAGTCTTAAATGTTACTAAACCTGGGACAGGTTAAATTTCCTTTGGTTGAGCAAAGAAATTTGGGATGTTGATTTTTGGAAGATATGCTATTAAGTGTATAATGATGTTTGCCATACCTACAAGATGAGCAGGGGCACTGATTAAACAACCATGACACATTGCTGTGCTATAATTTATCATGGATTAGATAAACTATTTTATGTTAAGTAAAATGACTGATTTATGGATACTGCTAATCACTGTAACCAAGTTCTCCATACAAATCAGGATTCCTTTTTTAAGGAAGGCAAGATTTCTTTTTTTAAAGAAAAATACTCCTGCTACTGTAATAATGGATTTTATTTTCTGAAAAGATGAATATTCTGGATTTCTGGTTTCTGAGTGATGTATTAGAATATGTCTTTTTCTTTCCTAAGCAGTTCCAAAATTAGAAGTACTGTTGGAAGGCATGTAAATAACTCTTTGTATATGTGTTATACAGCACTGTGAAAGCATAGTATGTGATGCAGGGGGATGCAGTGAATTTTTTCTTTGCTCCTCATGAAACTGCGTAAGATTATTCTCTTGTTTTAGCCTTCCACTGTGCAAGGGATGTGAGACACTTTATTAGTCCACAACTTTGCCAAGCAGGATCAAACCCTGTTCAGTGGGAGTTTGGCCTCTTATTTCAATGGGTTCTGTATTTATTCTAGGACTGGCATTGCTGGAATTACTCGGCTACTCTGACTAAATTAAGAAGAATCAAAGGGCTGTTTTAAACGTAGTTGTTAAGTCACTCACATCAGTGGAAGCTGTTGTTGTGCCTGGCTAGGGAGGGTGTGCATGCAACCGTAGGTCTTGGACACTGGGACTATTTCGTTTGGCTTCCTGGAGAGTTTTCTTTGGCACCACCTCTGAATGCTGCTGAAGCTCTTGGGCATCTATTCCATGGTTAAGTTCCCTTCAGGTACTGAAAAATCTGTAGCTTACTTTTTTGTCAGGTGAAATATACAAATTCTTATAAATTGCCTTAAAAACTATTGGTTTAAAGGGGTTCTACAGGAAATACATGCATGTGCAAAATATGAAGTTTTTTACCTTAGCCTTCCAACTTGTGGAGCAATAGCAATAATTAGTAAACTCCTTAAAGTGACAGCCTTCACTAATATACATGTACTTCAGAGACATCATTGTATACACTAAATAGATGAAGAAAAGGGAAAGACTGAAGCAGTATGTCTGTGTGTGATGTAAGTGTCTCCAAGTATGTTGCTGATGTAGCTCAAGTGTGTGTGCATGTGTGTCTCCAGAATAATTGTTGCAACATAGGGAATTTCCCAAAGCATCAGAATTTCTATTTCAGCTTATATGTAGCAAAATGAAATCTTGGATCATAAATAAAGCTCCTGACTGCTTTTCCAGAATAAATGATGGTCAACATTTTCTTCAGAAGAGACTCTAAACCAGGGTTTTGGTGGACCAGTAGGGGGTGCTCCTATGTTGCACCACCCACCTCACTGCACCCAACCACCTCCCAGACTCCAATTGCCTCCCTGGGGGAGCCTTACATCTGGCCAGCCCCCTTCCTGGAGCACACCTGCTAGCATTGCCACCACCCAGAATATGGATTGATCCTGGACCTGTGTCCTCTAGAAACACAGGCCTGTTAGCCCTTGAGGGTACTTGACTCACTAAAAGAACTTGGGGTGCTTCCCTCAGTCTGAAGTACCAATAGTGGTCTCCCTTAGTCAGCTGAACCAAGGGGACCCCAAGGCATAATCTAGACCCTCTCCCAACAAGTCTCCCATTCTAGGTACAAGACAGAACTTGATTGGTTACAAGGAGTAGGTTTGGAATAGGGTACAGGGTAGAGCAATATCAGAGCAAAATCCCCTAGAGAAAAGTGGCATGGTAGCCTTTGGTTATGCATCTGTGTTACTGCAAGCTATATCTAGTTAGATCTCAGGTAGTTTATTACAAGTATCACCCAGAGACAGGTGGAAATTCCCTCTGCAGGCAAGCAGTTCATTGATCATGAATTTCAGATGGTCCAGATTCTCTCTGAGTTTTCATCATGGCTACTGCCCCTCCTCCTGGGCAGTCCTTCACTTATGTAGCCCTTACCACCTCATTTACCTGGTCCAATGAAGGCCAGCAACTGTTGGCTGCCAGCCAACCAATTTGAAATGCATCACTGGTTGCCGGGTATACCGGCAGGGTGTTTAGCCCCAGCATTGCTTAAAACAATAGGGAATTTAAGCCCCACACCACAGTATGTAATGCCAGTCACATAGGCAGAGGGAGCAGGTTTCCCCCCTCCCTCAGGAATGTATCCAGCTCAAGTTACAACTCAGGGTTACCTGAAAAGATGGGGAAGAGGAGTCTGCCCTTTGCAGTGACTATGGTACCCAAATTGTCAGACAGCAGAGAATGGGGAGAGACAGAGATGGTATTTCGCCACAAGGGTTGGCAATGTTTTTGGACAGAGTGCCAAATACACCCACAAACTGAACATGTAAGATGTTGGTGTAATGGGGGCACATGGCAGGGGAGCTATGAGGGGCCTGATGCTTGTTGAGGCTGTGCAGCCCCAGTCCCTTCCCTGCCGTCCACCCCAAGGTATATATGCCAAGCAAAATGCCGTTGTGTGCCACACTATGGCCCCCATACCAGGGGTTGCCTACCTCTGCCCTAAAGGTTTTGGATACATACTATAAGAATGCAAAATAGACTAACTGGGAGATTTAACTATGTGCCATAGA
>NW_017728918.1:22057762-22074922 GCF_001723895.1 Crocodylus porosus | reverse complement strand
TCTATGGCACATAGTTAAATCTCCCAGTTAGTCTATTTTGCATTCTTATAGTATGTATCCAAAACCTTTAGGGCAGAGGTAGGCAACCCCTGGTATGGGGGCCATAGTGTGGCACACAACGGCATTTTGCTTGGCATATATACCTTGGGGTGGACGGCAGGGAAGGGATATCCTAGGTCAGAGATCCCCCATGAATAGATTTGTTTCTTAAGTCTAAAATTGGAACAACTGTCTGTAGGTTCCCAAGATCCCATGACATTTTGGGGAACGAGCTTGGGACCAGTTCAAACCCGGAACTGATTTGTACTTTGCATTGATGGGGAAAACAAAGGTCTATGTAGTGCCCAGGAACAATCCAACCCTTTGCTAAGGCAAGGATTGGCTTCTGACAACTTAGAAAATCTTCACAGCATGAGAACATCCACTGGGTGAAGGTTTACATGACCACATGCTCTCTTAGTCAGTTCCTTCAGTAACAGGATTTACTTTTGTCAAAACTCACTCTATAATCTGTATGTTTAAGAATTGTCTTTATCAGCTTTCTAAAGAGCTATGTAACTCCCTCATAGCTATGTGTACTTTCCACAAAGCAAGTTATCAACATGTAGGATTACATCTGCAAATATTGAATCTTACATATAACTGTTCAACATTTTTAATACAAGGCTATTTCAGGATCCTTCAGTTACTGAAATCTCTTTGTGAACTGTTTCCACAATTAACAACCATAGCTAGTCTGTAAAATAGACAAGAATTGAATACGGTGAAATGATACTTATCAGTGCCTTTATTTTTCTGATAAGGCCAAGGGCTATTAAATCAGGGAAACAACAGTGCTCATGCATCTTCCTGGTAGTGATGGTGTCTCTGCACTGTGTACATTAGTAGCTGAACAAAAAATGTTTTTTTCTTCTAATAAACAATCCTTCCCCCCACCCTCGCCCGCCGATTGTTTGTATTTTGATTTTTTTATTGTTGTTGCTTTTTTTCTTGTTTGATTTTTTTAAAGTTACCCTCTGAAATATCTATTTTTTTTTCTCTCCTGCAGAATCATAGAAAACTGAGTCTGGATCAGACTTTAGGAGGTCATCTAGTTCAACCCCTTCCTCAAAGCAGAGATGATCCAAAACAAACATCTCAGGCAGGTGTTTTGCTAACCTGTTCTTAAACTTCCAAGAACAGAGATTTCACAACCTCTCCAGGTAGCCTGTTGTAATGTTTAACCAGCTTCATAGTGAGGAAGTTATTTTTAATAGCCAACCTAAATTTTCCCTGCTGCAATTTGAAACTATTGCTCATAGTCCTGTCCCCTGTGGCTACAGAGAATGGTCTGATCAATATAGTCTTTGTAACCACCCTTAAGGTATTTTAAGAGTTTTATCAAATGCCCCTTCAATCGTCTCTTTTTCAGAACAAACAATCCTAGTTCTTGAAAAAAATCCTAGTTCAACCTTTCCTCATAAATCATGTTTCCTAGGTCTCTAATTTTTGTTGCTCTTTGTAGTGCTTGAAGTGTGGGGCTCAAAAAAGGACATGGTATTCCAGGTGAGCCCTAATCAGTGCCAAAACACTTCCCTTGATTTGCAAAAGATAGACCTGTTAATACGATCTAATATGATGCTTGTTTTTTTGTTTCTTTTTGTTTTGTTTTTTTTCAAGAAGAGTCCACAGTTGGCTCATATTTAGGTTATGGTCCACTATATGCCACAGGTCCTTTTCTGCATACCTCTGTCTCTATTTATGAATGAAATTGTTCCATCCTAAGTGGAGGACTTCACACTTCTTCTTGCTAAATTTAATCTGATTGATTTTGGACCATTTCTCGAGTTTATCAAATTGAGTGTACTACTGCTCTCCGGAGTGATGGCAGATCCACTCAGCTTGGGATATCCCATCTTCCAAATCATTACTGAAGATATTAAATGATATTGGGCACAGGGATAGCCTCTGGGGAACTCCACATGACTGCTCATTGAGTATGGTGATCCAACCAGTAATATATCCGCCTTGCAGTACTTTCATCTAATGTATATTTCCTTAGCTTATTAATGAGGATGCTTTGCTAAAAACAAGGTGTATCACATTCACCACTCTCCCTGCATCCACAGAGCCCTCCAATTTATCACAGAAGGAAAGCAGGTTGTGCAAGCATCACTTGCTCTTGGTGGATACCTGCTAGCTCTTCCTGATCATCTTATACGTCCCCAGGTGATAACAAATAGTTTCCTTGATTACTTACTCCATGGTCTTTCCTGGCATTGAGATCAAATATAAAACATCTTACTTCACATTTCTCTAGTATTTCTTAAAAACTTTAAACTAAGTCTGGTAAAGACAGCTGTATTCTTATCCCAATAGTCAAGTGGTAAGGTAAACCAATAGAAAAAAAAAATTACAGTGAATTTCTTTGTGGAAATAGCCCCCCACGCAGCATAGGGCAGTGGGGGTAGTGCGTATCACCCCCCACTTCCTGGCAGCACCCGGTGAATGGGGCTTTTTTGTAAGCACCAGGGGCTGGGGGAGCAGGCAGGGGATGAGGGCTGGCAGTGATTCCCCCCATGGTCCCCTCCCCCTTCCTCCAGCCACCGCCCCCTTCCTCTTCTTACCAGCTCTAAGTCTGGATGAAGCGCTCTGCTGCAGCTACTGGGGACTGTCCAAATCATTGAAGCTTTCCAAATCTTTTCTGAAGATTTGGAGATCTTCAAATCAATTTGAACCTTTTTATTGGTCCCCTGATTCAATTCAGATTTGAAGATTCAGCCACCGAATCAGGCTGAATCTCCTCTGAATCAAATCACCACCGAAAGTTTAGCACTGCCTTACTAAGCACCAGGTGTGTTTCTGAAAATTCAAAACATGAGAAGAGCGATGCCTCTCTCCACATGTGAAACAGAGTCCTTTCCTCACGGTAAATTCCTAAAAACAATCTAAAAGCCCAATATTGTGATAATTGTTGTGAAATAAACACCACATTCTCTGATTTGGATACCTTGGTTTAGGTGTATTTTTTTTAAAGGAAAAAGTTCACATCTCCTTGGTTTTGTTACTCTGTAGGACACATAAGAACATAAGTGTCAAACTGGATCAGACCACTGGTCCATCTAACACAATATCATGTATCATCCATTAATTTGTCTAGTCCCTTTTTGAACCTGGCTATGTTTTCTGTCTCCATCATCTCCTGTGGTAATGAATGCCACAAGTTAACTAGACATTGAATCATAGAATAATAGAAAGGTAGGGCTAGAAGGGACCTCCAGAGGTCACCTAGTTCAACCCTCTGCCTGAGGCAGGATCACCCCTATCCAAGCCATTCTTTATACTCCATAATCTAAACTGTGCATAAGACCACCATCAGCCCTGACGCAACACAAACCTAACACCCTAATCTGCCACAGGTAAAGCAGGAGAATCATGACAGCCAATTACCTTCTTTGATGAAATGTTGTCATAGATTCATAGATGTTAGGGTCAGAAGGGGCTTCAGTAGGTCATCGAGTCCAACCCCCTGCCCTGGGCAGGAAAGAGTGCTGGAGTCAGATGACCCCAGCTATGTGTTTGTCCAGTCTTCTCTTGAAGACCCCCAAGACAGGGAAGAGCACCACCTTCCTTGGAAGCCCATTCCAGATTTGGACAACCCTTACTGGGAAGAAATTCTTTTTAATGTCCAACCTTGTCAATATATGTTCAAGGGATCCTGGGTAGAGGGTCACTCTCAGCCACTACAGAGGAAGGCAAGAAAGCCCCACAGTTCCTACAAATATAATTGTGTGGTAAAATTCCTTCCTGATTCCAAATATGGGGAATCAGTCTGACCTTGAGCAAAACACCTATCCAGGAACCTCTAGCTTTGATCCTAGCAGTAGCATTGGCACACCCAAGTCAAAGTCTCCAGCCTTGGCTGTAGCCAACACCCAATGGTTCCATGCAAGGCTTTAAAACACCCTGACACATGTAGTAGAAAATGTGGTGGGGGAGGGAGGGCAGTGAGGGCAACCAGCGAAGGACAGAAGCATGGGAAATACCCATAGTAGAACATAGGCATAGCTATGCCTAGATCATCCCCAACCAATGGCTGTCTAACCTCTTCTTGGACACCTCCAGCAGTGAAGAGTCCACAACTTCCTAGGCAGTCTATTCCACTGCTTCACTATTTTAAAAGTTAGGAATTTTTTTTCTGGATATCTGATCAAAACTCACTTTGCAGCAACTCAAAGCGTTGGTTCATGTCCTGTTCTGCGACAAGAGAGATGGTGCTTTCCCTTTTCTTTATGGCAGCCCTTCAAGTATTTGGAGACTGCTATCATGTCCCCTCTGAAAAAGCCTTTTCCATAAGCTGAACATGCCTAACTCTTTAAGCTTCTCCTCACCTGACTTGGTTTCCAAGCCCTTTATTAACTTTGCCCCCTTTGGACCCTCACAATCTTCTTCAAGTCCTATTTAAAACTGCACACAGTACTCTAGATGAGGCTTAACAAGTACTGAATAGAGGGGTACTAGCATATTCCATGTCCTGTATTTATTTGCATAAAAAATAATTTTCTCTTGCTAGTTTTAAACCTGTCACCTACTAATTTCAGTGGTTGTCCCATAATTCTAGTACTCCAGGACTTGATGAACTGTTTCCTATTCAGTTTTATAGAACTCTATCATATCCTTCTTCTGCCTTCTTTACAAACTGAAGAGTCCTAGCCTTTTTAGTCTCTCCTAGTATGATAACTTCTCCTACCCCTAATTCTTTGGATACCCTGGTTATCTAATGGGCCCACAATTTCTGTAACTGGCTTCCTGCTTCTGATGTATTTAACAGAGGTCCTATTATTTACTTCAGCATCTTTTTACTAGAATTTCCTTAAATTCTTTTTGGCTTGCCTTATTTTGCTTTTACATTTGAACTGCTAGAGTTTGTGAACTTTTCAGTTTTCTTCATTTGGGTATGCCTTCCATTTTTTGAAGGATCCCTTTTTCCCTTGGATGACTGCTTTAATTTTTCTAGTAAAGCACACAGGGGTTTAAATGATCCACTTGGTACCCTTTCTGATGTGTGGCACACACTCTTCCTGAGCCTCTAATGTGATATTTTTAAAAAGCTTTGAAGCTGCCTACAGGCCTTGTAATCTTTGACTGCTCCCTACGTCTATCATATTTGTCTAATTTCCTTTCCTAAAATTGTTGGACTTTTTTGGCTTTCTCCTTCCTATCAGAAAGTTGGATGGATTGAACCCCCTGAATGTGATTATGATGTACTTTCTCTTACAGAGTGGCTAACCAACAGATACCGGGTCCTGTTTGCTACTCAGGATTAGGTCTACAATTGCTTCCCGTCTTGTGGTTTCCAAGATGAGTTGTTTTAGAAAGCAGTAATTTATCACATCCAGAAATTCTATTTCCACATCTCAGCCTGATGAGGTGGATACCCAGTCTAAGTGAGGATAGTTAAAGTCTGCCATTATTATTGCTTGCCCCATTTTCAACCAGCTACTCTAAAATCCCTGAACATTTAATAATTACCTTCACTTTCTTGATCAGGTAGTTGGTAGTACAATCTTATTACTGTATTATTTTAAGTCAAGTATAGAATTTCTACCCACAGACACCTGCCACAACATTTCCTTGCTTTTCTTTTCACTTTAATATGGAAACTTTCAACAGGCCTATTCCTCACTTCATTCTGGATCTAAGAACAATTTAAACCTAAGGCATGTGTGTTAATACTTTAGACCCAGATTCTTCTGTCCTTTCCACAACTATTACCCTGCCTGGAGAAAAGTAAGGTATATTTTTATCAAAGTTCATCCTGTGGAATCCATGTCAATTTAGGTAAACATCTTAGGTTTAGGTAAATATCTCATGTAGGTTAAAAAAAAGACCTTGTTGAAACTGGGCCACTGGGTAGTCAAGACAGAAAATATCATGGATACTGAAGGAGAATAAATGAATGGGACCCTTATTCTGTGGCCCACGCAAGGAGATACTGTCCTGGTGGACAGAAGAAGGGTGTGTACCCTTGCTTTTGGTTTCACTTGTGAATTCTGCAGAGACAGTGGCGGGGGAAAAAGTCTTCATTAACAGCGTGAGGAACTGAGCTTAGACTTCTTCACGTGGTGCGCTGTTTGACAGTCCCACATTCTGGGACTAGACTGGATGCCCAAGATTGGAAGGAATTCAAGAAGTTATCTAGTCCAACTCCCTGCTTAAAGAAGGACACCCCTACTAGATTATCCCAGCCAAGCCTTTGTCTAGCTGGGCCCTAAAAACCTTCAAGGATAGAGATTCTACAATCTCTCTGGGTAGCCTGTTTCCAATGCTTTATTACCCTCATAGTGAGAAAGGTTTCCCTAATATCTAATCTAAACTTCCCTTGCTACAACTTGTGACCATTGCTCCTTGTTCTGTCATCTGCCACTGCCAAGAACAGTCTAGCTCCATACTCTTTGTAGCCAGGTAGTTGAAGGCTGATATTAAATTCCACCTTAGTCTTCTCTTCTCCATACAAATCTTGCTCAGTGATCTCACATATTTGGGACCTTCTTTAATCTTTGTTGACTGCTCTTCCACTTCCAAGGGAAGTGGTGCTGGCTCCTACCCTGGCGATCTTTAAGAGGAGGCTTGATGCCTACCTAGCCAGGATCATTTGCGTCCAGTTTTTTCTCCTCCCCAGGTGCATCACTTTGCACTTCTCAGTGTTGAAACCCATCCTATTCTCATCTGCTCACCCTTGTAACCTGTCTAGGTCTGATTGTAGCCTATTCCTTCCTCCTAATGTGCCCACATCCCCCCACATCTTAATGTCATCAGCAAATTTGAACAGGGTGATTTTTACCCTCTCATCCAAATCACTGATGAAGATGTTGAACAGTGCGGGCCCGAGGACCGAGCCCTGCGGAACCCCACTGCCCACATCCCTCCAGGTTGAAAGTGACCCACATTGGCCCTCTTCCAGTCCTCATGCACCACAGCAGAGCACCACGAACTCTCATAAAGCTGTGCCGGGGTCTTGCAGTGACCTCAGCTAATTACCTCAGCACTCTGGGATAGAGATCATCCAGACCAGCTGATTTAAATATGTCCAGTCCCTCCAGAAGTTCTCTGACTAGATCCTCACTGACCCATGGCCTAGGTGCAACTCCCCTGGGGCCTGACGTGGGCCCAGTGCAGGGGCTGATCTGGTCCCTGCTCAGGAAAATGGAGGCAAAGAAGTCATTAAATAGGTTAGCTTTGTCATCTGGTGTGACAGCCAAATTTTTCAGCGTGTCTTGCAGGGGCCCCACGTTACCCGGTATCTTCTTTTTGCCCCCTATGTATTTAAAAAAGGACTTCTTGTTGTTCTAGGAAGCTAGTCCCAGTTCCATCTCCACTTTGGCTTTCCTGACTGTCCCCCTGCATCCCTGAGCAACTGCAGTATAATCCTCCTTGGTGATGACCCCTCCCTTCCATTGGGTGTATGTCTCCCTTTTAGCTAGAAGACATTCCTGGATGCTTTTGGTGAGCCATGGGAGCTTTTGTGCCCTCCTGCTCCCTTTGATCTATGTTGGGATTACCTCCCTTTGGGCTAGGAGGATTATTTCCTTAAGGAGCAACCACTTCTCTTGGACACCTGGCTCCCCTGCCCTCTGGGACCTCTAGTGCTTCCCTGACTATTCTCTTTAGCTCATTGAAGTCCTCCCTCCTGAAATATAGGGCTGCTGGCTTGCTGCATGACTGATTGTCAACTTGTAACACAGTAGCTTAGCAGCCAGGCCTGCAGTAGTTCCCACCTTCCCCATTCCACCCCAGGACAGACACAGTTGCACAAGCAGTCATATCACGAATGCCCCAGAACCCCCATGCACCTATCTCTTTAACAGCTGGCAGGCTTCATGTCTGCAGCAGGGGTGACCATCCCTTCAGCTTTCATCCTGCTACACTTTAACGCATACAGTGTCACCCATGTCACGAGTTTTGCTTGTCAGCAGCTTGAGGTGCAGTTCCTCCCAAACCCCTACACCGAACTTCTTGAAATTTGGCAGGCTTTGTGGTCTGACCAGAGGCTACCATCCCTGAAGTTTTCACCCCACCGTGTTGTAACACATAGATGTGACATGAGTTTTCTTTCAAGAATCTGGGTTCAGTTTCCCCTGAAGCCCTGCACCAATGCTCTTGAAACTTGTCAGACTTCATGCTCTTGGAAGAGGCTACCATCTCCATAAAGTTCATCCAAATCAGACAGAAAACAAGAAAGTTATAGATATTTTATTGATTCCCCATTATACCCTATGGCCAGATTGTTGAATTGGCTCCAAAGTTGTTCTAAAGCACTTTAGAAAGCCTAACAAAGCCAGTGCTTTGATCCAGACATGCTGCTTCAGATGCTGAAGCATCCAAAGCTTCTCCAGATATGAAGCACAGGCCGTAGCCTCGCACAGCCCTAATATCTACCAGTCCTAGGGCTGTCATAAAGGAAAGGTACATCTGACCAGTATACAAGCTTCACCCTGAGGTTCTCTCTTGAATAACAAATGTCAGCAGCCTGGAGGTCAAAAGGTGAGGTCCACTCTTCCCCAGTGGGGTGGGTGAGATGGGCTGGTGGTGTGCCCTCTGTCCATGGTGGCCTTGGGTTCCCCTCTCAGGGCCCCTTTCCTGCTCTGAAAAACCCTTCTTTTGTATTCTTTCTCCCCTCTGACTCTTTATTCCTGGGCATCATTGATTGGTTTCCCTGTGGCTGTCATATTATCCAAACAGTGTGGTGCCTGTTTTCCATATCCCAGCCTGTACATTCCTGCTTGTTTGTTGGCCTGAGGCACAGTGTCTGCTGGTTCCAGACACAGTGGACCTTGAAGGAAGCTTTGTCACAAACAGGCTTTTAGAAAATAAATTAACCCTTGCCATTCCCCTGGACCATTGTTCTAATGCAATCTACTTTACCTACAAGCCAATTCCCAAAAAACAAACCTCTAAATACCATTTTCTAGCTATCATCTGCCTATGAATACATCAGCACTGGAGGCAATAAGAGGAAGAACAAAAGAGAAGCATCATCACAGACATATAAATCATCAGTGTGACTCTCAAGAGCTCAAAGAAAAATATTCCTGCAATCAAAGTCAAGTGACATAAGTAAAAAGAGTGAGTGGCACAGATTTATTAACTTCAGAATTGATAAAGGGAAGGTCTCATGAAATATTACCTTAGTTTTGTTAGCAAAAAAATTGCACTTTTTTCTAAAGGATGTAAGAAAAAAGGACAATGAAAAAGACTAGATGTATTAAATGTTAGTTCATAGGTTGGCCAGTGAGACAGGAAGAGTTTATTAATATTTTGGACAAAGTGCAGAGACTGCCAACAAATTACGTGGTTTATGATTAGCCCAAGTATTTCCCTCTACCTTGTTGCAAACCTTAATAGGATAGTGAGAACTTCAGAAATGCTAGAGCAGCAACTCTTAGAGTTAGAACATAAATTTAACATTTCTCCTATATGGAAATTCCTCTCTCATCTAGCAAGCTTAAACAAAAAATACCTACCATTTATGCACTTCTATCCTTTATCTAAACATCTGCCAGTTCTCCTCCTTGTGGTGACTTCTGCACTCACAAAAATGTGATCAGGGTTTGCTCTGACTTACTGTGCATTGGTGGCATACAATATTTATTCTTCAGTCTTTATAGAAACATTTTTGGCTAGTATGGCAGAAGGTCATAGAACTGTAAGAAAATGGAACAGGTGAGAAATAGAAATTATGAGGGTGTTTACTGCCCTGTGAATGAGGTTCTGTGAGCATGTCTACACATGCACTTAGGCATGTCTAAATGTATTGTGCATTAGCTTAGTGTGCATTAAGGCAATTTAGGCTCGCTTCTAAACATGCATGCATTAAAGATCATTAACACTGTGTGAGTGGACTGACATGGGACTAAAGTTAGTCCATAAACAGCATTAATGCACCTTAGCATGTATACACATGCATTAATGTGCTTTAGCTATTCATTCCTAAATTTGGTACCTGCTTTTCAAGGTACAGGCAATCCCCGCTTAACACGGTTTCGCTTAATGCTGTTTTGCTATATTACTCATTTAAAATACATATTTGATTTCACTTAGCGCTCAGAGTATTTTGTTATAGTGCTCAGCGTGAGGCTGGGGAAAAGGAGCACTGGTGGCAGCAGCAAGTGAAGAGGTGAGTAACAGGCAGTGGGGGCCCAGGGCTGGGCATCAGGACAGTGGGATTTGCTCCTGCACATGGTGCTGGAGCTCATGGGGAGAAGTGGCAGTGGTGAGAAAGCATGACCATGGCATAACCATGGAGCCTGGGCTCATGACCAGGGCCAGGGCCAGCAGGGCCCAGGGTGGGGCAGTAGGAGTGCAGTAGGAGCCCGTGGCTGGCAGGCAGGTGAGGAGGAGTGGGCTTTCCATTATGTCTGGAGGAGCATTTTTGGAATCCCTGCTTACTAACATACAGTCCTCCCTTCTTTAGGTATGGCTACTATTCCTTCTGAATGTTTCACTGCATTTGGCTGTATTGAAACACACTGAAAAGGGATTAATGCAAAATATGCATTTGGGAATTTGCTTCTCATAATTTAGTTCAATGGCTAAAAGCCTGGAAAATAACTGTGCATACTCCAGACTGAAAGACAGCATTCGAGGTTAGAAGATAAGGCTCCCTGTACTAAAGATGAAATAACTGAAAGCTAAATGATTTTCCTTGGTAAGGAATATTAATCTGACATTTGGTAACAGGATGTCTTGGTCCTCTCACAGGTTAAATTTAATCAGATGATTCTGGCTAATTATTCTTACTAGCCACTGTCAGGAAACTTGAACTAATAATTCAAGATTGAGGCATTTCTTTTGTTATAGCTGTACCTCTGCAAAAGTCAATAGATGATAAGAGTTTCTGCATGGAATACCTTATTTGCAAACAGACAATGATTCTTATAAGACTGATTTTTGCTTTCTTTTTTTTAAATCTTAAATGATCAGACAAAATTATTTCTGGTTCAAGTGTGTATATTTAGAAAGGTAATTTTCAATAGAATGAGCTATTAAACTCTCTGCTAGTAAATTGCTAACCCAGCACTATGTACTTCTGTAATACTGATGTACTATGTGTATCATTCTGACTTCCTTTTAATATCAGACACAGTGCTACCTGTGAGAAAATTGGGTTCAAAGCTTTTATGTAGATTTGACTAGATGCTGTTTTTTAATAGTCCCTTATGGTTAAATGAAATTCACAATCATGTAGAGCTATCTACATTAGATGGAATACTTTCTAATAGTTGTTTTAACTCTTGTCTTGTGAATATTTTGTGCCATATTTTATTCCCCCAAATTCCATTCTCTGAAATTTAGTGGATTTCAGCACTCATGTGTAGCTGACTTATTTGACCCCTGAATACCTGTTAATATAAAAGATGGACTGGTCTCCTTCCTCTTCACTACATTTTTGTGACTAAGTGGGCACATCTACATGAGATGTTTACTGTGAAGTTCACTAATTAACTGTGCAGTAAATGTCTTGGCATCTACATGTGCTCCCCTGTTCATAGATTCATAGATGTTTGGGTTGAAAGTGACCTTAGCAGATCATTGAGTCTGACCCCCTACCCTGGGATAGAGTGCTGGGGTTAGCCAACTCCAGTCAGGTGCATGTCCAGTAGGGGTGTGCAAAACAGGTCATATTTGATTCAGATTTGGAGTCAGCTGAATCAGGGACAGTGATTTGATTCATTTATTCAGATTACTGTCTCAGTTTGATTCAGCTATATCCTAATCTGAAGAGTTGATGCTGATTCAAAAAATCAGCAATTTGGCCATAGACACAGCTTTAAATGTTTTTTCTACATACCTCAAGGTACCAGGTGTGGCTCATGAATGCTGCAATGGTGGGGTGGATAGAGCATCCCACAGAAACACGAGGGGTGGAGGGATGCTTGGCAGAGAACGTGGAAGTGGGCCAGAAGTACTTCTGCTGTTGAGCACAAAGGGGTCCCTCTCCTGCACCTCTCCAGCTCAGCAATCAGCCATGGAGTAAGCCCAGGTACCGCCCCCCAGACTGAGGAGGTACCAGTCACAGAGCTGGGGGTGTACAGGGGGCTGCCCAGCACACTCCTTGGTGGACCCAAAAGTGGACTATACATCTTTCTGGTCCACTTCCAGGTCTGCTGCCAAGTGCACTGGGGACAACCCTGCATTCCTGTGGGACACTCCATCCGCCCCACTATCTCAGCATTCATGAACCACCTGGTACCTTGAGGTATGTAGAAAAAACATTTAAAGCTATGTCTGTGTCCAAATCACTGAATCTTTCCGAATTGATTCAGAGGGTTCTGATTTGATTCAGAGAGATTAAAGAGTCTCCTGATTCAATTTGTATTTGGAGATTCAGCCACCAGTCAGGCTGAATGTCCACCAGATTGAATTAGTGACTGAAGCTTCACACAACCCTAATGTCCAGCCTCTTCTTAAAGACCCCAAGGTAGGGGAGCACCACCTCCCTTGAAAGCCCATTTCAGGTTCTGGCAACCCTTGCCATAAATAAGTTTTTCCTGATTTCCAACCTAAGTCTACTCTCTGTCAGTTTCTAGCCATTGTTCCTAGTTACAGCAAGGGGTGCCCTAGTAAACAGAGCATCCCCTATTCCTTGCTGACCTCCTTGGCCCCCAGTGAATTTGTAGGTGGCCACAAGGTCACCTCTCAGCCTTCTCTTGCAGAGACTGCAGAGATGCACAGCCCTCAATCTCTCTTTTTAGGGCTTTGCCTGTAGGCCCCTAATCATATGAGTGATCCTCCTCTGAACCCTCTCAAGGTTGTCCACATTCCTGCTGAATTGTGGCATCCAAAACTGGATACAGTACTCCAACTGTGGCCTGACCAAATACATACAGAGTGGAAGTATCACCTCCCTGGACTTGTTTGTCATGCACCTCCTATTGCATGATAAAGTGTGGTTAGCTTTACTGATCACATCATCACATTGATGACTTATGTTCATTTTGTTGTCAACAATAACTCCGAGATCCCTTTCCACTGCTGTGCTGTTAAGTAGGTCATAACCCCATTTGTAAGCATGCTGGTGCTTCCTTCTCTATAGATGCAGAACTTTTCACTTGTCCTTGTTGAGCTGTATCCTATTCTGTTCTGCCCACTTTTCCAACCTATCCAGATCCACCTGGATTCATTCCCTACCCTCTAGTATGTTAACTTTACCCTATAATTTGGTATCATCTGCAAATATGGACTGCGTGCCCTCCACGCCCTCATCCAAGTCACTGATGAAGACATTGAGCAGCACAGATCCAAGGACCACGCCTTTTGGGACTCCACTGCCCACATCTTTCCAGGTCAATACTGACCCATCCACCACCACTGTCTGGGTGTGACCTCTAAGTCAGTTAGCTACCAACCTGACTGTGTAATCATCTACATCACATCTGCTCAGTTTGTCTGTGAAAATGGAATGACAAAGGCCCTATTAGGGCACACAAAACTAATAAGCTCTGCTGCGGCTTTTCTTATCCCGCTGTGGAGTTTTTTTCATACACAACAGTGCACATGTAGACACTGGCCTGGCTGGTTGGGGCACAGGGTGCTTCAGTGTGGAGGCTAGCCAGCAGGCGGTCCCCACACTGAAGCACCCTCATGCCTCAACCAGCCACCATGCCTACTGACTAGCACTGAAAATAAATTATAATGGACCAGTTTGCAGAAAGTAAGACTTGCAAAGTAGTAAAAAACAAAATCCATTATGTGGAAGTTGGAAACATATAAATGCTTTTCATTTGCTACAATTATTGTCCAAATATAAGGTTGCTGGAAATTAGGCTGGATTAACATGAATGTGTGAGGAACTCATATTTTCTTTTTTTTTCTCTTCTGAACTGAAAGTTTCTAGGGCTCATGTTGGCATGAAAAGGTTGAAAATGTGAATACTGTTGTCCAAAATTGCCAGATGAACCTACGTATGGCACTACAAGATAGTGCTTTGGTGTTAGGATTTCTTAAGCATTAAGCCAATATAATGACTTCTTAGGAGAGAGTCGCTGATTTCTGAACTTGTATGGTGGTAATCTAATATAATAAAAGGCTTAGTCTGTCTGTCTGTGTGTCTGTCTGTATGTCTGTTTGTCTTTAAAGCTTTTGGGCAACTGCTCATATGCTGCCAAGAGAATGGGTGATGATTGGCTGTGTGGCATGAGCTGTGCGGGCTCAAGTTTGTGCTACTGCTGGAAAGGTTTGTGGTGGTGGTGAACATGCCCCAGCCACCCAAGCAGCAGGGCTTCCCCTTCCACCTCCCTGCCTGAGGTTGAAGGGGGGAAAGGGAGGGGAGGGAGGTTAGAGTGGGTCCAGACCCTGAGCAGTGGGAGGGGGTGTGGGGCCGGATGTGGGGGTGGAGTGGGACCAAACCCAGAGTGCTGGGGAGGGGTGAGGGTGCATTGGGGCAAAACCTGGAGCAGTGGGGTGGGGGGGCAGGGCCAGATCCAGAGCAGCTGGGGAGGACGGTAGAGTGGGTCCAGACCCAGAGAGGCTGGGGGCGGGAAATGGGGCAGGACTCAGAGGGACAGGAAGGGTGGGGGTGGGATGGGACTGGACCTGGAGTGGTATGGAGAGGCAAAGGGGCCAGACTTGGAGTGGTGGAGGGGAGGGGAAATAGAGTGAGGTCAGATGCCAAGCGGAAGGGAGCAGGATGGAGAGGCCAAACCCAGAGTACTGCAGATGGATGGGGTGGAGTGGAGTCAAACCTGGAGCAGTTGGGGTGCGATGGGGTTGGACCCAGAGTGCCAGGGATGGAGGAAGTGGGGCCAGACCTAGAGTGGTGGGGAGGGGGTGTGGAGTGGGGCTGGACCCCAGTTGGTGGTGTGGGGGAAAGGGCCCAGACTCAGAGCAGCAGAGGGTAGAGGGATAGAGAGGGGCTGGACCCCAAGTGGCGGGGGGGGGTGAGGCTGGATCCAGAGTGGCTGGGGCAGGTAAAGCAGGCCCAGACACAGAGTGGTGTGGTAGAATAGGGGTAGAACAGAACTAGACCCAGAGCGGCGGTGGGGATAGAGTGGGGCTGCACCTGGAGTGGCAGAGAGGGGTGGGGGTGGAGCAGAACAGGGCTGGAACCAGAGCGGTGGAGGGGCACGGGAGGGCAAGGCCTGATGTAGGGGGTGTGTGTGTGTGTGTGTGTCCACATCATTCCTGACAGACAATTTGTTTGTATTATGTATAAAGATATAAGCCACCTTTGGATGTAACATGAAAACGCCCTTGAAAACATGAAGGGAGAGCTTCTCCCTCAGTGTTTGTCCCCTTTGTACTTCTGAGTGGTGTGGAGGAACTCAGAAACTTGGGAAAAGATTGGCAGGTTCAGGTTCCTCACTCTTCCTCTCACCTCTATCAAGTGCACACAGAGCATATTGCTAGAGGAAGGGCATGTAGGAGATTCTGCTTCCATCACACAGTCCTGCACTGGCTTATGATCTGCTCTAGCAGCACCAAGATTCTGCCTAGGGATATTAAATATGCTGGAGGCCAGAGTTGACCCCAATTTTGGAAGCCTGTGTACCTTTACTATTCCAAGCTCCACACAGTGTAAAACAAAACTTTTCTCCTTTTACCTCTGAGGTAAGCAGGGATTGAAACCTATTTATTCACCAGCTAGGTAGGATACTTTAGACAGCCTAAGAAAGGTAGAGAAAAAATATTAATTACTTCTGGGAATGCATTAGGAAGTTCTTCAAAGATTCATGTTTGCTTAATAAAATTAGTTGTTAGGTTTCACTATATTGCATCTTTCAAATGATAAGAGGTAGATATCGGGAACTAGTAAGCATTTTAATTCTTGAATGCTGCAGGTTGAAGTGTGTGCTCCATGTAAAATGGCTGAAAATATTCCACAGTAGTCAATTCAGAAGGAACACCATATATTAACATCCTTCTTTGACATGTCTCCCCCAGTTGGGCATCTAACTCCAAGATGGGGGTGGAGGCATACCTCCCTCCTACTACGTTGTCCATATTTTGGCTGAGTGCTTTGGCCATTGGGTTACTGAGCACAAAGGATCCCTGCATATTTCCTTCCTAACTTTTCATTGTGTAAAGCACAAGTAAGAGTAGGAATACTCGGAGCCCCTGGAAGAGGTATTGTGTGACTCTAGCTGGGTTTTAAGTACTTAGCAGTTTGGTATGGTCAGGGCTGAAATGGCTGGAAACATTCAGATGCCCTGGTAGCTATACCTGAGAACTAGGGTGCCTATGCGGTTAGGCAAGAATTAATCAGGAATTTTTGAATCTTAGGCACCTAAATGAACTGGCACAAAGGTTCAAATGTGGCACAAAGCATCAAATGAATCAATCTTGTAGGTGTCTAAACAGGTCATTGGCTTGTAAATTCTGCAAAGTCACAAAGTGTTCCAAAGTAATCAGTGACAGCAAAACTGTTTATGTATCTGATTCAACACATGCCTCAGTTTTGGCCTGAAGTAATCATAGAATCATAGAAGTAGGGTCGGAAGGGACCTTGTAGATCTTCAAACCTGACCCCCCGCCTGGGCGGGAGAAAAGACTGGACTCAAATGAGTCCAGCCAGGTAGGCATCAAGCCTCTTCTTAAAAAGCCCCAGGGTAGAAGCCAGCTAGGAAGTTGGTTCCCTAGGAAGTTGGTTCCAGATCCTAGCTGCCCTAAATGTGAAGTAGTTCTTGCAGATGTCTAATCTAAATCTACTCTCAAATAATTTGTGTCCATTGTTCCTTGTCATGCCAGGGGGCGCTAGAGGAAACAGTGTCTCCCCTAAACCCTTCTGGTCCCTCCTAGTGAGTTTATAGACAGTCACCAGGTCCCCCCTCAGCCTTCTCTTCTGAAAGCTGAACAGTTTTAGGTCCCGCAGTCTTTCAATGCAGGGTCTGCCCTGTAGTCCCCGGATCATGCAAGTGGCCCTCCGCTGGACCCTCTCAATGTTGTCCACATCCCTCCTGAAATGGGGTGCACAGAACTGGATGCAGTACTCCAGCTGTGGCCTGACCAGTGTCACGTAGAGGGGGAGGATCACCTCCCTGGCTCTACTTGAGATGCACCTGTGGATGCATGACAAGTTCCGGTTAGCCCTGCCAACCGTGACCTCGCATTGTCGGCCCATGTTCATCTTGGAGTCAATAATGACTCCAAGATCCCTTTTTGCCTCCATGCTCTCAAGAAGGG
>NW_017728918.1:22046276-22056815 GCF_001723895.1 Crocodylus porosus | reverse complement strand
TCTTCTCAAAGAGTTTCCCAAAGATAGAGGTAAGACTGATGGGCCTATAGTTGCCCGGGTCCTCTCTCTTCCCTTTTTTGAAGATGGGGACCACGTTAGCTATCTTCCAGTCATCTGGCACCTGGCCTGAGCACCACGAACACTCATAAAGCCATGCCAAGGGCCTTGCAATAACCCCAGCTAGCTCCCTCAACACCCTGGGGTGGAGAGCATCTGGGCTCGCTGACTTGAACACGTCCAGCCTGTCCAGAAGCTCTCTAACCCGGTCCTCCCCAACCTGAGGTCTGGAGGCGTTCCCCTTGAGTCCATCTGGCATCACAGCGGGGAAGTCCCGGTCCCTGCACAAGAAAACGGACATGAAAAATTGGTTAAAGTGTTCTGCTTTCTCCTCTAGCGCAACCACCAGATTGCCCAGCGTACTTTGCTGGGTCCCCACATTACCTGGTGCCTTCTTCATCCTCCCTATATATTTGAAAAAGGACTTATTATCCTTGATCTTGGATGCTAGTCCTAGCTCTATGTCCACCTTAGCTTTCCTGACAGCCCCCTTACAGGCCCAAGCAGAGGAGGTATACTCCTCTTTGGATATAGCACCCCCTTCCACTGGATGTACGCCACCTTTTTGGCGAGCAGGCATTCCCGGACACCCTTGGTGAGCCAGGGGGGTGTTTGGGCACTCTTGCCCCCCCTTGCTTCCTGTTGGGATGAACTCCCCTAGGGCCCTGAGTATTGTTTCCTTAAGGAACGACCACTTGTCCTGGACACTGAGTTCCCTTGCCCTCAAGGACCCCAGCACCTCACCCACTAGTCTCCTCAACTTGTTGAAGTTGGCCCTCCTAAAGTCTACAGCTACCGTCTTGCTGCAGGCCCTTGACACCGTGCACTGGATGGTGAATTCCAGCCAGGAATGATCGCTATCGCCCAGGTGGTCAAGAACCTGGAGGCCCCTTACCAGGTCATCTCCTGTGGCCAGGACCAGCTCCAACAGGGCATTTCCTCTGGTGGGACTGTGCACCTCCTGGATTAAGTGGAGGTCCTGTATCTCAGCTAGGAACCTCCTGGAACAGTCCGTCCTGGCTGACTGTTCCTCCCAGCAGATCCATAATAATCTAATAATAATCCATAGTACCTAAACACGAATAACTAAATTTTGTCTACATCTCCACTTCCTTAAATAAGCACAAAACACATTAGCAACTCTTCAATATGGGGGAAAAGAATAAGTCATGCTACCTGTTTGCACAATAGCCTACTGGTAGTTAACACTTGGCAGGAAATGAGAACACTGGGTTCTAGGCCCTCCTTACCTAAAGGGGACTCAAACCCAAGCCTAAAAATCTTGTCCTGTTAGCCATTAACAATTCTTTGAGCTACATGAATAGTCTAGGGCTCATCTGATTGGATGCCCCTAAACTTTTGCACTATTCAGCCCAGAGTATACTTCATGCAAATTGAAACTTATTTCAAAGATGGATTAATCTGGGCTTGGGGATTCTTTTTTCAATGAGAGCAGGCACATAGAGCAGCAGAGGCATAGCAGGGCAGCTCTGCATCCTAGGCACCTTTGGATCATGGGGGAGCACTGGCCACTGCACTGCCAGTGGCAGTAGCGCAACAAGCCTGAGGTTGGTGTGGCTATTTTAACATTCCTCTCCCTGCCCCATTACATTAATACACACTTAAAAAAAAACCAAAAAGAGTGAAAAAAAAGGAGTGAAAAAAGAAGAGTAAGCTTCTAGATGAAGCTTATAACCATAAATAACTATAACATGCAATTCTTCCCCCTTTCTCCTCATGTGCCCAGTTCTTCTCCACCTGCTTTGAAAGACATGATTTCACATCAATGGACAAGTCCAGGTCAGTGCACATGTACAGTTTGTGGCACCTCAAAGCTGTCTGAGGTGCTACAAACTGCACACGGTGCACTTGCAAGTAGCAATGTTAGCCACACTGCAAATTTGCAGCATGGCACCAAAATTTGGCACCAGAATATCCCAGTGTAAAAAAAGACAACTGCAAAAAAAAATGGCACAGCTGGGTCCTCCAGGGAAATACTCTGGCTGCTAGGCAGAGTGTCTCTCCTCCTCTAGTGGCCCCCTGGCTCCTCCAGCATGCTGGGAGCTGGGAGAAACACGGAAACAGCTATTTCCCCAAAGCAGGGCCTTTTGCCCCACATCAAACCCCACATGCAGGGGCATGCATCACAGAAAAATGCAGTGGCACAAATGTATGCTATTGTTATGTCTGCTACAGCAAACAGATGCTCCTGCACATGTGTGCTCATCTGGATGTGCCCAATGAGTTTTAATATTTTCATATATTTCTTCCTAAATTCCACTCAATTTTACAAAATACAATGGCTTCAGTGAGGTTGTGCTATCCTCCTAACCTGAACAATCAGGTTAAAAGGAGTGGTGCCAGGAGGATACTGTCAAGTAATAAACCAGAACCATTACAAATATGTAAGTGCTTCCCAAAATCGGAGTGCCTACAAGGGAGATGCACTCAGCTTTTTATGACAAATGAGGCAGAAATATTACAACTTTATTATATTTATGGATGTGGCAAAAAAAGTTATTTTTCTGAAAGCAAAGCATACTCTCTATGCCTTAAATGGGGGGTGGGAAGAAGGCATGAAATCAAGGATGCTTTGCAATGAGAGAAAGTACTTTAAGGCAATGGATACTTCAGAACTCCTGATAACAAAAAGGGCCAGATGTAAATCAATTTGACAGTTAGTGAAACCACAAAGGGCGAATTCTTTAGATTCTCTTGTCAGGAGGTTGGAAAGAGTTTCCTCTGCATTGGTTTCTTCTTATCCTGTAACACAACCATATTGACCAACTCATCAAAAGATCTAATGAAGAGGATGTTAGTGATTTTCCTCTATGGGCTGCCAAGATGTAGTACTAGTCATTGATTTTGGTCAATACAACACTGATGATAGTGGGGAGACTGGCCATAATAGTAATTTTGCCTCACAAGGGAAAAAGACTGTTTACTAATAAGACCTAGTGTCTGCTTTGTCTGTTCATGGACTTCAGTTTTGGGTTTTTTTTCAAGGTTTTCCTTAGGAATGAATGCCAGGGAAAATAAGACTAAAATACCAGAAGTAAAGCTTACAGCTGATTAAACAGAGAGGATTTATTCCTTGGACATATTGGTGATTTTCAAACTTTAACTCATCTGAGCCATGAAAATAAACTTAAAATTGGAAGGGCAGTTTCTGTAACTAACTTTATGCTTCAGGTTTTTTGCTAAACTTAGCTGTCATGTAATCAAAGTCTATACAGCCAGAATCTTCTTAGCAAAACCTAGAAATCCTAATATGTGAAATTTTGGGAGACGGAATTTTCCTTATCACACTTATCGAGAATAGACAGTATAGAATGTTGTGTCAGAGATTTAGGTGTGAAATTGGTCTGTCTGGTTGCATTAGGCTGGTCAGTAAGTATAACAGAATGACACATTTGGGGAGTTTCTGAACCTTGACTGAGAGAAAAATCCATATCCTAAATATGAAATATTAAGCCAGTTTTGTGCCCTGCTTACTAACTAATATGCAACCTGAATCTATATTAGTCTTGATGCACAACATGGGATAAAATCCAGTTCAGTTTTCCATTTCTTTTTTGGCTTTGGAATCCTTAAGGAAGTAAAACCTGTCTTTACTAATATAGCAGTCTCTATTAGACAATAGAGAATGTCAAGATAATCTTCTAAGAAGGTGAGTTGCTGTGTTAATAGCTTCATTTCATTAGAACATGGATTTAAAATAAAATGACTGTCATTTATTAATTACATAGACATTCAAACCTGTAGGTAGTATTAGGTATCTACTCCAAGGGACACTTAATGATGTGATATATGGGACAGCAGATGTCCCAAGCCTTTCTAGTTAAACTAGCACTTTTAGGCTTAGATCTACTTAAGGTGTTTGATGCTGCAGCAATGAGGGTTGAAATACTTAAGCCAGCAGCCTGACTCGTAGAGTGGAGTGAACAAATCCAAGGGTGCCTATACATGTGATCCGGGGTGAGGTAGAAGGGGAAATGTTTTAATTAGAGTGTCTCTTGTCAAATGAGCTTTAGTTAAATCACTCCTGCTGACAATTTGACATGTGGGACGGTGAAGGCATGAGACGCTGCAGCAGGCTGGAGCATAACTGACTCTGCTCTGATGCATTCTAATCTGAACATGTTGGAGCATATGTATGGGCACCCCAAGGGTCTAAGTTCCCTATGAAGTAAATAGTGAGAGTTAAGTACCTAAGAATTAAGCACATGAGTGTTCTGGGTAGTGGGATACTGAGCACAAAGGGCCTTTCATATCTTTAACAAAGGGATGCACAATAGTAAATAGTAAACATATTGGGGGACATAGATGTATGTATGGGGGGAAGAATTTCAAACCCAATTAAAAATAAATTTTGAAGGGTTGGGTGTATCTTAATTCCCTCATTTCTCCTGGATTTAGGTACAGAGACTGAGATTCACAGCCTAAGACCCACCTCGAACCTCCATGTGTCTCTGCTAAAGTATACCTATTCAACTCTGTTATCTATCATAAAACTGAAAGGAACAATGATTTCACTGAAAAGTGACTGAAAGTGATTCATTTATATACAAGCTCAGTAGTCATTTCATTCCCACCAGATGCTAATAATCCTTTGCTTTGTTTGAGCAATTTCAACAAATATTTTGCATTTCTCATGACATTGCCTTAACCTCCAGTCAAAACTGTATTTTCAGGGTAGGAGCACTGCTGAAGGTACACTGCCATGCAGAAAGAAATGTAAAATTCATGACGCCAGACAAATATGACAAAATAAGACAAATAAGATGAAACATATCTTTGTAGCCTGGAGGCTAGCTTTTTCCCATCTTGCAAAGGGAAATACACAGCAAAGATTATGTTCTAAATGAAGTTTCAATAACCTGCATAAATACAGCTTTGCAAACATTATCACTTTGAAAAAATTTGGCCCAGACAAGCCCCTACACAGTGATGGCAGAAGAAACAAACACCCTACTCAAGAGGTGCTCTAAGGAGCAGGTACTGTTACAAACAAAGGATTCATGAAAAATGAACAAGGATGGGCCTCTATCCCTCCAGAGACTCCCACATCACTTAACTTACAACAGTATTATGGGCGCCCAGTATATTTGCCTTAGGACTGAATACATAGACAGCCATCACCAGAGACCATAGACAAATAAGTACATTAGGAAAAAATTACATGTCCTTTCAATTCCCCACCACTGTGTTCACATCCCAGACAAGTAGGGGTTCTGAAGGGGAATGTGAGGCAGATGCTGCTAATACTCTTCTCTACAGGCACAATAGCCTATCAAACCCCAATCACAGCAAATTCTTGTGGAAGTGTCCTAAAATGACATTCCAGAATATATCAGAACTGCCTGTACTGTGGTGGGTGCCCCAGGGGGCTATTCTGCAGAATGATTCAAATATTTAGAACCTCCCTTGCAAAACTGGAGCCAAAGTAAAAAGGCAAACAACCATAGCAGTCTTCACTGAGATGAGAAGTGTTTTCTTCCAGAACCTAACAACATCACCTCCTCTAGCAAAATCCTTGTCAGAACCAAGGAAAAACTCTGGTATCAGAAACCATGTGAGGCCACAGTTGCCATTTCTGCAGACATAAGAGAAGCTACAGGAAGCACAGAGGCAGATGAGGATGATAGCTTCAGAGCCCACCTATTTCCCTGGACAACTAACAGAGAGCACCTCTTCCCTTTTAACCCTTGATGCAAAACGCATGCTGAGGAAGCACATTATTATTTTGCTAGTATGTGTTTTTGCTAGTGTGTGTGTGTGTGTGCACGTGCACATGCATGCATCTATACTAATCTGACTATGGTTAGACATATAAAAGAACGATGAATCTGTGGGCTGCTTTTCCTGCCAGCCATCCTAGTTGGCTTTCTAGTAAAACTGAACACTTCCAGAGGTCTTAGCTTCTAGTTGTTATGCAACATGGAGTCAATGGTTGTGTCTCTGTTGCTGAAGTATTGGAATTCCTTTGGTCAATTTCTTTTCTCTACATTTCATTGCTCCACCCCAAGGGCAGAGCAGATCATGGGTAAAGGAGTAAGATGGCAGCTTCAAATAAGGAGATGTATGGTCCAAGTGAAGGTCAATCAGTGAAGCACCCCCTGCTGTTGCTGTTAAATTTCTGCCATGGGCAGGTGTGTGAGCAGGAGGCTCTCTTAGACTGGTGTCACTCCTCATTTCTAGGTTTGGTGTGTGCAGTATAGGACTGGATAGATGGAAGCATGCTTATTGGTGGAATTCTCAGCCATGGTAGGAACATGCCCAGGCAACTATAATATCCTTGATATGTGGTAGAAGCCATTACGTTCTTAAGCAATCAATTGGAACATCTTCCTGCACCTGTAACTAGAACTGCAGCTGTAGGAATGCTAATGGCTGCTCAGAATGAAGAGTAACATTTTTCTTTTGGGACGTGCATGTCCCAAGCATGGGCAGGCCAAGACCCACACCTCCTCATTATTCACAACCACTGTCTGCTTGAACAGCTATTCCTTCCACAGCCATCAAAATCAGGCCATACCAATGTCTTGCACAGTGGTACTGTAATTTTTTTTTTATTTATAAGGTATATATGCTGTGAATAATGCCCCCTAAAATTAATTATATTAGTCTTTTTCATGGCAGTATCATATTGGTGAGGTCATGGCCTATCCTACTGTCAGCTAGAGTGCTTAGGTCTCTCTCTCTGTTTCCTGCCAGCTAAGCCACCATCTTATAGCAGCAGTTTTTGATATTAGTTCTTGGCTTTGCAACTTACACAACAAAAGGTTGTGTTGTCTAGGCATTATCTTCTTGGAAAAACTATGTTGCATTTAGCTATTTTTTTTTTTACTTAAAAAAGAATCATGGATAGGGCATGTCCTCCAATATTTCTTATGAAAGTAGTTTTCAACCTTTTTTCATTTGTGGACCCCTAAACATTTTTAATCGAGGTGCAGACCCCTAAAATAGAATGGACGTTCAGATCGCTTTAAAAATTGAATGCTTTTTTCTGGGATTTGAAACTTTATTTTTAGTCATGTTTTGAAGACCCCTTAGACCTGGCCTGTGGATCCCCACTCTCCAGTGGTCTATTGACCACAGGTTGAAAACCACTGTTCTATGACTTTAGCTAATATTGAATTGAAGTCAGGTGAAATTTCTGGGTCAGACTTTTTCCCTTTTTAACATATAGGACCGACATTTGATATTTTTCCAATAACAGTGTGCTTTCTCTGAGTTGAGATTAACTGAAAATCTGTGTTATTGGGTCTCAGCCATGAATATTCTGGGTTGGATATTTTCCAAGCCTGCTAATTTTGGCAAAGTGAGTGTCCCAGCCACCTGTGGAGGGTTCGGGATTGAGAGTATAGTTGGGGGTCAAAAGGTAAGTAAGGTTTATTGACTTAACAAAAACACAAGTACACATAGTAACAAGACAAACAATGACAGACAAGAATAATTCACATTGGCAACTTATCAGTGTCTCCTCTGATGCCTGATGTACAACAAGTTTTTCTTTCCACAAAATTCAGTGAAGTCAAGTGTCCCTGATCAGCGCTGTCCAAGAGGTACTGGGAGGGACCCTGGTATTCAGTCCTTGGGCTCCTTGAGGTCCACGGGCCCACTGATCCAGGTCAATAGCTAACTAATCCTTTTCTGTATGTTCCGTTTGAATGATTTCTGGCTGTTTCGCCAGTTTATAGCTTCTGAACGGTACTGATAACATACAGCCACTCAGATTCCTTTTACTTCAACTGTCCTTAGACTGACCAATACCAGTACAATCCTTGCATTCCTTTTGATAAGGTTAATTTTAACTATGCCACAGGGCCTTACTACTTCAAGGCTTTGCTAAATTTACTACGACTTACTTTAGACAAGGCCTTACTACATCTTAAACTTTAATTAGGCTTTTAGCAACAACATACAGCTTAATATTTAAACAAATACAGAAAAACACTGGTCTAATCTTCATAGAGCCTTCAGCAAGCACCTTTATCACACAGACATAGAATCATAGAATCAATGAGTCGGAAGGGACCTAGACAGATCATCTAGTCTGACACCCTGCCATGGGCAGGAAGGAGCACTGGGGGTGGCAGGGGTCATAAGACTCCAGCCAGGTGACTATCCAGTCTCCTCTTGAAGATCTCCAGAGAAGGTGAGAGCACCACCTCTTTGGGAAGCCTATTCCAGGCTTTGGCCACCCTTACCGTGAAGTAGTTCTTCTTAATATCTAACCTAAACCTATCCTCCCTCAGCTTGTGGCCATTGTTCCTGGTGACTCCAAGGGGGGCCCTGCTGAGCAGACTTTCCCCGAGTCCCTGCTGCTGGCCCGTGATAAAGTTGTAGGCAGCCACAAGATCCCACCTCAGTCTCCTCTTGCAGAGACTGAAGAGATTCAGGTCCCTCAACCTCTCCTTATAGGGCTGGCCATGGAGGCCCTCAACCATATGAGTGGCCTCCTCTGGACCCTCTCCAGGTTCTCCACATCCCTTGTGAAGTGCGGCGCCCAGAACTGGACACAGTACTTCAGCTGCAGCCTGACCGGCGCCGCATAGAGGGGGAGCAAGCCCTCTCTGGACCTGTTAGTGATGCCCCTGTTGATGCAGGACAGGTTGCAGTTGGCTCTGCCTATTGCTTCATCACATTGGCAACTCATATTCATCTTGGAGTCAATCATGACTCCAAGATCCCTCTCTGCCTCTGTGCTGCTGAGAGGGTCAGCCCCTAACCTATAACCATAATTTTCAGCTATCACAGTGAGCAATCTATATGTTGCTTGCATCTCATATGTAGTCATTTCCATAACAATAGTCTCAATGGGCTTGTCCCCATGAGTGCCCACATGAAGTTTGTGATGCCATAAACCCATCTACCATGCTGCAAACTGTATTCGCCACATCTGCATGTGATTGCCCACTGCTAATTTGCAGCATGGCGGGGGGTTTTGACACTGGGTGACCCCAGCCAGGCTCTGTACAACCGGATTGCCACCACTGCAGCCCCAGAAGGCCCCTAGAATCCCAGGTAAAGTTACTAGGACCAGCCCAGGTGTTGGCCCCAGCCACCCCTATCCAAAGCAGGGAAATCTGCCATACACAAGGGTGCTAGTGCAAGGACATGCCCAGGGACAACTAGCAGTGGCAAAAATATGAACCACTGCTATTTGTCCCCATGGAAAAATATGTACCTACTAATGGGGACATGCCCAATTACATGTAGTGCTCTATTATTATATTTGTTTATATATTTATCCTTACTGAAGATTGAAACCAGCATTCATTCAGTATTTGGGCCATACCTGTAATCTTCACTCCATTTTCTATATATAGTGGGCCCTGCTTCTTCCCTCTTAGTTCTCTTCTTATTTATATCACAGAAGCATATGTTGCTGTCTGGTTTTAATTCCCTATACAAGGTTTAACTCAGATATGCCTTTGGCCATTCTTACTTTATTTCTCCACTCTTTGAGCACTGAAAGCATGGCTCTTCTAACTGATCAATCACTTTTCTCCCATGCTTGTAGATTCTCCTCTTACTCCTAATGTCCTGTTTGAGATACTTGGATGAACAAACTGGACTGTAGCCCTTCCCTACCAATATTTTTCCTTTTACTTGAATTGCCAGCTCCTAACAGTATCCTTTTGCCTTTAAATAATTGTATTCCCCTTCTGCATCTAAATCCTTTAGCTGATAAATCCAGTTGACCTCCCTAAATCATTTCCTCAGTTTCTCAAATATAGTTCATCTGAAGTCCAAAGTCATAGACTAATCAGCTCAAGAGTACTTGTTTATTATTTTCCATAACCAACCTTCCTATAAGGTTTTCACTACCTGCCAAAAATAAATCTAAGAAAGCACTGACACCCATTAGTTGGGAACCATTTGAAAGACAAACATGTATCAGGTAAATCATACAAAAAACTGTACTCTACCATTATTGGTAGCTTTCGCTATCCAAACTATACCACGAAATTAAAGTCTCCTTTAATTATAGAATTTCACTGTTACTACATTAAAAAAAAAAAAAAAAAAAACTTATAAAGAACTCTATCCAAATTTGGATCTATAACAACTCCCGTATTTCCATGCTATTGGAAGTCCTTTGGACAACTTGTCCTATACCATTGTTCATTTACTGGAACTGTCTAAAACTGGCTCTGAGGTCAGGAACTGGGACCACTGCAGACTGGAACTGGCTCTGGTTGATTGTCAGTCCCAATCCTGGGACCTCTGAGTTCAGCCAGGCTGTGGACACCTGCTACAGCCTGGCAGGAAATGCAGTTGTTGGGATTAAGGATCCCATCATACCATTAAATGATCATGTACAAGTGGCCTTAGACACTCAAATTATGTTCCCCTTTCTTTCATAGATTTCATAGACATTAGGGCTGGAAGGGACCTTGGGAGATCATCGAGTCCAGCCCCCTGCCCAAAGGGCAGGAAGTCAGCTGGGGTCATAGGATCCCAGCAAGATAA
>NW_017728918.1:22015191-22045026 GCF_001723895.1 Crocodylus porosus | reverse complement strand
ATATTTCTTTGCACTGAGCAGGAGGACGAGCTCGTCCTGCTTGTTGCCCAGGCTCCTGGCATTAGTGTACAGGCAGGCAAGTATGCCCTTGGGGGCTCTTGCCTTGCCCACAGATTGTGCCAGGGCTGGGGCACAATCTTTATTAAAACTATCCATTCTCAATAACTTTTCTCCCCCATTTCTAGTACAGCACTTGTGGAGACAACCCGACTAATTCAGCGAGTAAACCCAATCTTATCTGATTCTGAAAACTAAACAATATTGGGCATAGTTAGTACTTGGCTGGTAGGCCACATTAATTACCACAGATACTTGTAGATAGAGGAATTATAGTAAAGTACTGTGGTCTAGTATTCATCATGTGGAAACATTTCATTTGGCCCCATTGTCACTGGTGAACTTATGGTACAAACAGAGGTGGATACAGGGGCGTACACTGCTGCACTTGCCCCTTCATTTGATTCCTGGTCCACCCAAAGTTTAAAACCAACTGCCTAGCTGTGACAACAACATTTGAAGTCAGGCAGCACTGAAGGAATTACTTTATTTCATGCCTCATTATAACCTATATGATCCATTCTGAACTCTTCATTTGACATATGTTAATGTCCTCTTTTCTTTTTAATGGTCTTAATGTTCCACCAATCAAGTTATCCTTTGTTCTGTAATTCTCCTTTCTGGTAGCTGCTCCAAGTAAAGAAGCTCATATTTCACAACCCTGCAGATATTTTTCTATTCATTCCAATTAAGTTATATTTGTTTTCATTCCAATTTTAGGCAGTCCTTAACCCCTAGAATATTGGTAAAGATTCTAGTTTATTTTAACTGGAGAAAAATATGTGCTGTTTTATATGTTATGAACATGATGCACCTCATCATCTGCACCCCACTTTTGAAAATTGTAGATCCACCCATGGATACAAATAAAAAGGGTAATACAGAGATATCTTGCAGAGTTATATAAAGTATAAAGATTCTATGCTTTCACTTTTTTCAATAAATCGCACATGGTGGGAGAGGACTCGGTCCTGGGGAGCCATCTACCCAGCACAGCTTTGGCTTGAGGATGAAGCAGGCCACAATAGGCTGAAAGGAAGACTTCCTGGTGGGCACAGAGAGTGAGGCTGGCATGGGTCTGGTGGCGGTGGGGGGACAGTGGGGTTGGCAAAGGTCTGGTTGGGGGAGACTCTGTAAGGGTGAGTGACCAGCCTGGGGTTGTTCTGGCATCCTGAATCCCTGGTAAATTACACTGCAGGCTGGCTCCATGCCAGCCAGCCAGCCAAGCCAGGTGCTGAGCTCCATTGTCCCTCTAAGGAAGCCAGAGGCAGCTCCTACCAGTGGACTGCAAGGAGGGGCTAAGGAGGAGGGAACTGCAGCTGGCAATTTAAGACCCTGTATCACTTGTTGTATGACAAACTCCTCCTACCTCCTCTACAACCACTCTTGCAGAGAGCAGGGCTCAAGCTTTGGCTGGGGCCAATAGCACCTTCTTTCTTGTGCTCTTCCCAGCTTCTGCTTCAAGTTTAAAGGGACAGTGTCTTCCCACATAGCATTTGGCTACAGTTTTTCAGGGAAGCAGGGGAGGGGGTATGTAGTACAGGCTGCGAGGGGTGCATGGGTTCAGCCCCCCAGCCATTTGTGATTCACTCCTGGGCCTCAACATTTGCTCTAGAGTTTAGGAGGGTGGAAAATCTGTCTTTGGAGGAGGACAGCAGGAAAAACTAGGAATGGTGGATCCTAGCATGCTGGAGACTTCAAACTGGTTGTTTTATGTCAGTGGAATGATAGAAGTTTGCTAAAAACTAGCTGGTTAAAATCAAACAATGATAATTCTCTAGTGAAGTGCCATAACATTAACACACCTAAAGGACACTTAGCACTAGTTAAAAAGCTTGAATGTGCAATCTTTCAAATTTTAAGCATTCTCAATAAGAGCTAATTACAATGTGTAATCTCACCCTTAGACTCCTAGAATAGGATGACCTCAATGGTTATTTAATCCAATCCATTGCGCATATTTTGTAATTCTTAAACCATCCTAGAAAGACTCTGATCCAGCATCTTATTGAAAACCTGCTATAAAGATGATTCTATAAATTTTCTCTAGGAATTTTGTTTTTCTGTCCTACTGTTCTCACAGCTAGGGAGGTTTTATATGACTAAATGTCATTTAAGTACTATTTTAGGCACTTAGACATAGTTTTCAGTCAGTGGGGATACATAAGCTTTTACATAGCTACTGAGCATGCATAGGAGATCACAGTCTGTTTGTACAAGTCCCAAAATTGTGCCCTGGAAAAACAAGGAGGGTAGCCCTGCTTGCCTGATAGTTAGGGTACCCAAAGTGGAAATGTTAGATAACCCTCAGATCCCTCTCAACAGTCACTTCCTAACCAATTCTTCTCATTCTTTATGTGTACATTTGGCTTTTCTTCCCTCACTATAGCACCTTACCTGTGTGTCGCCGCCAGGACGCGACTAGCTGTTCGCAGGCTGCTCTTCCCCGGGTGATTGGTGTTGTTCCTTGCTATGGTATCAGTGTTTGGGGTCAGTCATCGTGTGTGCCCGTGGCCCAGGGTTCTCCCGGCAGTCACTCCCGGGGCTCCACCACCCCTATACCCTGCCTCACGCCTCCTTACGGTGTTGCCAAGCTGTAAGTGTCTCGCTCTTCAGTTTATTACTCGAATGCCAGCTTCCCTCCCTTTAACCGAAGCTATGCCTACTATGGGGCTAATGCCCTCCGGTCTCCCCTAGAACTCAGGGAAAAAACAAACTTAACATGAAATACCAAAAAACCCCTCAACACAAACTGGGGCGTACCGCCTCTTTAATTCCCCCCCACACACCGTACTGTAGCCCCGGCTGCTTCGTGCCTAGGCACTCAATCTTTGCCCATTCCCCAGCACCTCACAGTCCAGCGGCGGTGTATCCTCTGGAGGCACCTCTCTCTAGGCTTTCCCATAGTCTCTCCTCCTCTGGCTGACTTCGCCTGGGATATCCTTCGTGGTATCACAGGGGCGATCCCGGATCTTCCTGACAGTCGCACCGACAATGTTGCTCAAGCGGTGTCCCTGTCTCTTCTCACACCCATCCTGGGTGTTTCTTCCCTTGTGCCCTGATGCTCCTGCCTGTCTAAGGGGCAAGGACATTGGGTGCAGCGTCTCCTCCTTCTCACCCACTTCCGCAGCGTGCCATTTTTATTCATGCCAGCCAGCACCCCGTGGTTGCATCACCGGCCAGCCGCAGATGAATACACAAGCGGCTGACGAGCCACGCGGGTTTTGCCTACCATCCTCCATTCCCCGGCTTGGGAGTTGCCCGTAAGTACCTTTGCGTCCCGGAACACTGTGTCTTTTTATTTTAATGTTTTTATCTATTAACCAACTCTTCAAATTATTTTGATTTCTTTGAATTCTAGTCCTGTCCTTCCAAGTGTTTGCAACATGTCCCAAATTTGTGTCATTTGAAATTTTCTTCAGTATATTCTTTAGCCCAAAAGACCCAGAAGAGACACCTTTGGAATCTCCTTTGAAACTATCTAGTACTCTGACATCACTCTGGGTGCCTATACATGTGCTGCAACATGTTCTAATTAGAATGCTCTAGCATCATTGCACTGTTATGTGTATAAGCCCACATGGGTTTAAAAAAAGCCAGTGGGGTACTTTAACTAAATCTGGTCTAATGGCCTTTAGTTAAAGCATCCCACAGCCATTTTAAAATGTGCATGGGGCTTAACACATGTGATGCTGGGGCATTTTAATTAGTTTTTCCTTGCATTTATTCAACCAATTCTGCCTCCATCTAATTCTGCCTAGCCTTCATTTTTCCAGCATGCTAAGAATGGCATCTAGCACTGTTTCAAAGTTTAGACAAGTGTCTTAGTAGTCTACATTTTTTTTCCTTTTATCCCCAAACTGATTATCCTGTCAAAGAACCAACTTTATTTACTCTTAATAAATCCATATTGTCTTTTAGTGTCTCTCCTCTCTTTCAGATATTTAAAAATTGACTGATTTATACATTGTTCCATTAATTCCCTGGGTATTGATTTCCGGATGGTTAGTCTATAATCCTCCTTTTTCTAACTTTTAAAGATGGATACTATATTAGTAACTACAGTGCATCAGAGGAGCCTTGTTGCTCATGTATAGGTGTCCTTAGTTCCTGATTATACAAACATCAAGGTATGAGAAAATTTTCTTAACTCATTTTGTTTAAAGATGCATGCAAATGTGTTTTACAGAGCTGGTGATGAGGCCTCTTGGCAAGCAGTCTGAAAGTTTTAGATTATATTAGTTTGTATATTAGCTACCTTAGTTTGCCCAATTCTGTTTTCTAGACCTCTATGGCCTATGGTTTGGCTGTGAATTAATTATCTGTGAGAAGTTGATCTAGTATGTTAATTTTGCCATTTATAAACACAAGTCAAAGTACTAATAACTCAGCTGTCTATAAAATAAAAAATTGGTTGGATACTCATGTTGCAAAATAAGTATCCATTGTTCATGAATTATTGAATGTAGAAAACTTTAATACTTTTGGTATGCAAAATTATTTTGGTATATAAACTGTGACAAGTATAGATTATGAACACTATTCTTAGTCATCACGTTACTTTGTTCTAAAATAGTATTCAGTCTAGTTCAGAACTTTTTTTTTGTTTTTGTTCTGTACACTATAAAATAGAAATGGAATAGTTTTAGTCTCCATTTCCATAATGAAGTAGCGGAAGTGCTATGAGTGCATTGAGGGCAACGCAGTCAATTTTATTCAGCCCTAAGGGAAGAACAAGGAGTGTTCAGAGTCCACGGCTGAAAGGATATTACCACAACCATTCATTTGGGAAGGGAAGAAAGAACTAAACTATAATATTTCTCCCAGATATTTGAATAAAGTAGCTATTTTAGAAAGCTGTTTAGGATCATGTAAGGGTCTTACATTCTTCCCCAGTAGACTGTCCATGGGCAAAATTCTATTTCTCTTTGTGTACCTAATTGGTGGTTTCCTAATGGTCTACTTTGCCATTTTTGGTCCCCAATTTAGAGTCTACATTTGTAAGCCTGTCCTTGTGGCCACATACTTATATATATATATATGTGCAAATTTCAGATAATATCATGATGAACAAGGGTTGGGCCCTATCATGTTTTAGCCTGAGAAAGTGGAAGAACTTACCCAGGAGGGACGATATATATGGGCTGTAGGTCCCCTTTGTCCAGAGCTGTTAGAATCTGCATCTGTTAGACTCCTCAAAACAGTCTTTACACCACCTTACCACAGGTTAGGCATTATCTAGCCCCTCTTTCTGGCATTCCTTTTAAAATGGAGCCACTGCCCTTTGTATTTAATAGCCACCGGATAAAACTACTGAATGGAGGTTTCTGCTCTGTGGGGAGTAGGGGTCCAGGCTAAAATCCAGGGCCTGCTCCATGCCATATCAGAAGCCATCTTACTGAGTTATACATCCTTTGGCTTTTTCTCATTCTCCTTACTCCACATATTTCCTTCAAAAGGAAAGGGCTCTAGATAATACTGAGCTGTAGTGTGCTTAGAGCCCTGTATTGGGAAGTCAGGCCCTCTAGGCTGGGTGGCTCTAGAACCCATGACTCTTGCTTCCTGGGCAAGTGCCCTATCAACTCATTCAGCTAAAACATGGAAAGACCTTCCTTTTCCTTTCTCTAGCACTTGCTTGTCACATTTTTTGGGCTGATTACATTTTCATGCCTTAGACACTGTTACACACACGGGCTCACATACATAACTGTTATATGCCTGGTCAGTGGGTAGCCTACTGCATGTCTTCTACACACACGTGCTTACATGTCTGCGATGGTGGGGAAATAGATTTACTATCTGCATGTGAGTGGCATATCTAGCAGGTAAAAAGCTGCCATTTAGATGTGTAAAAGGAAATAGAATTCCACCCTACACGTTTATTTATCACTAGTGTAGAGTACACTCACTACTAAGATACATGTTTTCCTTTAGGTCAGTCAATGGGGGTGAAGACTGGGAACTGTAATTGTTACATCGTTGGTGCTCTGAAACTCAAGTGGTAGCATCTCATACTTCTGGCTTTGGAGGTCCCAGTTTATAAGTGAATAGGGACTAGACTAAAACTGTTTTAAGTCATTCTTGAATTTGTAACCTTCTAACTTTCAGCCTTTAGATACTGCCTTTGTTAACAAGACTAAAATGTCAGATCTCTTTATGTGTAAGTACTTTTAGATGGTGATCGAGTTCTCTCCCAATATTCTGTTTGATAAAGTAAATATATTATGCTCCTTAAGCCTTGTATTACTATACTTCTAGCCTCTTGATTGTTATTGTGGTTGGCCTTTGAACTATAATTTTCCATAATGTTCTTAAGTCCTCATCATCTCATTTGCAAGGCATTTCTCATCCTTTATATAGAACACATATTAATTTCGCCTAGAGTGATCTATTACCATACATTTGGCTGTTGGATTTCCTTTCCATGACTTATTATTCCATCAGTATTTAAGTAATCTATAAATATTTACCAGAAAAGATTTTATGTCCGCATGCAAGACATTAATAAAAAAAAGAAGTGACATCAGACCAAGAAGAAAGCCCTGAGGGATCCCAGCACTCCTCATGGATATCTTCTTATAAATATATTTTTTTAGATCTGCCAATGGGCCTTTTTATTTAATAGAATGACCTTGTCCATTTCACATCATGTCAGTGTTTCTATTTAAAAATGGAAATAATGTGCTACTAAGTCAGTTGGAGAAATCCAACTATTCTATATGAAAATAGTCATCTTTCCCACTAGCTCGGCAATGAAATAATACAAATTATTGTTTCACAGTATCTCCCTTCCATAAAGCCCTGCTGATTGCCATTATAGTATTAACCTTTAATTCTTTTAAATACAGGAGCATAGGTGTCATCCAACCTCTTGGGATTTCTCAGTTTGCTAAGATTTGGTAAAAGTTAACATTAGTGGTCCAGAAAGCTCCTCAGTTAGCTCCTTGAAGATTCCTGGATATAAATGATGGGGCTGAGTGACTTGAAAATATGGAATATTAACAGATAGTAAATAGTTGATTCTATATATACTATCATATCAGATGGATAACATTCTCCCTCTGATTAAAAAATGTTTATTGAACATTGCTATGTGTTCTGCATAAATGATGGCTTTTTCTTTTTGTTCTTGACATTTTTATAAAATTTGCTATTGTCTCCAATCTTACTAGTCAGTGATATCGCATTGATTTTTGAATTTCCTTTATCCATTGTCTACACTCAAACCTATAACATGCATACATTGCTAATTATGTTGTCTTCCATGCTTATATATTGTATTCACAAGGCCTTCAAATTTCTCTTTAATCAATTTTGCTTCTTTCCCAGCATGTTTGTGGATTTGTGTATTCTAGGAACAAGGTGGAACAACATAAGTCCATGTTTTTCATAAAGTTTCCAATTCAAATGAATGCTAATTTGGCTAATTATTTGGAAAATTTGAAGTTTTTTCAAGTTCCAAGTATACATATCAGCATTAAGTGGTGACTTATCTGCCTCCACAATGCAAATTAATCCTTTTTCCTCTTTTTCTATTTTTTTTGTTAAATCTCTTTTTATTTAATTAACTCTGTTTTCCTTGTTAAACTCAATGATTAAATAAAATACAATCTATCCAAAATTTTCAGTTCCTAGGGTCCAGTATACTTCTTTTTTAGCAGTCTCTCACAATCAAGGATGATTGTCTTCTATGACTGTCTTACCTGTGTTTCAGAAAATGGGTGATTAGGCCTATGTGGGATTTACATAATCTCTTGCAATTTGGGAATGGTTTTCCATGTGTGGTGGGTGGCACTGGATTCTTGATTTGGTCCACAACACACTGTTTCTGCCACTCCCACTTTTCCATCTCCTGTTGTTGTCATAAGGTTTCATAATACTGGGATACCTGAAGCAAACTCTTCCTCCATCTGGGGCACCCCTAAGTGATAGTCTCCCATGAGTTGACATTTATGCTGAATTTTTTTTAAGTTGGCCTTGACGACATACCCCCCTGTCCCCCCCGTTCTGTCCTCCCTCCCCCCCACCCCTTGAGTGTATACTTTGGCTGAACTGGAAGAATAAAACTTACTTTGGGAGTCTGGAGCCAGACATCTGGATGACATAGCTGGTTCAATGAAGCTGATGTTGGATGATCATCACCTCAATACTGGTATTTGCTTGCAGGAGGACACTAACGTTGGTGCATCACTCTTCCCACTGGATTCAGAGGATCTTCTGCAGGTACTGTTGATAGTACTTGTCTAACTACTTTAGATGTCTCCTGTATTTTGTACATGTCTTGGCTCCATACAACATAGCAGGGGTCACAACTACTTGATAAACCACAAGCTTGCTTTTGGATGTTGCAACCTTTGAACACTTGTTTCTTCAGGCATCCAAAGGCTGAGCTTGTACATTTGAGGTAATGTTGGATTTCTTTATTGATGTCAGCCTTCTGTAATACATGGCTTCCAAGGTATGGGAAATACTTAACATTCTCTAGAGTCTCACCATAGATATAAATTACCAGAGCTGGTAACTGTTCATTAGGAGCTTGTTGGTGGAGGATCTTAGTCTTCTGAATGTTAAGTATCAGTCCCAATTTCTTGTATGCCTTGGTAAAGACATTGATGATTACCTGAAGGTCTGCTTCTGAGTAAACACACACTAAGCATCATCAGCGTATTGGAGCTGAATGATTGAGGTTGGTTTTCATTTTGGCTTTGAGTTGGCTGACGTTAAATAGTTTACCATCCATTCAGTAGTTGAGGGCCACTCTGGCTGGAAGCTTAATGGTGATCGGATGTAGCATCACAGCAAAGAATATTGAGAAGAGTATTGGAGCCATGATGCAGCTTGCTTAAATCCCATTTTAACCTCAAAGGAATCTGTGATAGAGCCACTACTGAGAATCACTGGTCATATACTATTATGGAGCAGGAAGAGAATGGTGACAATTCAGTGGGCATCCATACTTCAGAAAGAGTCTCTGTGATGAAGGAGCTTACTCATGGCTAGTCACCATACCATCCCATCCCTCTGTCTAGGGCAGTCTGCCCTGTCTCACTTGCCATGACTTATAATATACTTGGTGTTCATTATGGGAAGCTGCCTACTTAATGCCCCAATGCCTAGTTACACATGGCTCTGACCTTCCCTATACCATGTCCTATGCCTCACAGATGGTATCTATATTGCACAGTGCCTCACACTGACCTGTGCTCCAGGGTCTCACTTGGGACTCTCACTCCCTCCTGGTGCTCGCTCTCACTATGCCACCACATTGTGTATAAAGCTACCCACTATAACTCCCCTGGCCCCTTACTGACCATCGTTGGCCTTTGTCTTTGCTTGCCCCAGGTATCCTTAGACATGCACTGCACACCCTATCACTGGGGCCCAGCTGTGCCTCTGGCCCACCTTCTCCTCCACCCCCTCACTGGGTCAAAAATTTACACTCCTCATGGAGGCCCACTCAATAGAGTACTTTAATGCAGCCCTTCAGGTCACCCCAGGCAACCCTACTCTGCACCCACTACTCCATAACCTTCAGGCATCCGTCATGGCCCTACTCTGCATGATGTGTTCTCTTCCTCTGCCCCCTCACTTAGTCCAACACTCTGCTCTGGGGCCTGATGCTGAGGCCTCAGGGTCTTACACCCCCTGGGCTCAGGTGCCTCTCCCTAGCTGTGCCTGGCCCCACAACCTGTTCTACTTCCCACTAAGTTGTGGGGGCTGAGGTTATAAGGTGCCCCTACCTGCCTTTCACTGGGAAGGCAACTGGCCTGACATTTCTGGGAAACTACTCTACCATGAGCAGTCTCACCAGGTCAACCTTCTCCAGCAGGGTGCAGTTTTTGGTGATATCCAGGATGAGGAGCCTCCTGCCATCCCTGCAGGTCCTGTCATTACCTCCAGGGCCATTTGGAGAAGCCCCTCAGCTGGGTAGTGTTTTAGCTGTCAACAGCAGGCTGCTGCCTCAGCCCTGAGGGCCTGGCTCCAAAATGGAGGCTGATCAGCCCCCTCCTCCAATCCCAGGGCCCTCTTGTGGTCATGTGACCACCTCATTCCCATGCCACACACCTGGCAGCTGCTCTGATGCCTGCTTTGGCCCTTAAAGTGGCAGGCACCAAAGGTGTTCTGCCATGTTCTCCACAACGCTTCTCAGCTGACAGAGTCAAAAGCTTTTTTGAAGCCAAAAAAGGCCAGGTGGAGAGGCTTATGTTGTTTCTGACATTTGTCCTGCAGCTGGTGAGCTGTGGAGATCATGTCAGTTGTCCCTCTTGATGCACCCTAAACCTACACTGAGATTCTGGGAGGAGCTTTTCAGGAAGTGGAAGGAGATGGTTCAGGAGGCTTCCCATGATGATCTTTCCTGTGGTGGACAGCAAGTCAATCCTTCTGCAGTTTCCATAGTAAGACTTGTCTCCTTTCTTAAAGATTGTCACAATTATAGTATCCTTGAGGTCACCTGGGATTTCCTCATCATTCCAGATCCTTAAGATGAGGGCATGAGGCTGTGATTTCAGCTCCTCTCCCCCTTGCTTGAAGATTTGAGTGGGTATTCCATCTGCTTCAGATGCCTTGTCATTCTTCATCTGCTTGATAGCTTTCCTCACCTCATCAAGGGTTGAAGGGATTCCAAGTTAATATCTGACTGGGTGTTGTGGAATGGTGTTAAAAACACTCATCAACAGCAGACTCTCAGCTGAAAAGGTCTTCAAAATGCTCCTTCCAACAGGCATTGATGGCTCCTCTTTCCTTGATCAGGTCTCCTCCATTCTTAAGTTTCAAGGGGGTTGGTCCCTGAGTGCTTGGATTATAGATGGCTTTGGTGACATTGAAGAAACCATCCATATCATGGATGTCAGTGAAATGTTGAATTTTCTTAGTCTTGTCTTCCTACCATTTGTTCTTCATATCATGGGTCCTGCTTTGGGCTTCTGGCTTGGTTTGTTGGGGATTCAGTTTCTTTTGCTTGGAGTTGCTGTCATTTTGCACTTGCAGTTGATCAACTCTTGGATTACCTGATCATTCTCATCAAACCAGTCTTGATGTTTCCTGGTAGAGAATCCAAGTGTCTCTTCATAGGGACTGATGATGGTGGCCTTGAGGGCACCCCACAGGCTGCTGACATTCTCTTGTTGTTGATTTGAATTCACTAGATTATTTTGAGGCACTAGTGGAAGAGGTATCACTTGGTTGGGACCTAGAGTTCTTCAACATTGATCTTCTGTTGGCATTTCTTATCCTGAAGCTATCATTTGGGAGCCAGTTTGTGACATAACCAAGTGGATAAATCGGTGGTCAATCCAGCAATCATAAGCTCATAGCATAGTTCAGTTGATGTGAACATTTTTTTCAACCCTGGACATGGATGATGACATAGTTAATAAGGTCCCAAAGCTTAGAGTGTGGATGTTACCATGATGGCTTGTACCTGTTTTCTGGGTGTCATGGTGAGTCCGTGTCCCGTGCATTTGGTTAAGAGGAGGGTGCCATTGAGTTGACATTTAGTATTATATTCTATCTATCTATAAAGCAATCTACTCTATGTTTCTATATAATGGTGTTTAAATCCTGTACAGGAAAGCTTAGATTAATACCTTCATGTTTAAGAGTCAACATTGCACAATGACAGTAAACACTACTCATTTCACCAATTTCAAGATTTGGAGATCTGGTAATATGTTTTGTTAGCAAAATCTTAATTTTAATTAATATTTTTTTGTGGTTTAATCTGTGAACTTGGCAGGATATCCTATAAAATATTTTAAAAGTTTATGGGAGAAAAATCTGGAGAAGAGATGGGTAAATCCAAAGGGAAATAAACATGGAAAGACTGCTGTAAATTTTATCCCACATGCATTGTATGTTGGTGGACACCTATAATCCCTGAAAGCAGGCAATTTATAATGAAAATGCTGACACAAACTTTTAGCAGTACTATTGTTACGTACAACACTATAATATTCACTCTGAATCATAATCCTTCACTGACCTTGACATGTTTATCATCTTCAGCAGTTCTGTTGTTCACCCTGCAAAATGTTTGACAGTTTGCAATAAGAAATGAACCTCATACATCAAGACCTTATTGAATACAGGTTCTGATATTACACAAACACAGCAACATGATGAATACAAAATAGCTGTATGACACTTTCATATTTTCTTAAAATTCATCGCAACTTTCTAAAATGAAAATGTCTAGAACTCAACATGCAGCAAATTATGCTTTAGAAGTAATTGATGTGTAGGAGGTGGTACCATGGATATAAAGAAAAGAACTTTTTAATTATTTAGCTTGGCTATGCAAAGAAAAAAAAAGACCAATTTTTTTTAAGATTAATATTATCTATGATGCCTCTCCTTTATATTACTAATTTTAAATAATTTTGTTTCATAATCTTACAATTAATGATGCCTTATTTTCTTTAACAACGTTGTATTTCTTAAACCGGGTTTTCCAACTTGTGACACCCATGCAGGAAATAGCATAGGAAGCCATTGAACATCACAATTGGGGAAGGAAGTTGGTGGCACAGCTCCAGATAGGGTTAGGGAGAAGAAAGCAAAGCAAGCACATTGGATAGTATTCTGGGCAGTGGAAAGGGACTAGAGTGGTAACTGGGGAGGACATAGGCCTTGCCAAAAAGCTTGGCCCTCGCTATCTTAAGACAAAAAAGAATTTGAAAACTCTAACAAATCTTGTGAATTACAGTGTCCCGGGAGGTGAAGTAATACAGGGCACTTACCTGCAGCTCGGGACAGAGCGCACGTAGAGTGGAGAGAGGAACCCACATGGCTCGTTAGCCAGCTCTTTGTACAGCTGCAGCCATCCAGTGACATTAGCGTCAGATGCTGGCCAGCAAGAATAAAAATGGTGGCCACTGCTGCGGAGGGGGTGGATAGCCAGGAGACCAAGCTGCAGCTGACGCCAGTGGCGGAGCGGGCTCCATGAACAGACATTGAGGAGACCAGCAAGCTGGAGGTAACATTGGCTAGGGAGAGCAGCACCATGTCGAAGACCCCCACTGAACAGTGAAGGCTGGCTGAGTGAGGGAAAACAGAAACAGCCCATAGAGCACAGCAGGATTCAGGTAGGAGTGCTGGGACGGGGGGTGGGGGGTGCGGAGGATGACACGGCAAGAGGTGAAGACCCAGAGACAGCCTTGAAGGGGATCGCAATTGGGGTGGGGTGGGGTGGGGATCACCGCTGGGGCCCAGGATGTTAAGCGTTGGATTGGAGCTAGTCTGGGGAGCGATGAACAGAGGGTAGAGTCATCCCTCCCCTTTGAGGGTCCAGGGACAGGGAATAGGTGGTGGGTTGGTGGAGGTGCATTGGTTTTGTTTCGAGCTAGAAGGACAGAGTCTGTAGGGGTGTGCCCTTGTGGTAGGGTCATAGGGAAGCCTTGGTAGGGTCAAGGTTCCCCACGGGACAGGATTAAGGTGTGAAGCATTGCAGGAGCTAGCAGAGTCTCCCACCATTGGACACAGAGCAGCGGACGTGATCTGTGGGGAAGGCCACAGATAACAATGAGGAAGTCCACCGAAGATGGTGTGAGGCCAGGGTGTAGGGGTGGCAGAGCCCTGTGAGCAACCATTGGGCCTAGCCCAAGCCACCGAGGGAACCTCTAACTAATCCCACCTACTGAGGAACACCAAGACGTGGCAGGTGAGAACGGGTTTGGTGACGCAGGAGGAAAGAACTACCCCAAAGACAAACCAGCCCAGAAGGGGAAGGACATCCACCAAGAGACCAGAGTCTCCCAAGAGCGGCTAGTTGAAGCCCGGAGGGCACATACAGCATAAAGGCTGATTGAATAAGTGTACAGAAAATATTTCTTCAGTTTAGGGTGTAATTCCTTCTAACAAGTATTTAAGCACTTTGCTGAGTCACTAAAAAACAAGGTCTAATGACTATACTACATACATCCTGGAGTAAAATATTAGACTCAGTGACCACATCTACATGAGACACTTACTGCACAGTAGCTCATTTCTACTGCACAGTAGCATCATGGGACACAAATCGTGTTGTGATGCTACTGCACAGAAGTAATGAGCTACTGTGCAGTCAGCACCACTGGGGACCTATGCAGGGTTGCTACTGCACAGCAATGCCAGTTAATGTATAGTCATTTAGTATTTGGGTATGCAAGTACTAAATGACTGCACAGCAACAAACTGCACAGTCAGCATCTCATTTAGAATTCATAGATTTCATGGATTTCATAGACATTAGGGCTGGAAGGGACCGTGGAAGATCATCGAGTCCAGCCCCCCGCCCAAAGGGCAGGAAGTCAGTTAGGGTCATAGGATCCCAGCAAGATAAGCTTCCAGTTTGCTCTTGAAGGTGTTCAATGTAGGTCTTGAACCACCTCTGATGGCAGACTGTTCCAGACCTTGGGAGCTTGGACAGTAAAGAAATTCTTTCTTATGTCCAGCCTGAAACGGTCTTGCAGGAGTTTATAACCATTTGACCTTGTCATCCCTTGGGGCGCTCTGGTGAACAAACATTCCCCCAGATCCTGGTGGTCACCCCGATAAACTTACAGGTGGCCATCACATCACCCCTGAGCCTGCGCTTTTCCAGGCTGAAGAGCCGCATGGCTCTCAGCCTGTCGTTGTAAGGCTGTTTTCCTATCCTCTGGTCATGCACATGGCTCTTCTCTGCTCTCATCTCAGGCTTTTCCACATCCTTTTTGAATTGTGAAGCCCAAAACTGGACGCAGTACTCCAGTTGCAGGCTCACCAAGGCCAAGTAAAAGGGGAGAATGTTGTCCCAGGATTTGCTTGAGAAGTATCTATGGATGCAAGCCAGCATTTTGGTCACTTTGCTAGCCTCAGGATTGCATTGCAGGTTCATGTTCATCTTGTGGTCAGTGATGACCCACACATCTCTTTCTTCCACAGTGCTAGCCAGCGTAGCACTGCCGAGCCTATAAGGATGCTGCAGGTTTTTCTTCTCAAGGTGGAGAACCTTGCATTTTTCGGTGTTAAACACCATCAGGTTCTCATCTTGGAGGTGAACCCATGCTACATCCTTTGTAAGCCTTTCTATTTAGCCTCAGGAGGTCTGCTAAATCTCTGGAGAGCCAGGAGAGCTGCTGTGCCCTCTTGCTGCCTTTCCTCCAAGATGGAATAGACTTAGCTTGTGCATTGAGGATCGCTCCCTTGAGGAGCAACCACTCTTATTGAACTCCCATCTCCCTGGGGGCGTGGTTCCTTAGGGCCTCACTGACAAGCCTCCTGAGCTTGTCAAAGTCAGCTTTCCTGACGTCAAGGACTTAGTGTTGCTGACTGACTTGCCAGCTTTATGGCGGGTGGTGAAGGTGATCAGCTCATGGTCGCTATTACCCAGGTCACCGATTAGGTCATCCCCAGTAACCAGTACCAGGTCAAGAAGCGCTTTACCTCTCATTGGCATGCAGACTTCTTGAGTCAGGTAGAGGTCATCCACGCACAACAGGAAGCTTTTCCAACTGCTCAGATTTTTCGGAGTGATCCTTCCATGAGATATCCGGGTAATTGAAGTCACTCATGACAATCGTGGTCCTGGAGAATGTGGCCTTATCCAGTTCCTGGGGGAACTCCAGGTTAAGCTCTTGACTTTGGGTGGGAGGTCTGTAGTAGACTCCCACCATTGTGTCCCCTGTGCCGTGCTCCCCATGAATTTTAATTCAGAGGGTTTCCAGTCATCCACCCTGGTTGCCAACCTCAGCTTGCCAGGATGCATAACCTTTCTTAACATAGAGAGCAACACCCCCAGCCCTTTTATGAACATGATCCCTCCTGTACAGGGTATAGCCATCTATACCCGTGGTCTAGTCATGGGTGGAGTCCCACCAGGTCTCCGTTGTTCCTATGATGTCATAATTATTTGCATTAAGCAGGAGGATGAGCTCCTCCTGCTTGTTCCCCAAGCTCCTGGCATTTGTGTACAGGTGGGCATGTGTCCCCTCGGGGGCTCTTGCCTTGCCCACAGATTGTACCAGGGCTGGGGAAGGTGGGCTCCCTTAAGTGCCTTGGCCTGCTGGCTTTGCAAGGGTTGCTCAGTGGGCCAGCAGTGGCAGTAGTCCCCCCGTCCTCCAGCGGGCTTACTTTAAATCCCACTGGAGCAGGTCAGCCAGTCTTGGGAGAGAGGTAGAAGCTATCTCTTCCCAACCTCTCACTGTCCTTCCCACCAAAGAGTGGGCTGTGCTCATGGAAGCCAAAGCCTTCCTGTGACACCAGCACTGCAGTCTTTAGTTAACTACATGGATCCTCCTCTCCTTTTTTAGCCCATACCCCAAGACTGGGAGGATCGAAGAGAACATCACCTGTGCCCCCAGACCCTTTAGCTCCACTCCCAAATCCCTGTAGTGCCACATGACCCAGCTGGGAGTGCTCCGAGCCATTTGATTGGTACCCACATGAATAAGGAGCGGGCCCCCTGGGAAGCAGCAGACTTCCCGGGGTAAGGGGTCGGGGTGGCAGATTACCCCGTCAGTCCCCCTCAGGATGGAGTCTGCCACAACAAACACCTTACTTTTTGTCTTGGGGAGAGCAGGGGCGGTAGCTGCAGTTGAGCCTGTGTTGCCTACGGGAGTTGGGAACTCAGCAGGCTTTGTGGAGCAGCAAAAGGTGTGTACCTGTTGCTAAGCTCCAGCGGGGCAGAGGCCTTGGTGTGGCGGGCCTTAGGGCGCTTGACCACCTTGGTCCGTGCCCCTGACTGGACAGAGGGGGAGGTCCTGGAGGCTTCCTTTGTCCTGGAGGGAGACCGAGGTGGCCATGTTCCCAAGCCCCAGAGCCTGAAAAAGGGACAGGCAGCCCCTGCAGCCGAGAGCCAGAGGCTCCATCTGCATGGAGCCTGGAACCATAGTCTCCATCTGGGGTGGCCGTCTTTGAGGTGCCAGAGGGGGGCAGGCTGCAGACCCCTCAGGGACCCTTGGGATGCAGTGCATGCCCAGCCGCAGCATGCCACTGGTAGGTGGGCTGGGACTGAGTCTGTCTACCCTGGGGGGCTCACAGGCAGGGCTTCAGGCCCTCCCATGCACCCACTTGCGTGAACTCCACGCTAACTCATGTGCTGGCAGACAAGTACGCCCGTTTGCACAGCATGGTCACATGGCTTCCTGGGGGGCTGGGCGAAGTTTGGGCCTGGGTGGGGTGGGACGCAGCCTGGTTCCACTCAGCCGCCTCCTCCCACTCACTAAGGGGTTAACTCCCTCCCACCATGGGCCCCGCTTACCTCCAGCTGTGCTGGGGGTTGGCGGGGGACTCTGCGGCTGCTGGGGGTCCCTGGGGGGCTTCAGGGGAGCAGGGGTACAGCGGGCTTTAACCCGCATGTCCCTCACCACTCCAGAGACTAACTGGGGCTTTTTTGCTGTTGGCGGGCCCTTTTAAACTACATGCATGCGCAGTGGGTCCACCATCAGGGAAGCTGCTCTCAGGCAAGGGGAGGCCTGCCCAGGAGTTGGGGGGCGCTGCCCTACTGGAGGGGGACTGGTGAGTACCCCCCTACCTCTCGCTCTCCCTGGGGGGCTTGGCCAAGTAGAAGCCTGGGCGGGGTGAGACCTGGCCGGCTCCACTCAGTTAACCCCCTCCCACCACAGTCCCCGCTTACCTCCAGCTGTGCTGGGGGTCAGCAGGGGACTCTGCAGCTGCTGAGGGGTCTTTGGGGGGCTTTGGAGGAGTGGGGGTGCAGCGGGCTTTCACTTTCAGATGTGATCAGTGCTGACCACTTTTTAACTTTCATAGACATGACATTCTTTCTTCTAATAAAAATTATTAGATTCATATATTCATAGATGCTAGGGTTGGAAGGGACCACAACAGATCAAGTCCGACCCCCTGCCTAAGCAGGAAAGAGCAGATGTGTATCCAGCCATTCATTAAGATAAGTTCATTAAAATTGGTAATAACTACACTTTTAAAACTCATATGTACCCCTTAATACAGCTGCATGCCAGATATTATTATAATTAGTGGCCTTTTCAAATCAAAAGTACTAGAGTATGGAAACATTGTCCAGTCTATTTCTATCTTCCTTCCAATGCAGGAGTGTTTAGCATACATGTGGTTTTCCCATTTTCCTACTTCCAAACCATTTCTAAAATTAACAAAGAATAGGTATCTTTCACTTCTCAAGTATTTGTTACTTAGAGAACATGTTTTCATGAACTTTCATGTCCCTTGCTTGCTGTATCTTAATTTGTGCCGCAATACAAGTCTTTTTGCTTGTTCTACCATAAGCTTTTACTCTACACTTATACTCATCCTTAGTACTAGAATCATGGTTTTTTGTACATTTTTTTTGACATTTTTTGTAATAATCCTTTTTACATTTCACTATTTAGCCAAGTATGTCTCTTTCTATGCTTGCCCTGGCAATTTTCAGATTCCCCACAATTTCTTCTTACTAATAAGACACACACTGAGAAAAGCATCCCACCTTACTGATTTTGTCTACTATTGGTATGAAATAAATGCCCCTAACCCAATGTAAGAACTTTATGGACAGTCTTGACAAAGGTTTTTGGCTGGACAATTTGTCTGCACAGAGGGGGGCAAAATTCACAAACTTGTTGGCAATGAAATAATGTCAGTGTCATTGTCCCTTTCATTCAATGGCCTAGCTTAGGGCACTCACCCAAGGAGTGGGAAACCCTCACTGGCTGCAGGAAATCAATGGGCATTTATACACATGCTTCAGGAGGCAGGGGAGAACCTCAGAGCTGCTCTAATTAAAGTGCCCAAAGCATCACATGTGTTAGCATCCCCACACTGAAAAATGGTGGTGGGGACACTTTAACTAAAACCTGTCAAATGAACTTTAGTTAAAGTGCCCTGCCACCATTTTTCAGCACAAGGATGCTAATACATGTGATGCTGGAGTCAGCTTGAGCACGGTAATTACCATGCTCCAGCAGATACAATTAATCGAATCTGCTCTGATGCATTGCAATAACAAGTCATAGCAGCCCCTCTGTACATGTATAGGTCCCCTAAATGTCTGACCATGCCAAAGTATATGAGAGAAGGTGGTAAAGTGATACCTCTGTTGATGAAATTCTACTATAATTTTAATATTCCTTGAAAAAGGGACTACACTCCCAGTGGTCTACCTCCTATCGAGGTTTCCTAACTGTCTGAGTGGTGTAATTCACTGCTTTTCTGAAAATACCTAAATATTTTCTATCCATTCAGAAACATAGTAAAAGTAACCTAGCACAGGGGGATCTTCTAACCTGGTGGCCAGGTGTCTTTTGGGAGGTGGAAGATGTGGATTCACACTGTTTTAGGCTATGGATGCCCTACATCCTGGATAAAAACCCGAGCTACTGGGGCATTTAATAAAAAAGTACTTGTGACATGTCTGCCACCTCTTCCTCCAGCTTGTAATTTGAGTCTTTCACTTCTTTTGCAATTATTAAAAGTGCCTGAAAACAAAATATTTAGTTTAAGTAAAAAAATGTTTCCTTTGAGTCAACCAAACATTTGACTTTTTACAGTTCGGTAGCAAAACAGAAGACAGAGAAAAGAAAAATTGTATAGCCCTAGTAAATATTCTCTAGTAAAATTCTTGTAAAATAAGATTGTTCGTTCTAATTTTAACTCTTATTTCAGTTAAGCAAATGGCAGGCATGATATGGAGAGGTTGCGTTTACATATGGAAATGCTCCTGCATGGGTTTACTCCAGAGTAATTTACTCTGAAATAAACCTACCTTAAGCAGGCTAACACATGCAGGATTTTGGGAGCAGATTTGCTGCTCATGGCAGCAGTCTGTTTCCATCCCCTATGGCCTGCACCAACCTCCTGCATCAGCCAGGGGGAGTTGGAGGCTCTGACTACAGCTGCCTGTATCTGGTGGCCACCATAAAAGGCAGTTTCATGTGCTGCTCCCTGGCCACCTACATTCCTGGCACAGAGCAGCGTGAAAGGCACTATGCCAGCACACTGGGTCTGTCACCAGAGCCTCTGCCCACAGTGCCATGGCTGCTCTACCCTCAGGTCCTGGGAGTGACATCCACTGCCCAGGCTCTTGCTTACCACCATGCTCACCTTGGTGTTCCACTGTGGCAACTACCATCTGGCCCAAGTCAGTCTCAGCTTTGGTGGCCCCCCAGCATGGTGCTGCCCTGTGGCCTAGTTTACAGCAGCATCCTAGGCCTCCTGCCACATGCTGCCACCGTGCTCAGACCTTGTGCTTCTGCCCAAACCCCAACATGGATGCTGATGATGCACACTTGGATGCCACCACTGGTGGTGTCCACACACTTCTGGACTCTTAAGCTCCATTGCCTATGAGCCCACCAGGCCAGCCAGGACTAGTGGCTTCACATCGTCTAGATCACTTGGACAATGAGCAGTGGCTGGAATCCTTTTGCATGGCCTGGACCACTTTCCAAGAACTCCTTGAGCAGCTCTACCTGCACCTGGAACAGCAAGCCACCATCATGTGGCTCTCCCTCCCCACAGACACCCAGCTGGCCATTGTCCTGCTCAAGCTGGCCACACTCAGCAGCCTCTGCTACATCAGCCACCTTTACAGCATGGGCAAAGCAACTGCTAGGGAGGATGTTCTGGAGGTGTATGGAGCTCCCAGGACATGCTGGGGCACATCATGCTCTGAGTCCATGACCTTCTGGAGGTAGCGGTGGGGTTTCATGCCTTACGCTTCCCCCAGTGCATCAGGGCCCAAGATGGAACCCACATTCCCATCATCTGCCCATCCCACAGTATTTGCCCTACTACAGCTAGCAGGGTTTCCACTTCATTGTGCTCAAAGCTGTCATTGACCGCCAGCATACTTTCCCCAATGTAAGCACCAAGCAGGTGGGCAATGCCCACGATGCCCACGTGTTCCACAACTCTGGTTTGCCAGCCCTGGTGGAAAGTGGGTGCTTCATGCTGGGGGAGACACAGCAGATAGAGGATGCCAGGAGCGCCAACTGCACTGGTAGTGACAGCAGCAGGCCCCCTCACCTGCTGAGGCCCTGAGTGATCCACTCACCCACCAATGAATGCCAAGGCATAGGTAAAAAAGGTGCTGGTCAACCACCTCCTCCTGCACTCCCCAATATAGCCCACCTGGATGGTCACCCATGTACCCCAGCCCCACCATGCACCCCTAGCACCATGCTCACTGCAGACAATTCTAAGAAAAGCACTTTATTGCTCTCCACAAAAATAGACTTCTCCCTCCCTCCCCAACCACAGACACATCCCTCCTCTTTCCTGATCCACTGAGCCACTCCCCCTCCTCTTCTTCCCACAGAGCCTCTCACCCTGCCTATCATCAATAAAGCATCCTTTTTCCTATGCAGACCATGTGCAGTGCTGTGTGCCTTCTCAAGGTGGAGAGCAGTGGGGTGGGTTGGCTAGGGGGTGGAGCCCAGGGACAGGTGCCCAGAACCCTGGCCTTTGGCCATATCTCCATGGGTGCTCATGCAGCAAGGCCAGTGGGTGGTGGGCTCACCTGGGGGCAACGGTAGGCACTGTTCTGCCAGGGCAGGTGGCTTTCCCTCCTGCAGACAACAGGCTTGGCTGGCAGGCTCCAAGGTCCATGCATAGTTCTGTCCCTGCTGCAGGCAGCTCCTACAATGGGGCTGCATGGAGCTGGGGTAATCGGTGGGCTTGGGACTAGGTGGGGGGGCTGGATGCCAGGGTCCCAGGGTGGAAGTCAGAATAAGGGCTCTTGACTGATGGAGGCACCACTGCACCTCAGCCTAGGCCCATGAGGGGGCTCCCAGAGGTCAGGTGGGGCTAGGTCCAGAGACAGGGCAGTGGGCAGCAAGAACATTACCACCAGGGCCAGTATGGTGTCCAGCACCTGGTGGCCCTCCTGTGTGGCCTCCACTGCCCTGACCACCAGGGAAGCTTCCTGCTTCTGGGCCTCCAAGAGCTTGTTCTTTAGGCCCAGTGTCCTGTCCCTGTACTCCTGGTCTGCCAATCCCTCACCATCTTGCAAGCATCCCTCTACCTACTTGCAGGAAATGTCCTCTGCATGCCAGGCCCACAAGTCCACCAGGCACTCTTCAGACACTGTGACCAGCTGGTCTAGCAGTCAGGTCCGCTCCTGGGTTCTGTGTTGCTATAGCCAGCACATACAGAAGGCCAAGACTGGTTGTAACCCTGAAGGCACATCTCAGCTGCCAACTGCTGCATCTCCCTCATGTGCAGCTGCAGGTTTTACAGAGCCAGGAGAAACAGCCTGTTTGTGAAAGCTTTCTGAGATAAGATGCTCAATACCAAGGTGGGGCCATGCACTGCCTGGCCTCATAGAGTCATAGATGTAGAGTCGGAGGGGACCTAAGTAGATCATCAAGTCTGACCCCTTGCCCTGGACAGGAATGAATACTAGGCTCATATAGATTTCATAGAGTTCATAGACATCAGGGCTGGAAGGGACCTCAGGAGATCATCGAGTCCAGCCCCCTGCCCAAAGGGCAGGAAGTCAGCTGGGGTCATAGGATCCCAGCAAGATAAGCATCCAATTTACTCTTGAAGGGGTTCAATGTAGGTGCTTGAACCACCTCCGCTGGCAGACTGTTCCAGACCTTGGGGGCTCGGACAGTAAAGAAATTCTTCCTTATGTCCAGACTGAAACGGTCTTGCAGGAGTTTGTGACCGTTCAATCTAGTCATCCCTTGGGGCGCTCTGGTGAACAAACATTCCCCCAGATCCTGGTGGTCACCCCTGACAACCTTATAGGTGGCCATCAGATCAACCCTGAGCCTACACTTTTCCAGGCTAAAGAGTCCCATGTCTCTCAGCCTATCATCGTAAGATCTGTTTTCCTGACCTCTGATCATGCACGTGGCTCTCCTCTGGACTCTCTCAAGCTTCTCCACATCTGTGAGTCTATGAATAAGTCTATTGGTACCTGTTGTAATTGTCCTATATGCAAATTACTGCACATCTAATTATTTTAAGGTAAATTTTTTTTTTAATTTGCTTTTCACTTCCACATGCTCAGGGAGAGCAGGGTCTGACAATAAAGACCGGGTTGCAAAGAAAAGAAATTGGAAGGCAGACCCCCAGATTTATCTTCCCTGCTGTAGTAGTGGGATGGGGACACATTTAAGGCAAACTTCCAATAAATAGTTTCTATACTTAGAAAGTTATAACAAATTCCTAATTTTTCCATATATAGAATCTAATTACTGCAGTTAAAGTAGTTAAAATAATTTTATAAATGTAATGTGTATAATTCAACTTATTTATCTATATCTGACCCTTATTAAGCCTAATTCAAAGCATATTAAGTCAATCAAAAGGTTTCTATTGCAAAGTCAAGGTGTGGCTAAAGAAAAATGAATGTATGATGCAGTTGTATACAGTGAAAAAAAATGCATGATATTGCAGTATTCCTTTTGCATCTATTTTTCAGAAATGAGATAAGATTGGGGGGGACCAAAATATGACCTGTAGGGCAGACTCAGCCTGTGTAGCCATGCCATCCTACCTATGGGGCTGTCTATGGGTCTGGAAATTTGGCAGTGTGGGAGCAGTGGCAGTGATAATTGCTATGACCTCAAGCCGCTAATATGACCCACTCAGTAAGATGTGTTGGGCATCACTGGGCTAAATCATTCTCTCATTGCTTTCGTAATAGTAAGAAAAGTTCACATCATTGAGGTACAGCATAACTAACTGATCTGTAAATCATCTCTCTAAAACAGACTTTAAAAATGTAATATTGCATGAATGTTACAAAAATGTAATTACAAAAAGAATTAAATAATCCTGAAATTAGAATAAATGCCATGCAAATAGGTAGTATTTTAATTATAAGGCCTTCCACATTATCTAGTGCAAAAGGTTAAAAAGAATCCAAAAAGTTAATTTTCCTTTTACCTTATCGGCAGGGTCTCACTACCTTCATAAAACACTAGTTCACAGTACAGAAATACCTTTTGTTCTTCAATTTCATAGCACCAAGCACATTCTTCTTTTGTCACTACTTTTTGTCAGCAGTCATTGGAAAGTTGTCATACCCTCAAACTACCTCCAAGGACATAGCTGCTACTTTATACTCCAAAGCTATGAATTATAGCAGACATCTAGAAAGGTTATATATTTTTAAATTTAACTTAAAAGTTTGGTTAAGCCTGCCTTCATCAGCAGGGGAAATTGCAATAGGGATGAGACTAGGGCTATTTTTAAAAAATCTTCTGCCAAAACAGATTTTGAGATGGGAAAATTACTCTTGAAAAATGCAGGTTTTTAAAGACAGGGAGGTGTGTGTGTGGGGGGCGGGGATTGTTACACGTTCCAGCCAAGTTTCAAGGTTTTCTAGGACAAAGTTAAAATGATCAGTTGAAATATTTCACCCTTTTAATCCATTCTTTCTAATATTCATTCTATCTACCATGGTGGAAAGAAACATCTCTTGTTTTGTTTGATGCCAGATAAAGTTAATGTGGATTTGAGAAGAAATGATATCATCCCTTTATTCCTTGAGGGACAAAGAGGGAAAGTGCATATGTCATTTGCTGCATAGCCTGAAGGTGACTAATTTTGGTATCTTTATCACTACCTGGGTAGGGGTTGATTGTGCTTTCTCTTCCATGCAGTCTACAACTGTGAGGCACTAGCCATTTCACCAAAAATAAAATTTAGCCCAATCCAGGAGACCAAAGAAAATATACGGAACTAAGCATGGTCACAGGAGGAAGAAGATCAAACCCCAAAAAGAGAAGAGAGCTTGGAAGAGAAGCTAAGAAAACCTGAGAACATCACAGATTAAAATGAAGTCAATGGAGGAAATGTTGAATGAGTGCATTGACACTAACTATATTATAAGACATTACTGATGATGACAACACTGGCATTATATGGTTTACTGATAAAATAAAAGATTTAGTTTTTGCTGCTGATATAGTTCTAAGTGACCATTCAACCAACAGAAAAGAAAACACCAGATGACTGTCTAGCTTCACAAAAAATCAGGGTTAATAATTGTCAGTGAAATGAAGAACTCTGAAAACTCCAGCAACTCCCACTGTGAGCATGTTCTAAGGCAAAGGATTATGAGAGTTAATTCATATGCTTTGAAAGTAAGGTGCAAGTCAATTAGTGAAGCTGCACCTGTAATCTCTGGCCAAACTCTGAATGTTCAATTCAGGTCTTGGTTACTTCTTTCATATATGGATGTGAAAACCAAAAATGCATGAGAGGTATACACGACCATCCAAGTGCTTTTGAAACCAAATGCATGAAGTGAATATTTTATATAAAAAATGCAAGGTTAATGAGTCTGTATCTCCAGAAAATAAGATTGAAATATGTGGGTCAATGATATAAAGAAAGAAGCCAGACCATTTCCTGAGGGAGACATAACACTGAGAATTGGAGGAGCGTATAAAGAAGAATTTCCCACAACATTATTTTGAGAGGCAAAACATGTGGGATTTTATTAACTTGGAACAGTCCAAGAACATCTCAAGACTTACATACAGAGAGGGCACGAATGTGACTCTGCCAAAATAATAATAGTTGAAAGTATTCTTGAACAAGATGCCTATCAGTATCTTTGAGCTTATATGTGAACAAATTCAAAATATATTTTTGTTTTGAATAGGACTAAATAGATCCTCTTTTTCATGTAATGGAAAATCAATTTTTCTATTAGCTGTATTTCTATCAGCCTAGGCAACACTTGATTTTATAAATTCAGAGGTCTACGCTGACTTTTTCAGGGGAAGGGGTTTTGATGCTATTCATTCATATTAGACCCTTTAAAATGAATCTAGTTCCCTGGTTTTTGTTGTTTTAAGACTAACTTAAGTTGTGTCTCACAATGAATGTACTATCTTTTTTCTGCTGGATATGGAGTTCTGGCGTGCATCATAGAAGAACCACATTCTGTAAATGAGTACACCATAAAAAAGCTGATATAATTACAAACCATATTCAATTTGTTTATGGAACAATTCATCCCCATGTAAAAGGCAGTATTGCCAGCCTCTGGTAGTCAAATAAGTTGACAGTTCTTCCTCCACTTCCTTGGGAAAAAAAAGAAATTGGTTTGAATCATGAAACTAAAAATGAGTTTTCTAATGTCTGATCATTCAGAGAAAACAGACCTACCTCTGATTATTTCAGGTTCCAGCTTCAGCTGTGAATTTTCATCTACACTTGGGGGCTTACAAGAGAGACACTACCTCTTCAATTTTCAATTCTGTCTGGCTATTTCTTCTGTAATTTTTTCCTGAACTTTTCCTCTCTTTGTTCCAGTCTTCATGCCTCTCTCCTACTTCTCACATTCCAGCTTATCTCCTTTATCCTCTCAATATCTTGCTCCATTTTTAATTTGTTTTGTGTTATGTTACATTCCTCTTTAATATATTTTCTGGTCATAAAGAATAGGGGCTATAATCTTCTCGCTTCTCCCCAATGGAAGTGGCTGGAGATGATGGAAGTCTTTTCAATACAGCATCTCATCAAATGTACAGTATATTAAGGGAAATGCTGACCACCTTTACAGATGTCTTTGTGCCATTGTCAGAACAGGAATGATATACATTTGAGTAAGGGAAAAACTTGTGATGCATTTTGCTAGAAAGTGAGATCACAGAAAATAATTAATCTGTATATTAAAACTCTCATTAAGATTAGTACTTCTGATGACTAGAACAGAATAAAGACACTATGAAACTGAACTTTTACTTCAGCTCCTAACACCACACTCCCTCTTAAGTGTTATGAGTATCACCAATCTCAAAAAGGCAAAAATTATATATAGAGAGATATTAATTGAGCTTCTTTTTAATCACTTTTTTCCTTATATTTTATCAGATGCTCAATCACATCCAAGCCCTCTTCTGTGATGACTTGAGTCAAAAGCTCTCCCTTGAAGGACAAGTTTCTTCTACACTTGCATTATGTTAAGTGCTGGGCCTTTAAGAGAAAAACCCAGCATCATAAGATCATCACAAGTTGGCCACCCAGTCCTATACAGGGCTTGTGCTGACTTTCTGCAAAGACATGATTTGCCCTGTTGAAAAATTAACCAGAGTAATTCAGTTGCAGTTGCTTGATATTAAATAAAACACTAAGGAGCACAAAAAGGCCCCCTCTGGGTACATATATACTCCCAGTACAAACAGGGAGACATCTCTGGGGTGCATCTCTTTACTGTGCACTAGCGTAGTTTGCTGCACAGTAAGCACCTGCATCTACACGTATGCACACTTACTGCTCAGTAAATGACGCTACTTGTGATTAAATTTTCTAGCTGAAAGTGCAAGAGCAAATTTACTCATGATTAGTAACTGTGTAGATGCCAACTGGGAGTAAATCTGGTCCCTGTCAGTCCTGCCACTAGGGGGCTGGCCTAAGGCTAACCCCAGGGCTCCAACCTGGGAGTCTCTGTTGCCCCAGGGCTGGGCTACCTCTATAGTGGCCCCAGCTTCAGCCTTTTAAAAGCCTGCAGGCAGTTTGAACCCTGGGGCACATGCAGGCAGCCTGAGACCACTCCAGGCTCCTGTGTCCCCCTGGGCAAGCTGCAGGCCAGCTGGGACAGCCAGCCTGCATCCTAGCATCACTCTCTGGCACCTCAGTGCAGTGCACATGCAAGGCCCATACCATCCAAGCCTGCAAGCTGCTCCAGGCTTCTGCCAGGACTATCAGCACCCGGACTTAGCTGCAAGCAGCTCCTGGCTGCTAAGGACAGCTCCAGCTGCAGCCCCCTCCCCCACCCCAAGAAGCCTGGCTGGAGCCTGCAGGTGCTGTGGGGCACTGCCTTACCATGCAGCTCCCAGTCCCAGGGGCGACTGGTGCTACCTGAGTCGGGGGGGAACATGCCCCCCAGTGGCTAGTCAGCAACCAGGAAAGGTCCCACCACAGCTGATCACACCAACTGGGGGGTGGTCCCCCACAGCCAATCTTGCTGGTCAGGAAGGGGGTCCCCCCATAGCCATTCATGCCAACCAGGAAACGCGAGCTCCCAGAAGTTCCAGTGTGCTTCATCTGGTGCTTCCACTCCAAAACTTCCCATGCGTGGCCTCCATGTTCACACCTGTGCACCCCTTACACATCGCTACTGGCTGGTCCCATGCCATGCTTCTGTGCTGGGTGTTACAGGCAACTGCCCAAGCTTGGCAGCACAGGGACAGCTGTGTGGAGGCCTGGAGAGCCAGCAAGGGAGCACTGATGGCCTCATTCTTGCCCACGCCTGCACCTGCCACCCAGGTCCCCAGGTCATCCATGGTGAAGGCGGGTGACCTCATTGTACTGAGAGGAAAGGTGGACGTGCAGTGCCAGTTTGCACAGGGGAGGCAGTCCAATGCCCATGTCCACGAGGAGCTGTCAGACTGGATGTAGAAGTGCAGGCATGACCAGTCAGTATGGTAGTACTGCATAAAGGTCAAGGCCTTGTGGGCATAGTGGGTCAGCATCACTGACCACAATAATCAGTTGGAGAGTGCCTGCAAGCTGTTACCTCTCAGCTTCATGTTCTTGGGGAACCGTGACACAGGATGCAGACTGTCTGACTAACAAAGAATCCCCCCCTCCTAAACAGAAACTGATTAAGATGCAGTGAGAGACATACCTAAAACCCTCCAGATAAGGGTGACAATAGTGAAACAACTGCCCTAGGTCTCACTTTCATCTGAGATGGAACCAGATGACCATTCATTTACATAAGAGATGGAGAACAGAAAGCCTGAAGCAGAGACTGCAGTGAATTCTGGGATCAGAGAAGCAGGGGAGCACTGCATGATGGGGAAGCTGTGTTCCAGATGCTAATCAACCCTCACACCCAGCTCAGCATTTATCAGACCAGTTCTAATCTGGATTTACAAAGCACTTTTCCTCTCCCCCCGCCCCCACACACCTCTAAGCAGAAGTAAGTTTACTAGGCATCTGGGGCTGTACATTCCCCGGTCCCACTATGGGAGGCCTATGTAAACTTAATTGGCTAAAACTCGGTTGCCGGGTTAGGGAATGCTGAGGCAATAGACCGAGTCAGTGGGGTATGGAGAACATTTGAACAATGGCACAGGGTTCATCACAGTGTCCAGCCCATTGGAGCCCTGTCCACAAGTGTCATCATACTTTTCCCAAGACAACTGGTGGAAGTCCCCTCCACAAAAGGTTATGAACACTCCAATAATTGCTTTAAGTTTGTTAAAAAACTATAGTTAGATCTGAAAAAGTCATGCTAAGCTGAGGCTTGTTCACAGCAAGTAAAAATCCAAAACCCTGATGCTGCAAGCTATCTATTGTTTCTGAAGACACCAGGCAATGTCCCATCAAGTATATCTGCTATCCATAGGAATGACAAGCTGGCTCCTAAGTATGTGTTTCCTGAGTATCAATCAGTTTCCTGAGATGTTCCAAACAGATAACCTCTTGTCAATAGAAAAAACAATTTGATTTACACTATTGAGAATGCCTGAAAGAAGCTGAACTCGGGGTATAAAAATCTGTAAAAGAAGCAGCAGTGTGTGTGCTGGCACCACCCACTTTGTTCTGAAGAAGCTGAAGGAGGCAGATCATCTCTCTTCAAGGATCGTGCTGAGAACTTTAACCTGTCAGCTCTGCAACCCGAGTGCCTTGGACTGGTGAGATCCCAGCTCTCTCTCTCTCTTTTCTCTTCTCTGTCTCTAAGCACAAAGTTCTGAACTTGAACTGTATTAGTTAAGCTTGTGCTAAGTTTCCCCAAATATTTAGTGAAACCAGGGCATACTGTGACTGTTTCTGCTTGTTTTTCCTTTGCATGTCTGTTACTACCAGTGTCAAGATATATTTCATCTACTTAGCAATAAATAACTTTTATAGTCAAACTGGTGGTAA
>NW_017728918.1:22009024-22014676 GCF_001723895.1 Crocodylus porosus | reverse complement strand
ACCCGGCCAGGTCAGGCATGTCACATTAATCTGTGTGTGTTTGTGTGTATGACTGATTTGGTGACTGGAGGAACCCAGTCCCACTGAACTGAGTCCTGCAAGATAGCTCCATTGGGGGTGAGGGTTTGCAGAAGGGAGAGATACAGCTCCATATAGAAACACAAGTAACACAAGCAGCATGTTGCTAGAATTACCAAGAACCTAGCCCTAATAAATGAGCACACCCCAAAGTAGCAGGCAAATCTGGTAACAAAGCCCATTCTGTTTATGCAACAACTGACAGAGATCCTTGAGCCCCAGGATCCAGGCCATAGTCATGGGTGGCCTGCAGGAGCCCCGGCCCCAGTATAGAACCCATAGTGTCACCAACAGCTGGCAACCAATGAAGCCGCAGGCCCCACCCTCCACCCAGCCTGCCCACACTCCCCATGCCAGATCCCCCTCACCCCACAGCATGCAGGAAGGAATGAGCCAGTGCAAAACTTTATGGAGCAGCCCACACCACCACAGCTAGGTGGGCACAAGAGTCTCACATGTTGAGGAATGTGTTCATGTCAGTGGCAATGTTCTCCTCAGCTGCAGGGGGTGGGAATATGTAGTACAGCCATAGGTAGCACTCCAAGTGGTGACAGAGGTTGTGGGGCAGCTCAGGCTTTCCCTCTCCCCACTCTGTCAAAGGTCAGGGTCATGTGCTAGAGAGTGGTGGTGGATTGGTCATATTTGACCTGGAGGGATGTGAGCAGTGGAGTCCCCATGGCTCGGTCCTTGGGCCTGCACTGTTCAATTTCTTAATTAGCAATTTGGACGAGGGGGTGAATAGCACCCTGTTTACATTCACAGATGACACCAAGATTTGGGGTGAGGTGGGCATGCTAGAAGGGAAGGACATATTACAACTGGCTCTGGACAGGTTACAGGGGTGGACAAATGAGAATAGGAAGGGATTCAGTACTGACAAATGCAGGGTGCTGCACTTAGGCAGTAGGAACCAGCAGCATACCTATAGGCTGGGGAACCCTCTTTTCAAAAGCATGGTGGCAGAAAGAGATCTTGGAGTCATTGTTGACTCCAAGATGAACATGGGTTGACAATGCAAGGACATGGTCAGTATGGCTAACCGTACCTTGTTGTGCATCCACAGATGCATCACAAGCAGGTCCAAGAAGGTGATCCTCCCCCTCTATGTGACACTGGTCAGGCCACAGCTGGAGTACTGCATCCAGTTCTGGGTGTCGCACTTCAGGATGGATGTGGATAGCATTGAGAGGGTCCAAAGGAGGGCTACTCGCATGATCCAGGGACAGCAGGGCAGACCCTATGAGGAGAGGCTATTGGACCGTAACATGTTCAGCCTTCACAAGAGAAGGCTGAGGGGGGACCTGGTGGCCATCTTTAAACTTACTGGGGGGACCAGCGGGGATTGGGAAAGACCTTGTTCCCCCGATCGCCTCCTGGAGTAACAAGGAATAACAGCCATAAGTTGTTAGAGGGTAGGTTTAGACTAGACATTAGAAGGCGTTACTTCACAGTCAAGGTGGCTAGGATCTAGAACCAACTTCCAAGGGAAGTGGTGCTGGCACCTACCCTGGGGGTCTTTAAGAGGAGGCTTGATGTTTACCTAGCTAGGGTCATTTGAGCCCAGTTTTTTCTCCTGCCCAGGGCAGGGGGTCGGACTAGAAGATCTACAAGGTCCCTTCTGACCCTACATCTATAAATCTATGAATCTATGAATATCAGTCATCTGGGAGCCCTGTGCCCCCCAAGCCTAGGTACCATGAGCTTGGCATTAGCACAGGAAAGCAGCTGGCCTGTAGGAGGAGAGGGAGGGATGCAAGGTCTGGAACTATGGCAGCAAGTGCTCCCAGGAGCCTGGCCTGTCACAGCTTGGGAAGGGCACAAGAAAGGCAGGCTTCATAAGGCCAGTACCCAAGAGCATGCCTGCCCCTGGGGAGTGAGTAGGGACAGGGGGCTCAGCCAGTGGTCACCTAGTCCTAACACTGTCTGGGTCCAGCACCACCTAGCTCTGCACCCCTGGGCCCAGGTCTACTACTCACTCCAGCTCCACAGAGGCATGGAGCTGGAGCTGGGGCCAGGCAAGGCCGCATGACATCCCTGCTGGCCATGGCCACCAGCTGCTGGAGGGGGAGCTTCCCATGCCAGGGTAGAACCAGCAGCCATCTGTCCTCCGCAAGCCCCCTAACCTCCAGGATCATCACAGCATATACACCCATGGAGCATCTGCCAGAAGCTAGGGTTCTGGCTGCCTATCCCTGAGCTCTGCCCCCTAGGCATCCCTACCCCACAGTCCCCCACCCTGGAAATTCACACAAAACACATTGTTAATAGTTTACACAGAGTGTTTTATTGCTGCTGGGTGTGGGGTGGTGGTGGAAGGGCTTTGTTGTTGCAGTGGGAGGGAGGGGGCTCTGTTGGATGAGGAGAGAAGGGGCAGGGGGCCTCTGTTTGTTGGGAGGGAGGGTGAATAGGGTCTGTTTGATGTGAGAGGAATAAAAACTTGCTCTTCTGAGACATGGCTGCTGTGAGTGTGGTGTGTCTGTGTTGCTGGGGGTGGGCAGGGGACAGTGGGGGTTCCATGGGCAATGGTCCAATCTGGCCACAGTAGGCATGCAGGAGGAGGTGGTCAGCCAGTGCCTCTTGTACCTGGTGAAACTGATGTTTAAACAAGTTAATCTGTCATTGTTCAGCAGCATAGATCAATGATACTGCATTGGCAACAAATCCTAAAACTTGATTGAATGATACTGTGACAGTATCCAATTTTAGCGTATCCAAAGGGATATACCAGAAATGTATTTTTTTTAAAAAATCACTGTGTTTACAACATAGATAAACATGGACTAAAGAATTGCTACAGTTGTTTGTCTAAAAATGTGTTTCAAAATAGTTTGTACTGAAAATCAGTTTGTCCAGACAGCAGAATCTTCCTCAAATATAACGTCTAACAAATCTAAGCAAATCCTCACCCTCCAAAAAAAGCCAACAAAAAAGACAACCCCCCCACCAAAGATAAATAAATGAAAACAATGATATTTGAACTAAATAAGAAATAGAAATGTAGGATTGAAGTTCCTCTAATAACTTTATTTTCTGTCTGTATTCATAAAGAAATATTAATTATATGGTCTCATTTCATAAACAATATCAAAAGTTATGGATCTTATTTTCTACTACTGTTTTTTATCCTTTTCTAAAGAATTTGGTAAGTCCCTCTGCTAGATAAAATATAGCACTAGTAGTCCAATCTGTTTATGAAAGTCCTACTCTTTGAGGACATCTGAGTCTATTAAGAGGTCTATAACTTCAAAACCAAGAGACATTGTGTTTTTGCATGCACATGTATGTGAGAAACAACCTGGAAAGGAATTAAATGGTAGAAAAATACAAGAAATGGAGTGAAGTGTGTAAAAGCTAGCATGTCAATGGTGAATTAAATTTGTAGTTCTAAACTTGGTTGATTGGATGCACATGTTCAGCAAAATGAGATAAGATGGTCCTACTTCATAACAATATTATTACTATTATTATATTTGAAATGTTCCCATTCTCCTTTGGGATAAAACTGAGACTTTTCATGTTTTTTATAGAAAACATGAAGAGATTGAGAATGAGCATATGTGTGAAATGTACCCTGCACTCCGATTCAGACAACAACTTGAACCATATCTCTTGCCTTCCTAGGGAATGCTCCCACCACCTGGGTGATTGATTGGTCTCTCTCTGTTTTTGAGAAGAAATTCCATCCTAGGTCCTAAAGCATTTTCTAGCATTTCTCGCTACATTTTGGCTTTCCCTTCTTCTCTTAAAATTGGGTGATTTGTAAACAGCCATATCTTCATTAAAGAGGGCAGACTGGCTGTTAAGGGTGCTGTTGGAACACTATCTTCAATAGTAAAGAGCCTGCATGCCTCAGGAGTAGAAAAGATCTCTTCTTGTAGGTGATGCACCAGCTTATTGGGCAAGTAGATTGATTTTTTTTTTTCTGAGTTTTTTTTCTGCATATTGTGCTCTTGTAAACCAAAATGTTAGCATACTGGGTATGGCATCTTTAAAACTTCTTAGGCATTTCCATCACCCAGGCATTGTTCAGTCTTTATATTTGTGTATTAGTGAGCTTCCTACTTGGAGTTTCTCCCAGCATCAATGTATATACTCGCAATTATGTCATATCTTTTACACCCAGGCTTTAATATTCTAATTCTCTCATTCAGGGGATAAATTGAAAAGTTTAGGTGTCAAATTATAATCCAAAGAGGAGGGAAATTTAAACTACTTCTATGGATGAATCTTAAAAAAATTCTCTATTATTAGGTCAAAAAATGGAAAAGTCAAATTCTAAGTATCATGTTCAAGAGAGTCTGAGAAAAAGTACATTTTGCACATTTTTAGTTTGACAGTTGGAAAATAGCTGTAACCTAACAATTTCAAAGTCCTATTTTTACACTGGAATTATATCCTAGGTCCAGATTCCTCAATATAAAGCATAAGAGGTAGGTATCTAGCTTCTTTTAAAAAGGCCATTTGGGAGTCATATAAGCACAAAACAAGTGTGAAATAAAATGTCTAAGTGACTCCAACCAATGGCTGAGACCCTGAGCTGATATAAATCTGTGTAACTGTATGAAAGTCAAGACATATTTATACCAGCTGAATATACAACCTAGTCCAGTACTTATTACTGTGAGGAGCTCCCTAAACTCAAACAGGCAATTGATATGCCATTAACATGTGTGGCACTATACTCTTTTTGTAAAATGCTTGATAAGATTATTTGTGAGCTATGACCAAGGATGAGAACCTTAAATTAACAGATAATGGTTATTGTCATGCATCAGTTCATCAGGACTGAAGTTCTGGAATGGCCATCCAAACAAGCTACTGAGGGAACAAGAAATTTTAATTATTTCAAGGTTGTCATTGTTGGCAATCTGTTTTTCCTCAAATAAGAGTAGGCCATAGGACAGGATTTCCCTCCTTGTCTGTCCTTTACTATCTCTTTACACTTTACCTCGAAATAGGCTGCTGCTTATTTGAGGTTGGGGCACCATTGGAGTCAGTCAGAAGTCAGCTCCTCCCAGATCTTAATATTGGCATCTGCTTTCTTGAGGAATGCCTTCAATGTGTCCTTGTTGCATTTCCTTTGGCCATCTCAAAATATTAGGCTTCAACTAAGATGGAAGTAGAGCACTTGTTTTGGGAGTTGAAAGCCAGGCATCTTCACACAATGTCCAGTCCAGCAGAGTTGGTACTTGAGGATTACTGGCTCAATTCTGGTAACAGTGGTATCAGCAAGGATGCTGGCATTTATGCAGTGATCTTCCAATTTGATGCAGATGATTTTCCAGAGGCACTGTTGGTCATACCTTTCCAGGTTCTTGAGATGCCAACAGTAGGTCACCGGGGTTTCACATCTATAGAGGAGATGGGAATGATGACTGCATTGTAGACCTAGATCTTGGTGTCTTTCCAGAGATAACAATGAATAAAGGCACACTGAGTGAATTTCCCAAAGAAGGCACGTGCACACTGGATCCTGTGCTGGATCTCTTCATCAATAGTTACTCTCTGAGGTGGTTATCAAGGTAGGGAAAGTGCTCAACTACCTCCAGGATCGTTCCCTTAATGGTAATTTGG
>NW_017728918.1:21997178-22008924 GCF_001723895.1 Crocodylus porosus | reverse complement strand
TCTTCTTGATGTTGACAAAGTGGCCCAAAGTTCAGTAGGCTTCTCCAGAAAGATCTAGCACAGTTTGGAGGTTTTCTTCAGTGTGCACAAGGATGATGCAGTTGTCAGTGTCCAAGGTCAAAGATAGTTGTTTTGCATACTTTAGTATTCAACTGAAAATGTCCCAGATAGAAAAGCCCTCCACATTCATTTAGCATTCAGTGTCAATTCTGGAAGAAAAGCATTTCTTAATTAAAAACAAGATGACTGTGAAAAAAATGTAGAACAGAGCTGGGGCAAACCCAAGTTCAGATGACAAATGAATGTGTCTCCAATCTGCTACATAGAATAGTTACAGAACCTCCAAACCTTGATGTACTTTTCAGGACATCCAAATCTAGCCCATACTTTCAACAAGGTTTTGTGAATGATTGACTCAAATGTCTTTGTTAGGTGAATCAAGGCCATATACAGGCCCTAATCTTGTTCCCAACACTTTTCTACGTCCTGAAAGGCATCAAATATAATGGAAAAAAGCCCCATAGGACAGTCTGAAACCACATTGTGATTTTAGGAGGATTTCTTCAGCAAAAGCTAGAATATGGTACAGATATCCAGGTATTAAAAAAAAAAGCCACAGAAAGAAAGCAGGGCAGGGGACCATCAGGCAACCAGAAGATTAGGTCCTCCAAAGAGATGCTTTGGTAGCTGGCCAGAGAGTCTCTACGGCTGCCCCTTGCTCTGGTGCTGCACCACAGTGCAGCACATGCGGGGCAAGGAGTGGTGCAGACAGCAGTGACCTGGACCCGAGCTCCATCTCCAAGTAAAAGTAAGGACTGGGAGTGAGGGGGACTGGGACTGGTGTGGCATGGGACAGCTTGTGCCATATTGAGCAGGCCCAACCTGGCTCAGTGTGAGGCTGTGCACCTTTGGCATCTCTGGAATAGCTCAGGCTATCACCCAGAATTCACACCACTTGCACAGACCACATGTCACACTGGTCGGGTCCTGTCTGGGTCTTGCCTGCAGGGATCCCATGCACCATCACACCAGGCCAGTTCCATGCACTCAGGACCCAGCCCAGTACAACACATGGTCCCCGCGAGCAGCGTGGGGCCCTGGATGACAGCCCAAGTGGCCCAAATCTGCACAGCCCCACACCGAGCCCAGCCAGACCCATGTGATGTGGAACAGGGAACACTGGGTGCCAGGCAGCTGGAGCCGTGCCGTGCTGCCCCACATTACATGGTGGGGCTGTGCCAGGAGGGCCCTGAGTGCCCCGACAGCTGCTGCTGCTGCAGGTGACCTGTGGGCTGTGCAGGGGGCATGTGGGCCCTGAGGTGCGGGGGCTGTAGCTCCTGCAGGTGGGCATGTAGGCCCCTGGGGGGGGGGGGGCTTGGCCTCTGTGCGTGGGAGCACCCCTACTTTACTGGGGAGCTCCTGATGAGGCCTCCTCCACCCCTACAGCCTTGCCCGGTCCTCCGGTGTAATAATCACAACAACCCGAAACAGAAACTCAAAGCCCCTCAGCTACAACATAAATCTTAGCCAACCCGGCTAACCTTCTCTCATCCCTGTCAGGGTCCTCTCCACCCTGTATCTGCACGCTGGTGCACAACACTGCCCTGCTCGCTCTAGCAGAGCTCTTGCTCCTTAGGCTGCCAGAGGGGAACTGCCTCTGGCCTCAGCCTTCTCTGTTCATGAAGGCCGGGCCCTGCCCCCTGGCGGTCAGCTGACACAATCAGTTGCTTTAGCAATGCACATCTGTGCTGCCCTATTGAGTGGCAGCTAAGCCCATGTTACCATTACCAGTAGCAGGCACCCTAGTGCCCTGCTACAGGTTATTAATGGTCTATTGACTCCCTTAGATACCTGAACAGTAATACCAGAGCTGTACCATGATGCCCTACCTTCACCTATGCCTGCAGCAATGCTTCTGATTTGGCAGGGGGTGGGAAGCAGTGTTTCGGATTTCACATTATCCCATGTGGTCACTTTAACCAGGAGATATATCTCCCCCATGAGCACTCCCCAACTGTTTGTCCCCAGTAAAGCCAGCCCAGAACCTGGGTGGAAGCCTCGCTGGTCATTGGCCATGCCTGGACAGAGGCCACACAGGTACAGGAAGACAAAGAGCTGGCAGTGGCAAGGGTTTTGGCACTGCAATGTCTCCAGCCATCCTGCTGATTATAATGCTAACTCATTCATCCTCATTTGCTGCTATGTTCATCCTCCTCCTTTACATGATTTCACCCAACAAGCTTACAGTAAATAAAGGTGAGAAAATCCCCATTTGAACTCCCACTCAAACTGTCTGGTGATTTGTTCACTGGACCACTTCTGCTCACTCCAGTAATGACTTTTGGCAAGCCTAGCTTTTCTGCTTAGGCAAGGCCCACCTCTTTCCCACTACAATTATCCCCAATCATCCATAATCAACAACAATCAGCTCACTCCTCCAAACACCTGCAGAATGACTTTCAAACTAAAGCTATACCACCAAACCCAAACCACACAGGCCTTCCTACTCACCAGCATTTACAAATCCTCTCCCCAGGAAACCACAGCTTCATGCTCCTTTCCCAAGCAGGCCTCCGTCTCAAAGTCCTATACTTTCTGTCAGGTTGTGCTTAAGACATACTGGGACAGGGCAATTGCTTGAGCTACATTTTCCTGAGACTCTCTGTAGGTCACAAAGAGAGGCATGTGGAGCTGTGAGTTGACAGGGAGCAAGAGTAGCCTGGAAAGCTTGACAGGGCAGAATAACCTGGCTGGAAGAAAGTGAACTGGCAGTAGAGACAGAACTAAGGATCCTGCATGAAGGATTGTGAGCAACCCTTTATGGCTTGCTGGATGTTTGCCCATCATTGTGATCTCCAAAGTTTTAGAAGAAATTTGAGAGCGCTGAGATATGTCTGCCTGAAGGGGTGTGTTTTCCAACGAAGGAATGTATTGTGGAACACCCTGCTATATTGCACTTAGGTGGATTGGACGTTAGTTTTGATGCTATGCAACAACGTAGGGTCAGTCAATTAGTGTTCTAGAAACCAATATAGCAGCAATTAAAGTGATATTATTGCCATGATGGCCCAGCAATGATGCAAGTCAAGGATTTTGTAGGTTGATATTTTATTGGACTGACTACATAGTTGTGATAGAGTTTGACAAGTTTTTGAATGCAAGGCACTGTCCATCAGGTCTGAATGACTAATGTTTTACATTCAAAAGCTTGGCTAATTATATCACAACTCTACAGTACACCCAATTAAAAATATCACATTTAAAACATCCTTGCCCCTAGAAATCAACATAACTTCTTGGCTGGAGCAGACAGCTTGGGCCAAGCCTAGCCTGCCTACCATGCATTTTTAAGGGGAGGTGGGGGACTATGAGTTGACTTAACTGTGGAGGGTATCTGGAACAAAAGTCCAATAAACTGATTTAACCTAAAGTTAAGTTTGATACTACATCCATCCAGTTGATCTTAAACCGGTTTCAGCCATTCTGAAAGAGTTTTTTGTGCACTGAACTTCGGTTGTGTTACGGATTTGAATAGGGTGGCCATCAAAGAGGACAGTCCAGTTGTCCTCTGTCATCTATTAATATGAAATTGGATGCCTAAAGGCATCTGGTTTCATATCAATAGTGGACAGAGTAGCAGAAAACCGTTGCGTCCTCTATGATGGCCACCCTAGATTTGAACCAGTATTCAACCACTTATAGTAGGTTTTTTGTGTAATTTCTATCCCTAGCCCAAGAGATTCTGTTCAATTAGGTCTGTAATGTGAAACTTGATTCAACCCTTATAAAAAACCAAATTTAAGACATTATTATTTTCTCCTAGAGTGAATTTTCAGGGCTCTGGGATAAAATTATTGGGTAAAGTGAATGATTATGTGTCATGCTACATATCCTAGGTGATTATATCCCTGTGACAGAGATAAGGATTTTTTTTCTTATATGAAGGCATTGTCAAGAGCTGAGAAGTTAGAATTAGATACTAACTGCTGGATTCTCATTTTGGCTGCACTCAAGCATAACTTCTGTGGACTTATTTTGAATTTATACTGGCTTAACCATGATTAGAATCTGGTTCAAGGTATCCTATAATTAATCACACACTGCCTTTCCCTGTTCTATTAGGTGTTTTAGTGCATAAAAATAGAATTCTAATCTTGTTAATCTAGTTCAGCTGCTGACATACAGATGTTTTCTTGACATGGAGCATTAGCACTGAGCTTTGGTCAGAGGCTCAAACTGTGTTGTTTTGTTAACAGTATCTGATGGTAGAAAACCAAGGACTTCTCTCATCCATAAGCTTTCATTGGGGACCATACAGTACTTACATTTACATCTCATATGTCTTCTGACCTTGCTAATATTGCACCTGGAATGTAGAGTAGTGGGGAGAGCCATAGCTTTCCAATCTGAACACCGAGTAGTCTAAGTAAGTTCTGAAGTAGGGTATTTACAACTTCCTTTGCTTTGCTTTATTTTCCAAAATTGTGTGAAATTTGGTTTGTTCAAATTAGTTTGGCAGTCAGCTTTGAGAAAAGCTGCATGATGTTTATACAGACTTTCTACCAAGTAATCATTGAACTGAAATAGATCTTAAGTAACAGAAGAACTCAGAAAAGACACTACAACAGCTGCTGTTCCCACCCACCTATTAATGAAAAGAGAGTGATCAATAACCCCAGGCATTGTGTGTTAACTTAAATAAGTAATGCTTTTGTATGGGGAGAGTGACTCAGCGTGATAACATGGAAAAGGAGAATGATGCATAATAGCATTAACTCATGGGTAATAAGAAAGGTAACTTATTATATATGCAGTTAGTGATATCTTGATCATCCCATCTACCACTATCTTAATGTTTTCTTGTCTTTTCTATTTGAATTTCTACTAGTTGAAAGGCAATGGACTAAAATAGCAATAAAGAGGTTTTTTTATCATTATTTTTTTAGCAGAATTTCTTCAATGCAATTCTTTCACTGATATAACATTTTTGTACAGATTCAAATGATCAGATATTACCAAATTATTTCATTTTGCTGTATTTTTCTCTCCCTGCACTTCTTCAACATTTTACCACTGCCTGTGGAACAACAATAAGATTTAGGTACTTTTTCTTTTGCATAGTCTGATTAATTCTCTTTTTCCATCTTACCTTCCTGAGTCTTTCACAAACTGATAATTACATTATTCTGTCACTCGAGTCTTCTTTTAGCATGCTTTGGAAAATATTGTAATATTTTAATGTCTAAAATTTCAAATTCAATCATCTAACTCCTTTCTAATTCTGGACAAGGTATTGAATTTTTCTGTGAATCCAGTAAATGGATTTGTGTCATAAAGTTGTTTTATTGGCAGCATCTGCACAATTGCTGGGGTTAACCAAGCACAGTTATCCTAATAATTCTGGGGTATACTTCTGAGAGTACAATAACTTGAGAGGTTGGAGGACTTTTGGGGAAGGATGTTATAATGTGTGCTATTGGCTACAGAAACCACGATAGCCTGTGGGGCAGCTGGGTTTCAGCAGACCTTTGACTCAATATGCTATTAAAAGATATGTTTGCAATCTAACCGGTGTACATTACTTTTTCCATCCCCATAGCAAGGATTTTATATTGTTTTCAGCTCTGTTTGTTAATGATCCTAAAAAAGAGTTTCAGTTTTAATTCTATACCTAACTGTGGCCACGATTGCACCAAATTCAGAAGAAAAACTTAAGTGCCCCAAAACCATTTATTCCATCATTTAGGTGCCACTAGGTTTGGCAAAAATGCTCTCTAACATAGCTGGAGTCTAACATTCTGCTGCTACACATGCACAGAAGTGGTCAGATCCTGATGGTGCTGAGCTCATGGTAGTATTCAAAAAAAGTAATTGTCTGTCTATATTGTGTGCTGCCTGGTCAGTAAACATGCACAGAACACCTTTAATACTAAACAAAATGATTTTATAAATCTTCCAAATGCTTCATTAGCTCAGTAGGCAGTAGACAGGGTGCCCATTCTGCATTTGGATACTTGATTTCCAATCCCTTCTCTGGCTGAGGGTGTCTAAACCACATCTCTCTCATATCGGGATATTGTCCCAACCATCAAGCTCTGGAATATGTTGGGACTGGGTGTTTTTAGTCCCTCCTGTTGAAGTTGCTCTACTGTGTATGGAATCCTTACATATATGCTGAAATGGAGAGAGAATGAGGCCATAGACCACTCAAATATTCATTGGACCAGAGGCTAGAATCTAGGTATCTTTCACCCAAGTGAGTGACCTAAGTATTATGCTCTAAAGTCATGTATATGTACTCTCCTTGAATATCTAAGTATTTTGTGCAGAATAGAAAAGGTTCAACACAGTAATGAAGTACCTGGGCTAAGGCCCAGAACAATTAATCATAATTTAGTAGTTAGAGTACTCTTCTGTGTCACAGCCCAGCCAGGCACTGTGAGTGTATTCAATTTTATCACAGGCCAAATGGGCTGTTTGATTCAGTTTTGGATCAAGCAGGCAAAGTTGGGATTGAAGTGAAGGCAAATTTATTATAGCTTACACACACAACAATTAACAGAAAGATAAATGTGATAAGCAGATAATGCAGTATTAAAGAGCTAATAGTAAATAACAGATAATAACAACTGATAGATCAATTCTGTCGCAGACCAACTAAGCACTGCAAGAGTATTAGCCACTGGGCTGTTCAAAACAACAGATAGACAAACATTGGTTGGCAACTTTTCAATAGGCCCTCAATGCCAGGTATGCGTCAAGTGATTCCAGCAGAGTCAGGTGTCTCCAATCAACGCTGTCAGAGGGATTACTGGGGAAGGTCCCTTGATCAGGATCTAATCCTCACTCACACCGGGAGTCCAGGGTACAGTTGTAGAACAGAAATAACCATTCTGTTCCCCCTTTCTGCTGATCACCTCATGCATATGCTTTTTATACCTAGTCATGCTAATCTGTTGGCTTTAGAGCCACTCATAATGTTGCCCTATAGCTGTTACCCTATGGGATTGAAAGGTGTTAAAATTATCATAAAAGGTTAGTACCCAGATTCGGGTTTATGCAATAAGCAAATTATAATGCAGCACCTTTAGGTTTGAAATTGACATTGCTCCACCTAAGCCCCAACCCCTTTTAGGTTTCATTTAAATATGCTTTCCTGGGATGTGCTTTCCTGGAATGTATTGGGTGTGCCAGGCAGTTGGATCTAGCTTTTTATCATCAAAGCTGAACCCTGAGCAGAAACCTTTAGGTCAGCTAATCTCACATCTACAGCTTTGCCTATGGGGCCCCGTCAGTTCCATGACCAGTTCATTTTATCATTTTGGTTAAACTTATGACAGACAAGTTACATTTCTGGTTTACAAACTTACAAGCTTTATATTAACTAATATTACCTGTTTAGGCAAAATACCAAATGACTCAAAGAAGCATATATTTATGGCATATTAATTCCTCTGGTTCTGGCCATCACGTGTGTGAGGCCTAATTAAGGAAAATCTGGAAATATTAAGTTCACTCTGAGTATTTTAATCAGATTGTGACATGGCAAGGAACAGCCCTATTCCTTTGGTGTTACACAGTTTCTCATGCAGGGGAGAGTTGGGTCAGGGACAAGACAAGGATAATTACTTAGTAGACACAGTTGCAGAGAGGGATCCCACCCGGGGTGAATGTTGCCTGATTAAGAGCCAGGGGGCTTTTCTTTGTCCCATGCGGCACGGCATGGGGAGAGTCAGTGGGGAAAGCCAGGAGTGGCAAACCCAGAGCTGGAACAGATCACTGATAAAGCTGGCTGACCAACTGAAGGTAGCCAAAGCAACTGGCAAAGCAAAGAGGTGAGAGAGAGAGAGAGAGAGAGAGAGAGAGAGGGAGGAGATATTTACCAGATTGATCCTCAGGCAGAAAGAAGGTCCCATGGAGGAAGAATGCACTGGTACCTGAGAAGGAAGGAAAGACAGTGAGACTGCAGGTGAACTGAAAGGCTCTGGGGAGTGGGTTGCATGGCAGTGGAGGGCGAAGGAAGACCATACACTGTGTGAACAGCCAGGGTTATGCACAACCTGTAGGGAGTTCACTAATAAACCAATTTACTTTTAACCTGCTTCTGGGGTGATTTATTACAACTTCTCTCATTGGGGAATTAACTTCTTATTCTTCCATCACTTCAAGGTGTGGCAGGTGAGCCCCAGGGAGAGAGTTTTCATAATCATCCCCACATGGCTACACAGATAATGGCAGATCCATTGCTGTTATATCACTTTTGGTCCAGTTTGAGCCAGTTGATATCAGCTGAGTCAAACAGACATAAAATTAGTCTAATGAAGTAGATAATTGTACAAACATTTTTCAAATGTGTAAGTCAAGCACTTGAAAATTAGGAAATGTCAGAATTCAGGTTTCCCAGAGAACATACATGCTACACTTCTCTGTATTTATGGCCTCAGCTCTGTAGAACTGAGAGCTATCCTTAGCCTTAAAGACAACATTGATATCAATCAGTGCTCCAGTTGCCATGGACAAAATGACATACATACAGTAACCTGAGACACAACTTTCCAACACCGGGTTTTACAAACTTCTGATCAAGAAGCCCATGGCACATTACCTGAAGGAACTAGATAAAATCTTAAAAAGCTACCTCTGTAAACAGAGGAGAGAATTAATGCTTCCATCTCCTGGGACTACATGCCAGGAAACTTTTCCTTATTATCCAAGATCTATATATCTGGCAACTCAGGACTTCCCATTGTCTCTGGCATGTTGAGAGTTTCTGGCTATGTTGACTCATTCCCACTTTTCTTTGCTATAGGAAATGCCATCTATTTGAAAGGTCCTGCAGATTTCCCAAAGAAACTACCTTCCATTGACAAGCTTCCAGCTAACACCATAGTAGCTACCACAGATATTACATTTCCATATACTAACATAGCCCATGAAAATGGCTTGCAAGCCGTAAAGAAGAGGACACTGCTTCTGCTTCAATCATACTCTCCCATTGTCCTCAAACATAACTATTTGATATTTGGGGACTCCCTATACCTACAAATGAAAGGCACTGCCATGGGCAGATGTATGGCCCCTCTGTATGCCATTTTATATTTTATATATATATATATATATATATATATATATATATCAGATCTTCAAATCTGCCTTCTCCTCAACTACCCCCTTATTCCCCTGGTATACCTAAGGTACATTGATGACATTTTCATCATATGGATGCATGGGAAGAAATGTCAGATAAATTTCACAAGGACTTTAACAATTTTCACCTCTCCATCACAGTGACTCTAGTATGCTTCTCCCAGAAAATGCTTTTCTTAGACACCATTATGAAAGTTTGCAATGACCATATCACCAGCATATTGTATGGGAAACTACCAACCACTAAAGCTATCTCCATATCAATAGCTCTTACTCTAAGCACACCACTAAATCCATTGTCCACAACCAAGCTCAGCATTAGAACCTTGTTATACATTACACTCAGCACATACTGATTTTAATTGGTATTAAAATTAACTCATGCTTTAAGCAGTCACATATTAAGAATCAATACCCCCTGTAACTTATGCTGCTCTGACCTGCCTTTATAGGGCTGGCAAGCTGGGGTGTGGCCAGGAGCCAAGCTGGCTTTGTGCCTTGCCAGCCCATATGCCTTCAGGGGAAGGGTAGGTGGCCCAGTCTGTGGGCAGCCCCTCGCTACCTGAAATCTGGGGCTAAGTACAGGCAGTAAAAAAGCCCAAGGCTGAATCAGTTAAATCTTTTCAGATTAGTGTAAACTGCATAGATGGAACAGATAACCATGTAAACACACATTTCATAGATTTCATAGATTTTATAGACAATTAAGGCTGGAAGGGACCTCGTGAGATCATTGGGTCCAGCCCCCTGCCCAAAGGGCAGGAACTCAGTTGGAGTCAGATGACCCCAGCAAAATAGTGATCCAAATGTTTCTCGATCATGTCCAGAGTAGGTGCTTGCACCTCTGCTGGGGAGAGTCTCTTCCAGACTCTGGAGACTCGGACAGTAAAGAAGTTTTTTTCTGATGTCCAGTCTACAACAGTCTTCCAGCAGTTTGTGAACATTTGACCTTGTCTTCCCATAGGGTGCCCTGGTGAACTGTTCTCCCAGTTCCTGATGCACACCTCTTATGTACTTATAGGCTGCCACCAAGTCCCCCTGAGCCTTTTCTTCTCCAGGCTGAAGAGTCCCATACCTCTCAGCCTCTCCTCATAAGGCCTGTTCTCTTGACCTCTAATCATGTCCATGGCTCTCCTCCAGAATCTCACAAGCTTTTCCATGTCCTTTCTAAAGTGTGGAGCCCAGAATTGGATGCAGGACTCCAGCTGCGGCTGCACCAAGGCCAAGTAAAGTGGGAGGATGACATCTTGGGTCTTGCTTGAGATGCTTCGGTAGATACAAGCCAGGATTTTATTTGCTTTGCCAGCTGCTGCATTGCATTGGTGGGACATAGTCATATTGTGGTCAATCACAACCCCCAAGTCTCTTTTGGTCATGGTGCTAGTGAGTGTAGCATTACCAAGTCTATAGGTATGATGTGGGTTCTTTCTCCCAAGGTGGAGCACCTTGCATTTCTCCATGTTGAATGTCATCAAGTTTTGCAAGCCTGTCCAGGTCAACCTGAATCCCCAGTCTATCCTCTAGAGTGACCACAGTTCTCCACAATCTGCTAACTTAGCCAGTCCACTTCTGACTTCTATTCATTTTGAGGGGGAGGGTTCAGGGCAGAGATGCAAGGCATCCTGTGCTGGGAACTTTGAGTTAACTTGAATCTGGAGGGGAACTGAAGCAGTCTCTACTGCCCCTGTTGGCCAGATTAAGCAAAATCCCCCAGCTTCCACCAGCAGCTGAGATTGGGCCCGCCACTGTTCCCCTGCCATCCACCCTGCTTCCAGGTCTCCCTCCATGCCATGGGGAATCTCCCCTTTTACTCCCAGCCCTCACAGATCACCCCTGTCCCCTTGATCCTTGGCTTACATGAAGGTCCCAGCTCTCTCTCAGTGGAGAAAGCAAGGAAGAGGAATCTACTGCCACTGCCACTGATGTTATCAGGCTGTGGCTGCTCTCTAGACTGCACACGGCCCACAGAGTGGTGTGGGTGGCAGCAGTGGTAACGAGCAGGTTGTTTTTCCTTCTTGTTCCATTGGGACAGTGCTGGGAGCTGCAGGTAAGCCAGGAGCTGCTGGGGGGGGGGAGGGCAGCGCAGGGTTGGGCCTGATTCAGTAATGTGGGAAGGCAGTGGGTGCAGCAGACCTGAGGCAGGTGGGGCAGGGGCAGTGGGTCCCCATATGCAGGATGGGGGATGCAATAGGCCACCCTGCATCTTTGGATCAGGCCCATCACTCCCTGCAATCCAGATTTCCCCACTTACTGCCTTCCTTCATCCACAGCTCCTGGACTACCCGCAGCTCCCCATGGAGCAAGTAGGGAAAAGGAACCCACCTGCTGCCACAATTCTCTGAGCTGGGCTCAGTCACAGCTCAGAAACAGTGGCAGCATGTGCGTTGTCCTTCCCTGCTTCTCCAGGACAGCATCAGAAGCTGCAGGTGAGCTGTGAGGGTTGCAGAGATGTTGGGAGGAAGGCAGTGGGGGAGCCCTGGGGTGGGAAGAGGGGAGAAGGGGAGAGTACCAAGGGGCAGGGAGGAATCCCTGGGGGTGGGGTGGTGGGGGCAAAGAGGGAATACTGAAGAGCATGGGGGAACCCCTGTTACCTGTCAGC
>NW_017728918.1:21995665-21997078 GCF_001723895.1 Crocodylus porosus | reverse complement strand
TCAGACATGCCCTAATGAACTGAATGCTGGCCCATGAGGGTGTCATCTGGACACCCAGCCAGATTCAGAGGTATTCTGTTTAACTGTGTGCTTGTTTCTGACTGTAGTTATTGTTGCTCTGATGAACTGATTCTTGGTATATGAGGGTGTCAGCCTGTCCATGCTGATCAACCCGGCCAGGTCAGGTGTGGCATGTTAATCTGTGTATGTGTGTGTGTATGACTAATTTGGGGACTGGAGGAACTCAACCCCACTGAAGTGAGTCCTGCAAGATAGCTCCATTGGGGGTGAGGGCTTGCAGAAGGGAGAGCTACAGCTCCATATAGAAACACAAGTAACACAAGCAGCACACTGATAGAATTACCAAGACCCTAGCCCTAATAAATGAGCACACCCCAAAGTAGCGGGCAAATCTGGTAACACCCAAGTGGCAGGGGAGATGAAAGTCTAGTCCCAAGAGCCAGGGGATGGAAAGGGGGAGACCTGCAGAGCAGGAAATGCCAGGAATGGGAGGTGAGGGAAGATTCTTATATTTAGGTGCCCCCCTATCTGCCCCTGCTGTCACAGGGAAGATAGAGTGTCTGGGAGTGGTGCTTCATAGGATGATGGAAGACCACTTCCAACTGGTTTGGAGCCTATAAAGCAATCCCATGCACCTGCAACATGAGCTACCTAAAACCAGTTAGAGATAATCCTCAATGAAAGAGGGTTATTTCTGAGCCACTCAGAGGGCCCTTAGCCCATGTTTCCCTGCCCTAATTTGTGGACACGCCTGTTTTAAGGGTCCTTAACATGTATTTAAGTTAATGTGCAACAACACCTTAATGAGCAATAACATATTAATGTGCAACAATTCTATCAGAAGCCTGCCTAGCATCTTGGACAATGTTGAAGTCCAATGTTGGACCCTCTTGAGTCTGTAACATGGGACTTGGGCCTTGTGGCCTGTGCTTGTCGCAGTGTTTGACCACATGGTTGAGGGCCCGGGTTCAAGTCCCCAACCCAGAGCGGGTGCCGGAGCAGGGAACTCAGGAGAGACTCCGCCAGGCGTAGGGTCATAGATGACCGAGTTAGAGAACTTCTGGAGGGGCTGGACATGTTCAAATCAGCAGGTACAGATGCTTTCCACACCAGGGTGTTGAGGGAATTGGAAGGGGTTATCGCAAGGCCCCTGGCGTGGCTTAACAAGCACTCATGGTGCTCTGGCCAGGTGCTGGATGACTGGAAGAGGGCCAGCGTGGTCCCCATCTTCAAAAAAGGGAGCAGGGAGGACCCAGGCAACTATAGGCCCATTAGTCTTACTTCAATCCTGGGGAAGCTCTTTGAGAAGATTATCAAGGAGCACATCTGTGATAGGCCAGCAGTAGGGATGACACTCAAGAGCAAACAGCATGGTTTCATTAGGGGCAGGTC
>NW_017728918.1:21994534-21995654 GCF_001723895.1 Crocodylus porosus | reverse complement strand
GCCAGCCTGGCTGAGAAGAGCCTCCTCCCCAGGGGGGAGAGGTGGAGGCCATCTCTTCCCAGCAGCTCGCTGCCTCTCTCGCCAAAGAGCGGGCTGTGGTCATGGAAGCCAAAGCCTTCCCGATGACACCAGCTCCACAGTCTTCGGTTCACTACGTGGATCCTCCTCTCCCTCCTCAGCCCATAGCCCGAGACTGGGAGGATCAATGGAAACAACAACTGAGCTCCCAGGCCCTTAAGCCCTGCTCCAAAATCTCTGTAGCACCTCATGACCTGGCTGGGGGTGCTCCGAGCCATGTCACTGGTGCCCATATGAATAAGGACCATGGGATAGTGGTTTGTGGGCCAGAGGAGCTGTGGGATCCTCTCCGCAACGTCTCAGATGTGGGCCTCTGGGAAGCAGCAGACTTCCTGGGCTGAGGAGTCAGGGCGGCAGATTGCCCCCTCAGTCCCCCGCAGGATGGAGTCTCCCACAACAAACACCTTTCATTTTGTCTTGGGGAGAGCAGGGGCAATAGCTGTGGTTGATCTTGGGTTGTCTGCAGGAGCTGGCAACTGAGCAGGCTCTTCTGGGGCTGCAAGAGGTGTGAACCTGTTGCTAAGCTCCGGCGAGGGAGGGGCCTTGGTGCGGCGGGCCTTAGGGCCCTTGACCACCTTGGTCCATGCCCCTGACTGGGCAGAGCGGGAGGTCCCAGAGTCCTCCTTAGTCCTGGAGGGAGACGGTGCTCTACCTTGCGGCCCCCAGGGGAGAAGGGCCCGGCAGTAGGAGTCTATCTCCTGCTCGCAGTCCCTGATGGCACGCAGTCTCTGGACTGTGGCCTGGAGCTCCTTCAGCTGGCATGCCAGAGACCCCAGGAGGGAGCAGACCCCTCAAGGGGAGGTGGCCATGCTCCCAGGCCCCACAGCCTGAAAAAGGGACAAGCAGCCCCTGTAGCCAAGAGCCAGGGGCTCCGTCTGCATGGAGCCTGGAACCATGGGCTCCATCTGTGTGGCCATCTCTGAGGTGCCCAATGCGGGGGCCGCAGAGCCCGAGGGGACCCTCGGGGTGCGGCGCGTGCCCATCCGTGTCATGCCTCTGGTAGGCTGGCTACGGCTGGGACTGACTATTCTGGGGTGTTCGC
>NW_017728918.1:21986514-21994397 GCF_001723895.1 Crocodylus porosus | reverse complement strand
TTCACCCGTGTGTCTCTCACCGCTCCGGAGCCTAACTCCTTTATTAACGACTTGGATGAGGGGGTGAAAAGCACCCTGTTTACATTCATACACCATGATCTGAGGTGAGGTGGGCATGCTAGAAGGATGGGATAGGATACAGCTGCATCTGGACAGGTTACAGGGATGGGCAAATGAGAATAGGATGGGATTCAATACTGACAAGTGCAGACAAGTACAGGGTGCTGCACTTGGGTAGTAGGAACCAGTAGCATACCTATAGGCTGGGGAACTCTCTTCTCAAAAGCACAGTGGCGGAAAGAGATCTTGGAGTCATTATTGACTCCAAGATGAACATGGGCTGCCAATGTGAGGACACAGTCAGTAAGGCTAACCGTACCTTGTTGCACATCCATAGATGCATCTCAAGCAGGTCCAAAGAGGCGATCCTCCCCCTCTATGCGACACTGGTCAGGCCGCAGCTGGAGTACTGCATCCAGTTCTGGGTGCTGCACTTCAGGAGGGATGTAGACAACATGAAGAGAGTCCAAAGGAGGGCCACTCGCATGATCTGGGGACAGCAGGGCAGACCCTATGAGGAGAGGCTACTGGACCATAACCTGTTCAGCCTTCACAAGAGAAGGTTGAGGGGGGACCTCGTGGCCATCTTTAAACTTACTGGGGGGACCATCGGGGATTTGGAGAGACCTTGTTCCCCCGATTGCCTCCTGTAGTAACAAGGAATAACAGTCATAAGTTGTTAGAAGGTAGGTTTAGACTGGACATTAGAAGGCACTACTTCACAGTCCGGGAAGTTAGGATCTGGAAGAAACTTCCAAAGGAAGTAGTGCTGGCTCCCACCTTGGAGGTCTTTAAGAGAAGGCTTGACATTTACCTAGCTGGGGTCATCTGAGCCCAGTTTTCTGTCCTGCTTAGGGCAGGGGGGCAGACTAGAAGACCTGCAAGGTCTCCTCCAACCATACATCTATGAATCTATGAATCTATGAAACACTCTTACAACAGTACCTACTCTGATTTCACTGGGCATTTATAAACATACCTTTTCTTCTTGTGATGCACCTGAGATGTGGCGGGTCAGAACAAACTAAGTTAATTGAGTCTGTTCCACACACGAGCTGACATACACTTCTCTATGTCACATGCAGTTGTATAAGTGGTGAAATGAGGGTCAGGGAGCAGAAAATGGTGGCAGTGTACTTTTGAACTAATACATGTTTGAGGCGCAAGCATGTGTACAAATGCCCACAGACTGAGATGACTACTTTAAGGATCTTGAGTAGGGATTTCTACAGTTACAATATAATCCTAAAACAGTAGCCACTCAAATCAAGAGAGAAAGACTTAGATTCTGATCTGACCTACTATTGTGGCACAAATTATAACATCTAACGTTCATTTACATGCTCCTCTACCAGCTTCATACACACCATCACATACAGTACCCTTTTACTGCCTACATTGGACAGATGGGACAGTCCCTACACATGAGAATGAATGTATATCAATCTGAGACCAATACTAGAAAGGGAAGATAAGGCTGAGGCAGAACAGTTTAACCTTTCTGGACACTCCATCGCCAATCTCAGAGTGGCTGTTCATAGACAACAGAACCTTAATAATGAGCTTGAAGGGGAAATTGTGGAACAAGAAATCATCCCTAGACTGGACTGTGTTAAGTGTGATCGAAACAGGGCTATGGATTCTTATCCCCTTACCTGGATTAGCTTTCATAAATTGATTATGTCAAGTGATGCTGAATATCTGCAGGTCTCATTGTTTTTGTTTGGAGGTGTGAGTGCTCAACACTGCTGCTTGTTAGCATATGTTTCTGTTGGGGCAGTGAGTCCCCCAGCATTACACAGGGGGACTGCAACAGAGGCAGGAGTTGAGATCTTTTGTGTAGTATTTGCTAAAACAATAAAACTAGTCCTTACATTTCTTTCTGTGGTCCCTGTCTTGTTTTTCAATCATCTTCCAAATTCTAGAGCAAAAGAGGCATCTATTTTACAAACAGACACCTATTTCTTTTCCCTGATCCCATCTATCCTGTAGACTAAATGAGTTTTGCATGCTGGCCAGTAAAAACAAGATGAGATTACATATTATAGCAGACAGTGACACTGAATTAAGACTACAGGTCCCATGTTTTGATATTTCCAAAGTTTCAGGTGCTTCACTTCCTCCAAAAGATAGGTAATGGTAACAAAGATGGCTTCTCAATATGCTAGACTCTTCATGAGCAGTCTGGAAGAGCAGTTATTAGAAAATTGTGCCACCAAACTTGCACTGTGCCTGTGTTACATAATTTACTTTTTCATCATCTGGATTGAGTACCTGGGATTGCTTATTGACTTCCATCACAGGTTTAACAATTATCCCTATAACCTAGTTCTCTCTGAAATACTCTTACTCTAACATCGGCTTTCTAGATACCACAATCTACATCCAAGAAGTCACCCTACAAAACACTACATACTAGAAATCCATGGACCACCACACTTAGCTCCAAAAAATCAGCACCCATTTAAAGACAACAAAAAAGCAGTGAGCTACATTCGGGCCCCCAGATACCAGTGCATCTGTTCTGAGGAGACCCATGAGCCTGTTACAGACAGCAGTCAACACTACCCACAAGTAAACCATCAGAATGCATAAATCGTACACAAGTCTATTGCAGAATGTGGGACACCTCATCCAAATGCCCTTATGAATACTATGTGGGTAAAACCAGACAAACACTACATACCAGAATGAATGATCACTGCAAAAGTATAAAGGACAGAGACACTGGAACACAGTTAGGAGAACACTTTTCACAGAAAAATCACTTCCAGCTTGACCTCACAGTGCTTATGCTCAATGGAAATTTACAGCACACCTTCAAAAGATGTGCCTTGGAACAAAAATGCATTAGTCTGACACTAAGGGAACTTTTACATGTGGTCTGGGGTGGGGAGGGGGTGCTTTAATTAGGGTGGCTCTGGGAGCTACTCTAATTAAAGTGCCACTGCTTCTCATGTATCAGTGTCCCCATGCTTAAAAATGTCAGTGGGGGAGCTTGAACTAAAGCTTGTTTAATGAGCTTGAGTTTAAGAATCCCTGCTGCCATTTTGAAGCATGGGGGTGCTGATACACGAGATGCAGGAGTTTGTAATTGCCATGCTCCTGCAGGCTCCATTAATCGAGTCTGCTCCAACGCGCTGGAATTCCAGCACATTGGAGCAGCCTCCACACTTGTGTATAGGCACCCTAAAAAACAGGGATTTAACACGGACAGTGAGTTTGTTGCCCATTATAATCTACCTGATACCCACTAAGCTCTACACTTGACAGGCGATAACCATCCTGAATGATCCTGTTCTTTCAATAATCAGGTTCTTACCACATTTCTGTTGCATATTGTCTCATATCCTATTTTAATTTACCTACTGAGTTTTGCACAAGCTTTTATTCCATCTACTAACTTTTCTATGTCTGCTTTTTTCCAAGAGACCCAAAGGAAAGCCACTCTGATACCAAAAAGCTAGTCTAAGTCAATCCCAACCACACAGCTGATCCAACAAAAGATATCACCTACAAAAGTTACTGCCTTTCACATTGCTTCATATATAACATTATTTTAAAATAAGGCATTAAGTACAGACTACACACACTGGATACTTTTAAAAGAGAGAGGTGAGAACAAATTGCATGTTGTGCAGATGTAACACCCTGAATTCATGCTTTTCCTACTGAGTAGTTCTCTCCCTCCATTAAGATAGTGGAAACTGTTTCTACCAATTTTATCTTACAAAAAAAAATTGATATAGGTCACTTTTCTTTAAAAAAAATATTAACTAAAGTGATTCTCTAAACCAGGAGTGGCCACCATGTGGCACACAAGAGGAAGAGGCAGGCTCTGTGTGTGGTACATAGCAGGTGGGACAGGGGAAAGAAAGGCCAAGTAGTAGGTTGGGTAGGGAAAGGCAATTGCAGTGGCACTTGGGGAGGATGCCAGTCTTAATTTGTGTCATGTCTACCAGAAAGGTTGGCCCCCACTGCTCTAAGGAACAGTATAAGGATGCCTGGCTAGCAGCTACATGCCCGTTTTATTCACTACTGAAGATCCTGCTTTCTGTCATTTCATTTTGTTTATATCCACCCACCATAAAAATTTAAGCTAGAACTGTCATGCCTTTTACTTTCCCTGCCATAGCAACTGATCCAAAAAACCTGATATTTAATAGAACTAGTTGCTACAAGCTCCCCTTGATGCACAGCGCCTGTTAATAGGAGGCAAGACATATACCTACTGTTTGAGCTGGCCAAATAACCTGTGAATATTTTATACAACATAATTTTTCCTTTTTTGCAAACTGATACTGCTTCTTCCAAATATATTAGTGAATTAAGATTCTCAACATGTTCAGAGAAATAATTTTCAATCTATAGTTTGTTTAATTAATGCTTACTTTTACTTGTTCACATTTTAAGTTTTTTTTGTGATTCATGTAGTGTGACTTTCATGGGTTTTCTTCTTCTTCCTAACTGGCTGACAGACTTTACAAAAGATCAGAATACTAAAGAGCAAATGTCCACACTTTCACATAAATAGTACTGTGCACATCAGTACAGACATTTGTACAGAGAACAGCTGGACATCAGGAAGTGTCTCTTGAACATTTGTGATTAGCCAATGTGATGGGCACAAGTCCATGCACTGCGCATTATGGCTATGAAAAGCTTCAGTTTGTGATTCAATTCAGAAAAGATTTGGCTCGATTCACAGGACAAATCTCCGAATCCAAATTGAATCACTAGAGGCTTAAAATTTTCCAAATTGATTCGCAGCCTCCAAATCAATTTGGCAAAGATTCAGCAATTTGGAGATTCGGAAGGCATTTTTTGGGGGGGAAACAGAAACTTAGAAGACAGAGGGGGAGCAGGGTGGGAAGAAGTGACACCTCTAGCTGGCCAGTGAGTGTGATTTCTCTCTGACTGCTCTTCCAATCACAGTCTCTGGGGAAGGGACATAGAAACAGCATAAAATCCTTGTCTGAAGACTTGCTGTGCCTTTTGTGAGCTAGTTCTGAGTGAGCAACAGCGTCAGAAAGGTACTGGACTGCCGGGCTAACTTCCTAGTCAGTCAGCTGCCTGCTCCTTTTTGTTCTTAGAAAGGATTGGATAAGATATAGCTTAGCTTAGCTTAGCTTCACTTAACTTATCTTAGAATTCCTCTACTTAATACTTATCTATTTAATTTCTTTCAATTTATATTTGTTCTCTCTCTCTCTCTTTTTTTTTTTTTTTGCATATTTTTAAAAAAGAAAGGTCAGTGTTTTCCCTGGCAGTGTGATCTGTCACCGCAGGGAAGCACTCATTGTACACACACTCACACACACATAGAAGAAGAAAAATCAGATATTTGCGTTCAATTAACAATACTTATCTATTTAATTTCTTTCAATTTATATTTGTTCTCTCTCTCTCTTTTTTTTTTTTTTTTTGCATATTTTTAAAAAAGAAAGGTCAGTGTTTTCCCTGGCAGTGTGATCTGTCACCGCAGGGAAGCACTCATTGTACACACACTCACACACACATAGAAGAAGAAAAATCAGATATTCATAAAAGAAACTGTATAACTATTACATTAGTTATTAATAATATTAGTTATGATTAATTTTAATAGTTTACATATTGATTTAAGACAACACAGAAGAAGTCAGGTAGGGATTTAGAAAGAAGAAGATATTTTAGGTACACTACACAACACAGAAGAGGTCAGTAAAGAAACACAAGCCAGAAGAAGAGGGAGAGTCAGAGAGTAACCCATTCAGAGTCAGGGAAGGGAGCACATCACCAAACAACACATACACACACCGTATACTTTATTAACAATCAATCAATAATCAAGCCACAGTCTACTACACAAAGTGAACCAAACAAATCAAACAAGCTAAAAGAAGTCAGACAGACACAGCTTTTGCAGCACAGGTAAGATTAATGTGAAGCATGCTGGAAAGGCAGATGCCAGGTCTTCTGGCAGGGGAGGGGGGAGGGGGAGAGCTAGACTTGTAAGTCCCATCCTCCCCCCACAGAACAGAGAAGCATCCTCTTCCCAAGTAGCCATGGGGCTTCTGCTGTCAGTGGAAGCAAGGAGGTGGGAGCAGTACCTGAGGTCCCTGCACCTGCACCATCTCCCCTAGCTCCAGAAATAGGCACCGGCAGCAGAATCACTGTCTCCTGTACCCCAATGTCATCTCCCAGCGTGAGCCTCCCACTGCCATTGGAGGAGCTGGAGCTGGAACCAGGGGACCTGAGCACCCTGGCTCAAGCAATTTTGGGATGGAAGGGGAATCAGAGGCTGTTCTCCACACCCTCAGACTTCCCCTAGACCCAGGTCTCCTCCTCCAGAAAGCACCTCAGAAGAGGTTGAGGTTATGAAGGCTCAGGAAAGTGGCTCAGCTCAGGCAGCTCCTCTTGCTGTTGTGCCTCAGTCCTCTGAGGAGGGGGATAAGGCAGTAAGCCCAAAAGAGGGTGAGTAGCTTGGTATGGGAGCATTTTGAGCTGGTAGATGATCCCATGTTTGCTATCTGCCAGCACCGCCAAAGGCAGATCAGCTGGGGCAAGGAGGTGAAACACTTCACCGCCACGGTAATGCTGGTACATCTCAAGAGGCAGCACCCTCCTGCTGTTCTTCCTGCTCAGCCTGGTGAGCGTGGCCAAAGGGAAGTCCTGTGTGAGTTTGCCCAAAGAAAGTTCCCCACCTGCTCTAAAGCCTCTGTCCTCCAAAGCAGAGGCAGGCCACCCTGGAACAGTGGAGGAAACTTACAGACAGAGGGGGATGAGTTGCAAAGGTGAGGAACACGAGTTGCAAAGGCGTCCCCCTCTATGCAACACTGGTCAGGCCACAGCTGGAGTGCTGTGTCCAGTTCTGTGTGCCCCACTTCAGGAGGGATGTGGACAACATTGAGAAGGTCCAGAGGAGGGCCACCCAAATGATCCAGGGACTACAGGGCCCCAGTACAAGGAAAGGAACATCTGAACACACATACAGTGTCACCCACCCACAACAGACACAGCTGGCAGGCTTTGTGGCCGCAGCAGGGCCTAGCAGCGAGGCCTGCAGTAGTTTTCACCCACCCTGTGTCCCAAGACAGACACAGTTGCACTAGCACCTATGTCACGAGTTTGCCTGTTAGCAGCCAGAGGTGCAGGGTCCCAGAACTCCCATGCACCTATCTCCTTGACAGCTGGCAGACTTCATGGCCACAGCAGAACCTAGCAGCCAGGCCTGCAGTAGTTTTCATCTCCCTGTGCCCCAAGACAGACACAAGTTGCACAAGCAACCATGTCACAAGTTTTGCCTGTCTGTGCCCAGAGGTGCAGGGCCCCAGAACTCAGACTCCCTCTGCACCTATCTCCTTGAGAGCTGGCAGGCTTCATGGCCACAGCAGGGCCTAGAAGGCTACAGTACTTTTTTTCACCCCCCTGCACCCTAAGAGAGACACAGTCACACAAGCATCTGTGTAATGAGTTTTGCCTATTAGCAGCCAGAGGTGCAGGGTCCCAGAACCTAGACACCCCCTGCACCGATCTCCTTGACAGATGGCAGGCTTTGTGGATACAGCAGGGCCTAACAGGCCTGTAGTTTTCACCCCCCTGTGCCTTAACACACAGTGTCACCTATATCATGAGTTTTGCTTGTCAGCAGCTTGAGGTGCAGTTTCCCAGAAATCCTTGCACCTATCTCCTTGAAACTTTGTTAGAAATGGAATATTGTTAGAAATGGAGTATTGTTAGAAATGCATAGCTTGCATCTTGCACCCAATAAGAAAGAAACACTGCCAAGGACTTTTTTTCCTTTCCCAGCCTTGCCACAGCTTTTCTTATGCTAAATCGCA
>NW_017728918.1:21976448-21986225 GCF_001723895.1 Crocodylus porosus | reverse complement strand
GCCTGCAAAATTCCTTTGTTGGTTCGGAGTAATCTGAGTTCTTGACTCTGCTCTGACCCTATTTGCAAATACACCTTTTGTGCCATCTAATGAGTGTGTGTCTGTGATTTTTGTGGCCTCCAGAGAAATGAACCGCTTTATGCATCAACTTGATAAAATCTGTGGCCTCAGCAAGAGTTACTATCCCTGCAGTTTTTACCTTACTGCCACGTAACAAACACAAGTGACGTAAGTTTTGCTTTCACAATTTTGAGGTGCAGTTTCCAGAAATCTCTACACCTATCACATTGAAGCTGGGCTGAATTCATGTTCTTAGCAGGGGCTACCAACCGTGCAAGTTTCATCTGAATCAGACAACAAATGACAAAGATATAGGTATTTCATTGATTCCTCATTATACTCTATGGCTGAATCTCCGAATCTCTCTGAATAGGCTCCGAATCTTCTGAAGCCAATTTAGCCAAATGGAGTTGGAAAAGGGATCTGAGTCTCCAAATCAAATCAGTGACATCTGAATCGGGTGAATCCAAATCAAATAGCTCCCTATTTGCACAGGCCTACTGGGCTTATATCTATTGACTAGTGATGGAGAAACCTCAAAATATTCAGAGGTCTTAAAGTGTGACCTAGCAAGTGCTTTATTATTTGCCATTTTCCCCCTCAGAACTGTTAGGTTTATACATATGTATATATTTATTTTACTCAATAAAATGTATATAAAGCCCCGAGAAATAGCCAGGTAAGGATGATGTAGCTTAGGGAGATATATAAATCTGCCACAAAATATATCACATTTACCCTAATCCAAGATGACCCACCAATAATTAGATTCTATACATGAAAATTGTATCAATTTGTTACAATTTCCCATGTCTACAATCTAATTATTGGAAGTTCATCTTTTATTCTTTCCCTTTCCCATTGCTGCAGCAGGCAAAACAGTGGCAGGGCATCAGGCAGTGTGTGTGGGGGAAAGTGATAGGAAGGTAGTGCAGGGGTAAGTGGTAGGGCAGGGAGTGGGGAAGAGCAATGAGGACAATTGGGGGCGGGGGGGGGCACAGATACTGGGAAGCCTGGTGGTGGAAGTGGGGAAGGCAGTAGGGGTTAGGTGGGTGGGAACACAGTAGAAGGCAGACACTGCAGGCAGTGGGAAGCATTAAGCAGACTGCCCCCTGCCACTATTTACCCACAGAACACGCACCCGTGCTGCCTTTCCCTTGCCCCTTCCCCATATCTACTCCCTACAGACTCTTTCCTGCTACCTGCCCCATCCTCCCTGCCCCCCACTACCTGCCCCCCCCCCAGCTTTTGCTCCAGAGGCAACAGTCTCTGTCTCTGCTGCAGCCCAGGGCACAAATCACAGTCCCATTCAGGTCTGGTAGTAGTGGTCCAAGTTAGGGCTGGAACTGGAGCTGGAGCCACAGCAGCTGCCTGCCCCCACACCACTTCATAGTTTCAAGACAAGGGACCCTTTTTCCCTGTTAAATGGGGGTGGGCAGGGTAAAATCATCTTGGAATTCAGTAAATATCGTAATGTGTGTATCTGTGTCTATGCAATGATACACATATACAGGGTTAGCAAGAGGCTTGATACTTTCAAAGAAACTGCCAAATGAAAATTGCTTTTCTTAAAAAAGAACAGTTTATCTAACCATTCATTAAAGAAAAGGCACATCTTTAGATATCTCTGAATAATTAAAGCATCCACCTCAATACATAAAATATTTAGACATCTATTTTAATCGCCTTTCCTTAAGAATTGGCCTTTCAAAGGATTAATTGCATTAAAATGGTTTAATCTGCTGAGGTTATGTCAACTTCAAAGGGAGAAGAGATTTAAAAATTCTGCTTAAGACTCTTCAGGTTTGCAATTCAGGCACAAGATGGATAGTACATGCTATTTCACGTTTCACATCAGACTCCTGGAGTGACCTTGGGCATATCTGACAGCTAATTAGGTTTGGGTAAACATTCCTTCTGACTATCCCCTCGCTTTATGATTAGCCCTACTGAAATCAGTAGAACTACTTAAGTAAGGCTGACAGAATAAAGGTCCCAAACTTTCTAGGCTTTCTTTGCTCATCTGTAAAGAAAGAGATAATCTAGCAAATTCCCAGGTGCACTGAAATTTATAAGGCTTTTGAGATATTTTGTTGAAAGACTAATGCAAGCATAAGGTGGTCCTAGCCCATCTAGCGTTAGCAAGTGTGACTTTTTAAAGGTCTAAAATACCATGCACAGTCTTTTTACTAGCCAATGTATTAACACTTAAGTAAAAGACTTTTCAAAATGCAATTTATGTAACGTAAAGTTACCTCCCTCAAAGACAAACATGCAGGCACTAGGGATTTATCACATATCCTTGGTGTGAGGCACATGTCCAGGTGATTAATCTTGGTTTAGTATTGGGAAATAAATACCGAATGTGCAATGCAGCCTCTGAAACCAACTAGAATACACTTGCATTTAATCATTTTAAACTTTCACTGCTTTCATCTTTAATCTGGAAACCATTATATTACTTTCCCTTTTGCTTAATTCCGCTGAATCTCAATTAAGCAGAAAATGTGAATAATGTTAAGTTGTACTCAACTGTCCGGTTATTTAGTGTTAAGTAAACTAATGTCCATTAGGAATTCACAGAAAGAGAAATGAGCCATTCTAGCTTCTGACATATAAATAATGAAATTATAAAAGAATCTGGGTCTTTACTATGGATTGGGTCTTTACCTACTTTTACTTCCCTGATTTAATCTTTTCAAATAATAGCAATAGATCCTTTGAAGTGGTAAAAAGTCTGAAATTCTTTCTTAAGTCCAAGGGTGGTCTCATCTATTTAGAAATTGAGGACCATCTTATCTTACCTTGTAAGTGCTCAAGTTAATGGAAAGAGAAACCATGAAGCTGTTTCCCCCCAGTATCCTATCACAGTTCTGTTTGCAGTGACTACATGCAGGAGTACAAAAGTCCCTACATTGGGTGAAGAGGAAACTAATTTCCTCAGTCATAGCCATAGCAGTTAAATAGAGTGGAATTTCTAGTGAAGAACTGTAGATCCATTCTCCTTGCAACTCAGGGAGTGCTTGTAAGTACATATGTGGGTGTGTATAGAAGTTACAATTTTGTGCTGTGCAGCCATCAAAAGTGCTGTGTTATCATAACAGAACAAACACTCAGGGCTGCAGAGAACTTTAAAACTGGCAGATCGTGTGAAAAGTTAACCCTCACCTGATGTAGTGAACTTGTGTATAGGTTTGCATTGAAACTAAGTACAGACAGCCAAAAAGCCCAAGGCTGAATCGATTCAGTCTTTGCATGTTAGTCTAAGCTGCATAGACCAAATCAATAAGCAAGTGAACAGACATTCACTTTTGATTTATGCCTGCAGTAGCTCAGGCAAGAAGCTGTGGGGCATGAGAGCACGCCATCCTGCTCAGCTGGAGCAGCCAGTTTGGGCCAAGGCTAGCCTGCCCACCCTGTGAAGGGGGTTTACAGGGGGGGCATCCTGGAATGCTGGGGACTGAGTTAAATTGAACCTGGAGGGAATCTGGGACAGAAGTTGAATAAATCGATTTAACCCAAATCAGCTAAGTCTTGTACTACATCCATCCAGATTTATCTTAAGCCAGTTTCAGACATTTTGAAAGTGGTTTATGTGCCCTGACTTGTGTTGTGTTATAGATTTTAACCAGTTTCTGATCACTTATGCCGTGTTTATGTGTAATTTCTGTTTCGCCTGACTATAATTTTGGGCCATTCTGCCTGCATCCCAGAGACCTTTGTGGGGCTGGACTGGTGCTTGTGGATGAGCACTGCCCCAGCCCCACCCCAGGACTGTCACAGAGATGAGACATAAAAAGCTCTGTATTCCTCATGAGCATCTGGGGGAGTGGGAAAGGGGAGGAATCCCCAACCCCCGCTGGGCTACTGGCGGGGAAACAGGCTTGGCCCATGCGATGGAGGGGTCTCTGTTCCCCTCAGCCCTGCCCCAGCATCATGACAGTGGTAGCATATAGCTGCTGGCTCAGCTTTGCTGAGGCCAAAGCTGGGGCAGGGTAGGGAACAGGAACCTCACACCTTGCAGGGCCAGCCCAAGTCTCCCCAAGACCACATCCAGGGTAGCTGAGGGGAGCTCCTGGGGTGGGAGGCTCTGTTCTCCACCCCCTGCCTAAGCCGTTTGACAGTGGCACCATGCAGCTGCTGGCTCAACTTTACCATGGCCAGAGCTGGGGTGGGGAAGGAACAGAGCCCCCCTCAGCTACCTCTGCTGGGACCTTAAGGGGAGCCTGGCTAAGCCTGCTATGCTGGGGGCTCCATTTCCACCCTCACACTGAGCCTCCAGGCATGGCAGCCAGGAAGCTGCCACTGTCAAGCAGCTAGTGGGGGGGGTGGAGAAGAAAGCAAAGGTGCCCATCTGTGGACCTATCGGGGTAATCGGGGGTGGCCATGTAGCAGTGGGGTCTCTGTCTCCTCCTCCACCCCAGCCATTTGTGATATTTCCCAGCTGGTGTAGGGGAGGTCAGGGATGGGGACAGGGGCAGTCTGTCAACCTCCTGGGAGGTTGCTGCAGCACCCTGCCTGCTGGCTAGGACTGGTTCATGCAGGCTTTGAGCCCCCAACACCCTCCCACCCAAGAGGCACCTGTTGGGTTCAATGACACCCTAACTACAGTGCTTTTGTGTAAAATGCCTTAGTTTGAGCACCTCCCCTAACAGGCTGCCCTAATATCTCTATGCCCCCTGTGTGTGTATTTACTTGTCTTTAATAGGGGTTTTTGTTTTATTTACTTTTGTTTTTTTGCTGAGAAAGACAATTTTGGTCAACCATTGTTACAACAGGTAATATCCACCTGTTTCAGGAGATCTCCAAGTACCAATTAAAGGTTGGGGAAAGAGAGGGCCAAATAGTTAATGTTCAAAGATTATGAAAATTTCAGTCAAAGACAACATTTAAAGAACTTATGTGTCATTAGCAAGTTGAATATGGAGGAGGAGGTGATTATGGTGGTCATAACTGTAGTATAGTGATGGTACCAGAAATGTGAGGCATACAAAGCCCAGGTTCAAATGCTGCATAATGGAGTTATGTTTATTCTTTCTTTCTCTGGTCTAAGGAATATATAATTATTTTTAGATTGTGCAACTGCATTAGCAAAAGAGAATTAAGGAGACCCAACCCAAAAATCTCATACAACCCAGGAAGTAAGACATTTTCCTGGAAAGTGAGAGACTTGAGTTAAATGCATGCCGTAAATCAGGCAGAGAGGTGATCTGAACGCAATTCTCCCACATCCAGACAAATGACCTACACGAATGATAACCTGAAACTTTTGAATACAGTGTGTTCTTCAGCTGATTTGAAGAAGAGTGCACTGCATTCAAAAGCTTGTCTACCCCAAGCATGCAGTTGACCCAAGAAAATATACCACTCACAAAAATCCTTGTCTCTCACATATTTCCTGCACAATCAGAGCTGCAACATCTTTCCAATGCTAAAAAATACATTAAATAAATAAATAAGTTTTAGCAGAAAACTTTTGATTGTCTTTGAAAAACAAAAAAGCAACAACAAAAAGTGTTTTTCAAGCACTCAAAATTTGTCAAGGAAAGTAAATACTTTCCAAAAAAGTTTTTGTTATGCTGAAAGCAATTCTTCATTTTAAAAAGGTTTTAAATTACTTTTTAAAAGTCCTCTCTCTGGGCCTTTACCATAGACAGTATCTGACAAATGAGTTTGATAATTCCACTGCTCCCTTTATTTTTTATTCTAGAACTTTGCTTCATTTAGGAATATCTTTCTACATATTTAAATTTATATTTGTGCTAGTGTTATCCTTGGAGAATTCAGTGAAATAAAGACATAACTCTCTGAACATTTCTTAATGTCTAAATGTCTGCTTAATATATCAGCATACATCCTGGAAGAACTGCTAATAGAAGCCAGTTTTCCTGTGTTAGTCATGTGCCTTTATTACTAGACTATATCCCCTCCACTCGAATTATTGCTCCTTGTCTCTGGTAAAGCAGAGAAAGAATAAAGAAATTAAACAGTAGGGGAGAGCCAGAGCCAAACTGGAAGGATTTCTGGCAATCTATATACAATAAGAGGAACACACAGAAAACCTGTGTCCTCTTCTCTCAGCCTGTCTCACGAAAAGAACAATCTGATACAGTGGTGCTCAACCTTTGGGCTCCACAGGCCAGATGAGTGGTACGGGGCCTTATGCAGGCTGAATTGGGCCCTGGAGCCTGGCACCATCCCCTGTCTACCCTGCTTTCTGGGATTGGGCCCTGGGAGCCTGGAACCACCCCCTTCTGTCCCCTGTGTACCCTGGATTGAGTTCCAGAGGACTGGCACTATCCCCTTCATGCCCCTGCACACTGGGATTGGGTCCAGGGAGCCTGGCCCCACTCCTTCCCACCCTCCGTACACCAGGATGGGAACTTGGGGCCTAGTGCCACCTCCACCCAGCCTTGTACACTAGAAGTGGGTATGCCAGCCCTAGGGCTCCCCATGGGTCTAGACATTTGGCAGCAGGGGAGCAGTGGGACTGCTTCCCTGTTGCCAAATCTCTGGGCCTATGGGGAGTCCCACAGGCCAGATGACATGGCATTGCAGGCTGGAATTGGCTCGCAAGCTGAAAGTTAAGCACCTCTGACCTAATAGATCTAAATTAGTGCCTAAAGATGTTCACATAATCAGTTTGCTTTGTAAGAATCAAAAATGTCTTGGCTCTTATACATACAATGAAATCAAAGAGGGCTACCTAAAGGTAAATGTAACAAAGGTCAGGAAGGAAGTTAACCCCATGTTCAGATTGGTATGGACTATGGGAGCTTTTGCCTTCCTTTGTAGTGGGGGGCATGGCCTTGTTCCTTGGATCTCTCAATGCATTTTAGCAACCTTTGTGGCAGGAGGTTGTATACCACAGTGGCCTCCCTGCTTTACCTGTGGCAAATTAGGGTGCTAGGTCTTCTGGCTGTGTCAAACTTAACTGTATAGTTTTGCTAATAGGTTAGATAATGGATTTGTATAGGCTGGTTTGGATAGGGATGACCTTACTGCAAGCAGATATTTGGATTAGATGACTTCTGGACCTCCCTTCCCAATGTGTTTCTCTATGATTCTATGATTAATTTAGGTTGCGCTTAAGTCTCACTGAGTTCCTTAATGCTGGCACTCTGCACAGGAACAAATATCCCACATGGTGACCAGATGCAAACTGACTGATTTTTAGTCATTACCAGGTTGGAATACGCTCCACTTTCCACACGTGGCATGCATGTGTATATGAGAAAGTGAGACCAGGTACTGCTAGGATTATAATAAAATGTCTATTAAAGCAATTTCAACAAAACTGTTTCAAAAAGAACAAAAATCTGGACCCATGCTGGATACCTACCACTGTGAGTGACTTTTATTTAAGCAATAAGCTATGCCAGACTATGCAGCAGTGCTGATTAATGCACACCTTGATTGTGTAGTGAGGCATGAAGTGAAGTATGAAGGCACCTGAGAAGTACATTAATCAGAACAAATTTGGAACCCTGAAGCATCTTATTGTCATCATATCATGAATAGATTTTACATATAAAAAAATATTGTTTAGGTTCCTTTTTTAATACTGCCATGTGTAATAAGTGCTTTACAGTATTTTTATCTTTTCCCAATGTTATTTTATAGGTAATGCTTGAAATGTGTAGGCATTTTTCAAAAGATGTTCTAACGATGGGTGTTCTTTGGACTCTTGCAATTCCGCCCTCATTCTCTTACTGCTCCAGACAAAATTTATTTTCTGGAATGACACAATTAAATTTGGAGCTGGGGAAGTAGTGTTCCTAAGCCTCTGAAGTCTACAGGATGCAATGGCCTTCAAAATAAAGTTTGTGTGCATTTATGTACATGTGCAATTTAGTGTGTACAGGTAAAAGAAAAGCTGATAGCAAAAGCCATTAGAGGGAACCCTGGTTTGAAGGAAGCAGACATTAGGGAGAGGTGGCTGTATGAAGTAGCTGTAGAAGTTTGGACTTACCTCACTTCACTATATATAGTATGTTTCTCAAAGAGATCGTTTCCTCTTCATCCAAGTAGAGTCTTATTAAGATGCTGGTAGTTACATGCCTGCATAGATTTTATGTCAATCTCCCCCACTTTTCCTCTTTAGCTTCAGTCACCCTTTCTCCTATTTCTATCTCAAAATCAGACAACAGGAAGTTGGAAATTAGAATCCCAGGATTAGAAGGGACCTAAAAGGTCATACAGCCAACCCCCCTGCAAAGATACAGAATTTGGTAATCCTAAACCAAGGCCAGGAAAGATTCTCATACTCCAAATGTTCCTCCATTGCTTAGTATAACATAATATTTCTTTAGCAGGTTCCCATTCTCCCTTGCGGATCCCTGAGAAGGGTAAATCACTGCTGAAGCAGTGTTGGTAGAGCTGAATTGGAAACAAGTTGCCAGGGAACTGAGAGATATAACTGGGACTTTTTCTTCCTGGTCTCTTTGGGTGGGTCCACACATGCAGGCATATGTGTTGCAGCAGCTTAAATAGCAGTGACAAAAATTTATGGCAGAGATTTGTGCCTCAGCACAGATGCCTGAACATACACTTTGGTGTGGGACAAATTGTGTCAGCTGGGGCAAACTGACTCTGCCCAGCTCCTCCCAGATCTTCAGCCAGGAGGAGGTAGAGGCAGTACAAAAAGACTGCCCTGGTGAGCAGCTCAGGGCTACTTGCCCTCAGGAGCTTCTGAGGCCCAGCCAATTGGTATCTGGGGACACCACCCCTTGTGGCAGCTGGACTGCTGAAGCAGCTCTAACCTATAGTGGCCCCTGCACCCTCTACCCACTGCAGCTATCTGGCAGTGGGGGCTGCTCCCTGGCTGTGACTTGCTGCCAACTGTGACAGCATCCACCCCCTTGAACCCCATGGCTGTGCACCTGCCAGAACCAGGTGGGAACAACATGGCCACCTGGGCTATGGTATGGGCACTGCAGCAGAGCCTCCTGCACCTCTGGGACAGCTGCCAGCATGCTGCAGCTGTACACTTGCCTTTGTCGGGCACTATTGTCATGTCTTCTGGTGCCCCCGCTCTGCTATCTGGGAAGCGATTGGCCAGAAAATGTGTTCACTGTCGTGGCCCACTTTGAGCCATTAAAGCATGACCTCCTGGCCCCAAATGGCCAAGAGGTCAACCAGCCTGTCTGCCCTCCAGCTGGGTCCCTGCCCAGGCTCTTCTGCCCAGGTCCCACCGCTTGCCTCAGCAGCAGGGATCCTGGTGTTCCCTGTTCAAAAATTGCAAATTCTCTGATAACCCCCCTCCCTACAATTCTCTCATTAAATACCCAAAATCCACGTTCTTCCATGATTAAAATGAAATGCCACTATATATAAAAAGTTCAGTTGGGCAATGTTTTATGGATATATTTATAGTTTCAAAGCAATTTGAAAGCCTACTGGTGCCTCTATCATTATAATAAAATGTATTCTAAATGTCTATACAATTTGGTGTTTGCTTTTGGGGTTTTTTTCATCATAGAAATATCAGAGCTTCCTCTGTCCCCTTCTCTCAAAAGGACGTTGGGTGCTGAGCAGCGCTGGCCCAGTCCATGCCCATACCCTTGCCCATGGCTTCCAGCTAACAGCTACACCAGTGCCCCTCACTCCTGACTCACAGCCCTTTCCTGCTCCCCAGTAGCTCCCTCCTGGTAGCAACTCCATCCTAGCACCAGGACATAAGTGCAGCTTCAGCTGTCCCACCCCTGCTTTGTGGCT
>NW_017728918.1:21975473-21976348 GCF_001723895.1 Crocodylus porosus | reverse complement strand
CCAATGGCCTGCTGCTGGCTACTGCTGCTGCTACGGGCTGGGGGGAGAGGGTTCTGTGCACCATACAGTGGGGGCAAGCAGTAGACCCATTCCTCCCATACAGTCCACTCCACCCCACACAGTCTTCCCACCCCTGCAGGACCCTCCATCCCTGAGATCCTGCTTACCAGGTACAGAGCCTGGGTCTGAGACACTTCTTTCAGCCTTGCCACAATTCTATTTGCACCATTATACTGACATGCTTTGGCTGGGTTCTAGAGAGTCTCTCTGGAGGACTCAGACACCAGTTGCTTCAGGGCACACTCCAGGAGCAGTGGCACCCTTCACTATTTTTTTCTGGTATTTTTGTTTTTTTATACCAGGATTTCACAGTATCAAACTTAAGAATCTGTGCTGCAGATATGCAGCATGGGGGAACATTTTTTCTTTTCTAGTGTGTCTCCTCCAGCATCTCAAACTGCTTTGGGACACTGCAACAGGCACATGCTCACTCAACTGGATGCAGCCTTTGAGTCTTTATGGACATTTTTTCTAATCCCCTGGCTCATTTTGCTGCTGTGCTTGTTCTGGAAATAAGTGACAAAAATATAGGGGTAGTGAAACATCTACAGATAGAGATTAGCTCACACATTTTTCACCCATTTCCTCATATTTTAATGTATATTTTTATTCTCACCATGGTTAGGGACAGAAGTTACACATAAACTGGTACAAGCAATTGGAAACTGGTTCAAATCTGTAACATAACAGAAGTTCAGTACACATAAACCATTTTCAAGATGGCCAGAACAGGTTTAAAATAAATCTGGGTGCATGTATTAGCAGACTTAACTGATTTGGGTTAAATCGGTTTATTGAACTTCTGTCCCATACCC
>NW_017728918.1:21966496-21974743 GCF_001723895.1 Crocodylus porosus | reverse complement strand
AGGCTGGACGAACACCTTGCTGGGGTCGTTTGACCCCAGTACTCTTTCCTGCCATGGCAGGGGGTCGGACTCGATGATCTGCTCAGGTCCCTTCCAACCCTAGAAACTATGAAACTATTTAAATTGAAATTGTTGTATAACAGGATTTTCCCTGTCAATTATGGCTTGGGACCCTCCCGATTTACACAATTAAAAGAATGCTTTGAAGAGGATGGACTAAGGTTATAAGAAAGCTGTAAAGCAGCAAACAGTGTGCTTCAAGAGGAAGAAATCTCTTTGATACCATCCACTGTTATTCTTTAGAAGTTGGGATAAACAGATCATCGCCTGTTTAACCTTCAACAATTGTACGAGGAACTTTGCCTGTCAACAAAACATCGAAGTGCCTTGGAATGGTGAAATCCCAGCTCTTTCTCTCTTTCTCCCTCTCCCCTTCTCTCTCTCTCTTTCTTTTCTCTCTAGGCATAGCTTTCTGAACCTGAATTTTAGTAGTTAAGCTTGAGCTAGGTTTCCCCAAATACTCAATTGAACTGGGGTAATATTGTAATTGTTTTGGTTAGTTTTTCCTTGTATGTCTATTACTACTAGTACCATCATAAATTTCATATACTTAACAATAACTAACTTTTATAGTCAAACTGGTGGTAACCATGTATATTTTTCCTTCTCTACTTCTCCTTCCCCACTTGCTCTGTAGCAATGCTTCTTTTACCTAAGCCAAAGATCCCTGTGAAGCCCCAAAATACTGTGGGGGTCCTCTCATCAAGAGGCTAATACTACTAAGACAGTTAGGGCAAAAGATTGGGATGTGCTGAGTTTGAGACACATAAAGAGATCAGCTTGCATAGGCTAATTGATCCAGTTTGGCTCAGATGTGCCCTAATGAACTGAATGCTGGCTGACGAGGGTGTCAGCTGGACACCCAACCCGATTCAGAGGTATTCTGTTCACCTGTGTACTTGTGTCTGACTGCATTTTATTGTTACCTTAATGAACTGATTCCTGGCATATGAGGATGTCAGCGTGTCCATGCTGATTAACCCGGCTGGGTCAGGTGTGTCACATTAATTTGTGTGTGTGTGTATGGATTTGACTGCTTTGGTAGCCGGAGGAACCCAGCCCCATTGAAACTGAGTCCTGCAAGATAGCTCCATTGGAGGTGAGGACTTGCAGAAGGGAATGATACAGCTCCATACAGAAACACAACTAACACAAGCTGTACATTGATAGAATTACAGAGACCCCAGACATGTACCCCTAATACATGAGTGCACCCCAAAGTGATGGGCAAATCTGGTAACAATCTTCATATTCAGATTCAGTCAAATTCAATCGGAAAAGTGATCTGAATCAACGAATCAAATCACTGTCCCGGATTTAGGCAGAATCCGAATCGAATATGGCCCATTTCACACCCCTATAATGTGCACTATATACAATACTCACTGCTCCAGATAGTACCATCCAACTTCTTTCACTTTTGATGTGTTTGTTCCGTATAATTGAGACACATCAGCATTCTGCTTGCTAACTGCATTTGTCTTATAGTTGTACATCAGCAAAGAATTATTGGACTTTAACAAATCCAAAGAAATTTCACTTTGTATTTATAACTGATAGTACACTTGTCCCATTTATCTATCTCTACATGTATTAATAAGGTTATAAACCCACCTGTAGATTGCATGAGAAATTGCATGACGCTGTGCCAAGGTCACACACAGATTACTACTATAGCAAGGCTATATAATACCAATATATAAAAGGAGCTCTTCTAGAACAGATCCAGGTTTTCCCATTGTAATGGTGATATTTCTGATTTGACGCATTCTGTCCCTTGGCCAGACAAAAAGGATCTTCATTTCAAACATTTGTCTATGTTTCAGGCTGGAATTGTTGTTTTAATCACTTGCTATAAAGTTGAATATTTTATGGGTCCTTAGAAACTCTCCACAAATATGATAACTTGATATAGAATATTTTTCTGACAATGTTCATGACAACATTTACTAAATGACTCTTTCCTTACCTTCCCTTTCGGCAACATTTATAAAATGTTTATTAGAGGTAGAATGGCACAAGAGTTACCAAACTATATCAGTTATTTATACCAGGAAGAGAATAAGATCACTTGTGATGTAACTCTGATCTTTTAGTTGTACCTGAAAGTTTACACACTGAATCAACCACTGACATATTGATGGTCTCATTTTTGTGTGTGTTCAGGTTAGGGTTTTTACTGATACAATGTTTTTAATTCTAGTAATTAGACATAATTTCAAAATTTATTTTCTCTATATAAACAACATTGCACTTTGGGGGATTTTTTTTTTTTCCATTTGTGGCTTCTCTAATTATTTATCATGCCACCTCCATTTGAATTATGCCAAGTGACTGGTGGTGGTAATCTAAAGAAGTCCCATTTTAAAATTAAATAAATCATATTAACTTGTGGATATGCCCCTGGAAGCACCTTATTGGTGTGCACAGATATTTTAGGGGTAGCAATGTGTAATATACATGATTTTTGAGCTAAAGAAGTTGGGTAAGTTGGAAGAAAACTTCTCTCCTACTTCTGCTAAATTATTCTGGAGAGCTTCAGACTCATTAAACTCCTGTTGGTTGTATTGTTCTAATGGGATCCACATCTAGTGTGGCTTATGAAAATGCATTTCCAGAATGTATTAATTTCAATTTGTCCTCAGGTTTGAAATGGACCCCATGAGGTCATCTAGTCAAGACCCCTGCTCAAAGCAGGACCATCTCCAACTAGATCATTCTAGCCAGGGCTTTCCTGAGCCAGGCTTTAAAAACCTCCAAGAGTAGAGATTGCACAACCTCTCTAGGTAACCTGTTCCAGTGCTTCACCACCCTCCTAGTGAAAAAACTTTTCCTAATATCCTACCTATCCCTCCCCTGCTGCAACTTGAGTCCATTACCTATTCTTCTGTCATCTGCCAAGACTGAGAACAGTCTAGCTCCATCCTCTTTGGAACTGCGGTTCTATTAAATCCCCTCTCAGATGTCTCTTCTGCAGATGAAATAAGCCTAGTTCCCTCAGCCTCTCCTCAGAAGTCTTGTTCCCCAGCCTTCCAGTCATTTTGGTGCCCTCTACTGGATTCTCTCCAATTTGCCCATATCCTTTCTGTAGTTGGGGGGGGGGGGGACAAAACTGGACACAGTATTCCAGTTTTGGCCTCACCCGTATCAGATAGAAGGAAATGATCACTTCCCTTGATCTGCTGGCAATGCTCCTACTAATGGAGTCCAGTGTGCCATTACCTTTCTTTACAACAAGGGCACACTGTTGGCTCATTTTCAGCTTATTGTCCACCGTAACTCCCAGATCCTTTTCTGCAGAACTGCTGCTTAGCCAGTCAGTTCTCAGCCTGTACCAGTATACTAGATTGTTCTGTCCTAAGAGCAGGACTTTGTACTTGTCCTTACTGAACTTCATGAGATTTCTTTTGGTCCAATCTTCCAATTCATTAAGTTTTTTCTGAATCTGAGCCCTACCCTCCAGTACATGTACTACTCCACCTAGCTTAGTGTCAACAGTAATTTGGCTGAGGGTGCGCTCCATCCCATCTTCCAGTTTGTTAATGAAGTTATTGAACAAAACTGTCCCCAGAACCAACCCCTGGGGCACTTCACTTGATACTGGCTGCCAACTAGATATTGAACCACTGATTAATACCCTTTGAATCTGATAATTCATCCAGCTTTTTATCCACCTTACAGTCCATTCATCCAATCCATACTGCCTTAACTTGTGAGAGATGGTATCAAAAGATTTGTTAAAGTCAAGGTATATCATATCTGCTGCTCTTCCCACATCCACAGAGCCAGTCATCTCATCATAGGAGGTAATCAGGTTTGTCAGGCATGTCTTGCCCTTGGTGAAGCCACACTAATCCCCTTCTGATCCATGCTGTGCCTAATTCTCTTCTTTTCCTCCAGAGGCTTCGAAATTGATTCCTTGAGAACTTGCTACATGATTTTTCCAGGGACTGAGGTGAATTTGACTAGTTTATAGTTCCCTGGATCTTCCTTCCCTTTTTTAAAGATTGGCACTATGCTTGCCCTTTTTCAATAATCTGGAACCTCTTTTGATCCCCATAAGTTTTCAAGGATAATGCCCAGGATCTCTACAATCATTCTGGCCAACTCCCTTAGTACCCTTGGGTATATGACATCAAACCCCATTGGCCTTGTACACTTCCAGCTTTTTTACAGAGTCCCTAACCTGTTCTTTCTTTCATCATCTGTCACTAGGTTGCCTCCCCCATTCAGTAAGGTACCCACACTTTCCCTATCTTCCTCTTGTTGCTGACATACTTGTAGAAACCCTTCTTGTTATTCTTGTACTCATCCCAAGTTGTTTCTCCAAACTTTTATTTCTTGTAAGCTTTCTTTTTATGTTTCAGCTCCCTGAAGAGTTCCTTGCTAAGCCAAGTTGGTCTTCTGCTATACTGCTAGTCTTCCTGTGCATCAGGATGGTTCGTTCCTATGCCCTCAGTAAGGTTTCTTTAAGGTACAACCAGGTCTACTTTTCTCTTCTTTTGGACTCCCTTCACCCTCAGACAGACTGCAAAGGGGATCCTGCCTATCAGTTCCCTGAGTGAGTCTGCTATTCCAAAGTCCAAGGTTCTTACTTTGCTGCTTTCCTTCCTTCCTTTCCTCAGGATCCTAAACTCAGTTATCTTATGATCGCTGCTGCCCAAGTTGCCACCCACTTCTATGTTCCCACCAATTTCTTCCTGTTTGTGAGCAGCAGGTCAAGAAGAACACTGCCTCTAGTTGGCCTCTCCAGCACTTATACCAGGAAGTTGTCCCAAACACTCTCTAAAAACTTCCTGGATTTTCTATGCACGGTTGTGCTGCCCTACCAGATTTTAGGGTAACTGAAGTCCTGCGTGAGAAGCAGGGCCTGTGATCTGGAAACCTCCACTAGTTGCTTAAAAAAAGCCTTGTCCACCTCATCTTCCGAGTCTGGTAGTTGTTGGCATTGGATTTAACCCATATACCTTGTTCTGGGTGGGCCCAAGCCCTCAAACTGATCATGACTTCTCCAATCAATAATAGACAAATTTTATTGATACACAGTAATAGCAGATAAAAATAATCCATCCAGACAAACGATTCTATATCTGCCAGTCCTAGGGCTGTCACAGAGGGAAGATATGTCTGGCCAGTACACAAGCTTCACCCTGTGGCTTTCTCTTGAATGTCAGCGGTCAGTAGTCTGGAGACAGAGGGCTGAGGCCCACCCCCCTCAGAGGCACAAGTGAGATGGCCTTGTGTGCCCTGTGTCTTTGGTGGCCTCAGGTTCCCTTCTTGCAGACCCTTTGCTTCTCTGAAATCCTTCCTTTTGTATCCTTTGTCCCCTGAAACCAATGCTTCAGAGTGCCCCATCTTTGCCTGGGTACACTGTTCATGCTATAGAAGAGTGTGGTACATGTCTTCAATTTCCCAGGTGGCGAGCCTGCTGGTTTCAGATACAGTGGGCCTTGAAGGAAACTTTGTTACAAATAGGGTTTTACAAATCAATTAACACTTGCTGTTGCTCTGGCCCATTGTTCTAATGCATATCTACTTTACCTACAAGCCAGTTCCCAAAATCAAACCTCTAAATACCATTTTCTAGCCATCAGTGGTCTGTAGCAGACACCCACCATGACATTGCCCTAGTTGCTCTCCCCTCTGACCCTAACCCAGAGACTTTGAACAAGCCTATCTCCAGTTTCCTACTGTACCTCTGAGCATTTGGATATCTATTTGTCATAAAGAGCAAGTCTTATTCCTCTTTTTCCCTGCATGTCCTTCCTGAAGTTTATATGCATTATACTCCAGTCATGCAAGCTATCCCAACAAGTCTCTTTTATTCCAATCACATCATAGTTACATGAGTGTACAAGGACTTCCAATTCTTTCTGCTTGTTTCCCAGTCTTTGTGCCTTCATATACAGAAATCTGAGGTAACTGGCTGATTGACCTACTTTCTCAGGAAGAATGAGAAGGCCTCCCCTGCTTGTGCTTCCTCCAGGTCAACCCCTTCCCCGCTTATCTCAGGGCTTTGGTCTCTATCCCCTGGTGAACCTAGTTAAAGGCTGAAAATATGTCTAAGCATTTACTGTCTTGTGGGTCACTGTGCCTTAGGAAGAACATACCATATCTTCTTGTATACAAGATTCACCTTTCCCCAAAAATCAAGCCCCCTAAATTGGTATGTGTATTCAGTGGAGAAGTTGATGTTTTTCTGGAATTAGAAATGGCCTGCTTGGATTCCTGTTCCTCAATACAGCAGCCATGGCATTACTATTCAGACAGCTAAGGGACTCAATTGACTTAATCGCTCATTTTTCTTTACTCCACAGTTGCTAAGAACTATCTTTCCTTTTTAATGGTATTTGTGTACCACTATTGAAGCTAATCTTCCCTAAGACAATCTTGTTGTCTGCTAGCTGCTCCTGGCCTCTCTCTTCCTATTTCACAGCCTAAACAGGAAAAAGAGGGTGAGTCATAAGGCTCTGTCCCTGATGTGTGCAGTTATAACTCTGGAAAAAATATTTTCTCTTTATTGTGCCTTTCAGGATCAGGTCTATATTATATTCTGGGGTATGTTGTATGCAATAAAATATGTAAATATTTTCTTCTATATCAGCCAGCCCATATTTTTGAGACTGTAAGGCTTATTTTGTAGGTATGGTTCTGCAGACTTGCACTATTTATTTGGAAAAACTGGGACACCACAATATTCCAATGGGGGAACAGTAACCTACTTTAGAGACAACCTAGCATGAGAGATAGGATCAGTGTGGACACAACTGCAGTATCCTAAAACTATCCTGATCCCCAGTGCAAATGAGCTGCCATATTTTCAGGGGGCTACTTAAAAATCTAGGTTGTATTTCTGAGAATCAGAGCCACACCACCCACTACACTATTGCTTACATGCCTCTCCATGAATAAATGGTCACGGAAGTGGAAGAGAGGGCCTGGGAGGAAAGCTGCTGCTGCCCTCAATGTACACTTCCACCCTTGCTGTCCTCTCAAGGGAACTGACCACATGAGTTTTTCAGGTTCATGAGAGTTTGTAGTGCAGGAGAAAGCTGCTACTCCACAAAATAAAAATAAAAATAAAATCTTATCTTCTCAGACAAAGTTGGAGTAATGGAAGAATTGTGATTGTGCAAAAACTGAGTTACTGTCATCCTCTTGGCACAATGTCCAGTTGTTTGCATTGTAAAGTAACCATGTAATTACAACACAAGAATAGCATTTCCTGGGTCAGACCATAGGTTCATCTTGCCTGGTATTATGTCACACAGTGGCAGAAAGTAGACACTGAAAGAGAAAGTGAACTAGGTATGACCAGGGTTTTTTCCACTGTTCCTCTATCACTTACAGCCCCCAGCATTTAAAGTCTAAGAAGTTTTGATTCAAAGGCTGCATCCCTAACTCCCATGCTCAATAACTACTGATGCTACTTTCCTCCAAGAATTTGTCCAATCCTCTTTGAATCTCGCTAAACGTTCAGCTTCCATAACATCTGGTGGCAATAAGTTCCATACTTTAATTATAGGCTTCGTGAACAAGAACCGCTTTTTGTTAATTTTAAACTTACTATCTGCTAGTTTCATTTAATGAAACTAATAGCATGGTAAACCTGATGTGCTGTTTGTGTATGATAATTTTTTGCTTACATGTTGTTTGATGAAGTCAGTGTTACCAGATTTGCCCATCCTTTTGGGGTATGCTTGTTACTCTTCTGGGGTTGCTGTAATTCTATCAATGTGCTGCTTGTGTCACTTATGTTTCTATATGGAGCTGTATCTCTCCCTTCTGCCTGTCCTTACCCACAATGGAGCTACCTTGCAGGGTTTAGTTTCAATGGGGATGTGTTCCTCCAGCTACTAAATCAATCAAACACAAACACATGCATAGGGCACATCCAGATGAGCACACATGTGCCTGTTGCAGTGTCTCCACCCCCTTTGAGATGCTGCAACAGACACATGTGGGAACAAAAAAATGTTCCCCATGTGGGGCTGCTCTGCCCTGTGTGGGACAGAGAACCCATGCCTCCTGAGCAGCCCCCACAGCCAAAGTCCTCCCACACCCACAGTCCCCCACACCGACCCACACACTGACCTACATCCCCCCATATCCCTCAAAACACACACTCACATCCCGCCCCCACTTCCCACCTCCCTCCTATAAACCCCACATCCCCCCATCACACAC
>NW_017728918.1:21964753-21965718 GCF_001723895.1 Crocodylus porosus | reverse complement strand
AGCAGAGCCCACTCCCCACCCCCCCCGCCCAGGCCACACCAACTAGTCCTCAAAGGCATCTAAGGAGCCGGGTGGATGCCACCCACTGGTGATCTGCCTGGAAACATGCCCAAACAAATCAGGGCCTGTAGCCAAGGGCCCACAATGTGTCTGTGAGGTATCCATAATCCACTCTCTCAAATGCCTTCGCCTGGTCAAAGGATAGGAGGGTGAAAAACATGCCCTCCCAGCATACTAGCTCCAGGAAGTCCTGAACCAGGGCTGGAATGTCCAAGATGGAATGTCCGGGTACCATGTACATCTGGTTGGGATGTACAGACTGCAGGAGCAGTGAGAAGGCCTTCACTGCCACCTTGTAGTCCATGCAGAGGAGGGACACGGGACACCAGTTACTCAGGTTGCGGGTATCCCCCTTCTTTGACAGGAGGGTCAACATGGCCCTCTGTCATGATGGGGGAGCACCCCACTTTCCTTGGATTCAGACCCGACCACAGCAAAGTCTGGACTGAGGACATCCCAGAAGGCTCAATATGCTGGAGTCCCTCCCACAGGGTCTGACAGGCTTCGGCATCAGTCAGATCCAGGGAGAAAAGCTCTTTCTGGAAGGCCTGCATGAACTGGCACATCTCAGCTGGATCCATTAGGGGGCTGCCATCACCAGCCAGAAGTCAGGTGATGTACTTCTTGGCCCCTTACCACCTCTCCAGGGCATAGAAGAAGCAGGAGCTACAGTCCATCTCCTGAAGGAGCTGGATCTATGAGTGCACAAATGCACTGTAGGTATGGTGGTCGTCCAAAACACGAGGCTCTTCCCACCTCTCCTGACACTGTCCACAAGGGACATGTTGGTTGGGTCAGTGGCCAAGTACCTTTCTAGCTCCAGCACTCCTGCTCAAGCTATTCCTAGACTATCTCCCTCTGCTGTGTGCATGCCTGAGTGTAGCTGTGGCAAAAAAAGCCAGATG
>NW_017728918.1:21961256-21962263 GCF_001723895.1 Crocodylus porosus | reverse complement strand
AAAAAAAAAAATCAAAAGGATGCACTTCCACCTTGTAAATGCATTACTAAGAAATAGCCACTATGGCTATCAAAAATAGCTTTTGCTGTCAATAATCATGAATAGTATTATCAGCTAAATATGTTTTAGAATATCTCTTAAAAGGAAAATATTTCAATACAGATGCAGTATTATTCCTTTGCACTTAAGAAGAGTACTAGCAGAGATTCTTTAAAGCTTTCTATATCAGCAAATTAGTCTTATATAGATTATATGGACAGTGTAAGATTTTTCATGACCCCTCTATTAATTTTTAAGTGCTTAGATTTTGCAAATGGTGTTATAGGTGAGTATGTAACCTTGAAAGTGTTTTGAAATGGAGATTTGATTTCAGATCAGAAAATATGACAGAGTTACTGAGTTGTCCTGTGCTACTCCAGGGTCTAGAACAAAGGCAAGTTTACCTCTAAACATAACAAGTGCAGCTTTGTCCAACTTTCTTGACTTCTCTTGGGAGATTAATCCACAAGCAAATTGATTCCATCATGAGCAATGCTATTCAGTTACTTACCACTGAATATTTTGCCTAAGTTATTGTCTCAAATTCTATCCTATAGCTTTTATTTATCCATCTTGTACTACCTTAACTCATTCCTCCTCCTTCTGGGGGAGATTTTATGCCTTAAGATTTGAAGAGAGGTTTATTTTTTTCTATCCCCATCCTGGAAGATAAGTACAGTCTGGAGGGTGTGTATAGTCATCTACATTCAAGGTTAAGCTGCTGTTCAAGACCTGATTTAAATAATCTAGCATCCAGTGTATTGGATGTTATATTAGAACAATCTGTTTTAGGATGTTTGTTAAATATAGTTTGATTCTGGAGGTCAGTAGGTGAGTACTTGATCTTCCACCTTGAGGGTTTGTTTATAGTCCTTTGACCAATGCTTCTAAGTGAAAAGAAAGAGAACTATCAGAGGACAGGGAGAGAAGTAGGTAATGTGGAATTGTTTTGTACAAAACAAAGCATC
>NW_017728918.1:21956986-21960398 GCF_001723895.1 Crocodylus porosus | reverse complement strand
CTACAGTAGGTAGCATCTGTAAATAATAACTGTTATCACTGCACTAACCAACACCCTTTCTGATGATTTTGACCCTGCTCTGTCCTGACACCCACTGGCCTGCTTTGTCTCAGCTGGGTTTCAGGAGAAAGAAACTACCGGTGCTCCACTCCTGGCATTGGATTGCAAATCTATGTTCCAAAACCAAAAATGAGTGCCATAATGATTGCATAGATACTAAAGACTATGTGTGTCAGAGTCACTTGGTTGATACTGATAAAGGCCATTAAGAGTAAAAAATACTTTATGGATGGTCAATTTAGTGTTATAAATTAAGTTTTTTTATTTTATAAATGATTTTTAATAAATCCAGTCTTTCTGTTCAGAAAGAGTTTATGGTGTTGATCAAAACCAAACTAGGTTTATGTTTATAACTGCAGCAGTTATAATTTCAGATTCAGTAGTGCTTATTTAAATCATGGGGGAAAAGAGCTTGTCACTCAAACTTCTCTCTAATAAATCACCCTCTGTGTGTGAAAAGCAAAGAAAATACCCTTCAGTGAAGATTAGTCTCACAGAGATAGCACATACTAGAATGACACTTTTAACTGATGTCATTTCTCACCTCTGAAAATACAAGTGAGAAACTGGAAAAAGCTATACTCCTAAGCTTTTAGCTGAGGAAAAGGGATGTGGAAAGGTCAGATTCAAATAACAAATAGACCTTGTAGTAAAAATGCATTACACTGGGATGAATGGGTCTGGATTCAACCCCTATTGGTTTCTTTGGTTCCATAGTTTTCTTTGTGACCATGGGTCAGGAACTGAGATTATGTGTACTCCATTTCAGTGTGGTGTGAGCTAGTGTTTACAGGGAAGCACATCAGCCTGCTCCACACTTGTTACTTCTACTAATGGAAAAAATGCAGCTACCTTAATGCAGCAGTGGAGCACAAAACAATGAGCTCGTTCCCCTCCCAAAGCCACATTACAAGTAATATAGATATACTACTTCTGTTTCAGAAGATCGTATGCAAACACCTAGTTAGGGGCCTGCAGATAAGGCCCTATTAGAAGAGACTGAGGGACCTGGATCTCTTCAGCCTCCCCAAGAGAAGGCTGAGAGGGGATCTTGCAGCTGTTTACAAATTCATCGGGGGTGGGGGGGATAGCAAGGAATAGGAGATGCTCTGTTTACCAGGGTACCCCTTGGAATAACCAGGAACAATTGGCACAAACTGACAGAGAGCAGATTTAGGCTGGACATCAGGAGGAGCTACTTTATGGTAAGGGTTTCCACAATCTGGAATGGGCTTCCAAGGGAGGTCGTGCTCTCCCCTACCTTGGGGGTCTTTAAAAGGAGACTGGATAAGCAGCTAGCTGGGGTCATCTGACTCCAGCGATCTTTCCTGCCCAGGGCAGGGGATCAGATGTAATGATCTATTGAGGTCCCTTCCCACCCTAACAACTATGAAACTATGAAATTATGAAATACAAAGAGATGCATTGTGTGCCGTTGTGGCTCTCCTTCGCACAGTACTGAGGTGGTGTAGACATGATTACAGGACTTGAGTCCAGGTCTATTACAGTTAATAACAAACTTTTCAGTGGGCTTTGAATCAGACCCATCATAGCATTCGACCTCGATGCTTACCTCTTGTATTGGAATTAATAATGCTTTCCTTGCTTATAGCAGCACTTTGAGGATATATTCTTTATACTTTTGCATGGCTTAGACATAATAACAGCGAAGGCCATAGAAGAACCTGGGTAGATTTCACTAATACTATGAAAAACATTAGCATTTCCCTCCCCAATATGAAAATAGAGCCCTGTTTTGAACATCATATAGCTTTCCTTCTGCTTTATTGACCATTGGATTGCAACTCTCAGAAATGCATTTGAGTTCCACAACAGAGCCAAAAGATGTGCCAAGCCCAGACACAAATTTTTTCCTTTTCAGACCCAGAAGTGTAGTTAGTTTCCGTAACAGTTCCATGGTTGATGTAAACATTTTGACAGAAAATACTTGGTGGTGACTGCAGTGTAAAACTATCTGAGAATAAATGTACTGTGACTTGGAACATAAGATACAATTTTCTTTGCATAGAGGCAAAATGAAGTGATGACAGAGTTCACAAAACCTATTCTCCTCCTGAAATTGCATTTTGACCTTGCCTTTCAATGGGAGTCTTTCAAAAAGTTAAACTTGACAGTGCAAGAAATTTCATAGACTTTTGTCTGTAAACTGACAATCACAGTACTCCAGTCTTCTATTCCTGCTTTTCTTTTCTGTTTGTGAGATTACTAAATAGAGGTAGCTGGGTCTCCATGCCACCTTCAGTAGTGATATGAAGCTGTTCATTTCAGTATTCAGAATAGGCAGTAGAGCAGGGGAAGGAACCTAAGTTTCTCTTTCCTAGTTGAGTGACATCTGTAAAGCTAAGGAGTCATATAGTCTTTCTTTCCCTAGCCCATTTAAACATTAATCATTTAATGTAGGAGTGCCAATGATGCAGCCAAATAATCCAGCCTACGGAGTTCCTGGAGGCACCAAGAATTTGGGTGTAGAGCAAGTGGGGACAGGGACGAGCCCCAGTGAGAACACATTTTGGCAGCAGTGAGGCAAGTGACAGCTCTGCCAGTCCCCAGTGGTCTCTGAGCTGTAATGGGGCAACTCATACCAGGGCCACTTGCACAACACTGGCACTGCTCCCTTGCTGTTGGGATCTAGATCCTGCCTTTGATAAGCCCCATGGTCTGGATCCAGCTTCTGGGCCAAGTTTCAACACCTCTGGTTTAAGGCAAAGTAAAAGAGCTTTGAGAGGAAAGTTTGGGATCCTCCCCACTCAGAACGCTGTATACCTTGGTGATTAGGGCACTCTTCTGGTATGTAGGTGATGTGGGCTTGAAGTCTCTTATTCAGAGGAGGGAATTGCATCCAGGTCGCCTATGTCCTAGGTAAGCAATCTAAAAGAAGGCACTATTGACTCCTCTTATTTTTTTTTTTTTAAAGTGAGCATTTTTTCAAGGTTCAAAGCTATGAAGCCTAAAGGAGAAAAAAAAAATGCCTCTACTAAGTCCAATGCACCTAAGCCTCTGGAACAAGTAAGATTTAAAACACATCCCTTTCTGCAGTATTTCCCCCTGAATTTCTAGGGCAGCTTGCAATAGTGTTCTTGCTGTTGTGAATCCATTCTGCAGCACCTAACTCTGAAGATAAGGAAAGTGCCTAAAGCGATTGAATTAGGACTGTGAATTTTATGGCAATAGCAAAACAACCCTTAAGCATTGTGACATATAAGTCCTTTGGTAAATTTAGCTCCAAACCAGTACAATTTCACAAGCTTCATGATGAAACCACTGGGGATCTGAATTCTCACTTATTTTTTATACGGATGCCTAAATAGTTATTTATACCTGTTGAGGTTTT
>NW_017728918.1:21919763-21956736 GCF_001723895.1 Crocodylus porosus | reverse complement strand
TTCATTGTATGTAGCAGCCAAGCCTTTCCATTATCAGTTCCCAGCTTTTATTATTTTCATTATTTTCCCTTTAAAATATTGTACAAAGAAATGCAGTGCAGACATATGACTAAGCCTATTTAACCACTGTTGTATAACAATCCTCCCCTATCAAAGTAGTATAAATAAAATATTCGACTTCCACACATTATTGTGAGCTCCTCATGCCATTTAAATTATATTCACACAGAGCAGGAATTTAGCATTGTAAATTAAAACACTGAAATATTGCATATTAATACATTCGCTTCCCACAGCAAGGTCATTTTATATGCCCTGTAGCAGCCTCAAGAAATAATGAACAGACTGAGTAGATTGCATTGTAGAACTGGATTATTCTGAAATTAAATTTAAAAAATACATGGACAGATAAAATTAAGCACAACACTAAAATCTTACCCAAAAGGAAATCTGTAGTTCAGCCTGTAACTTCACATCCAGTTTACATTATCATAAGTACATTTTAGGAAACACAGTGGGCCAGATTCACCAACTGATGAAAGTCAGCATAGTACTAGGGAAGCCAGTATATCTATCAAAAGTAAATCACCTGAGATCTAGCTGACTGCATAAAATTGTGAGTCTAATCATTGTAAAGAAATGCTGAGACTTCATAAGGATAGATTAAAAATATAAAATTATATCAATTGCATTAATTATCTTTAGGTAGTAAGTATTTTATAAAATTGAAAACTGGCTAAGAAAAGAAAAATAGATGTAGGATTAAATGGCCAATTTTCACTGTGGCAAGGTTCTCTTTTTGGACTGGTATTTTTTAATGTATAATTCATGATTGAGAAAAGGTTGAGAGTAAGGTGACAGTTGGCTGAGACATATTTATCTGTGTATTTTTGGGTCTGAAGCATATGAGCAAGAATGGATGGAAATGCTCAGGAACATCCTGGCTGGATGTTCCTAAATAGAGGCATTAGAGGTTGCTACCACTACCTAGATATACCAGTTATGGCTGCTAAAACTTAGTCCAGGTACAGACATTATACATTTTTTGATTTAAGTGATCAGAAACTGACCTATTCACATAACAGAACAGAAATTCAGCACACAAAACTGGTCCGTACAGAGCCCAAAGGGCAAACATGTTTGCTACTGATCTAAATTATGCCACTTACAGAAAATCATGTAAGTTAGATCAGTTCTACATCTGGCTTTTTGAATGTCTGTACCTAGCCTTAGTACCAGCCCACCAGTGACATAACTAGGAATGGAATTAGTAATGATCCCCACATTAAGGTGGGTGACCAATGACCGAAAATCTGACACCACAGCAAATAATTTTTGTTTCACACAATTTCACATGGGCTAAGAACAGAGCAGGACAATAACTGTGAGCATGTTGATGGCTTGGCCTCAACCAAGGGTTATACATCTGTATCCACAGATACAAGTGGAAAAGCTGTCAGATCACTAATACTTTGCTTGTTACAACAACAAGGCTTTTAAACGAGATTTTTCATAGTAGCACCCCTTTGATATGTAAACAATTGATATTTTGGAAGAATATATTAACAATAGTTAACATGCACATATTTCTCTGGTCTATGTTGTCCATTACTTATTTAAAATGCCTCCCTTATATGTTTGCTATTCTGTGCATAACTATAAAATCAGAGTATCTAAACAATCTACTTGTATAGATTTAAATAATGTATTTGTAAATAGAGTAACTATCTGTCAGTTGTCTATTGTGGTTCTCTACAGCTCAGCAATATTTAACTGTAACACATAAAGACTATTCTTTAGTTACAGCAGCACTGAAACACATTTTGAAAAAATACAATTCCGATAGTGGACCAAAGTCACCCTATAATTCTGGTTCACTTATCAGTGAAATTTTGCAATTTACAATGGAAATCAGATCAAGGCCTTTTTGGTCATTGCATTTTTCATCTCTAAGAATTGAAAAATAAGACATATTTTGAAAACTCCGTTTGTTTAAAAAATATATATATCTCCTAAGATGAAAGCATACTTGACAGCTTCTAGCCTGGAGTGATTTTTTTTTAAATGGCTGAGTTATAAACTCCTGCAGATAAGGGGGTATAATAGAAATACTGACAGGCATTTAACTATAGCAATGCTAGCAGGCCTGTTATAATAATTGGATTTGGGGTGGAGTGCAAAGCTAAATTTACAGATTCCTTATGCCTTAGGGGAGTCATTCATTTCTGTCTGAAATGGCTATGGTGAAATAGCACCAGTAACAGGTAAAAAAAGACACTTAAAAACAGAATGGTTCCATCTCTATTAGCTCCAAGAAAACAATCATTCCTTGATAGATTAAGTGATGCATGAAATATTGGAACCTACATCTAGGAATCATTATGGAGAGAAAAAATTGATTTATATTGAATGTTTTAATTTGTTGCTTTAAGTGAAAATGTGTATGAAACCTGATGTACCTGACACCACTAGCTTGCCATTGGACAGCTCACTGGAGTGTTAAATTAAACAACACCCAAATAAAACTGAAAAAAGGAAAGGTTGAAGCAATTAAGCACTTATCCTGCAGACTTTTCTTCTCTAGGTCTCATGCTTAATTCAATTAAAATGTAGACTTCTTCCCCTCCCTAAATTGACTTATTGAGTTTGACAGTGCTCAATAACACCTTAATGTTTGTGCAAGAGAGAGAAATCACTTTGTTCTGTCAAAGAGACAGATGAGAGAAATTCATCAAGAAATTAAACTCAATAGCAATATTGATGTTAGACCCGGTAACAAACAAGACTAACAGACCTACATCCCCTTCTCAAGAAATACTTTAATGTTATGTGCTTGTCAAGCCTTCAGCATTCGTACAAGTCCAGTTATATTTGAAAAACAACCATTAAGGTGCCTCATCAGTAACCTTCCTTTATTTGTCTAATATACACTTAAAAATTAGAAAGACATACTGGACCAAATTTGTGATGAGACTACCTAAATTACATTGTACCAGAAATGTATTTAACCTAAACTATATTTTTACTTTTAAAGCCAAACAAGCTTTATCAACAAAAAGGGAAGGTGACTGATTTTGTAACAGACCCACAATAATTTACATGGTCTAGTGAGTGACGTTCACTTATTTCCATTTCTAGTCAGGGCTACTTTAGAGGCATTATTCTGAGGATTTACTAATAATTAGGCATAAGCAGCAGGCCTAGCTGAATCAAAGCCAAAGGGGAATTCATATTTGAGAACTGAAGCAGAAAGGCCAATATTTAAATAGAATTATGTACAATGTAGACTGTGCATATGTGTAAGGTCAGGGCTTAAGTGACCGGACACTGTATAGATACAATTTGTTCACAATTACTCCCATTGGATTGGGCTGACATCTATGGTATCTCAAAGAAGCTTGTGATGTGCAGCAACTACATTATTTTTAGGAATTTTGATACAGAATTATTTACAGTAGATGGAACAGTTCTTACCACTGTCACTGCAAGAGGCTTCAGCATGCCTGTCCCTGTTCGGCTCCGCAGTACCTGCTGACCTCACCCAGGCTGTCTCCTGGGAGGGCACTCTTTCTGGACAGTCTGCATGTTTAGGGGTGTGTCTACACATCTACACTATGATGCTGTAGTGACACACTATGGTGCCATAGTATCTGTTGGCAAAAACTGTGATGCCACCACTACATCGCCATAGCAACGTGCTTCCTCACTGTAGTGCATTGCTACAGCAAAATAGTGGCCAAAAATAACCATGAGTGGCCGGCATGGCACAGTATGGCATGTTACTGCCCCATCTTTTAGTACTTCCAAAATCAAGTACTAAATGACAGCCCAGTAACAAAGGCACCATATGGCCACATGTAGACATGCCCTAGCAGGACTTTGTGTCACAACACCTTGAGAAAGGGCCTGCTCAGGAACTGAGCAGGACCAAGACTCATATGATTCAGCACCTGGTTTCCCCTCACTATGAAGAAGAGAAGCAAGCTGAATCAGTGATTTTCATTATACAACTCTTTTTCAAGAGGGGATGCCGTGTCCTTTCCTCATCTACACCCCTGTCACCTGTACAGGAGAATCTGTAGCAGCCTTTTGAAAGCAGGTCATTGTCTTCCCTTTCATATACGGCCTGGAAACTGGGCAGCTCAGAAGTGTCTTGCTTCCCTGCTGGGCTTAAAATTGAGCCTAGCTCAAAGCACCCTGGTGTGCAATTACTCCCAGTGGAACTAATGGAATTGCAGTGTAGAAAGATTCTACTTCAGAAGAATTTTAAGGGCAGAGCCTTACTCTTTTTAAATGTCCTCACAAAAAAGGCTAAAAACCTAAAATGTGTAATCTTGGAGCATCTTGTAAGGAGGATGCAAAGGCAGCTTGTGTGAATACTGAATTGTGTCATATGGTTAGCTGTGCAGAATGTTAAAACATTCTCTGTGTTTGTTTTTGTGGCAGGAAGCCACCTTTGTTTCTCCCCAAAATCTCTGTGCTATGACAATGTGATTAGGATGGGCCCAGCAGAGGAGACACACCTTTACCCTGTCTCTTTAGGTAACCTGAGATGGATACATTCCTGAGGGAGTGGGGAAACCTGCTCCCTCTGCCTACGTGACTGGTATTAGCTACCTGGTGAGGGGCTTCTACCTGGTGGGCTAGAGTCTGCCCGGCAACTAGTGATGTATTTCAAATTGGCTGGCTGACAGCAGCCACGCGGGGGACTCAGACTTAGAGAGGAGCTTTACCATCGGAAACTGGCTCTCTCCCCCATAACTCATGAGCTAGGAACGGCCTGGCTCCAGAGGGAATCTCCAACAGCCTCTGGACGATGCTTGTGAGTAAGCTACTCGAGATCTGATTAGATATATAGCTGGCAGTAACTCAGATGCGTGATCAAAAGGCTACCTCAGCCAGACTGTTTGCTCTATGGGATTTCTATGATATTGCTCTCTCTTGTACCCTATTTTTACCCTACCCCCTGTAATCAATAACGTTCTCCTTTGTGACTGGTGTAGGAGACTTATTGCGGGGTGGGTCTAAATTATGCCTAAGAGGCCCCTTAGGTCTGTGGACTAAGAGGGACTTTCCTTTTTGGCCCCCAACTTGGGGAAGTGCCCCAAGTGCCTGTACTGGGTCGAGTATCCATAGGAATTTTAGGCCTGTGTTTCACCAAGGACACAGGGCCGAGACAGTCCCTTCTCGGGGTCATGGCAGCTTACTTTACCTCCAGGCTAGCGAGTGTCATCCAGGAAGGGGGTCGGCCAGATGCAAGGCACCCCTAGGGAGGCACTCAGAGCCTGGAAGGTGGTCGGGCGCAGAGAGGTGCTCAATGCAGAAGTACCTGCTACTGGCCCACCATGGCTTTCTTATACTTTTTTTAATGTTCTGAGGACACTTTTTATCAGCCTTTCATCCCCATGGGCTGGATGAATGGTATAGCATTGGTCCATGGGGAAGATGCCATTCCAAGATCAGCACACGGCATTGTGCTGACCTGACTCTGTCACACCTGGTCCATGCCAGCCTGATACCTTGCACCTGCATCTGGCCACACCAGTGAGATCTGGTACAGAGGGCTCAAAAAGGGCAAATGCAAAGTCCTGCATTTAGGATGGAATAATCCCATGTACCGCTACAGGCTTGGGATCAACTGGCTAAACAGCAGCTCTGTAGAAAAGGAGCTTGGGGTTACAGTGGACAATAAGCTGAATATGAGCCAGCAATGCACTGTTGTTGCCGAGAAGGCTAACAGCATACTGGGCTGCTTTAGTAGGAGTGTTGCCAGCAGATTAAGGCAAGTAATTATTCCCCTTTATTCTGAACTAGTAAGGCCACATCTGCAGTACTGTGTTTCAAGTTTTGGGTTCCCCACTATTGAAAGTATGTGGACAACTAGAAAAGAGTCTGGTGGAGGGTAAAAAAACATAGTTAGTGGGCTGGGACACATGACTTCTGAGGAGAGGCTGAGGAACTGGGCTTACTTAGTTTTCAGAAGAGAAGACTGAGGGAGGATTTGATAGCAGTCTTTAACTACCTGAAGGGGGGTGCCAAAGAGGATGGAGAGATGGATTGTTCTCAATGGTGACAGATGACAGAACAAGGAGCCATGGTCTCAAGTTGCAGCAAGGGAGGTTTAAGTTGGATATTAGGAAAATCGTTCTCACTAGGAGGCTGGTGAAGCACTGGAATATGTACCTAGTGAGGGTGTGGAATTTCAGTCCTTGGAGGTTTTTAAGGCCCAGCTCAACAAAGCCTTGGCTGGGATGATCTAGCTGGGGACGGCACTGATTTGAGCAGAGGTTTGGACTAGATGATCTCCTGAGGTCCCTTCCAACCCTAATATTTCATTATTCTATTATCCAGCCTGTAGATCTCCACACAGTTAAAGAATTCATTGTGTTATCTTCTCCAAATACAAAACTGCTGACATGATAGGTTAACCAGTAATGTACTTGAAGTTATAATTTTGACTTACTTAAATACTGAATTCAAGCAAAAAATAAAATATGCGGGAACTGAAAGGAAATCAGGCCGTTTGTTCAGTATTTGACAAGACGTTAGAACGGGGTGAAGGGGGGACCCTTAGATCATCTAGTCAGTCTCCCTGCCAACACAGGAATGTTCCATCTTTTAATGTTTTCTATTTTTTTTTTAACCCAGTTACAGTTGAAATATTCTAACCTATGGGGTTTTCACTTTCCATCACTTCCCTTGGGAATTTAATTGGCTGTCTAAGAGAACTTTCTGTCATGATATTTTACCTTTAAATTCCCTATCTTGGAGCAAGTATTAGTATAACCATGATTAAGACATAGCCAAGTTGCTTTCCCAACTTCAATTTGTTTTGCTTGCTTAATTTCACCTTCCTGAACGTTTTTCCGTTTGGAACACAATACTTATATGACCTGAAGAAGAATGCGCTGCATTTGAAAGTTTGCCTCAGCACATCTCTACTTTGCAGTTGGTCCAATAAAAGATATCACCCCAAAAATACTTGCCACTCAAAAAATTCTTATTAATCTGTCTCTCATTGTTTGTAAAAGTTTCGGTAGCACCTTGAAGATGTAACATGCCAAATGCTGTTCATTTCTGAAATCCTTAACTAACTATATATTTTAGTTTGGTTAGAATCTTTTTAAATGGCTTTGACTGTTGCTTAGTTGTGAAGATACTTGGCTTAATATTGTTTCAAAAGAACTGTAGTCTGCTGTGCTCTCATTGTTACATCTTTGGATTGCTTTCAATACTACTAGAATATATTATTTTTTCCTATTGGACCTCAGACACTAGATTGCTTGATTTCCAAAAACAATTTTTCTAAATTTCAGTTTTTGTACTGCTGCCTTCTGTGAAGCCATTTCCCTTTGTACTGAGCTTGGGAAGCTTGTGGCTACTGAACCTTCCCATGATCTCAGTTTTGATTGTTTCCTTCCTGTTGATAGCTTTGCAACACCCCTCCAAGCAATTAGCCACCTGTAATTAGCCACCAACCAACCCCTTTTTGTCCTTTAAGCATTCCCTGGCATGCTAACACTGGCGTTAGCTTTGCACAAAGTAATCCCTGATGACATTGAATGAGAGAGAACCTCAGGAACTGGGAGCTGGGGAGACTATATAACTAATTTCCAGTAAATTGTGACAAAACACAGGTTTGAGCCTTGTACTGTGGGGAAATAAAAGAGAGCAAACCATTTAATGAAGTGAGTTTCTGAAAAGACTAGGTGTGGAACATGGATGGGCTAGTTTTCCCCCACAACAGTGGTGCTCACCCTTCTAGCCCCATGGGCCAGATAGGTTGCTGGATTCAGCAGGGGGTCAGTGCTCCGGAGTCATCTGCAGACACAAACTCACATGCTGCCCTGGCTCTATGAGCTGGATCCAGCTGCAGAGTGACCCTGTGTGGCAGGTCCAGCTGTGGACTGTGTTCTGGTACAAGTTGGCACATGGGGCTGTGTCATCTAACCTGCAGGACTCTCCATGGTTCCTGTAACTTGGCAGCAAGGAGTGGTCGCAGTGCTAATTTCTGTGGATTTGGAAGCTTCAGCAATTAATACTGCCACCATTCCTGTGCTGCCAAATTTCCAAACCTGTAGGGGTTAAATGATGGGTTAAATGATACTGTCCCACATGCCGGATTCAGCCTACAGGCCAGAGGCTGAGCACCATTGCCCTACTCTGATTTATTGTCTGAAGTTTATGACCTGAGCTATGAAACATGTGAGCAACTAGAGGAACTAGAAAGCAGACTCAATAAAGTACTGAGATTCAAAATCTCTTGAAATGCTTGACTGGCTTGGTTTTAGAGTTTATAGTTTTTATCAGTCTGCATAGGATTAGAATATAAGGCAGTTCAAGGTATTTTAAACACTCTGAGTCACGTCTTCTTTTTTTAATATAGCCTTTTTTATCCAATTTTATTAATATTGTTTTCTGAATGCCGTATTTTAACACTGAATCTAATGATCCAGGCTCTTAAGGCGCACTCATGAAGCCAGTTTGTCTTTTTATTCTGTGTACTTGAATCTGATTCGAAAAGTGATAAATGTGTCCATTGTAATAGAGGAACCTGCCATTAAATAATGTTGTGTATGTTATGTGCATTGTAACAGACTAGAGTATTTGGTGCTTTTGATATTTTATTGAGAAAAGGTAATGAAATTTGTGAGCTGTGATGCTGCCTTTGTAAAGGAAAACAACAGTAGCTATTATTTACAGAAGTACCTTTATAAACAATTCCGGCTGAAGGCTAACCTGGGAAATAGGAGGTCTTGTGATTAATCTTATCAAGGTCCAGATGCCATATCCATCATCCTGGAATTTTTAGGCTTTTTTTTAATATTAAATGTTATTACAGTGTGCAAGGAAATCTTTAGAAATAGCCCCATAATAAGTACAGTATAGTTATCACTGCATAAGAGGAAATGCCTGCATGAATAATTATTATGACTTGAAAAGTAATGACTGGGATTGCCTGAAAGACTTAGATAAGATTGGACTGTTCTATCCTATTGAAATGTTGTCCCCATACAAAAAGCAACAAATTTGCGTCTGTAGATGCGTTGATGTGTAGATGCCCTGAGATTTAAAGATCTGCATTGTTTTAACCCTTCATAGTACTGAAACTTCCTTTGTTGTGGCAGAATGGCTGCTTTTGGTAAAATATGAAGATAACAAATGGAAACAGACCGCCATCTAATTTTATAAAAACTGTCAGCTGGAGAGAATCATCACCATAATGATACTTCATCTATCCCATAATTTAAGTTGTAGTATATTAATTTGAAAATATTAGCTATAGCTAGATACTAGTTCACAATATTTAGATTCTAAATACTTTACAATCTAGTAAAATGAATGGGGGGCAGGGGAAGTGATTAGCATAAGAGATGGGGATTCCTGGGAATTCTTGCCCTAATTTTTTTAGCATCCTTGTGACACTGAGAAAGTCATATCCTACCTCAGTTTCCCATCTATAAAACAGAGATGATAATATTTGGTTATCAATCATAGAAGCAGGTTGTATGACTCAGTTAATATCTGTAAAGTACTATAAAGGTGAAAAGCACCGTGTTTACTTATAAATTTTCTGTCCATAGTTTAGCACACAGAGGACATTTCATGAAACAGACGTGATAGCTTATTGTCATGGCAATGATTCATCATTACAGATTAAGGATCACTTTTCCACTGCTGTACCAAATAAAAGAGGCATGTAAGAGGAGAAACTCCTTGTTAAAATACAAATACTAGCAAAGATGATCAGCAAAATGCATGCACGGGAAACGATTTAAGCAAAAGTATGATACCCTGACTCAAAAGTTTTTTCCATTCTGTAAATCCCCATTTTATACACGGAAGAGCAGTAAAGAGTTTGAAGAAATTTCTCTAATGGGAACTGATATTTAAAAGCAAAGGCTAGTGGGTTGATTGCTTTTCTCATTAGACAACATTTGCAACAGAATCCATCAGTTGTTGCCACATAGTGTTTTACAGAATCCATCATGCTGAAGATATAATCTGGATACATACCATGAAATTAGCATATATCCATGCAAAATTGGCTTCTAAAAGCATCTTCATCATATGCTAATTGACAAAAAGCAGCACCACTGTAGGATGTGGTTTGTTATACAATTATTTTTTACAGGCATAAGTGAAAATTCTTTCCTAATGGTCAGATGTCAAACTGCTGCCAAAACAATATCTCTAATAAAGAGCCTTCTCTTTTTAAGACTGCATAAGAATTTTTTCAGTCACTTTCACCACCCTTCAAAGGAAAAAAACTTAAGTGAGCACTGCTCTGAGTGGAATTTCTCTGGAGCTGGTTTACCATATACCAGTGATGCTCAACCTTCTAGCCCCTCAGGCCAGATGAGGGGCTAGATGCAGCCAGGGGGCGGGCATGTTGTGTGGTCCTGTGGACTGGATGACACAGTCCCAAGTGCTTGATTGTGCCACCACACAAGGTTGGTCCATGGCTGGAACTGACATGGGGTCAGGCTAGCACAGACGGTTACTTTGCGGCCAGATCCAGCTCATGGGGTTGGGCCAGCATGTGGCATAGCCCTTCTGCATGACTCCAAGGGATAGTCCAAAAATAAGGATAGTTCTTAGCAAGGTGTGGGATGTAAGCCCAAGGTCCTGGCATATACAGGTAGATCCACAAAGCGGACATGTGCTTAGTGTTTCCATGGCTACCTTTTAGGCACCCAGATACATACAAGTCCATTTGTCCTAGGGGAAGATCTATGTTCCAAAGAATATACAGATGTGTATGCTCACTGTCTCATTTCAAGTTCCTCTACTTGAATGCTGGGTAATAGGTAGTATCACTTTTTTCCTGGCAGATCCTTTTGTACATTTTTACAGTTGTGGTTCATTCCAGGAACAAGCCAGTCAGGCCACATGCTTTCTCTGGCCATCTACTTGCAAAGGAACTGAAATGTATCTTGGAAGGGCAATGTATGCAAAAAACTGAGCAATGTCTGTTTTGGTGTGGGTCAAACCTCAAGACAATCAGTCACAGGTCAAATGAGACATCTGTTTACAGTGAAATCCATGGTTGTCTTTAGGATCTTAGGCTTTCTCTCCAATGCATGGGGGACATTAAGTGCCTAAGAAGACAATGCACAAAAGTCAACTTGCTGAGTGGGGTATCACAGAAATTATCCAGTATAAAATGCTCAAGAAAGGGCAGATGCTTAATTTTCATCACTCTCAGAGACTCAGGCCTATTTGTCCAGATGAAAGGGACATTCATGCTTCTATGTTGGATGGTTACTGTGAATCCCAATATGAGAATTAGCCTAGGCCAGGTCAGTTATTTCCTACTACTTTCCCTTCCCCTTTAAAAAACCTGTCCCAAAGTCAATAACCAACAACCAGTAACTGGAACTGTGTAGAAGTGGCAATCATACTTTCCTAGGAAATGGGACATTCAAATTAAAATCCTGTGCATGACTGATTTAGACAAGAGATTCAAATCTAGATCTCCCATATACCAGAAGAATCTAGTAGTTGGGATGCTTACTGGACAAACTCACCTTTTAGGCCCTTCCTAAAACAAAATTAAGCAGCTTCAACACAAGTGATTAAAAACCACACTAGAATCCCCTAAAGCTTAATGTATTCTCCAGGGAGATGGAACAGAGGGTTTGAGAATACAAATTGTAGTTTTAAGTGCCCGTGTTAGTCATTTTGTAGATTAGGCCCACAATCATTGTTGTTTTTACAGAAAATTGAACCCTGCTGCTGCTAATGAACATAAATAAAACAAGTAAAATAATACTTAGTATCCATATTCTAGGGACTTACAAATTTTAAACAGAAAGTAAATGGTAGAGTTGCAGTTATCCTGAATTCCAGGCTAGGGTCTTTTCGTCTAGATCAGTGACACACAGCTAGGGGAATGAAGCTTCCTGAGGTGTTATAAGATCCAGCTAAAGGGTGTTGTGCCACCCAGGCCCTGTGTGAAGAGGCTCTTTTCCCCCAACCTGGTACCCTGTGTCTGCCTCAGCCACTCAGGTTGCTCCTCTGTGAACTGTTGCTGCTGCTGCCTTGCCCCTGTCCCCCAGGAGCCACTATACCAGCTGTTCAAATCTGCTAGCATCAAGTAGACATGCAGACACAGGGTCAGAGCTGCTCTTTGTGGCCCAGCTCATCCTTTCCACTCCTCCCATGCTCTTAGGATGAAAGAAAGGGTCTGTGGGGCATTTGCCTTGAGGCTAAAAGGTTGAGAACTACTGCTTTAGAGCATCTTTGGTCTCTAAACTGCTCTTGGAATCTCTTCATTCTCATTTCCCCTTACTTCCTGATATCCTAAGGCAGGTCATAGGGATTGCTGATGGAAGAGAAACCTAGCTGGAAAGAGAATTGTTCAGTGTTCCACAGATTGATGCTGTATAATCATGGAAATACTCTATTTCCAACAAATTCATAAACTGCTGATTCAATTGAGGCACATACAGGTTTCATGAGACTGAGGCTATATTTAACTCTGTGTCTTGTATGGTGCTAAGCATGATTTTAGTGTTCAATTAGGGAAGTGATTATACCTCACTATTCAGCACTGGTGAAGACACAGTTGGAGTACTGTTTTCAGTTTTGGGCCCCCCACTACAAAAAGGAAGTAGGCAAATTGAAGAGAGTCCGGCAGAGAGCAACAAAAATGGTGAGGGGGATGGGGGACATGACATATGAGGAAACTGGGCTTTTTTACTCTTGAGAAGAGGAGACTGAGAGGGTACTTAATAGCATCCTTCAACAACCTGAAGGGTGGTTCAAAAGAGGATGGAGCTGCACTGTTTTCAGTGGTGAGAGATGACAGAACCTTAGCAAAAGTCTCAAGTTCCAACAAGGGAAGTTTATGTTAGATATTAGGATGAATTTTCTCACTAGGCGGGTAGTAAAACACTGGAACAGGTTACCCAGAGAGGTTGTGGAATATCCATCTTTGGAGGTTTTCAAAATCTGGCTAGACAAAGTTTTGGCTTGGATGATCTAGTTGTAGATGGTTGTGCTTTGAGTAGGGGGTTGAACTGGATGAGCTCCGGAGGTCCCCTCCAACCCTAACTTTCTATGAGTCTATGATTTTATGATAATTCATTATGAATAGTAACCAACAATATAAATATAGCATACCTCTTGTCTTACTAGTATATTATTTGAGGCATGACTTTCAATTTCTCTAGTATAAATATCTTCACTTTCATAACTATCACTGCATAGCTATCAATACTGTAATGCTTGCAAAGTTATCCAGCATTTTATGGTTCTGCTAAGCTGTTTAACTTCTTTGGCAGTGAATTTGTAAGGTTGAGTACAAACTGCCTAAAGCAAAACTTATTAATATTAAAAGTGGGGGGGTGCGTTAAATCATTTTCTGATAGGCTGTTTCCCACACCAGTATAATCTGGGGCCAGATTCCATTCCATCTAATAGGTGCTTAAGTGGACTTAAGTGTGATTTAATTGGATATATTTCCAGTCCCTGAAAAAAAACATTACCTTGTCTACTTTGGTAGTGCGCTGTCATCTTAGCCTTAAGATTAAGTCACAAAAATGCATTTAGGAAGAGGAGAACCCCTCTGCTTTCTGTATTAACTATTCTTCAGGAAGTCAAGCAGAGAGGAAAAAGGTGCCTAATTTTAGCACTTAGGTGCCTAATTGGTGGAGTAGGGTATGGCGGTCTGTGTTACAGGAGACTTTCACCATTCTCAGGGGATATATTCTTGTATCCCCTGTGAATGGCAAAATCCTCGAATAAGGCACTGCGTTCATGAACACCATCTGCGTTCATGAGCGCAGTGCCCAACAGCGGCTGGTGGGGGCATGGCTGCTCTGGCGATGGCAGCAGCCCGGTGGTGGTGGCAGGAGCCTGGCGGCAGCAAGCACAAGGATACCAAGGAGCTTCTTTAAGTGTATTTAAGATGCAGGTTCAGCATTTGTGAATATTTAAAACCACAAATGTTGAACCCATGAATAGCAAAAGTTTCCTGTATATTTGCTGTTTCCAGCTCAGTAAAAATACACAGAAAAATATGTGTAAATTTTCAAATCTTGTCCATTCCCATAGAATAGGACTAGGGGCTGTGTCCTATATTAATTCCCATAGAATGGGACCAGTGCCCTTCACCACTCCACCACAAGGGCATCCCCCCACCCCCCGCTGCACTGGGCTTCTCCAGTGTCCCAGCCCCTACCTCCAACTCGATGGTCAAAGCTCCCTCACTGTAACATGACATGCATGTCCCAGGCTGCTGACTTCCCCAGCCCTTTGAGCTGTGCCATCCCATCCCCTGGGTTGGGGCAGTAAGCAGCAGCTGAACAAGGTAGCAGGATCCAATAGCATTCAACTGATGCTGTTAAAGAGGCAACAGGGGAGCAGCAGCTGGGTAAGAGACGATGGGCTGCAAATTAATACCTTGTGGACCACATATGACCCATGGAACATAAGTTGGACAGGTCTGTCATAGAACAATGGATTTTATCTAAACTATATGTAACTCCTTTCTATTAATATGCTAGTATAATCACCCATAGTAATGCAGGTTTAGGGAATGAATTGTTTAATGTATATAACGGTAATTTTGGTTATGTTGGCAAAATGTTGGCAGGAGCTGATCAACTATTTGGAAACAGAAGATGTTCTCCTGTGTAAAGGAAAAATGCAGGATATTAGCTACACATATTAGTGGCAGTAGGGAAACAGGATAATTAAAAGATAACTAGAAGGATAATTAAAAGATAACAAAGGCTAACCTTATGTGCTTTAGGCTAAGTACAATAATTAAACTTGGTACATGCTTAACAATAAATTATTTCCAATATATTCTCCTACACTTGCTTGCTCTTATGAAATCACAATTCTTGTAGGCAGGAAATAATTGGACCAAAGTGAAACATTCATGTTAAACTGACTCTGTCACCGGAGTAGTTAGTTCTGCCATGAAGACTACATTTTTTAAATCAGGCAGGAAGAAGAAAACAACTTAATTATCTGATGGTATTTCTGAGTCTTATAAATAAATATAAAGTATTTTTTTCTGTAGTTCTCTGTGAAAATTTTGAAAAATGCCAGTATGATATCTCACACAAGGTGCATCCCCATGAGTGCACACATGCATTTCCCCTGGAAAAACCCCATTCACACGCACACTGGCATGTGGCAGATTGCCCCAGGTAGGGTAGTGAAGGCTGGGGACAGCACTTGGGCTGGCCCTAGCAGCCTTACCTAGTGTCCTGGTAAGGCAGAGATGTCAGCACATAGAGCCTGGCATGGCTCTGGCTGGCCAGGCTCTAGTTTCAGGTGGCATGCACTGCTGCCACAATTTTTCTCTGTGCTTTTTTTAGATATCAGGATTTTCTGGTATCTGATTTTGCCACCATATTGTAAACATCCAGTGCAATGAAGCGATTCAGTTGTGCCATGTGTGTTTTGAGGCACCACAAAGCGGACATTCCCACTCATGGGGATGTGGCCAGAAATGGCAAAAAGAAAGGTTGAACAAACTGGTCCCCAGCACCATTGTAGCTTGACATCATCCTGTGGATCATTGATTCTTTGGGTTTATTGGGGGTTCTTGACTTCCCCAGGAAACATTTTGAGATTGAACAAACTGTAAAATTTCACATCAGGATTAAAAAAAGGCATCTTTCCCTTTTGCCAAGGATAAAACAGACAACCTTACCCCAGAATCTGAATCTACTGTATTCAGGTCATGGAGTTGGACGTATATCCTTCTCATCCCTGATAAGTATCCAAACCATGAGGTTGTTGTTTGTGTCTCTCTCTGCCTTTTCAACTGTGAATTCCATCACCATTTTGTTAAAAAGTCCAGACCTACTCTACTAACCCTGAGGGTGAAGAATAAAGCATAGGGCAGGCAAGCGTACCCTGTAGAGCTTTGGAATCTGGCCCACAGGACTCCCCATGAGTTGGGAAATTTGGTGGCAGGAAATTAGTGGCTGTTGGGACTCCCAATCTTCCCCACTGCTAAGCTGGCAAGCCCTGCAGGGTATGGTGGAGCTGGGCCATGATCCTGCAGGGCCAAATCAGACCCAGGCAACAGTATCAGCCCTCCAAGTCAGCAAGCTGGGGCCAGGCTGCACCCGTTTCTCCCTGTGGGACCAGGACAAGGTCCCTTCTTCCCTCCCCCCAGCTAGGTTGGAACTGGGCCATTCCCTGGCCCCCTGCATGACTGTTTTGGGGCTGGCCCACCACGCTTCCCCTCCTTCCTATGGGGCTGGGCCATACCCTCTTCCCTAATCCTGGCTAGTTTGGGGCCAGGCCATGACCCCTTCTACCTACAGGTCCAGGCCACACCCAACAACAGAGGGGACTCAATCAGGGCTATGTCACAGCCCCTCCCCACTGCAGGGCCAGGTTGGAGTTGGTCAAAGCCCCCTTTTACCATACAATTGTTTCAGGGATAGGCTGGTTCCCTTCCCCCTCTGCACAACCACATGGGGCACCACAGGATCCAGCTTGTGGAATGATCAGAAATTTCTCATCCAGATCACTTGCCAAAAATATTAAGCATTACTGGTCTAAATAGATTTGAAGTTATTCAGGTCTACGAATACTATTTAATTGGATGTTTTCATTTTGTTTTGCTGTTTTCTTTTAGACAGAGCCTTACACACAATCTTTATTTAGTTTTCTAAGCACTATTGGGACACAAATAATGAAATAGTAAATGGTAGCCTATGTCAATTCATTCTCTAGAGTCCTTGGTAGAAAAGCCAAGAAAGTGCTAATTAGTGTCAACCATTAGTACCAGCTGAGACTTGAATTGAGGCCAATAAATTCTTTTTACATAGGCCTTCAACTAATAGTACTTTTTAATGACTATGTAGTTAGAAAATGTTTAACACTGTAACCTTCCCTTATATAAATGAAAAGTCCAACCATGAATAGAAGAAAATCTTTAAAATACTGGTATTTGTTTTCTTCTTTTAAACTAACTACAAAAAAAACCCAACAAAGGAGTTACCACAGTGAGTGGGGTTGCTTGGAAGTTTCCCAGAAGAGGGAGCCAGGGGAACTTGCAAGTCTTTATCTTTTCTATCCATAAAAGAAATCTATAAGAAATATCTAATGGGATAGTGGGTTGGGGGTTGAGCTGCCTTGCTCCCATGGCATGGATTGGTTATGCTATATTTTTGCCCTTCTCTCCCTAAAGGCAGTGGTGGCTTGGCCTCTGCCAAGTGCAGACTAGTGAACATATTGGAAGATAAGCTCAAGAGCTGGAGACAACTACTAACCCTGACCACATTAAACAAAAGGAAAGCTTTCTTGGTAGTCAAAATGAACTGTTACAAAAGACATGGCTTTCTGAAGAATCAAAGAATATGATCCAGAACAGGTTAAATTACCAGGAGGACAACTGCAGCATAAAACCTCCCAAAGTAAAACAACCAGAGTGTTGGAGTCCCGGAGAAGCAAGCAATTGATTTCAGTCTTTCTGCACATAACTACAGGTGAGAGCATCTCAGAGGAAACAATACATGAGGGACATACCCTACAGACCAGAGCACAGGAATCACATGGTCATAAAGATAGTGATTTCATGACCACCACCCTAAAACAAGAAGAAGAAAAAATGGTGGTGGTTGGGACTTCCTGTAGGAGACAGAGGAACACATTTGTGCTCTGGCATCTTGTAAGGTACAGTGCATCCTAGGAATGCAAATTCAGGACATGAGGAAGTGACTGCAGGAATAAATCCCTCTCTCAGACCACTGCCCTTTATAAATTGTGCACATGGGCACCAGTGATACGACCAGGAATTATTCTGAGCAGTTCAAAGGGGACAGTGGGTCTTTGAACAGGAGGATAAATAAATTTGGAGCTCAGGTGGATTTCTTATCAATTCTTCCCTTTGGAGGCAAAGTCCTTGTAGACATAGCTCAAAGACATTGTCAAGAGAAGGGCTATGGATTCTTGGACAAGTTCATGTTCTGGAAAAGAAGATTGCTCTCCAGAGATGAGATTTATCTGACACAGGTTGAAAAAAAGCATCTTTGGGCATTTTCTGGCTAGTCTAGTGAGTGCTTTAAACCAGGTATTATGAGAGGTGGCAAAGAAAAGGCACTGACTGTAGTGCAATTAAAATCAATGGAAGATGATGGGAAAAGAGGCTTATTTCTGGGGAAGTAGTTAAATAAAACAAAAGAGTAATAAAAGATGCAGGAGAATAAACCTGAGAACAGACAGAAATGTATCTTTGATGCTTATATATATATTCAAAAGGTATTGGGAACAAGATGAATAGGAAGCATATTATGTAAAGAGAATTATGACTTAATTTGCATTACAAAAACATTATGGGATAAACTGGAAAGGATCCATAGGCTAGATACAAAAATGATAAAGGGGTTAGAATGTAAGCTGTACAAGGAAAGGTTGGAAGAACTAGGAGAAAAAAAAACAAGGAAAGAGTGAACATGGAAGGAGTTTTCAAATATTTGAAAGAGCTCCATAAAGAATAAAGAAAATAATTGTTCTCTCTTGCTGGGTTTCAACAGATTTAAAATAGCACAAAGTAGTTTTAGATTAAATTTCATTAAAAATTCTCTGCTATTAGAACAGTATAAATGCAGCTAACTGCCTAGGGAAATTCAAGAAACTTCTTTATTGGAAGAGAAGCTGATTTAGGAGTATAAGAACACATGAGTTACCATTTCATAGGTTGATCTTGCCTAGTATCCTGTCACACATTCTGCATTTGTGCAGAGGGAAAAATTAGGAGACCTGTCCCAGCTGCCTGCGGAGGGTTCAGGATTGAGAGTATGGTTGGATGTAGAAAGGTAAGAAAGGTTTATTGACTTAACAAAAACACAACTACACATAGTAACAAGACAAACAATGACAGACAAAAATAATTCAGGTTGGCAACTTATCGGCAGTCCCCTCTGCTGCCTGATCTACGACAAGTTTCTCTTTCCACAAAGCTCAGTGAAGTCAGGTGTCCCCAATCAGCTCTGTCTGAGAGGTACCGGGAAGGACCCTGGTATTCAGTCCTTGGGCTCCTCAAGATCCACGGGCCCACTAATCCAGGTCAACAGCTAATTAATCTTTTTCACTAAGCTGTATCTTCCTTCTGAATGATTTCTGGATGTTTCAGCCAATTTATAACTTTTGAACTGTGCTGATAACTTACAACCATTCAGATTCTTTTTACTTCAACTGTCCTTAGACTAACCAATAGCAGTACAAGCCTTGCATTATTTTGATAAAGTTAATTTTAACCATGCCACAGGGCCTTACTACTTCAAGGCTTTGCTAAATATACTAGGCCTTACTTTAAACAAGACCTTACTACATCTTAAACTTAATTAGGCTCTTAGCAACAACATATAGCTTAGTATTTAAACAAATGACAGAACAACACTTGATCTAATCTTCATAGAGCCTTCAGCAAGCACCTTCAGAGACCCTTTAGGTTCCTTGAGGTTCCAGGAGACTATCAGCAAGATTTTGCAGTGCTGGGAGTCCCATGTGTTGGCATGGGGTGAGCCTGCCAGGCTTGATAGGCTTGATAGTGCATGACGCCCCATGCCTCCCAGTCCATATACAAATTTGGGCCAGGCCAGGCTGGTTCTGTGCCTCCACATGAGTCTCTCCGCTGGAGTTCTGGAAGCCCCATGTGAAGGCACAGAGCCAAGCCAGCCCAGTGGTGTGTGGTTCCCACCTGCAGTGAAGCCAGCCTGGTCTGTTCCAAAGGTGCACACTGGCACACTGGACTGGGTCAGCTCTATACCACCATGTGCATGTCCCAACTCAGCTAGAGTTCCTGTAGCTGAGAGTAATGAGCAGTCCAGGGGCCCACTGCCTGTTGTTGCTTCTGCTGCAAATGGCAGGGGCTGTGTGCCATGGGGGGGGTCATGTAATAGGAGGCCCACACCCAATCAGAAACCACACACCACCTCTTACACCCCCACATAACCCTTCACACTCACTCCCACTCCCTCCATAGTTCTTACTACAAACCCTACAACCTCGCCACAAACCCCACACTCAGCTTCCAACCTTTTCACAAACCCCACACATGCCCACAAAACATATACATTAACACACACACCCCCACACCCTCAACAACCCTCCCCCCAACTCCCACACATAATATAAAAGTAAATATTTATTTTGAGCTATTATGCAATCACCTCTATATACACTATGCAAATACATATAAATCAGGACAAAAATATTTTTTGAAATAAAATTAAAATATGTTATAGTAGATGTTTTATGTATAGTATATCATTTGGGAGTTTTTTCTGGATCCAAGATGGCAGACCTCACTCGCAAAAGGAGTACTTCCAGGGGCAAAGGGAGGGACTTGCAGTAGCAAAGATCAGTGGTTGGGGGTGAAATTTCTGGTCCCAAGATGGTGATCATGGGGCAGGGTACCTGTTAAGGGGTGGGGCTAACCTTGAGGTCCTTGGAAGCTCACCAAAGTCATTAGGTGGTCCTCTAGCCAAAATAATTGCCCAAACCTGCCTTACCCTGTCATGGAAAAGATGATTGGACTTTTTAAGGGAAGAGTTTTTGTGAACCAGACAAAAGCATCCAAGAAAGCTGTAGTTAATAAACAGCCCTGAGGGCAGGCCAGCTGTAAGGCCTGATGCAGAAATACTGCTGCCCTACAGAGGAATGCAACCCCAGGTAAGGGGAAGTCTTGCTGCAAGACAGAAAACTATTGTTATTATTTGCTATATCTGGAGCAGGTTAAGTTTATGTTATAGCCAGTGTACTTCTTCCCTTTGAGGTTTGGATTGGTGGTTTGTGACTGTCACGGGAAAGAGGAAGTCCCAACAGTGCCTGATGACTTGAGAATGTCTTGAAACCTGCCAGGACCTGGGAACGTATGATACAAAACAAGCATAGCCAGAGAACTGGAGCTTGCCAAAAGCAGCTGACCCCAACAAGGACAACAGCTAGACAGGGCTAGGGGCCCTGTACCCCAAGAAGCACAGAGACCAGGGCCAGGAGTCCAGAGGAACAGATACAGGGGCTGGAGGCTGAGAGAGACTTAATGCTAAGGGCTGAGGCCGAGAGAGCCAGACCTGAATCAGTGGGCCAGGGCTGGAGGTATGTAGCCAGAGAAAAGGGCTGGAAGCCAAAAAAACTGAGACCCTGACAAAGGCGTGATTGTGCACTGACATCTGTGAGGAATGGGTGTAGTGTAAGGGGCAATTGGAATGATGTAATAAGCCCTTAAGGTCCTGAGTAATGAGATCTAAGCTGAGAAGTGGATGAGATACCACTTAGGGAACCCAAGGCCAGACTCCCTTTTATAAGTACTTATTTCCATCAAGGCATGGCAGATGAGGAGAAGTGGAGCATGCTTATGGGACCAAGGTCATAACAGGAGCAGGGTGACCACCAGGGGCCATGATAGCCACCCCTGGGGGCCTTTCCTGTTACAGTTCCTAACCTGCATTGATATCAATGAAACTTAGATTCCTAATATCTTTTGAGGATCTGGGTCTCAGTGGCTGCGTCTACATGGAATGTTTACTGCAGTTGCCTAATTAGCTCCACGTAAATGTCTTGGCATCTAAAGATATGGTCCTATTCGAACAGAAGAAACTAATAAACTCCACAGCAGGTTAGAACTTGTAAGTACAAGTACTGTTATGCTGTGGGGTTTTTGCAGATGCTGAGCCAGCTAGCTGGATCATGAAGGTGCTTCAGTGCAGGGACTGCCTGCAAGCCAACCCCACATTGGAGCCAGCCCCTCTCCAGCATGTTGATCCAGGTCAGAGCAGCCCCATGCTGGCAGGCTGACCCCACTGGGCCCCTTGTCAGCTTGGGCTCAAGGTGCTGTTGTCCAAGCTGGTCCAAGCTCCAAGCTGGCTGAATGTGCTGTGGGCATAATATGCACTGGAATTTATTGCTGTGCATTAATATGCACATATAGATGCACCAAGTGACTCGTTGTCTTACAGACTTTCGTTGGGGTATAGTTATATTTGAGACTAGAGCTTTGGATTCTATGGTACTAAGGTGCTTCTGAAAACTTCTTCCCTGTTTATTTTACAAAACTGGATATCATTCATGCCCTTCATGCTACTGTTTCCTTAATTTGAAGCAAATGGAAAGTATTACATGGAGAGAATGGCTCTTGTGATAGGATATAAATTGTGTGTATGTGTCTGTTTGAGTGTTTTACTACTCATTTTGCTACTTGTTTTATCACTGCTTGGAACCCCAAGTAGAATATTCTCCTCCAATTTATCTTGAGAATCTGCACACTGTACATTAGCAAGTCTAACCCACTTTAGCAAAAACAGGAGCTTAATGCATACCATTCACATCGTAGTTCCAAGGTTCAGACTAACAGAGAATATGTTCAGCAGTGTTGTCAACTAGTGCTATTTTGGGTATCAGGCTCTCCATCTTTCTGCAAGCAAAATAAGACTTCTGCCACAACCCAGCATCCAAGAGAAGGCATGTTCAGAGCAGTTGTTATTGCCCCTTTAACAGCTAGTGAAGTACAGGGTGCTGCAGTGGATCCACACAGTTTGAGCAGGAGATGCATGGAGCCTCTGAGGCTGTGTAGATGTACATACACTCTGTCACCTCCCCTGTGGTGATGCTTGCTGCTAGCAGAAACCTTGTACAGTAGACAAACTATAAATGAGATAATGATTTATTCAACGTTTTTGTCTAACTGTTCACCATGCCTGTTCTCCACTTCAGGGAGAAGAAAGAAACAACAAAAAGAGAAGGAAGAAAAAAATATGATTTTTGGTTCACCTCCCAGTTTACAAAAATTGACTCATTAATGTTTAAAGGAGCCCTGATAATGTTTAGGAGCAGGTTCATTAGAGTTTTAAATAATATATCTTGGTATCTAGTTAGAGCTATTTCTCATTTTTAGATGAGATGCAGATTCAGTTTTCTCCATTGTAAGTGCCAAGGCTGAAAGCTCTGGATAAATTCACCAAAGAAGATCATCCACAATCCTGCAACTATTATTTGTGAAACTATTCGGTTACCTGAAAGAACCTTGAGCTAGATTTTATCCACCTCTTAGGCACCTATATGTAATTGTAGTCCACCTGTTAAAGTCCCGAAAAGCCATTGATCTACTTCTGCAACATATCATCATCTTACTCTTAAGACTGAGTAACAAAAAACAACATGGAGGAGGAGGACCCAACTTTTCCTTAATTATTTTTTGGTGACTCAAGCAGAGTGGAAGAGAATTACACTGAGGTACATAAGTATACTTCTGCATCTAACAGCTGGTACTTTATTCTTACTTCTTTATTTATTTGGTCATAGACATAATGGTGTGATTATGAGGAAGTGCAGCAAAGCCTTCACTAGCCCATATTGGAAGAAGCACATGAGAGCTCTTGTTGAATTCTTTCTACAATCTAACTGAAGAGTTATTTCCAGGTTACTGATGGAGCCCATTGTTTCTGGATAGGGCTAAATCAATCCTACAAGAGTTAGGAATTTATTTATTTTCCTTTTCAAATGAAAAATTGTGCCAAGTGTCAGGTGCTTAAAACAAATCACACTCAGATACTCCCAGACCATCCTAGAAATACTTGTTCCGGCAACATAAATTGAATGCTTTCCTGCACTATCAATATATTTAGTATCTTTTCCAGGAACAAAATACAATCCATTCCACTGAAGTAGTTTTTCTATAAAGTGTCTTCATCCTTTTTGAGATCATTCTTGAACAAATGGAAAAGAGCAGTAAGAACAAATAGATTCTCTAACGTCTGTCTGGAAGAACATGCATCCAGTATGCACAAGACTAAAAAGGGACACCTATGTGTGAGTCCCTTTTTAGTACATATGGGTGCCTATACTTGAGGTGGGAGGTTGCTCTGATGCACTGTAATTTCAGCACTTTGGAGCAGATTCAATTAATCTGTAAATACCACACTCCAGCCAGCCTCCGCATCTTATGTATCAGCATCCCTACACTTCAAAATGGCAGTGGGGCTGCTTTAACTAAAGCTTTTTCAACGAGTTTTAGATAAAGCACCCCCATTGCCATTTTGAAGCATGGGGGAGCTGATACACTCTGGGTGGTTTAATTAGAGTGGCTTTCTGAAAGCCACTCTAATTAAAGCATCCCCAACACTCTCCAACAAACAGGGTGCATATTGTATTTGGGGGTAAGTTATATGCAAGAAAGTATGATATTTAGCTGTTTCTGGATACATACTGAGACTGGGGCTAAATTATACAACAATGTCAGTAGAAATATACTCTTTTCATGTATGTGAAATACATCATTACTATCCCAGCAGTTGACTTCATTGCCTATATTTCCCCTAGCAAATGCAAAAACATTGGCCTGCCATATTGCACAAATGCATTCCTAGCTTGGCAACAGAGAAAAATAAAACATAAATGATGACTAGTCTCATATTGTTTGCTACCTCAGTTTAGTCTGAATGTCCCAACTTACATTGCTTTAGGACAATCATACAAATAGCAGATGCCATTATGACCGCTATTCCCTGGGGATTTCCATGAAAATATAAGGTTAGTAATTTACCATTGCTGTTATAATTGGTTAACAATGGCATGAATGATGCAGGCAAATTGGGAGAACCTAGAAGAGTATACTGTTTTGTTTGTTTTTTCAGCTCTGAATCTGTGAAGTCCATACTACTCCTCAGTTTATCTGGCTTTTTGTAGTTAGAGGCAATTAGTCATGTTATTCTGAGATCAGGCAGAAGTGAGGGTAGAGATGTACTTTGTAAACTAACTAAATCAGAGATGCATAAGCTATTAAAAGCTTATCAGATGCTTGCTTCGTCAGATGCTGTGAAAGGGCATATTACACAATGAGAGTGATTTACATGAAAAAGACATGGAAGAGAGGGCGCAAGGGAAGAGGGAATGAGAGGGGTGGAGGAGAGGCAGTACTGGGGGAGTAATAAACCCATAGAGTGTCACAAAAGCTAATCCATGTAATAGGATAAGAATCCTTGGATGATTTTTTCCCCACAACTTTATGTTTAGTTGGTTTTTAAATTTCTGTTGTTTAACAACAGGTACTCCGAGATCAGGGAGAGAATGTCCACAGATGTTAAAGTGTTCTGCCCCAGGACTTCGTAGCTTCCTGTAAATGATGTCAGATCAGTGTTTGTTCATTCTTACAAGTAGGGAATTGCCTATTTGTCCAATGTAGACAGCAGAGGGGCTCTGTAAGCAGGTAATAGCATATAAATTGGTATAAATTGAGCAATAAGGTCTCTAGATGTTGTTTTCATAAGCAACCCATTGATGCAAATGGCAACAGTGTGTTTCAGGTAGAGGAAGTCTACCTATGTCAGAAAAGTCATGTTGCCATTCTGGCAATGAGCACTTGTAGCTGCCATATTGGAAGACAAGATGGCTTCTGTGAATTTAGGTTTTGAACACAATTTGAATGAAACCAACACTGCATGAGCCGAGAAGATCAACTGTAACATGTACATTGTGGAAGCCATATTGGATTCCAAAATGTTTGACACATTAACAGGTATGTATCAATTCAATGTAATTAGAAAAAAAGAGTAAACAATACTCTAATACTAAAACCTCACAAAATCTGGCACTACAAATTTCACACCAGGCCTACTAAAAACAACTCAGAATGAATAGGATAATGCATTTTTTTAAAATTTCAGAGTGTGAATAAGACAGATATTAATAATCCATAACTCAATGGCAATGAAATACACAGACATATGTTTGGCTTGAGGCATTCTGTCTTGCACTTGTAACTTGTTATCCTAAGGTAGTCTGCTGGTAATGGTTCAAGTGTGTTTATGATAGAAACATAGCCATCACTTTCAGCTTGCCAACCACGCTGGTCAGGTGATGGCAATGGTGGATTAGGTTCAAGTATACTACACCAATAGCATTTGCAGTAAGACGTTTATGGAATGTTCACAATTTCTTTTCCTTTGTCATGTGCATTCAGAATATCTATTTCTGGTACCTCTCATGTAGAAATACAATAACAGCTCATAGTTGGAAGACTTAGACAGGAGGAAACTTTTTAACTGCTCTTGTAGCAACTTGAAATTGTTGTAATCTGGTTTCAGTTTTATTCTTTGTCTTTTATTATGATTGAAAGAGGTTGTAATTTTCCCAAATGTTTGATTTACCATCTTGGTTGAATGACCTCTTTCTTTGTAGTTCAGCTCCCATTGTTGTCTAGCTGATTCACTGTGTATTATGTTTACTATCCCACCAGCAATGCTTGACTCACTCTCTTCTTCTTAGAACATTTCTGGCAGAATATGCACATCCTCTAGTGAACTGTTGAAATAGATGATCTGCTTGATGTCCTAGCATGTTCTTCACTTCGTGTTGCTGGTAGTGTTTCCCTTTCATCTTCTACCTTGTGCAACTTAATCTCTCAACATGTCCTTTGTGTGTAAAAGAACTGTAGCAAGAATGGCATCAATTGTGGCTTTTGGAGTGTTGCAGTGAAATATCAACACAACATAATAGTCTGTCAAGAATACTGACATAATAAGTGTCAAGTTCAGCAACTTGGCCTAAGTTGAATGAATGCCTTGTTCATTCATGCAATTCCAGCAGGTGTATTTTGGTTAATCATTGACTGTGAATGTACTTTGAGGCACATGATGCATCTTGGAAATTTCTAGTCTCACCTCCCATGCTTCTGTGGACTCAGTGATACTATCAGCCCCATTGTAATGTTTGCTTAAGGGCAAGGAGTCTAAGTCTCTCGTCAACAATCTCCATCAGAGATTTTCATGTCGAGGTAATCTGAAACAGAACAGAGTTGATGCAGCAATTTTGCAAACCTATTCGGTATCTAATAATAAACAAAACTGTAAACTCATGGCAGCCATCTTGGAATCCAATATATCTATTACAACAAAAAAGTTATGATTGATCTCAAATAAACATTTCTGGGTCAGATGAAACATTTCATCCAACCAGAAAGAAAATTAGTTTTGCTTTGCATTTTAGCAGTAAAACCAAACCAGTTAAAAAAAACACCCTGCCCCCCCCCCCCCCCCCCCCCCCAAAACCAGCCACTCAAGATCTGTTTCATTTGGAGTTTTATTTTAGCCAGTGAACCAACAAAAAACCCCCCCACAAATGTTCACAAAGTTCTTATCTTGAGTTCAAACTTGCATGTGACTTAGCTCTCAGCATAGGTGTTATGTGATGACTCTATATGATGGAACCAGGACTTCTAGTGAATACAAAGGAAAGTTAAGAATTTCAGTCACAGAAAAAAAGTTAAGAACTGGAGGGTTGTGTGAACTTTTCTACACAGAAGACTGTCTCCAGATATCAGGAAGTGGGTCTGGGGATTGAAAGCCTGTATGAAGCAGGAGCTTGCTCAGGAGATTGAAACACTTGTCTTCAGAATTCTATTTATATGGGGGGGAGGGGAGGGGAGGTTGCTGGAAGAAAATCTCATCAAGGTGAAGCTTGGCTGGCCATGAAAAAGAGACAAACTGACGCAGCATCAAGGCATGAAACCAAATTGGGCATAGATGTCTGCTTCCGCCACAGAGGGGCAATAGTTATGGTGACCATAGCTCCTGGTTTGCCTGAGACAGCTTTGGATTTCATCCCAATGTTCCAGCCAGTTGGCTAAAATTGATGCAAAAGCCCCAGATTGGTGGCATCACCCTGACTGCACATGTCCAGCCTGACCCCTCATGAATAGCAGCTGAAGGGGTGGACTGAGCTGAGCACCAGTCCTCCTATGAGGGGTGAGGATCAGCCAGCGTGGGGTGGGCCATTGGAGGGGGCCAGGGGAAGGGCTTGGACACCCATGCAGGGTGAGCTGGGATCCCTGCCACTGCTGGCAGTCTCATTCCTAGCTGTCATGGTACTGCCAAGGCCTGGGCTGCTCATCACAACCCCAAGTGGCTGCTAGCTGTGGGGTGGAGATGCCTTGTAGCTGTGCAGTGTGGGCTGATGAAGCCCACGGGGACTCCTCAGAAGTGCCACTCCCAGGAAGTTTGAGCATCTGCATACAGGGGATGGAGCCTGGCCACACATCTGTGTGTTGTCCTGCCCCACCCCGCTCCACTCCGTTCCACTCTGCCAATAGGATTCCTGGGAGCTGTGAGGTTGTGGGGGTATACGTGCATGTGTTTGTGTGCATACAGGGTCCTTATGTGTGTGTGTGTGCATGTGTGTGTGTGTACTTGGCACTCTCCCTTTATGGATTTCCTTACCCTGTCCCAGATTTCCTTCAAAACATTATAGTCACCTTACTTATGGTGTATGTAGGGTTAGAGGATCAATCCATTCCAAAAAAGTACTTTAACAGAAGCATTATCCTTCCTGTTGCAATGGCAGATGTTGACCTCCCTGTGGCCTTCTGAAATTCCTGAAAAATCATCAGTAGGGAGTTGTATAGTTGGAGACTGCAGCAGTGACTGGAGGGTCAATTCTGCTATTAGAAGAAGAACCACTAGTACTTTAAAAACATCCTGAAGAAGGCCTATCACATAAGCTGGGTGGGGGGAGGGAGGTATTCTTGAAGCAGTGGAGTACAAAGGCAAGTGAAAAAAAATGAACCCCTTAGACATTGGCTGAGCATTTTAGAATTTATCTAGCTGTACAAGACTATGGCAGTTTTCACAATTTCCATGGGAAATTTGGATGATGAAATTGGTAAGCTGTAAGAAGGAGAAGGCTACAGAAGGTAAATGCACTTGTAGGTCAGGAGAGAAGTCCAAGAACAGTTGCCAGTATCAGACCTCTCATGCTGAGGAAGTGCCATGACCTTCTTTCAGAATCTGCATGGTCTTACAAGCTTGGTGTCAGATTGCTGAAGCTAAAAACAAAGAGATCCCAGTGGAAAGGACACCAGTTAATGGACGTGACAGCAAGAGAAAAGCTGGAACTCAGTTTGAGGAATCTGAGAATCAGACTGGCCAGTAGCAGTTGATAAAGCAATTAACCAGCTCCACAATTTTGTATGCATTGATGGAATAGTGAATAAGACTTATATAAAGCCATCATCAGTGATCCCTCATGGCTGAGGATGATCACTCCCATGGGTCAAGTAAAGGGTTCTAGATGAGTCCATCGATGGCTAAGAAGGCTGGTTCTAGAGCTGAAGAATCTGGCAGATGCCACAGGTGGTGGTTAAAGGGAGGGTTGAACCACAGATTTCTCAGTCTTCTTTATTTTTCTTCCATTTCTGTCATTTTTCTGCCTCCAAGGTGAGATGGTTTTCTCCAAAGATGCACCTTCTCTGACAAGGTGTCGCCAAGTAGCCGTGTCCCAAGCTAGTTTTTTTTTTACTAATTTTGATGTTGTGACAGGAGTCCTACTCTCGGAGCGTCTCTGGAAGTGTGGCTCCGCCCTCCTGCAATGGGCCAACCGCCTGCTTACTTGCCTGCCACACCTTCATCTTATTTTGATTAACAGATGATTGTAATCAGCGGGAGGCTGCCTATTTCTACGCTCCCCAATGACAGGGGGCACTGCCTGAGGCTTCTTTTTCCTTCCCTACACCACAGCCCAAGCCTCGCAGATGGTGCTGGTGTGATCTGACTTGGGCCCTGTTATGTCATTCTACAAGCCCGTCTGTTTGGTGGTGGTATACTGCTGTTCTCAGGTGTTTAATTCCTACGGCCTTGTTCACTCCCTCAAATACCTGCAATGTGAAATTTGTTCCCTGATCTGTTAACATTTCTTTAGGGAGTCCAACACGGGAAAATACCTTCACCAGCTCATTTGCCACTTTTGGGGCAGTTACGGTTCGCATCGGCAGTGCTTCCGGATATCTTGTAGCATTATCAGTAGCACTAATATATACGGGTTCCCAGTGCTACTTCAGGGAAGCAGCCCCATGATGTCCAGTGCCACTTGCTCAAAGGAAACTCCCACCAAAGGTATTGGAACTAAAGAAGCCTTTGGGGGTGGTCTTGGATTCACTTTTTGGCACACTGGACATGAAGTGCAATACTTCGCCACTTCCTGCAACAGTCCTGGCCAAAAAAACCTTGCCCGAATACGGGCTTCAGTCTTATCCCTGACCAAATGCCCCCCATAGGAAGCTCATGATCCACCTTCAATAAAGCTCGTTGATAGCGCTGAGGCACCAGCAACTGTGCAACCTCCTCTCCTTCTAGCTTCCCCAACTCCACTCAATACAGGAGGTCATTCCTGATCTCAAATCTCGGCATGGTGTTCATCAGCACCAGCCATAAGATCTCTCCATTTCTTTGGGCCAGATGTTCTCTTAATGGTGGCTGAAAATCAGGCTCCCGACTTTGCTCCAGCTGGAAATGCTCATCTTCTCATAGGTGTGAGATGTCCACCTCTTGTTCACCCCTTTCGTCAGGAAGGCATGCTTCGGTTGTGCCTGTGAATACTTCTGCCTTCTCTCCTAGCCTCACACTGGTTATCTCCTCCAGCAATTCAGGCCAGTCGCAGCCTAACACCACTGGATAAGGCAAATGTTCAGCAACTCTGACCAGCATCTGTTGGGTCTTCTTGCCCATTTGCAGGGTGGCCCTCACCCTGTCAATCTCAAGGAGGTGTCCACACCAACATTGCACTGTCACCCGATCGGCTACCCCCTTTTCTTTTGTTGGTACCACATCCTCCCATACCATAGTCTGTAGTGAGCCAGAATCTAACATAGCTTGTACCTTCCTCCCATCGACTATCATCTCCACCGTTAGTGCAGGAAGTTCACTTCTTGCCTTAGTGTCGACTTAGGTCTCATAGCCACACATCCCTACCCAAATCATTGGTTGCGGGTGGGTGCCCCTATTCATGTTGGCTGCCGGTGCTCTTCGTCCTATGTTATGGTTCCATAGGCTTAGTGTTGTCTGGTAGGGCTGACCCTTGACTTGCCGTTGTGGCTCAGTGTCTGGCATTGGTATCCATTCCCGTTGCACTCTCCGGATGGACCCAAGGGCTCGTCTCTTCTCATGGACCAACCAGCCTTTTAGGGCGCAGAGGGCCACATGAAAGTTTCCCGGCCAATGCACCATTGTGACAGGGGTCGTACTCTTGGAGCCTCTCTGGAAGCGTGACTCCATCCTCCTGCAATGGGCCAACTGCCTGCTTACTCATCTGCCATGCCTTGATCTTATTTTGATTAATAGATGATTGTAATCAGCGGGAGGCTGTCCATTTCTATGTGCCCAGATGACGGGGCGCTGCCTGCGGCTCCTTGTTCCTCCCTACACCACAACCCAAGCCTCGCAGATGGTGTTGGTGTGATCTGACTTGGGCCCTGTTGTGTCTCGGCCCTCCTTTTGCTCTCGGGGCTCCTCACCACCCCTCCTCACTCCCAGGAATCCTCGCTGCCCCTCCACACCCTTGGGGCTGGGCCAATGCACCCCGCAAAATACTGCACCTTCTCCAGTGCCAGGAACCCCCACGCTACTGGGGAGTCCCTACGAAGTCTCCCCCAACCCCTAATAGCCTCACCTGGTCCTCCTTGGTATGTTCAATGACAGCACAATCATTAGTATACTGCAGTTTCACAATTATGGCCAGTGTAACTTTGGTTTTGGCATGCAGATGAGAAGGATTGAAAAAGTTCCTATTCATCGGTGTACTGAAATTCCACAATCAATGGTAATGTAACTGGTTTTGGTACAGAGGCGGAAAAGATTGAAAAAGTTCCTAACCATCCTGTTGTTGTTGCTGATGCCATGTAGCAGATGGTCACAAATGAGCATTTTGATGACTGCAAGAAATATGGAAAACAGAACTGGTGCAATCACACAGCTCTGCTTGATGCCAGTTCAAATGTAGAAAGGCTCCTTAGTGGATCCATTGCATAGGATGGAGGTAGTCATCTGGTCATGAAGGAGTCTTAAGACAGTGATAAATTTCCCTGGACAGCCAAACTTTGATGAGATCTTCCATAGAGCCTCACAATTTAGAGTCAAAGGCTTTGGTCAAATTGATAAAGTCCATATACCCGGGGTTTCTTAACATTTTTCCTGGAACTGCCAGGCCACAAAGTCATGTCCATGATGCCTCTCAATGGTGTAAAGCTATTGAGGAAGGACTTCCTCAGCAAGAGGGAGCAGTTGATTTCGGATAATTCATGCAAGGATCTTCCAGTGATGGAGAGGAAGGTAATACCTTAATAGTTTCTGGTTAAACTTATCTCCCTTTTTTAAAAATGGTGGCAATATTGGCATTCCTTAGGTCAGTGGGAATTTCCTCATTGTTCTAGATTTGAAGAAACAGTGTGTGGACTTTGTTGCTTATAGTTTCCCACCAACTTTGAAGATCTCATTTTTTTAGGGATTGGTGGACTGGCAAAGTGTTTCCCTTACTGGATGCTGCAGGGTGGATTCAGTAGCTTTAGTGCCTAGATGAAGCACTTCCCAAAAGACTTGGCACATACTGTGAAGAAGGAACTGATCCATGTAAAGACAGAGGAAGAAGAGGAAGCAACACCTGATTATGAAGAAGGAGACAGCTAAGCTCAGTACTGAGATAGAATTGAAGTGTGATATGTTGGAGTCAGAGAAGGAGAGGTCCATTGCCAAGAATTGGGACTAGGCTGCTTGTAGACAACACTTTTTAGTGGGTTTAAAGTGGGTTAAATGCCTTTTGCACCATTTTAATGTCATTGCTGTTACACTTTAATTCTAGCCACTGTAGCACAATCAGCGGCATAATGCACTTTAAATGACTTTGGGATGCAGGAAATGACTTCGGGACACTGCAAAGTAAAACACCTCTGAGGAGTTTTAATTTCCTACTCTACACCTCAGAGGGGAAGCATCAGGCTCTGTGTGGCTCAGGGGCTTTACAGGCAGACTGCGCAGGCAGCCTGGCAGTAGGCAGGCTCCACAGAAGAAAAAAAAATAAAAGCGGTGAGCCTGATCTCTTCTTTCTTCTTTTTTCCCCTGGATCCTGCCTGCCTGCCTGAGCTGTGCAGGGGTCGGTGCTTCCCTCCATGGCTACAGTGCCTACTCTGGTACTGCCCGAGCTGGGTGCCTGCAGGTGGGTGCCACCGGGGGGGGTCACTGCTGCTGTAAAGGGAAGCACCAGATCCCCCCCCCACCTCTTCAGCTCAGGGACTGCTCACCAGCAGCTTGCTCTCCCTCCCCTCCCCCCCACGCTGCTGGAGAGGCAGGTAAGGTTTGGGCTCTGACGTGGGTGCGCACAACACGGGGGTTTACTTCACCCTAAATTTAAGTGGTGTTTTAAAAAAACAAGCGGCCAGAGATACGTACACCTCTGCAACCAAACTGGTATAATTTGATGGTGGAAATCCATGGCATTCTTCAACCTGGAAGCAAAACAAAAGGATATAGAACAGTAGTGTTGGCTGAAGAGAGGAACTGTTCTTTCCAGTGTGCAAAAAATTGGTACCGTATAGAGACAGAAGCATGAGGGTGAGAAAGACTTAATCTTTCCAAAACCTAGGAATCAGAAGTGCAGTTGGACCAGATAATAGAGGGGCTCAGTAATAGATGGAGGGAGTGAAACACAACTTGGAGGATAAGGCCAGCAAGCTCACTTGGGTAACAGAATGCTACAGGCAAAGGCTTCTGAGCTGCAGAGAAAGCCGGCACAGAAGGATTTTACCAAAGCACTGGAGAATCTACCAGTTTTAATAGATTGCAAGTGAGTATTCTCCATATATGTACTGTGCACGGCAAGTACTTGGAGAGAAGCTAATTCCTTTCTGAAGATGATGAACTGAGAGGGGAGGATGAACTGAGAACCAAAATACAAACTGTTTAGGTTTGACAGAATAAATGAGGCTCTTGAAATGTATGGAGAATCTCTTTGAACTTTGCCTACCTTTTCAGTCAAAGAGGTGTTTCACATGGTGAACTGCCCCTTGAGAGGAGTCCTGAGTTCGATCTAACCTGTGACTAAGTTACTTCTTAGACTAAAGTTCAAAGGATGGAACCTTGCAGTACAAGCCAGACCTGGTTGGCAACATAAATGAAGGCTAAGAAAAGTCCTTGACTCCTGGTAACAATTTTGGCCTGGGGGACCAGGCAATGAAAGTGCCTTCAGATATAGGACACCCTTGTCTTCCCAAAATGAAAGATGGCTAAAGAAGTGAGAGCCTGAAGAACACACACACACACACACACACACACACGGAAAATTAGACAGCTGCAGACATGCTAAAAGGAAAACCTCAGTGTGTGCCAAGGTAGGGTGAAAGCTTGCACAGAAGATGTGTTTCTTGAACTCTACGTTAATGAATCAGTGTCTAGAAAGAGGAGTTACTGAGAAAATTCCTGTCAGGTAAAGTTTAACTGCTCCATTAAAACCTGAATGTAGACTATGTGATCCTGTTCCAGATACAAATATAGTCTATTGCTGGTTCCCTAAATTGAAATAGCAATATTGACATAAAATTGTAAAGAAGTGGGGAAGAAGGACATCCTGTGAAAACTTACACACTTGAGATTTTCAGCTTGAGTTCTGCTTCAGAAACTTTCAGAAATCTCAGATAGGGTAGGCTTCTGAATCTCTGGAGAATCAGCTAAGAATTTAAGTCTGTTATAGATTGCTTATAACAGCTTTAAATAGACTTACATTAGCTTGACTTGTGAAAAAAAATGTCTGGGATGGATCATAATAGGTGAAATAGTAATTTAGACCTCTCCACATTTTTTAGTTCCAGTTTTTGATTACATTGCAGCTCCTTTGGGCTCATCGAGCAAAACAAAACGGTTGGTTATTTGCTATAATTTTGTCAGCAATGAAGTCCCCTTTCAAGAAAAGAAACTTCCTCTGGTAGCCACAACCTGGAATAAGAAGAGTATTTTGATCTAGTCACTTTTTTCCTTGCAAAAAATGCAGTTTCTAGGTGACTAAAGCTGTTGTAAATCCAAGTTGAAATACAGTGGCCATATCCAAAATGTAAAAACATCCATTTTAGTTCTTATAAAATATTTGATATTTTGTCTAAAATATTATCAACAAATTTTTGATGACTTGCAATTATTATTTTTAGCCAAATGATCAGTTATTTGGGCCACTAGAGATTTACTAGAGCACAAAGTTATGCTAGTACATTAATGCTTAAAAAAATTCCACTCTAACTCCTCTGTACTACCTTTCTTCTTCACCTTTGGTTGGAATTATTCAGTTCTTGAGGAGTATCCATTCTAAAACAAAACCCCTTTTGTTCTGGATTACAGTGAAATCCTTTTGAGGGCAATAAGTTTAAATTGATTCCAAGCTCTCTCAAAAGTTATAAAAGTCACTTGTTCTTTTCAATCTTTTTGTGCTTAAGGAATACAGAAATTGTCAGAGCTGAGTGATGGTATACTGATTTTTTTGGCAATTAACGCTTTCCTTATAATGATTTTCTACCCAGCTAGTGCCCATTAAAACATCAATGTTATCATTATTTAGATATTTCTTACAATATTCTTATGCAAATAATAGGTACTTTTGCTAGGAAATTCAACATTTGTTATACTTGAGGTTTGAACTTGAGTTTTGTGCATGAAAATTCACAGAGTTTAAGTCAAAAAGAGACCTTTAGATGTAGTCTAACAGTCAACATATAACAGAACATAACATTAGGAAAAAAAGTAGGAAGCGATTTAATTGTTCTTACCCTGTTTGCAGAGTTACTATTAGTGAGAATAAAGAAGTATTTAAATTAAAGAACAATGGCAGCAGAGGATCACATGTATAGTAAATTAGCATAAATTTGGCTGATTAGAAAAAGTTTCTAATGATCAAAGGAGTAAAGTTCTTGACTGGTCTTTGAAGAAGAGTACTGTGGGGAAAGGACCCTGAATTGCTTTGAGATGGAACTCGATAAGTTGTTCTTTTTTGATTGTGGAAACCTGAACATTTTGTCATCTAAGACATTCTTCAAGAATTCAATATTTTTATTCATGAGGCAATGATATCAGTGGGTGGTATCTTTTATTGGACCAACTGCTGGTTGGGATAGACTTAAACAAGCTTTTGAATGCAGACATTCTTCTGGTCCTATTTTTCTATTTTTCTTCTTTGTTCAATTTTTTTTAGCTTTGAGAAATTAATCCTACAAAAAGATTAGTAACTATTTACGTATTAGTAGATATGATTTCTCCTTCCTTGGTTCATACTGAAAGCACTCAGATCTTCCTTGCTGGGTTATAATCAACAATTAATTTCTAGTCCAACTAATTGTACTTTATCCTTCATAAATTATCTTTATCCATCTAAAATATGGGTGAGAAGGTTTGGGCAGAGAAACAATGGTTGGGGAGAGGGAAGGTTGGAGTTCTTGGGTTTTGAGTTATTGCTAGTGAAATCCTGTCTTTGGATTGTTTGTTTATATATGCCACTCCAAGCCTTTTGGATAGGGTAGATTAAAAGTTAAATGCATAAATAAATAACTATGTTAGTTCTCTTATATATGGCCAACATTGATTTAAGCCGACATCTGATCAATATAGCAAACCTTTGCAAGATTAAATTATTTAGGTAAAATGCTCTTATTCTACATAGATGTTCATTTCATAGATAGGCAGGTCTAAAAAGCTGTAGTTTAGTGAACCTGTTCTTTAAACATATAAGCCATACCCTATAGAAAGGATATTTATTTATTTATACACGTACATACACACACAATCATATATGTAAACTTGGTTTAAAATATATATATTGGTCCTTGGGCCCGCGCTGTTCAATTTCTTTATCAGCGATTTGGACAACAGGGTGAAAAGCAATCTGTTTAAATTTGTTGATGATACCAACATTTGGGGTGAAGTGAGCATGCTAGTAGGGAGGGAATGACTGCAGCAAGACCTGAATAGGTTACAGGGGTGGGCTAAGAAAAACAGGATGTGTTTCAATACTGACAAGTGCAGGGTGCTCCACTTGGGCAATAGTAACCAGCAGCACACTTATAAGATGGGAAACTCCCCTCTTGAGAGCACGGAGGCAGAAAGAGATCTTGGAGTCATTATTGACTCCAAGATGAACATAGGCTGACAATGCGAGGTCACAGTTGGCAGGGCTAACCGAACCTTGTCGTGCATCCACA